>NC_083351.1:34405000-35089166 GCF_030254825.1 Meriones unguiculatus
GCTGTCGCTTGTTTTCTTGAACTTAGCCGTTCTGAAGTGTGTAACATGAAATCTGGAAGTAATTTTGCCTTGCATTTCTCTGATGGCTATGGATGTTTGAACCTGCCTTAAAGAGTTTCTCGGCCATTTGAGTTTTCTCTTTTGAGATTTTCTATGCTTAGATTTTTAAAAATTATTTTATGTCATCTACATTTGTGTTTTGGCTCTATGTATGTCTGTGTGAGTGTGTCAGATCCCCTGGAACTGGAATTATAGTTGTGAACTGCCATGTGGGTGCTCAGGTCTTCAGGAAAAGTAGCCAGTGCTCGTAACCACTGAGCCATCTCTCCAGCTCCCTTATGCTTAGATTTAATTAGATTATTTGTTTTCTTGACATCTAGTTTTTTGGATTTTTTTCTTAGTTCTTTGTATATTTTGTATATTAGTGCTCTATCAGATGTGTAGCAGGTAAAAAAAAATCTATTTATGGGGGCTGTGGCTTTGTTCAAATATAGTGTTCTTTGCTGTGAAGAAGGTTCTCAGCTTCATGAGGTCCTTTGGGGGGGTGAATTTCAGCCATAACATTTTAGTTTTGTGTAATTGAGATCTCATTACAATTGCTACTTTTGAAACACCAGAATTTTTTCATATCGGTTGCAGTATCGTACACATTTTCAAACAAGTTCTTTGTATTATTTAGAAATAATTGTGTTGTTTAGAAATTTTTTACCTTAATCTTTTTAAAGGCATTATTATACAAAAATCGCATATCTAATATACTCGGTGAACAATAATTACTTCAGTCTATTGCTACCCAGGAATAAAGTATTATGCTTTCTAATACATTCTGTTTCCGTGTATAGCACTGGTACACGATGTAAGAAGGTGTTACCTAAGAGAGACTGTACTGAATGCTTTGCCTCCTCCCTCTCAGAGTCTTCAGATAATATTTTCTTCTCATCCAATATATTCTGATTACAGAATATACCCTTATACCCTTATACCCTTCCTAGGTCCTTCCCAACTCCCCTCCCATCCACATGCACTCCCTTTCTGTCCCTCATTAGAAAAGAACAGGCTTCTACGAGATAACAATAAAACAACAAAATAAAATATAATAAGATAAAACAACTGTCACGTCGAAGTTGGACATGGCATGTCAACAAAAGCTGAAAACTGTAATAAATGTCTACCCAGAGGACCTGGTGCAAACCTGTGCTTGCTGCTTCAGTCTCTGTAAGGTCGTGTGCTTTGACTCAGAGCAGGTTCTCAACCTGTGGGTCGTGACCCCTTTTGGAGTCAAACAACCTTTTCCCAAAGGTTGCCTAAGACCACGGGAAACAAAGGTATTTACAGTATGATTCACAACACTAACAAAATTACAGTTATGAAATAGCAATGAAAACATTTTGTGGCTGGCGGTCAGCACAACATGAGGAACTGTATGAGAGGGTCACAGCATGAGGAAGGCTGAGAGCCACTGATTTAGAGGGACATATTGTCTGGGTGTCCTCCTTTCCCCTCTGGCTCTTACAGTCTTTCTGTCTCCTCTTTCATGGGGTTCCCTAGGCTCTGAGTGAAGGGATTTGATGAAGATATCCTCTTTAGAGCTGTGTGTTCCAAGGTGTCTCTCTGTCCCTGTCTGTCTGTCTGTGTATGTGGGTGTAATGTCTGGCTGTGAGTCTCTGTATTTGTTCCCATCGGCTGCAGAAGAAGTTTCTCTGATGGATGGCTAAGCAACTGATGGGTAGGTATCACAGAATGTCACAATGAGTCATTTTATCATTACTTTTCATTTTAAGACCAGAAATACAGGGTTTTACCCTATATCTCTGGTTCTTGAACACCCAAGAAGTCTCAGGTATGGATTCCATCATGAAGTGGGCCTTAAGTACAGTCAGACATTGGTTGTTTACTCCTACAAGCTTTGACATACATCTTTAACCTGTGTTGGTCTTAGAGGATACAGGAGTTATTTCAACTTTCATGTGTCTGTAGAGACTTGCTTTGTAACAAAGTATTTGGTCAATTTTTGAGAAAGTCTGTGAGGTGCTGAGAAGACAGCATATTCTTCTGTGTTTGGGTGAGATGTTCTAAACATGTCTGTTTTGGTCTATTATCAGCTCCAGCATTTCTCTGTTCAGTTTTTGTCTAGATGTCCTCTCTGGTGGGAAGAGTGGAACGTTAAAGTTCCCCACTATCTGTGTGTGAGAACCAATATGTGATTTAAGCTGTAGTAATGTTTCTTTTATGAACTTGGAGCCCTTGTGTTTGGGGCCCAGAAGTTAAGAATTGCCACGTCAGCCTGGCACAGCAGTGCATGCTTGTAATCTCAGCACTCAGGGAAGGAGGTGAATCTCTGTGGGTTCAAGGCCAGCCTGGGCTATGAAGTGAGTTCAGGACAGCCAAGGCTACATAGAGAAAACCTATCTCAAAACAAACAAAGAATCACAGTGTCCCTGCCGGCGAATTTACCCTTTAATGGGTATGCAGTATCCTTCCTTATCTCTTCTGATTAGCTTTGTTTTGAAGACTATTTTGTCAGCTATTAAAATAGACACACCAGGTTGCTTTTTAGATCCATTTTTCTTAGAATATCTTTTTCTGTCCTTTTACCCTGAGCAGATGTCTATCATTGATGTTAGGGTACGTTTCTTGGAAGCACCAGAAGGGTGGAAGGGTGGATCTTTTTTTTTTTTTTTTTTTTTTTGCATCAATTCTGTTAATCTGTCTTTTTATTCAAGAACTGAGACCATTGATTCTGAGAGATATCAATGAACAGTGTTTTATGATTCCTGTTATTTTGGTGGTCGGGATGGTGGGGGTGGGGGTGTGTATGTGTGTGTGTGCCTTCCTTCTTTTGATTTTCTAGTCTAGGATTATTTATTTATTTATTCCTTGTGTTTTCTTGGGAGTGGTTAACTTCTTTAGGCTGGAGTCTTCCTTCTATTACCTTCTGTAGGGCTGGGTTTGTAGACAGATATTGCTTAAAGTTGGCTTTATCATGGAATGTCTTATTTTCTCCATCTATGGTGATTGCACGTTATTCTGGGTATAGTAGTCAGGGCTTCCATCTGTGGTCTCTTAATGTCTGCAGGACATCTGTTCAGGCCCTTTTGGTTTTTAGAATATCTATTGAGAAGTCAGATGTTATTCTAATAGGTCTGCCATTATATGTTGCTTGGTCTTTTCCCCTTGCAGTTTTGAATATTCTTTCTTTGTCCTGTATGTTAGTGTTTTGATCACTATGTGCTGAGGGAACTTTTATCTGTTACAGTCCATTTGGTGTTCTGTAGTTTCTTGCACATTGATAGGCATCTTTTTCTTTAGATTAGGAAATTCTTCTACAATTTTTTTTGAAAATATTTTCTTTGCCTTTGATGTTTTTTTTTTTTCTCGTTCCTCTAATCCTATTATTCTTAGTTTGTTGTTGTTGTTGTTTTTTCATGGTGTCCCAGGTTTCTTGAATGTCTTGTGCCAGGATTTTTTTTTAGATTTAACATTTTTTAACTGTTGTATTTATTTCTTCCAGCTCTCTTCCATCTCTTATATTCTGTTGGTGAAGCTTGCTTCTAAGGTTACTATTTTTGTTCCTAAATTTTTCACTTTCAGATTTCCCTTGGTTTGGTTTTTCCGTATTGATTCTATTTCCATTTTCAAGTCTTGAACTATTTTATTCATTTCCTTCACTGTGTCTTTGTAGGTTTCTTCAAGGGATTTATTGATTTCCTGTGGCTTCTGTTATAGCATAAAGCCTATTTTAAGGTCTTTCTCTTGTGTTTTAGCTATGTTGGAACACCCAGTGCCTGGTATGGTAGGGTTGCTGGGCTCTAGTAGAGACATATTCTGGCTGGGTTTTATTATATTTTTATGTTGCTATTGAGAAGATTATAATTCTAGGCACTGATGTCTTGTCTATTTTGGGTGGATGTTTTGATCCTTGGTTTCTGCTTTTTCTGGTTCTTAGGAGGGTGTGGTGGTTGTGTGTTGCTTGGCAGGAAATTCTAGAATCCTGATAGGTGTGACCACTGGGGTTCCAGGTAGAATTTGTTTCCAGGTATTAAGAGATGACAGTTAGGAATGGGGTTAGATTAGGTGTGGGCAACGGAGGGGTCCAGAGATGAGAGGACAGTAGGATGCTCCACCAGGATGTGCTTCGTTCCCTGGAAATGAGGGCAGAGAGCAAGGAGAGGCCACAGCAGACACTCTGCTGCAAGTCTGGGGATGAGACTGGAGGACTGAACGCGGAGAAATGGAGGCAGAGGTGAAGACCTGCAGCAAGCCTACCAGCTTAGCTGGACAGAGTGGTCTGTGAGTTCCTGTTGGAAGTTGAAGGCTGAGATAAAACAATGAGTAGGGGGAAGGAAGTTTGGAGAGGGAGATCTGCTTGATCCACTCATAATTAGGAGTGGGAGGATGGAGCAGGTGTGGGTGAGACTGGGAGAGTCGTTTTGGAGGAGCTGACTAGGAGCTGAAGCTCTGTAGTCAGCCTACCTGCTTCCCTGGCTGGAGTGGCCTGCAGGTTCCCGTGCTGTTCATTCAGCTTTAAACTCAAGATTTCCATGAGTTTAATGTCAGTCTTGCCCCCTCCTTTTGTTGTTGTTGTTGTTTTTGTTTGTTTGTTTGTTTGTTTTGTTTTTCAAGACAGGGTTTCTCTATGTAGCCTTGGCTGTCCTGGACTCGCTTTGTGGACCAGGCTGGCCTCGAACTCACAGAGATCTCCTGCCTCTGGCTCCCCAAGTGCTGGGATCACAGGCGTACACCACTGGCTCAACCTGGGCCTCTTTTTGTCTCTCTTCGCTTAGAGTGAAAGGGAACGGCATTCTTTTATAGGCTGGTGGCAAGATGTCTGCTCTGTTCGGAACGAATAAGGGTTTGGAAGTGCTGACTCTGACTGACTGTGTCATGGAGGCCCCATTCATGCAGTGTTCACCACCACCCTCAAGCAGCCTTCGTATAAACTGCGAAGACTACAGTGGGTACCGTATTGTGTTTATTTACTTTTCTTTTAAAATAATACACCCTGATAAAATACCCTGACAAAAAGCCACTGAAAGAAGAAAGGGCTTATGTTAGCTCACAGCTCCAAAGAAATGGAGCCTATCATGCTGGGGAAGACATGACAACATGCAGGAAAGACACAGCGGCAGGAGCAGGAAGACAGCTGTGGAGAAGAGGAAGTGGGTCTGAGCTATTAAACCTTAAAACCCACCCCCAGTGACATAATTCTTCCAGCGAGACTCCACCCCTTAAAGGTTCCACAACCTTGCCAAGTGGTACCACCAACCATAGACCAAGTGTTCAAAAACATGAACCCATAAGAGATATTTCACAGTCAAATCCCAGCAGGTACCGAAGATAAGCTACTGTGTAGCCCAGACAACAGTGACCACTTCCTGGCCAGAAGGGAGTCTGTGGAAACATCCATTTTCATTTAACTTCTTCAGAGCACGTGTATTAAACTAATTTTTTAAGTAATTGCTTCATTTTAGTGGCTGTCAATGCTTTATATTTGTGATGTGTTTCATACATATTTTCTTTTGTTGTTATATGTGTAGATGTTTGCCTGTGTGTGCATGTGTCTATGAGAGTGTGATGGCCAGGGGCCAGTGGTGGGCATCTTCAATGCTCCCTCCCTCTTTTTGAGACAGGGTCTGTCTCTGAACCTAAAGCTTACTCATTCAGCTAGGCTGGCTAGCCAAAAGATGCTCCTGTTTCTTTCTCCAAAACACTGGATTATAAAAATACCCTGCTTTGTAATTCCTCGTGCTTGTGTGGCAAGCACTTTACCCCACGCAGCATCTCCCCAGCCCTGATTTCACTCTTTCTAAAGGCTAAATAGTGTTCTTTTGTGCTCGTTTTTTAAAACTCTTTTTTATTTGGGGGTTCCTTAAAGCCTCTCCCTTCCAACCCCCAACCCTAGGTAGGAGAGAGAAGGTTAGTGGGAGAAGGACCACAGACCCCTTTACTTCTCCCAGCTGTTTCATGTCGATGGGTTCTTTTAGGGGCTACACCTATCTCCCCTGCAGCAAGCAGTCTCCTCTAAGCTGCTGAGCCATGAAGCGTCTCTCCCATATCTGTTCAAACTGCCCCATGACCCACAAAACTCTTTCTGGGCTCTCATATTTATAATCCTCAGAGTCCTGGACCAAGCCCCTCTTCTGTGCTCACGAGGCAGCCTTTCACCAGCTGGCAAAGACCACGCCCCAAGGGGAGCAATTGACAGCTGTGGACAAACTAAAGCCCCCAACTAAAATCCCATACTTGGGATTAACCCAAAAAATGTATGTATATAACATAACTGAGTTTTTTAAAGAAACAGAACTTCCATTACAGTGTTTAGTTGTACATATACCATTTTTTTTCTACCCGTTCATCTCCTGAGACTATGCCATGTTCAGTTTTCAATAGGACAATTACTGTGTTCAAAAAGTGAATTTGAGGTGCTAGGTGAATGAAACCACATCCTAGGGAGCCAGGAGTCACCTCAGTTCCTATCTTGCTGATGATCGGCTTCATGAGTGCCAGGTGAGCAGATTGTATAATCGGTTATTGGTTTTTTTTCTCCTAAAATGCCCTGATATGTGTCAATTTGCTGGCAACCTTAAAAGGATAGCAGTGTGACATGGAGAGGTGGCTCCGTGGTGAAGAGCTTGTACTGATCTTGCAGAGGATCTCAGTTCAGTTTCCAGAACCCACATTGGACAGTTTACAAGCACCTATAATTTCAACACCAAGGGATTAGATGTCCTTTTCTGGCCTTGTGGGCACCTGCACACATTTGTTGTCTTTACATAAGTTTATTACACACACACACACACACACACACACACACTAAACACATGTATGCATGTGTGCACACACATTAAT
Source organism: Meriones unguiculatus (assembly GCF_030254825.1). NCBI lineage: Eukaryota > Metazoa > Chordata > Mammalia > Rodentia > Muridae > Meriones > Meriones unguiculatus. The sequence goes on from NC_083351.1 coordinate 34,411,850, forward strand.
AATAATAATAATAACAACTGGGTGGCGCAGTGCACACCTTTAATTTCAGCATTTAAGAGACATTAGCAGGTATGCCTCTGAGGCCAGTGGATTCTGCATGCTGAACTCCGGACCAACCCAGGGCTACATAGTGAGACCCTACCTCAAAAAAACCAAAGTAGTAGTAATCGTAGTAGTAATTTTAAAGGGTAATAATGTTGAGAAGGTTAAATATAGGCATGTAGAAGGGCCCAGAGACCCATGCCTGAGAGGAGTGCTGTCTAGAACTCGTTATGGCTTTAACACTATTTCCAGAGTACACTTACATATGGACACATGAGGACACAGAACAACCTGTTAGAGTCCATTCTCTCCTTCCACCATTTGTAATCTAGACTCTAACTGAGGTCATTAAGTTTGGTAGCAAGGGCCTTTACCCACTTAACTCTGTCACCAGCCCTCACTCACACAAACTGTAACGGCAAACTTTTATGGCAAGTTATCATCTGGTGGCTTGTCTCAGGCACTCATGAAACTCACAACTACTCTAAGTTGGAACCCCATTTCACAGATGAAAAAATAAAGGTGTGGGGGTGCAGAGCTAGTATTAAGTGCTGATTAAAGCTGCACACTCAATGCAGGCGTGATGGCACACTGTAATTGTTGCACTTAAAGTTTGAGGCAGGAGGATGTGGAGTTTAAGGCCATTTTTTTTACTACATAGTAAGTTCAAAGCTGACCTGAGATTTATGAGACCATGTCCCAAAGAATTAAAAAAAAAATATATATATATATATATATATTTGTTTTTCTAAGACAGGGTTTCTCTGTGTAATCTTGGCTGTTCTAGAACTCACTCTGCAGACCAAGCTGGACCGGAACTCAGAGACAGGCCTGCCTCTGCCTCCTGAGTGCTGGGATTAAAGGTGTGCTCCACTACTGCCTGGCAAAGAATAAAATTGTGAAACTCTAACCCTGAGGCTGGAGCGATGGCACAGTGGTTAAGAACACTTGCTGCTCTTGCAGATGACCTGAGTTGGATTCCCAACACCCATGCTGGGCAGCGCACACCAACCTGAACTCTAGCTCTAGAAAAATGCCCTTCTGGCTTCTGTGGACACACACACATGTACACACACACACACACACACACACACACGCACAGAGAGAGAGAGAGAGAGAGAGAGTTTAAGTTCTTTCCTTATTAAAAGAGACCTAACTCTATAGTCAGTTCTATTGGCTGTTAGACCATGCACCCAATCCCTGTGACTTTTAAGATCAAGAAAACTACTAATTTATCACATAAACAAACTACTGGTCCTTCCTTAAAACCAAAATCTAGGCCTCACGTGGGCCTTGGCTGGGCTCTGACTGCCTTTTTTCTTCTGTTACAATAGCTATTATTGTCTCCTGTGTAGTGCGTGCCTACCATATCACAAAAAGGACACCGAGGGAGCTGGAGAACTGGATAAATCAAAACAGTCTCATACACAACCACAGAGATCTCAGTTCTTATTCCCAACTCCCACACAGAAGTCAGGCAGGGCTAGACCCACTATAATCTCAGCAAAGAAAGGCAGAGACAGAAGGACCAGTAGGCTCACTGACTGTTTAGTCTAGTCAATCATATCCTCAGGCCTGGTGCTCTCAGGCCATGAGAAATTACTACATCTCTCAAGCAGGTGCATCACAGCAAAGGACTCCAGGCCCAGCACTTTTTTGTTTATTTATTTCTTTGTTGACATGGTTTTATAGTGCTGACCAGGCTAGCCTCAGACATAGAGATCCAGCCTTTGCCTCCCCTCTGCTAGAATTAAAGGTGTGTGTCACTACAACAGGCCAAGCCAGAGCCCTGCTACTATTTATCTGGTCATAGCCTCAGGCTGGTCTCCTGGGTGACACCTTCCTATGCTGGAATTTTTGTGGCTTTTCAGGAATTTCAAAGGAATCTTTTTTTATAATTTTTATTTTTTATATTAATTACAGGTTATTTACTTTATATCCCAGCTGTAGTCCCCTCCTTCATTCCCTCCCAATCCTACCCTCCCTTCCTCCCTCCCTCATCTCCTCCCTGCCCCTCTCTAAGTCCACTGATAGGGGAGTCCTCCTCCCCTTCCATCTGACCCTAGTTTATCAGGTCCCATCAAGACTGGCTGCAATGTCCTTCTCTATGGCCTAGCAAGGCAGCTCCTCCCTCGGGGGGAGGGGAGGGTCAAAAAGCCCACCACTGAGTTCATGTCAGAGACATGTCAAAGGAATCTTAAATGTAAGACACAAAGCCTTGTTCTGTGCCTGCCCTTCCCAGGCAGAGGAAAGCAAATCGTTAAGTGGACATGTATACAAGAGGTGTGCATGGAGGTGAAGGATGGCCAGCTAAAGATCATGGAAGACTGGAACTCTTAATGCCTGAAGATGTCATGAGGCAAATGCATCTAAAGATCCTCTGGACACACACTTTCTAATAAAAAGGGAAGCAGCCACTGGTCTGCAGGCCTTTCTTAATCTAGAAGAGCCCAGTTTGTTCTGGGGTATGGTCAGGTATGGCCTCCACAGCCCCTCCGGGTTAGGGACTATCACTATGTTCATATGCAGATCAGTCACTTAAGTAGGACCAGCTGGTTTCACCTGCTGGGGTGCTGGGAGAACTAAAGAGTGGGTATAGATGCAGCGTGAAAAAATGTTCATCATGTACCAGTTTCCCAGAACATGCACTGGTCAGAAGAAAGAAACCTGCTCCTTGTCTGAAAGTTAGTTATCACAGGAAATTTCCAAGGGAAGTGACACTGAGAGACCAAAGAATTAAAAAATTAGATTTTGGGATATTGGTTTAAAGTTTAAAGCACAAGCCTGAACAAAGGCCAGCCAGGTGAGATATGTCCAGCCACCTGGGGAAAGGAACTAGCTTTACTGCATTCTTTACCTGCCCACTAGAGATACAGTTGCTAGGAAACCGACCCAGATGGCCAGGCCAGAACCATTTATGAACTTGGCACCTAAAGTAAACCAATCATTTCAAAAGTCAGTTTCCCTTACCCAATCATATAAAGTCAAACCCACTGCTTGTGGGTTTTTCCCTTTAAAAACCTTGTTCCCCTAGACAGCCCCACTGCACTCTTCCTCTTCACCAAGGAGGTTGCTACAACCTGGGCTCGAGCTTGTATTAAATACACGCTCGTGTTTTGCAGCAGAATCAAGTACTTGTGGTCTTTGGGGGTCTCACGAACCATGGTATTTAAGATGAACAAACAGACAGAGAGATAGATATAGAGATACACTGGCAGAGAGATAATAGAGATGAAGATTTAAAAAAAGATACAGAGACACAGAAAAAGATGGGGAAACAGAAATATAAAAAGAAACACAAAGATATACAAATAGTGAGGCAGAGAAAGTGAGCCATACACAGGACACATGGAGAAAAAGACAAAAAAAAAAAAAAAAAAAAAAACAAAAAAAACAAAACCCAGCAGACAATACACAGTGGCCACTCTAAGGGGTACAGGGATGCAGACACAGTCACACAGACAGAGACAGAGATGTACAGAGACAAAAGGCGTCTACAAAGGGAGGTGTGACTGTGTGTGCCTTCTCCCTGAGACATTAACAGAGTTAGTAAACAGCGAGACACCTGCACATCCATGTTTACTGGAGCTGAACTACATTATGGGGCTATAGAGACAGCTCAGAGGATGAGAATGTCTGCTGGCCTCAAACTCATCATCCTCCTGCCTCAGCTTCCTGAGTACCAGGGTTACAGGCATGAGTATGTACCCAGAAGTAGTGCAGCTGTAGCACAGAGTAGTTCTGTTTTTTGAAGAGCCTTCATACCAATGTGCAGATACTTTTTAATACATAGATGAGATCTATTACCATATATCTGTTGGCAGGCACCAAGGCTGATCCCATGACCTGGGTCATGAACTGCCACAGTAAAATGATCTATCAATTATTTTTAAATAGAGTTGTCTGAGTCAGTGAGATGGGTCAGGGTGCTTGACACTAAGCCTGACATGTGACATGGGCACATACACACAAAGTCAATCCGTCAATAAGTAAACAAATACATATAGAAGGCACTTTGATCATTTGTCCTTTTAGACCAGACTAGCCTTGAACTTCTGATCTTCCTTCTTCTACCAATCAGCTGTGGGATTACAGGTCTGCGCCACCATGCCCAGTTTTCCGAAATGCTGGGGTTCAAACCCAGGGCTTTGTGTACAATAGGTAAGTACTCTGTCAACTAACTGAGCTGCATCCTCTTCCCAATTTGCTTCATTATTATAAATCAATCTGGTTTTTGCTATTTTGTTCTGGGGGGGGCTATATTCATGAGTGCAGGTGCCTACAGAGGCCAGAAGAAGATATCCAATCCCCTGGAGCTGGAGTGTGGGTGAGAGAATCCTGGTGGGTGCTGGGAACTGAGATCAAACCTTCTGCAAGAGCAGCAAATGCTGAGCCATCTCCCCAACCCTTCCTCAAACCAGAACAAACATTTCACTTATCCCCATATAGACTGCACAAACACATAAAGGAAATACAGAAGGTTTCTACAATCATTTTTACTAAGCAACTGAAGCCATTTTTCCTTATTTTCATCATCTTTTTTTTTTCTTTTAGTTCATTTGAGCTGCGGCAGTCAAGCAGCCATTAGCATATTGAGGCATCAGACATCATTGTTGTCAGTGTGTATGGCATGATTATGATGTTACATAAATTCACTGTGGAATGATTAAGTCAAGATAATCAACATATCACAACAGGGTGGAGGTGGTGAGGAGGGGAGGAAAATCTGCTAAAATATACCTTGTTCAAAATACCATAATGGGTGTAGAATGGTACAGGGATAGAATGCGGCCTCAGATGTTACGAGCACTTACTGTTATTGCGGAGGACCCAGAACCCACATTGGGTATCTCATAACTGCCTTTAATTCCAGTTCTAGGGATTTGACATCCTCTTCTGCCTTCCACGGGCACCTTTACTCACTCGGTACATACAAACTACTGCAGTCACATACGTACGTAAGTAAAAAGTTAAGGTTTTAATGACATACTGATATCTAATACCTTGTTAAGGTAATATTCATAATAGCCAAGAAGGGGAATTAATCTGACTATCCATCAGTGGGTGAGCGGATAAATAAATTGTGGTCTATAAACACAACAGAAGAGTGCTCAGCCACTACAATGAAAGAAATGCTGTCACCTGCAACAACATGGATGGAATGTTAATAGAAAGCATGATACTCAGTGAAGTCTAATAGGCGCAGAAAGACAAACACTTCACGTCACCAAGCCAGTGGACCAAGAAGGAAAGTGTAGTCATCAATGGCTGGCGAGAGAGGGGTTTGGAAGCAGAATGTATAACGCTTCAAGCAGGAGTCCTGTTACACAGTGGAGCAACAATATGTAGGTGTAATGCAAGCTGGCAAAATGGCTTGCAGTGGTTCTCAACCTGTGAGCTGAACAGCCTAAGACCATCACAAAACACAGATATTTACATCACGATTCATAACAGTAGCAAAATTACAGTTATGAGGTAGCAATGAAATAATCTTACGGTTGGGGGTCACCACAACATGAGGAACTGTATTAAAGAGCTGCAGTATTAAGGAGGTTGAGAACCAACTAGCTTAGAGGGTAAAAGTGCTGCCAAACCTGATGACTCAAGTTCAATCCCTGTGTCTCACATGGAAGAAGGAGAGAATTGGTTCCCACAAATGCTCTGGTGTACAGACACATACACACACATATGCACACACTCGTGCACAAACATGCATATATATATATATATATACATATATATATGCACACAATGGCACCCAGGTATGTGCACACAAACATGGTAAATAAATGTAAAATTTTAAAACTAAGAATTATATATTTTAGGGGCTGTGGAAATGGCACACTGTGAAAAAATGAGGACTGGCTGAGAACCCCTGACTTAGAAAGGTTGTGAGCTTCAAGCCAGAACTAGATACTGCCTTTTAAAAAATGTCTGGGCCAGAAAGATGGCTCGTGGGTAAGAACACTTACTGTTCTTGCAGAGGACCTTGGTTTGGTTCCCATCACCCATGTGGCAACTCACAACCACCCATTACTCCGATTCCAGGGGATCGGACGCCCTCTGTTTATTGCCCCGCCCAAGGAAGCATTAAGGTCTAGTGACCTTTAATTACTTTATAGTTTTAGAATGGAGGAAGTGAATTGGATTCATTTTGGTTGTCTTGTTCGTACTCTCAGATTGCGATGTTAGGGCCGGTGAAATAGCTCAGATTAGGTAGAGTGCTTGTCTTCAAGTCCCCAGCACCCAGCTGGAAGACCAGAAGTTAAAATAAAATCTCTGCCACATAGTAAGTTCAAGCCCAGCCTGAGATACGTAAGGTTCTGTTTAGAAAGAGAGGGGGAAAAAAAAGACTGATGTTGTATTTATCTGAGTTATTTATGGGTTAGATATAAAGAAATCTGTGCATATAGACATTTTAGACTTTAGTGCTATGGTTCTCAAAATATGGGTTGTGAAACTTTGGGAGTCAAATGACCCTTTCACAGGGGTCACCAAAGAACAGTGGAAAGCACTGTTATTCACATTCTGATTCGTAACAGTAGTAACAAAAATAATTTTATGGTTGGGGTCATAGCTAGGAACAGTGAGAACCACTGATTTAGGACATCTGTTCTCTTCAACTTGGAGAAACAGCAACTTTGTCTTTTTTAGTAATATTTTTATTCTTTGAATACGTAACATGTCTGTTGTGTATTTTGACCATATTTACCCATAATGCTTTTTTCCGTGTCCTCTTGAGGCCCAACAATCTGTCTCTCTTCTAACTTGATGTCTTTTTTTTTTTTTTTTTTTTTGTCTTGTTTTGTTTTTTGAGACAGGGATTCTTGCGTAGCCCTGGCTGTCCTGGAACTTGCACTGTAGAGCAGGCTGGCCTGGAACTCACAGAGATCCACCTGCCTATGCCTCCCAAGTGCTGGGATTAAAGGGGTGCGCTACTACACTTGGTCCATAATAAGCCTCTTGACTTATTGACTCCTGCTAGTCAAAAATGACACCTGCTCCTTGCCTGGGTGTTTGTTCTTGTTTTCCCTGTTTGTCCTGCTCTCCGCACTTCCTAGACACTGCTGATCCCTAGTGGTTGTGTGTGTGCAGCGTGCATAAGGCTCTGACTGCCGTCTCTGGTAGTGTGTGCGTAGTGTGAGGAGGCCCTGGTTTCAATCCCGAGTGATTGTGTGTGCACAGCATGAGTGAGGTGCTAGGTTTCACTCTGGTGGTAGCGTGCTCATGAGGCTGTGGCTTCAATCATCTCTAGCACTTACAAAAAAATTTCCTGACCTTCTTTGATGAAGTCATAATCTTATAAAAATGGACAGACTCTGTTGGTCTTAAATGTTCTATGTCGTGAATTTCAGACATTGGGTAGTTATAAGGATATCCAAGCCTTGCCCTTCATATCCACAAAACTTAATTTGTTTTTATTGTTTTGATTTTTGAGGCAAGGAGCAGGTGTCGTCTTTGAGTAGCAGGAGTCATTTGAGAGCCTTCTGATGAGCCAGTCGTGATAATGCACACCGTTAATGGCAGTGCTTGGATTAGGAGACAGAGCCACTCTGAGCTCAAGGCCAGCCTAGTCTACATAACAAGTTCTAGAGCAGCTAAGAGCTTTTGATGAGACCCTGTCTCAAATGGTCTATGGTGACACCCAGCAGCCCTCCTCTTGTCCACTTACCTGAATTCAAGTGGTGCTCACCACGGCTTTGGAGAGGTGGGACTCTGATTCCAGTTCAGGAGAGAAGATGGCAGCCTCGGGGACAGGTTCAATTACCTGCCATGTAGATACATTATATGTTTTTGGGTTTTTGTTTTAGTTTTTGGAGGAGCTTCCACATAGATTTCCATGGTGGCTGCAGCAATTTATGTGTCTGCTAGCAGTGAATAAGAATTTACCTTCCCCTGGATCCTCACCAGTCATTCCTTTTCTCATGACAGTCATCCTGACCCGGATGGAACCTCAAGGCAATTTCTTTAAGCTCTAATTATATGGGATCTCCTCAATTGATTTCTTTTCCACCACAAGGCAAGAGTTGTGGTAGAAAATAGCCAAAATGACCAATTAGCAGAGTGTTGGTTTTTATAGGCATCATACAATAACAAAGGAGGCCGTTTCAATTCCTCCTGGATGTTAGGAATACATTATGCTGCTTCTTAGGGCTGTCATCAAAGGCGGCACTGAGAAGGCACGAGAAGTGTAGGACTGTATAGCCAGAACTGAGCTGGTGCTTGATGAGGAATCAAATCTGTCTGTGGTGGCTGGTGACATAGCAGGATTGGCATGTGTTCATTGTCCACCTGGGCAGCTGCTTTGGAGAAATTTCTACTCATATCCTTAACCTGTCTCTTGATTGGAGGCCTTAATTTTTTTTCTGTGTATGTGCACATGCCACACTGCATGTGTGGACATCAGAATAACTTTGTGGTGTAGATTCTGTCCTTCCACCCCTTTCCATGGGTTCCAGGGATCAAACTCAGGTCACCAGGATTCTATGACAAATGTCTTCACCCTCCGAGCCATCTTGCTGGTCATATTGGGGTTTTCTTATCTATATTTAGGTTGGACTGATGTTTCCGTTTGTTTTTATTTTACGTGTGCCTGCCTGTGGAGATCTGAGGACAACTTTCAGGACTGAGTTCTCTCCTTCCACCATTGGCGTCCCATGGATTGAACCTGAGTGGTGCACCATCTTGATAGCCTTTGAGTTAATTTTTAAAAAATTTTCTTCTACCACATCCCAACTGCAGTTTCCCCTCCTTCCTCTCCTCTCATTCCCTTCCCCCCACCCCACCCCCCAGCTCCTCCTCCTCCATTTCCCTTCAGAAAAGGGCAGGCCTCCCAGGGATGTCAATCAAACATGGCCTATCAAGTTGCAATAAGACTGGGCACCTCCCCTCATACCAAGGGTGGATGAAGGGACCCAGTGGGATGAAAAGGTCCCAAGAGCAGGCAAGAAAGTCGGAGACAGCCCACACTCCCTTTGTGAGGAGTTCCACAAACACCTCAAGCTCAACAACCACAGCATGTGTGCAGAAGACCTAGCGCAGACCAATGCAGACCCCATGGTTGCTGCCTCAGTCTCCTGAGCCCACAGGAACCCTGCTCAGTTGATTTTTGTGGTCCATATTCTCCTGGTGTCCTTGACACCTCTAGCCCCTACAATCCTTCCTCCCCTACTTCTATAGGGTTCCCCAAGCTCCTCCTAATGTTTAGCCATGGGCCTCTGCATTTGTTTTCATCAGATGCTGGATGAAGCCTGTCTGGCGGCAGTTGGGCTAAGCTCCTATTTATGAGTATAGCAGAATATCTTTGGGAATCATTGACTTTTTGTCTTGTTTGTTTTTGTGTTAGGTCTCTAAGCTATCCAGCCTCTGGGTCCTAGTCCTCCAGGCAGTGTCAGACATGGGCTCCCTCTGGTGGCATGGACTAGTCATTGGTTGACTGCTCCCCCAATTTCTGTGCCACCTTTATTTACCATAGCACATTTTGTAGGCAAGACCTATTGTAGGTGGAAGGCTTTGAGGCTGGGTTGGTGTCCCAATCCCTTCACAGGAAGACTTGCCTGGTTACAGGAGAAGGCCAGTTCAGGCTCTGTATCCCCCATTGCTAGGATTCTTACCTAGATCGCCCTTAATGGATTCCTGGCAGTTTCCATTGTATTAGATTTCTACCCTGCCTCCCAAATGACCCCCAATTCCAGTTGTCTCTCCCAGTACTCTCTCCTCTTCCTCTTTCACCTCATCCCTCCTTTACTCACCTGCCCCAGTGTTCCCATGATATCTATTCTATTTCCCCATCCCAGGGAGATCCATGGGCCCCCCTTGTGTCTTCCTTGTTACTTAGTTTCTTTGGGTCTGTGTATTGTAGCATGATTATCCCTTAATTTACAGCTAATAACCACCTCTAAGTAATCACATACTATGTTTGTCTTTCTAGGTCTGTGTTACTTCACTCAGGATAATATATTTTTTCTAGTTTCATTCATTTGTCTACAAATTTCATGATTTTTTTAACAACTGAATAATACTTCATTGTGTAAGTATACCATGTTTTCTTTATCCATTGTTCAACTGAGAGACAAATTTAGGTTGTTCTGAGTTTCTGGCTATTATGAATGAAGCTGTTATGTAGTTGAGCAACTGTACTTGTGGTATGATGGAGTTTTCTAGGGTATTTGCCCAGGAGTGGTATGGCTGTGTCTTGTGGTAGATAGATTTTCAATTTTCTGAGAAACCACCAGATTGATTTCCATAGTGGCTGTACAAATTTTTACTCACACTTTGATCCACATCCTTGTCAGAAGGAGCTGTCACCATTCTGACAGATGTAAGTTGGAATCTCAGAATCATTTTGATTTGCATTTCCCTGATGGCTAAGAATAGTGAATGTTGAAGTACTTCTCGGCCATTTGAGATTCCTCTGTTGAGAATTGTTTAGATCTATACTCTGTTTTTAATTGGATTACTTGGTTTGTTGATGTCTAGTTTCTTGAGTTCTTTATATATTTGTTAATTTAGCCCTCTGTCAGATGTGGAGTTGATGAAAACATTTTCCCATTCTGTAGTGTGCTGTTTTGTCCTTTTGATAAATGACTTACATGAGGTCAGTTTCATGAGGCCCCATTTATTGATTGTTGATCTTAGTGCCTTGGTGTTCTGTTCAGGAAGTTGTGTCCTAAGCCAATGTGTTTGGAGCTACTCCTGGCTTTCTCTTCTAGCAGGTTTGGTATATCTGGTTTTATGTTGAAATCTTGAATTCACTTGGACTTGAGTTTTGTGCAGGGTGACAGATATAGATCTATTTCCATTCTTCTACATGCAGACATCTAGTTAGACCGTTTCCTAAAGATGCCTTCTCTTTTCCATTGTGTATTTCTGGCTTCTTTATAAAAAATAAGGTGTTCATAGGTGTGTGGATTTGCATCTGGGTCTTTGATTTGATCCCATTGATCAGTCTGTCTGTTTTTATGCCAATACCATGTGGATTTTATTATTATTGGTCAATAGTCACAGCTTAAAATAAGGGATGGTGATACCTCCAGAAGTTTTTATTGTTCAGGATTGTTTTAGCTATCCTGGGTTTTTTTTTTTTTGTTTGTTTGTTTTTCCATTTGGAGCAGAGTATTGTTCTTTCAAGGTCTGTACAGATTTGTGTTGCAATTTTGATGGAATTGTGTTGGATCTGTAATTGCTTTTGGTAAAACGGCCATTTTTACTGTGTTGATCCTACCAATACTTGAGCATGGGAAACCTTTCCATTGTCTGATATATTCTTCAATTTATTTCTTCAAAGACTTGAAGTTGGTCCGACAGTTTGAATGAGATAAAGACAGAACTGGAGCCGGTCATGTGGACAGCAGACATGGGTCCCCTGAGAGCAGAGGATGGCAGTGAATAAGTACTTGACGTTAGTCACCAGAGATAACCTAAGTTGACACAAGAAGCTGGTTTGGATCAATGAATCTCTGCAGTTGAATCTGACAAAGATAGAACTGTTGTGTTCAGGGGCTGCATACTGTCAGTTTATGGACATGCTCTTCCCTGGCTCCACTGCCTTGAAGAAAGTGAAATTTCAAACCAAGCTAGAACATGAATATATTCAGAACTTCAAATACTACAAGTGGGTTACAAGAAGATGGGTGTTGACAAAATAATTCCTGTGGATGCATTAGTAAAAGGAAAATTTCATTCAATAGTTCAATAAGTTTTTTTTTAATGCAAATTATCGTGGAAAGGGGTGTGACCCTGTAGCTGACAGACAAGGTCAAGAAACTCCAACTCTGAGTAAACTAACGAAGCCTCTCGGCTCCAGCACTGCTCCATGGAGACCATTGCAACACAGAGAACTACTGCAGCTCTTAAGGCTGGCCCAGGGATGGTGCAAAAGAATCCTGGTGTGGCCAGTGGGGATGAAGAAGCAGCAGAATTGATGCAGCAGGTCAAAGAATTGAAGCTTACTGTTGAAGACTTGGAGAAAGAGAAAGACTTCTACTTCGGAGAGCTAAGGAACATTGAACTGGTTTGCCAGAAGAATGAGGGGAAAAAATGACCCTGTACTGCAGAGAATTGTAGATATTCTTTATGCCACAGAAGAAGGCTTTGTGATACCTGATGAAGAGGGCCCAAAGGAGGAACAAGAAGAGAGAGAATTAAGCAGCCTGAACCAGCAGAGCAACATCCGAAGTCTTCCCTCTTAATCACGTGCTTAACTGTTAAATACTCCCTTTTATGATTCTTCGAGGATTCACTGGTTTCTTTTCATAAGCAAAAAGTACCTCTTCTTCAAAGTGCACTTGGCAGAAGTCTCACCTTTTCAGAGGAGTTTGAGTTAGGAGCTGTTGCCTTGTAGTAGGATAGTATTAACATCTAGTTGGTTCACCAGGGGAACAGAAAGGCCAGTATGGGGCTCTTTATGTGGGTGCTGGACTGATGGAGAAGGGGGAAATTTATAATACATGAGGTGACAACCCCAGAGAAATGTAAAGACTGAATTGAACTTTAAGTTAATGTGAAATTTTGTCAGAGAACAAATTAATAAATAAATACCTGAAGAGTATTTAAAATTTGCTTCTATATTTCAACATATGTACAGATGTATATATGTACACATATATATGTGTGTTTATCTATATACACACATGTATATACATGTATGTGTATATATGCATGTATAGGTGTGTGTGTATCCATGCACATAGACCTGCCCATACATGTACAGACAGAGAACATAGAAAACCAACCAGAGGACACACTCCTACAGAAAAAAGACTCCAAATGCTGATACTTCCTCAGAAGCCCAATCTGTTATGGAATTTTGTCTTGATCTTGTGCAGGTGATCATAGCTGCATGACGTCATGTGTACAACAGCTGTGTCGTGTCCAGAGGACAGCATTTCACAGCTTTCCTCCCCATCCTCCAGCTCTTGCTTTTTTTCTGCCCCCTTTCCCTCTGTGTTCCCTGACCCCAGGGTGGAGGAGTTGGTATAGATGGTATCACTGCTTTTAACAACAACCAAAGTTATGACAGCTGGATGTTTTCCCCCCTTTACAGAAACCTTACAAGCTAAGGAACAAGATGCAGCAGCAAAGACAGGTGAACAAGGTGAAGAAAAACTTTTATGTGTGGCCAACCAATAAGGAGGCTGGGAGGAAGCAGCATAAGGCATTCAGATGGGTGGCAGGGTACTGGTGTCCCTGGTGTGTCCACCTGACCCTTCCTCTGAGTCCTGGGGATGAACATCACAGACAGGCCCACATGGCTCAATGTGATTTGTGCTGGGTCATAATTTGTGAAATGGTCAAAATAACCCATAATTACAGCAAACTGAGATACAAGCATAAGGTGATTTGACTTGTTTTAAATGACTTGTTCTAAACACCTCAACTTCCCTGATCAAATTTAGAGAGTTTTCTTTGCTAAGCAAGTGGTCCAGTGGAAATGACACACAGTTAGCTCACTTTCTGAAGGTCTTTAAGAGGCAGTGGACAGGGAAAGAGCCTGGATCATTGCTGCCAGCTCTGCATGTCTTGGGCTGACCTAAGGAAAGATGGCTTGCTTAATCTGGCCATATTCTGGCCCTTCCTGTCTTTTCAAGCAATGCTCTAGAGTGACCAGGATAATAACCTGGACATCTCCACACCACCTGAGTGTTTGTGAACTCTGCAGATTTTCTACTGGACTCTGAGGCAAGATTTGAGGGCTGTGTGTCGAGAAGCTGCATTATGTGCAGCTGTGCAAAAACATGAGGAGCCTTTCACTGCATTCACCTGAAGCACGTGACCTGTAAGCGTGTGAAGGTAGAAGAAACAAGCTCACCACTGAGACAGCCTCTCCAGAGAGATGAGAGACTTGACATCCACAAATGGGAAGTCTCAAGTCTAATCTTTGAGAAGCAACTAGGCAAAGTCTCATGTGCAGTTCCCTTTCCTGAACACCCTCCATGTGCCCAGGAGGGGCTCAGCTGAAGCACTGTGAGGGCAGGTGCTGTCCTTCATCAGCTGGGTCTCCAGGAAGATCACTGAGCCTCTTCTGCTGTGGAAGATCAGTTGATAGAAGGCAGGCAGATACACAAAGGGGTTCAGTGTGAGTTTGCGTGGCCGAAGTAACTATATCTCCCAAGATGGGGTTTTGTTCATGGAAATGTGATGTCACATTTATTTGCTAGAAAAGCCAAACTGTCTGAAGTCCCAAGAACACCACTGTTCCAGGCCTCTTAGTTTCTGGGATTTGTAGGCAATGTTTTATACTTTGCCTTCTAGATCCACTGCCTCATCTCTGGCTTCATGTGCAGAAGCAATACTCTCTAATTGATTAATCTTTTCTTCTGTCTCCCTCTCTCCAAGCTGCTAACTATGCCCAGAAATGCACTTTAAATGCCAGTTTAGGCACATGCCTTGCTCCTAAATGTCAGTGTGACCCCATCTTGATGGTCTTTACAAAACCCTATTTAGAGTTCCTACCCAACTTTACCAGATTAAATATCAACATCTGAAAAGACACAGATCACTCCACAGCCCCCATCATGCCTAGGGTCCAAGGAACACGCTTCGGAGGAAAAGCTTCAGAGACCTGGAGAACAAGCATTCCAGGCTGGCCGTGGGTGGGATCCTCTTTACAGGGGCCGTCGGGATAAGCAGAAAGGTGTGGCTTTAACAGAGCTGTGTGGTTTAAGAACCTGAGTCTCTCCCCTTGCCTGCTCCTTCCCTGCCCTTGTGTTCATCTAATTGCTGTTAGTTAAACAGTGCCGCCTTTCAAGAGCATGTCAGTTTCCACGTGCAGTTCCCTTCCAAGGAATCTGACATTCCTTATTTGCTTGAAGCACCACAGCAGGGATCTACAACATGGCCTACCAGATCACTGTGTTGGTGAGGGTGCATCACACATGTATGTGTATGCATGTGTGTGTTTTTCCCACTCATGATAACATCTCCACAGCCAAGGCTGACCTTGTACTTGCCACTATACTTTGCCCAGCCTCCCAATTCCAGGTTTGGGACATCATACTCCTTGGGAGTGTTTGGTTCTGTGTCTAGGACCCACCTGCAGTGACCTAGTGCTCAAGTGTCTCTACCCAGACCAGAGAACAGATTATCACATCTTCACTAGCAGCCTCGTGGCTGGAGCAAACTATGCTGAGGCTTTGAGGGGAATTTTCATCACGGCATGTTACTCCTCTTTGTTTTGACTCCCACTCCCAAAATGCAGGTGCTTATTCACTTCAGGGGATTATCTTTTCTCCTCATCACCCTGAGCTGCTTTCCAGAATCCTTTATTTTTCATTGAGTATAAATCTTAAAGAGGGGGAGAGCCATGCTTGGACAGTATTTCAAAAGTGAACCTTCAACTCCCCAAAGATAAAAAGTTTGTAATGAAACAGAGAGCTACATTTCTGACTGTGGAAGAAGGAAGTGCTGAAGGGCTTCCCTTGTGACCCCAAAGAGGCTCCTGGAAAAGAAATCTTGGCTTCTTGTGACTTGGCAGGAGAGCTAGTAAGCAGGTGAGGATGAGGACTGTCCCACAGGACATCATCAGTTCCTTCCCTCAACTGTCTCTTGTACCTTGGGGAGTTCTGGCATCCTCTATGACGTCACTAGTATTGTAATGATGCCATCTGCTCTTGGGGTATTCATTCATTGCCTATAGGATTCACCCTAGACATGTTGGCAAGACCAAGTGGGCTACTTGGGAGAGAGAACGTATCGACAGACTAGCATGAGGCAGAAGGAAGCTGGCCTTTGGTCTCAGTGTAAAACAGCAAGAAGTTAATGGTCCTGGGGAAAGCACAGTGAATTCTGGGAAGGGCCTGGGAGCTTTTTGGATGTGATGGGCTGGAGCCTTCAGGAGAAGGGTTCAGAACCTGGGAACCTCTGAGAAGCAAAGGGCCTATCCTGCTTCTCTGAGTTCCTAGAGAGCAGAGCAGAGTCAAGGATTTCTGATGGTGACTCTGAGAAGAAGTTATCTCAGCACAGGCATTGCAGCCCCCGGGGAGGGTATCTCAGGAGCCTCAGCCTAGCTCCACTTGTTCGAGTCTTTGCTTCTTGACTTCTAATGAGAGACACCGGGCAGCAAATCTCAAAGATTTATTAGGAGTGTCTGTTATTTTTGGCCTGCCTTCCTGATCAGGTGGGAAGGTGTCCAGCCTTCTGGTACTCGGGTGGAAGGGTGTCCAGGAAGCCCACATCTCTGAGGCTGCAAATCTGAGTCAAGTGCTATGAGGACTGGGAAGGTACCTCAGCTCTGAGGTGGGACAGTGAGACACAGGAGTCTGGAACCTCACAGCTCTGAGAGAAGGCCACCTCAAAAGAAACACTGCAGCTCCCAGGGAGGATTGTCCCAACCCTGAGAAGCTGAGGCACCCAGGAGCCTGAGCTCTGATCCTTCTTTGTTTCTTCTTCTCCCTTGGATGAGTGAGTCACAGCACGCAGTAAATCTCTTAAAAGAGATTTATTGAAGCGACAAATCCAGGAGTGGATGAAACAAACACAGCTGCAACCACACCTGCCCCTGGGAGAAGGCAGCAGGGACCAGGGTGGGGAGGACGGGGCAAACACAGCCTTTCTGTAGGAATTCTTAGGGGGTGGAGCTTTCTGGGGGGGGGCAGGGGTTTCCAGAGTGTGGATTGGTGGGATTCCAAGTCCTCAAATGTGGGAAGCTCAGGGATTGGTGGGCTTTCCTGTCCAGGGATTGGTCTGTTTTCCTGCTCAGGGGTTGGTGGGCTTTCCTGTCCAGGGATTGGTCTGTTTTCCTGCTCAGGGATTGGTGGGCTTTCCTGTCCAGGGATTGGTCTGTTTTCCTGCTCAGGGATTGGTGGGGTTTGTCCAGTCTTTTCGCCTCAAATTTGCATAGTGTGGGATCAGTCCTACAGAGGGGCTGGAGATGACAGTTACGGGGGGGGGGGGGGGGGGAACTGGGCTGCTGGAGCTTCCTCAGGCAGAGGTCTGGCTGCTTTCACCTTGAGGGGTTAGAAAGTCTACAGAGTGTCCAAAATTAAGAAAGAGTCCGCCGTGAAGGTGGTAGGCTGAAGCAGGAAAGGTTACCATCACGGACAGCTCCCGTGGCAGCGGCAGTAGGCCTTCTGCGGCAGGAAATGAGTCCGGTTCCCTTCGGCTGAGGCAGGAAGAGTCACCATGGACACCTCCCACTGAGGAGCTGCTGCCCTTTCCTCTCAGTTTTCCACCGCCCCAGAGGTGGTGAAGGGAACTGGCAGGGAGCCGCTTGCTACTATGAATTTAATTAGCCTCTAACCCTACTTGTTGGAGAGTGCAGTGGGCGGCGGTTTGGATTCCCGGCTGCCTCAAGGGGGAAGAGGCCGCAGTAGGTCACCACAGCTTGTGAGGCATCAGAACTGCTTGGGGTAGCCTGCTACCTCAGCTTGGGGCCGGTTGAGATGGCCGAGGCTTGGAATTGCCTCAGCCTGGGGCATCTCCTGCAGTGGGCTTAGGGAGGCAGATTGCCTCAGCTCCAGCCTTCCAGGAAGGAATGTGTGATCTCTCACCAGGCATTTCAGGGTGCCTTGGCTGGCATTGGCTTGTGGGAGATGCTAGGCTCTGCTAGTTCATGATTAATCATTGTGCGTAATCAGAAGGTGCTTGGGTACCAGTTGCTCCTAGGAGCAGCTGGATGGGCCTGGTTCCATTCGGTCCATCTTGGTGAGACTGGGAGGCCTGGAGCTCATCGCTGCTCCTCTCTGGTCTTACTCCTTATACTCTGAGACAATGCCAGTTCCCCGCATTTTTCAGAATTCTAATTGTATGGGTCTGTGGGTCTGTGCCTATGTGGGTGTTGGTGTCCCTCTGGATCCTGGGGCTCCAGGGTCTGTGGTAGGGCATGTGCTGGGTCTCACACTTGCCAGGTGATACCAGTGCTGAGGCCTGGGAGCCCCACTGTGAGCAGCACTGCCTTTGGCCCTTGTGCTCGCCTTGGTGGCACACTGGAATCCCCTGGAGAGTTTATAAAGCCATTCTGATGTTGGGCCTCTTCCCTGGGAACACTGACTATGTGCTCTGGGTATTTGTGTAGCAATAGCAATCCAGGATTGAGAATCTCTATTGTGAAGGCAGGAGCCATATAATCACAGTTTTCAGTAGGGGGTTGGAGAGCACACGATCACACAGAAGCTTAGGATCATTTTAGAGAGTTAGTCTTTCTCCAGGCCCACTCAGGTGGCTCATGCAACCTGGCTCCCTCCATTTGTAACCCCTGCCTCTGCTGGCTTGGTGCCAGGACAGCAAAGTTAATAAGCACCAGGATGTCCCCTGGTGTGAATATGCCCCAGAATGTGACAGCCACTGGGCTGCTGTAGTCCAGGACGTAGTTTGCATCCTTATAATCCCTGAGGCCCAGCGTCATGGGGTTTTTTTGTTCCTGGGGCCATGCCCTACCATGAGCTTGAGATACTGAAGATGAGGCATGAACAGGTGAACAGGTCAGAGTGTCAGAAATTGTCCAAGCAGATAAGTGAGGCCTCAGACAAGAAGCTGACTGAGGAATCTGTCTCCTACGGGTGAGTGACCAACTTGGCTGGGATCCCAACACTTGGAAGTGACTGCTTCTGCCCTCTCTTGTCTTTGAGGCAAAGTGAGGGCTCTGGTTTTAGCCTGTCTACCTGTCAGCAAATAACCTGCCTTGTCACTCTTGGAATTGTGTCGCTTGGACTCAGGGGTCCTAAGTGAAGAGACTATGCTCCCCTTCTAGTATTCTCCTGAAAAACTTAGGAACCTGCAGATAGAAAAAAGGTTTTCTCCATAAGGGGGATGTCAATCAGTCCGAGCTTCTGGGGCTCTGGCTGGGATTTACAGAGCTGGTTTCCATGGGACACACAGATGGAGTGTATTCCTGATGGGTCTCCTGTCTTCTCTCAGAGGGTGTTTACCCTCTGTCTGCAGATGGTCTTCTAATACCATGAATAGATAAGCATAGGCAGGGCCTCTTCCTGTTTTGGGAGTATATGGATCCCTTTCTAGATAGAAGGTGACCTCTTCAGTTTCTATGACTCCTGAACTAAGGGGTCTCAGCTACAGTCACCCCCATATCGTCCCTGGAGCCTGTCAATATTTGGGAGTTTGGTAGATGTTAAGAAAAAGCTGAGCAGAAAATAGAAAAGTTTTCCATGTTTCGTTTGGGAGAATCTAAGTTTTAAATTGGTGTTTTCATCAGCTGTGGGGAAGCACACTACGAGGTATATCAAGGGATTTGTTAGGTGAATTTCCTGGGTACTGTGCAGCACAGTACTGTTTCACACTTGCAAATTCATGTTGATCTGATGTGCTCCAGGAAGACCATCAACCTATCATCAGGAGTCTGGTATTTTTCCATGTGTGGCTCAGGATATTTCGTCTGAAAAATGTGTCAGCTGAAGTTTGTGTTTCCTCTCTGAGTCCTTGAGCTATTCCAATGTCCATTCCTTTGCAATCAACCACAAATTCATTTCAGGGATATCCTTGAACCTTATCTGAGGCCTAATAGACTGTCGCACATTTTAGAGAGTCTACTGTGTAAAGAAGTAATCCCAAACCTAGAGCAAGAATATGGATTGAGCAGTCCTTCAGAATATAGAGAATTAGCCATTTTCACTGGTGCTCTGTTCAGTCACTAGGAATTGGGAACATCCTAGCTGTTCATTAGCTGATGAATGGATAATGAAAATGTGGAATATTTGCACAATGGGATATTATTAGTTGTGAAATTTGTAGGTAAATTGATAAAGCTATAAATACTCCTCTGTGAGGTAACTCACAGATTAAGATATGGCTTGTACATTTTCTTTCCTTAATGAGCATTTGCTTTGAATCCCGAGTCACGTTTTGTTTTGTTCTGGAATTCTTATGAAGTATAGCTATTTAGGGTCCTAGCTAGAGGGGTTTCCAAGGCAAGCTGTCTAGAACACCGTGGTTTAAAGGATTAAAGGGGATAATAGAACAAGAAGGGTGAAATTGTGATGGAGGATAAAAGGACAAGAAGGGGAGGGTATGTGGGGAAGATAACACTGAAGAGCTTGTGAAAAGGCTGCATGGAATCATACTATGCTAGAGACATTCTCATCACTCACCAGCAAAATCCTTCCAGCACTTGTGGGGTTTCTAACCAGGCCCTGTGAGATCATACATCCTACATTCCAGCAGTCACTCTGAACCTTCTCAGACACAGAAACAAGATTCAGAAGCATGAGATGGAGTCTGGGGTACAGGTCTATGGATGAACAGAGTGGCTGTGACAATGGGTGAGAAACTGGGCTGAAGGACACATCACCGGAAGAGCTGAGATGGCAGATGGCAGTCATGCTCGTTTTCAGGAACCTTCTATAAATAAAGTGAGGAACCTCAGATGACAGCACTCAGAGTTGGTGTGTTGTTCCTGGATATTTATAAGTTCAATGGCATTTCCAGAGTGGGAAATGGAGGGATTGTCTTTGTTTTGGGAGCTTACACAAGCATGTACTGACACACACAAGCATGCACTAGCACATAACATGTATGTAGAGCACCACAGAAGCACACACAGGAACACATAAGCATGTACAGGCACTCATAAGCATGCACAGATATACACAAGCATGCTCTGACTCAGGCTCACACAAGAGTGCACACACACACAAGCATGCACAGATTCACAAGCATGCAGAGGCACACACAGATATCCACATGAAACACAAGCATGCTCAGGCAATATCAAAGCACATGTACTCACAAGCATGCAGAGACAAACATGATTATGAATATACACACAATCATGTACAGGCACAAGCATGCACAGATCCTGAAAAGGATGCACAGGAACACACAAACATGTATACACACACATAATAATGTGAAGGCACACACAAACATTCACAAATGACACAAGCATACACTAGCACACTTGCATGCACAGTAACAGAAGCATGCACTGGAATGTAGAAGCATGTGCAGGCACTCAGCACCATGCACGGGCACTCAAAAGCATGCTCACACACGCCCAGGCATGCACAGACTGAAACAAGCATGCAGAGGTGCACATGTATCCACAAAAACCACAGGCATGCTCAGACACAAAACATCCATGCACATGCATTCACAAGCATGCAGAGACACAAGCAAGCACACACAATAATGCAGAGGTGTTCATAAGCTTTCACTGGCACGCATAAACACATGCAGATCCACAAAAGAATGCACAGGCACAAAACATGCACACACACACACATACATGCCAACCTGCACAGGCACAAATAGGCATGCTCAGGCATTGACAAGTATGTACAAGCACACACAAATATACACACACACACACAAGCATGCACAGGCACACACAAAATGTCGAGGCATACACAAGTGTCTGCTGAAATCACATGCTCAGACATACAACCTCCACAGACATACACGCACAAGCATGCTGACACACAGCATGCACACACACACACACACACACACAAGCATGCATAAGCACACAAGCATGGACACAATCATGCACAGGCACAATCATGTAGAGACACTACATGCATGTACAGGCACAAGCATGCTAAGGCACTCACATGTGAACATATTCAAGCATGCACAAACACAAGCATGCACAGGTACAGACAGTCATACATAGGCACACAAAATGCATGAGCACACACATGTATCCAAAAGTTCCCACAAGCATGCACAGTCATACACGAGCATGCACAACCACTCACAGGCAAAAATGAGTGCACATAGAAACAAGCATGCATGGGCACACAAAAGCATGAGTACACACACAAGCATCCACAGATCCACAAAAGCATGCAGAGGCACACACGCACACACGCACACAAGTCTATATAGACACAAATATGCATGCTTGACAGTGACAAGCATGCAAGGCACACAGAAAAATGCAGAGGCATGCAGATGTATCCCCCAAACACAGCATGCTCAGGCATGCAACATCCACTCACAAGCATGCACTCACACACACAAGCAGGCACAGTTACACATAAGCATGCACAGGCACACAGAAAAGTGCACAGAGCCACACAAACATGCACAGGCACATGTAAACATGGACAGGCACACACAGGCATGCTCAGACACTGACAGGCACACGCAAGAATGCACTTTTACAAGCATGTACAGACACAAGCATGCAAAAGCACATATAAGCATGTATGCACAGAAAAACATGGCCATGCACAAACAAGCATGTAGAGGCATGCTACATGCATGTACAGGCACAAGCATTCTAAGGCACAGAAAAACATGCTTAGACACATAAGAATGCACTAACAAACATGCATGCACAGCAACACACAATCATGCACAGGAACACACAGTATGCTCAGGTACTCAGAACCATGCAAAGGCACACAAGCCTTTGTTCATGCTCAGTCACTTCGAGGCACACACAAGAATGCACAGACATGTACAAACATGTATAGTCACACAGAAGCATGCAAAAGCACAAGCATGCACACAAGAAAAGCATGCCCAGGCACAAACAAGCACGTATACGCATGCTACAGGCATGAACAGACACAAGCCTATTAAGGCACACACAAACATGAACAGGCACACGCAACATCACAGTTACCACACTAGAGACAACATTACAGTGAATCTGCTGGGGATGATGTTACAGTGACCAGATGGGAGAGGACGTTGCAGTGACCCCACTGGGAAGGACATCAAGGTGACTGCACTAGGGAGACTTACAGTGACCGGATGGAAGAGGATGTTTCAGTGACTGGACTGGGGAGGACACGACAGTTATGTCACTGTGGAAGATGTTTCAGTGACTGGACTGGGGAGGACACGACAGTTATGTCACTGTGGAAGAGGTTACAGTGACCCCCCTGGGGAGGACATTATGGTGACATCACAGGAGGTGACATCAATGGGGAAGGCATTACAGTGCCTTCCACAGGGAGGGCATCACAGTGACTTCAATGGGAAGGACGTCACAGTGACCCCACTGGGGTGCGTGTCATAGTGACACCACTGGTGAGGACCATACAGGTGGTTCATCCAGGGATATTAACTAATGAGACAATAAAATCCTTTCCTTTCATGTAATTTCTAATGCAAGCCATGCTCTTAGTTTATGGCTGAGGCAGTTCAGTACTCTGAATCTGTCTTCAACGACTCCACCTCTCCAGCCCCTCTCCTGGAGAGGGCACTGCCTACATATCTCTCTGCTTTAGGAAGCATGCGGCATCACGATGAGTGGACTCACTGATGGAGTACCTGATCCGAGCTCAGGCAGACGGCCCCCAGGCAGGCCAGGACAAGGAATTTGAGTTTAGACGAGGGGAGAGAATTTCCTGGTGGAACTGAACACATGGGATGGTGCAAGCTTAAAATAAGAGTCCCAAAATATAAGCCAGATGTAGTCCAGTTACTAATGGTAAAGACAGGCGAGCCTGGCCTGGAAGAGAAGCCTAAAGTCCTAGCTGCTCTGAAAACTGAGGCAGGAAGATCGAAAGTTCAGGGCCAGGCTCAACAACTTAGTGAGACCTTGTCTTTTTTTTTTTTTTTTTAAGTTGTTTTTTATTTTTTGTTTTTATTTTTTATTCACTTTACATCCTTGTTGTAGCCCATCCCTCCTCCCCTGCCAGTCCCACCTTCCCTTCTTTCCCCTACCCCCCTCTTCCTTCCTTCCCCCTCGCCTTTTCCTCAGAAAAGGGAGCTCCCTTTCCCATCCTGGCTACCTCATCAAGTTGCATCAGGACTGAATGTGTCCTCATCCCCTGTCACCCGGTAAGGCAGCTCTGCCAGGGGAAAGTGATCAAAAAGCTGGCAAGTGAGCCTGTGTCCAAAGCAGTCACCACTTCCATTACTACAGGACCTATATGAGGCCTAAGCTGCTCATTTGCTACATCTTTGTAGGGGGCCTCGGGCCAGTTTGTGGCTAAACCTTGGTTGATGCTTCAGTCTCAGCAAGTTTCTCTGGGCCCTGGTTAGTTGGCTCTCTAAGTCAGGGTGGGTTCCTAGGAGGATATGAGGGGGACTCAAACAGCCTCCTAGTAGCAGAGGCCACAGAAGAGGACACCCTCTAACTAGACTAGTCTCCTAGCAGAGGGAGGGGAACACCAACCCACACACAAAAATTTCAACCCAAAATTTACCCTGCCTACAAGATGTGCAGGGATACAGATAGAACAGATAGGGGATAGGGCAGAGATTGAGAGACTGCCCAACAAATGCCTGGCCCAACCAAAGACACACCTTATTACGAGAGTGCCAACCCCTAACATATGAACAATGCTCTGCTAAACTTGCAGACAGGAGCGTGAGAGAATTGTCCTCTGAGAGGTGCTACCCAGCAGTGCCTCAAAACAGATGCTGAGACTCACAGCCAAACGTTGGGTGATTGTAACGTGGGAAGAAAGAAAAAATGACCTGGAGGTGACAGGAGTTCCAGAAGAAGATCAACAGAGACCCTGTCTTAAAAAAGGAAGGTAGGAATGTTGCTTGCATGCCTGACGCTTACATGGCCCAAGAGGCTCTCCTGAGCTTCCTGCTTATAATTCTGTATATCTTTGAAAATGCCCTCATTGTTTTTAAAGGTTTGCAATATGATAGTATCAATCTATAAAAATTAGAATACTAGGGTCTCCTCCCCAGGAAATCCCCATAAATGGAAAATGCTGAGCAGGGCAGGAAGAGAGTGAGTAGATCAGGCAGAGAGAGATCAGGCAGAGGCCCTTTTCTGTCCATACCAAGCAAGCAATGAACTTCCTGGTGACTCCTACGAGCACCAATGTATCCATATAATCATAAAGCCGGTCTCTAAGCTAGTCTGTTTCCACAGCCGGTTGGGCCTAAGGAAAAAAACTACTTTCCAGGACTGAAAAGGAGCCAGATGACGATGCTGGCCCACTTTCCTTTTTATAGTCTGACGGTCTCAGGCTGGCCTAGCACTTGCTATGTAGACTTAGGCTGGCTCCTAACTGGCAGTTCTGCCCTGGCTCATTCCTTCTTTAACTTCAAAAGAACATTTTACTAACGAGGTGTGGGTGAGTACACCTTTAGATCCAGCAGAGGCAGACACAGGCAGTTCTCTGTGAGTTCTAAGCCAGTCTGGGCTACCTAGCAAGTTCTAGGGCAGCCAGGGCTACATAAAGAGACCCTGTGTCTTAGGGTTTTTATTGTGCTAAAACACCGTGACCAAGAGGAGGAAAGGAGTTAGTTCACCTTATACTTTCAGGTAACAGTCCGTCACTGAGGAAGTCAGAGCAGGAATCTAGAGACAGGAACGAAAGCAGAGTCCATGAAGGGCTGTTGTTTACTGGCTGCTCGGCCTGCTTTCTGGACCACCTACCCAATGATGGCACGAACCTACAGTGAGCTAGGCCCTCGCACATCAACCATTAACCAAGCAGTACCTCCAAGACTTGCATACAGGACAATGTAATGAGATATTTTCCAACTGAGGTTCCTTCTTCCCAGATGTATCCAAGTCAACCAAAACACCTTGCCTAGTTTATGTGGTTCTGGCGATCAAACCCAAGGCTTCGTGCTTGGTAGACAAGCATTCTACCCACTGAGCTATATCCCTAGTCCAGTTTAACGAGCGTTTTCCTTTTTAAATTAATGTTGAGGCAGTCTATTACCTTTCCCAGGATGGCTTGAACTTAGGATCTCCTTGCTTAGTCTCCCAGGGCCGAGGCACACACCGCATACCACTTTTTGTTTTGTCTTAAGGTCTCTATTGCTCAGGCTGACCTTAAACTCCTGAGCCCAAAGATCTTCCTGCCTCTGCCCACCAAGTAACAGGATTCTGAGCTTTCAGTCTTGGGTTTGTGGAGGATGACCAACTCTGCAGTTAAGACTGGTGCACACAGCAGATGATGGTGAGCTGCCAAGCAAGCCTCTTCTCTCCAGGCCACAGTCAGACCTGTCAGATCCTCCCAGACCACCCTGACTTCTGGCTAGAGGCGTGCAGTGAGTGTGCTCCTTTCTTTCTTTGTCCTCAGAGATCTGATGACCTTCTGTTTCTGGTAAATGTCCCAGGAAGTAGGCTCTGGCAGCCAGGATGCTGCTGGGATCCAGCGTCCTTATCAGCATCATGAGGCTTCCTCCAAGCAAGTGGCTACTGCTTCTCAGCTGAAGAGAGCTGGAGAAAGAGCGGAGCTGGGAGAGAGAGACAGAAGAGAGAAGAAGGGAGAGAGGGAGGGAGAGAGAGAGAGAGACAGCGACAGGCTGGGCAATGGGGATTGAATTTTCTGAAGTGGGGCTGGAATCTAAGTACTCCTCCAAACTGAGGAAGTTCTGAGGCTTTCACATGCATCACATCCAAGGAGGCTATCTGTCCCGGAAATCAGGTGTCAAGACGCGTAACTTTAGTATTGAAGTGTAATTGTTTTAAAAACAAACTTCAGATTACCACGTTCCCAGATAAGGGAAAGGCTAAGTGTGGAATGAAAAGATGACTTAGAATCAAGGCCAGGGAGAGGAGGCCTTGGAGAGTAGGTGGAATGAAGAGGAGGACACAGTCTCTCTGGGAGGAGCACTCAGGAGAACCAGGTCTGGAGTGGGGCTTAGAGCCCAGAACGGAGATCAGGGTCTGAGCCAGGTCTTCCTGACTAGTGCAAGGGTCCCGGGGATGGCTCTTCTCTAGCAGTCATGCACCCTGTCGGGTTCTGTCCACATCTGTAAAATGAGAACTGGTGGGGTCTGTCAGACTGTGAGCCCCGGGGCCAGACGCGCATGTTCCGAGTTGCTCCTACGCCAAGGAGCCCCGGGCACAACAAAACAGGCAGAAGGGGGCAGTAGAGCACGCAGACCGCCTGCTCCCGCCCGGGAGGTGATCCTGCAGCGCCACCGCGTGTCCAAAGCAGGCTTCTACAACCCGCCAAGAGCTTCGAGGATGCCCACAACCTCCCACCACCCATTTACTGCGGTAATACTAAGAAACAACAGTTGCCATTTATTTGAACTTTTGCTACAAGCTAAGTACTGTGCCCACTGCTGTCCAGTTATTTATTCATTTAAACTTGCTTTAAAGCGAGTGTTATTCCCATCTCACAAAAGAGGAATCTGAGGCCTGAGCCAACTGGTCTAACTCTAGGTAGAAGCTACCGGGGCTGCCCCCAGGATACTTAGAGATCTGGAGCAGGGCATTTCCAAGAGCTCCCATCTCCCTGGGGCTGACTGGCCCTTCCATTTCTGCTGCAGTGAGTGTCACCGCTTCTCCATTTTGAATGAAAACGGTACCCTGACTACAGAGGTCAGAGGTCAGGGTTTTGTCTTCTCAGGTGTCCAGGAAACTTGGTAAGAAAGCGCTTTTAGAGCCTAAGAATCGATCAGACCGTGGAAACTGGGTGGTTCCCTCTTTCTGGAGGAGTGAAAGGAGCCGTGCCCGACACAAAGGTAAAGTCCTAGGACTGCTTTTCTTCCAACTGCCACGAGGACATTGGGGAGCCCTTCAGCCTTCCTGCTAAAGAGGGAAGCTTCTAGATAATGGCAACCACCTTCCCTCTTCTCCCACCCTGTTCTCTCCGCTATACACAGCCGCCTTCTGCCCCACCCAAACCAGCTCTGACATTCCTGGTGAAGCTTGAATCGTGGCTTGAAAGCCCGAGGTGAACACCATGGACCATTCCTGAGCTTCCTCTGGAGCTGTGAGGAGAGAAAAACCCCGCGGCCCTGACAAAGGCCTGGGGGGAGGGAGAGAGCTGCATTATGATGACCATTCTATGACATCACCCTCGCTCCCACCCCCACTCCTCTCTGGTCAGCTGCTCTGCAAACAACCATCAGTACAAATCCCAAAAGGCCTGAAAAATTCTGTCCTCCAGTACCTGCCGTTGATCTGTCTCAGCCAACAAGAAGCCACCATGAAACTGGAATTCACGGAGAAAAACTACAACAGCTTCGTGCTGCAAAACTTGAACAAACAGAGGAAGCGCAAAGAGTACTGGGACATGGCCCTGACTGTGGACCACCACGTCTTCTTCGCACACCGCAACGTGCTGGCTGCCGTCTCTCCACTAGTGAAAAGCCTCATCTCCAGCAATGACATGAAGACCACCGACGAGCTCTTCATCACCATTGACCCCAACTACCTGAGCCCAGGCACCGTGGACCAGCTTCTGGACTACTTCTACAGCGGCAAGGTGGTGATCTCGGAGCAGAACGTGGAGGAGCTGCTTCGCGGCGCGCAGTATTTCAACACCCCGCGCCTCCGGATCCACTGCAACGACTTCCTCATTAAGTCCATCCGCCGTGCCAACTGCTTGCGCTACCTCTTCTTGGCTGAGCTGTTCGAGCTCAAAGAAGTGTCAGACTTGGCCTACTCCGGCATTCGGGACAACTTCCACTTCTGGGCCAGTCCCGAGGGCTCCATGCACTTCATGCGCTGCCCCCCTGTCATCTTCGGCCGCCTGCTCCGCGACGAAAACCTCCACGTGCTCAACGAGGACCAGGCTCTCAGTGCGCTCATCAACTGGGTGTACTTCCGGAAGGAGGAGCGGGAAAAATACTTCAAGAAGTTCTTCAATTACATCAACCTCAACGCCGTCTCCAACAAGACGCTCATGTTTGCCAGCAACAAGCTGATGGGCTTGGAGAACAACTCGGCCCACGCGACCTTGATCGAGAGCGTCCTGGTGGACCGAAAGCAGGAACGGCCGTGCAGCCTGCTGAGCTACCAGCGGAAAGGGGCCCTGCTTGATTCAGTGGTCATCCTTGGCGGCCAGAAGGCCCATGGCAAGTTCAACGACGGCGTGTTTGCATATATCATCCAGGAGAACCTGTGGCTGAAGCTCTCGGAGATGCCCTACCGGGCAGCGGCGCTCAGCGCCACGGCCGCCGGCCGCTACATCTACATATCCGGCGGCACCACGGAGCAGATCTCGGGACTGAAGACGGCCTGGCGGTATGACATGGACGACAACTCCTGGACCAAGCTGCCTGACCTGCCCATCGGGCTTGTCTTCCACACCATGGTGACCTGTGGCGGCACCGTTTACTCAGTGGGCGGGAGCATCGCCCCGCGCCGGTACGTCTCCAACATCTATCGCTACGATGAGCGCAAGGAAGCCTGGTGTCTGGCGGGCAAGATGAGCATCCCGATGGACGGCACGGCGGTGATCACCAAGGGTGACCGGAACCTGTACATTGTCACTGGGCGATGCCTGGTGAAAGGCTACATCTCCCGGGTTGGGGTGGTGGACTGCTTTGACACCAACACGGGGGAAGTGGTCCAGTGTATCACTTTCCCCATCGAGTTCAACCACCGGCCCCTGCTCTCTTTCCATCAAGACAACATTCTCCGTGTGCACAGCCACCGGCAGAGCGTGGAAATCAACTTACAGAAGATAAAGGCCAACAAGTCAACGACCTCAGTTCCTCTGCTACCCAATGGCTGCCCCTTAGACGTGTCCCATGCTATCTGCTCCATCGGAGACAACAAGGTATTTGTATGTGGGGGTGTCACCACAGCCAGCGATGTCCAGACAAAGGACTATACCATCAATCCTAACGCTTACTTACTGGACCAAAAGATAGGTGAATGGAAGACCCTCGCCTCCCCACCTGAGGCACTGGACTGTCCCGCCTGTTGTCTAGCCAAGCTACCTTGCAAGATTCTTCAAAGAATTTAAACAACTTATTAAGTGGGAGAATAAGTAAATGCATTATTATTCACAGTTTAACGAGAGAGAGCAAGAGAGGAATGTGGCCTTTGGGTCCCTTTTAGTGGTAGTCAATGCGTGGGTCTGGATGTGGGGCTCTGAGCCAGGGATGCTCCCAGTGGGAAGAAGTCAGGGTTACTGTCTCACTGGAGGTAACAGGCAGAGACTAGCATGGAGTCTCTGGTTGGTGGGTGGCAACATCTCTCAGGGACTTGTCTTTCAGTGGGTAGATTTTTTTCTTTAGTTATGCCAGCATTGGAGGTCTCTAACCTGAGGCAGGAAAAAGAATACTTGGTGCTTTAGGGCGGGGATTAAGGTTCTTTGAAACCCCCCTAATCTCAACCCCTGTGGTTACTCCTCCATCTGCTAGACAGGCACGTATCCTGTGCTTAAAGTTGTGATGCTGTGGGCTCCTCCAGTACTAGCATGCTTCAGGTTTCTGGGGAGGCAGGAAAGAACCCAACCCTCGTGGGCTGGGGAGGAAGGAGGCCTGTGGGCAAGCTGAGGGACACCCTGGGTCAGTAGCCTATTGTGTGTGTAGTTTGTTCTCAGTTATGGGGAAGAGCTGAGGATTACGTACAGCTGCTTCCAGTAGGAAAGTCAAGGTTCACAGAGAACTTTCTCCAGGAATGTGAGCTTTGATCAGGGGTTGCCAGTAAAGAAAAATCCACCTCCATAGTGGAGTGAAGCTTGCAGGTGACATGAGGACCAGGTGACATAGTTAGAGTACCAATTTAAGTACCCACTAGGTTATTCTGGGTAATTTATATCCTTAATTTTCTTTTCTATAACAGTAGTGATACTACCTACCTAAAATGTGGAGGGTTTGTGCTTTTCTTTTTCTTTTCTTTTTTTTTTTTTTTTTGTTTGTTTGTTAAGAGGGAATTGGATTCCATTACAGATGGTTGTGAGCCACCATGTGGTTGCTGGGAATTGAACTCAGGAGCTATGGAAGAGCAGACAGTGCTCTTAACCACTGAGCCATCTCTCCAGCCCCTTAAAGAGTGGAATGCCTAGGACAGATGGTCTCCAGGATTGGAGTGCTGATATTTCCTCCACCGCCCCCCCTTCTGTCACGGGGTCTCTCTGTAGCTCAGGTCTTTCAGGAACTCACTACATAGCTGAGGCTGAGGTGAAGCCATGACCCTCTTGCCTTCACCTAGTGTCTCATTTATAGTCTCTAATCCAGGGATCACAGGTGTGCATTCCCACGCCTGCATCAGAATCACCTTGCTAAAAGGTGAGCTTTGCTTTGTCCAGATATTCCCAAGATGCCCCAGGATGCCACAGAAGGGTAAAAACCCAGTGTCAAGAAGGTCTTTTAAACCAATTAACTAAAGAATTTCTCATCTTTTTCTAATTTACCTCTTTAGATCTCTGTTAAGATATAAAGTCTGGAGTTTGAAAAATGGAGTATTTTGGTCCAAATTTCATTGTTTAGAAATGCAGCAGAATGGAATGTTGATGTGTTTTTAAAAGCTTTAGGAAAAAATAACTTACATTCCCTCCAGTGGACTGATTTAAAATATACAGCTTAGCAGGACACAGTGGCTCAAGTCTATATTCTCAGCAGATAAAGGAAAGCCTGGGTTACATGCTGGGTCTCAGGCCTGGCTGAGCTTCAGGGGAGACCCTGTTTCAGAAAGGAAGCTGGAGAGATAAGCTCACCTCTCCTCTTGCAGAGGACCCAAGTTCTACTCACAGAAAACACATAGTGGCTCACAACCACCTACAGCTTCAGATCTTAGCATCTGCAGCCCTCCTTCCGGCCTCCACAGGCACAGCACACAATACACATAGTACATAGACAGACACACAGACAAGCAAGCAAAACACCAAGAGGCATAAAACAAAACCAAACCAAAGCCCAACCAGTAAACAAAGGCTAGGCAGCTTTAGGGGTGTGGTGGTGCACCGCTGTGACTCCCGCATTCCCTGGAGTTGGGAGGATTGGAAGTTCAGTCATTCACAACTACAAGTTGTGAACAAAAGCAAGTTTGAAAACAGCCTGGATTGCATAAGAACACTGTCAAAAAAAAAAAAGTTGATGTTAGTGGCAAATGATTTTTATGCCACGCACTTGGGAAGCAGAGGCGGGTGGGTCTCTGGGAATTTGAGGCCAGCTGGTCAACAGAGCTAGTTTCAAGTCATCTGGGACTACACTCTGAGACCCCTTCTCAAATAATAATTTATGTTGTTAAAGCATGCAACTATTTGGTTCTTAGTCGTTCACAGAGCTGTGTAGTCATCACCACAACTTTAGAATACAGTCTCTCCTAGAAAGAAACACTGAACCCTGGGCGAGGTGCCCACACCTGTAGTCTGGCACCCCCAACACTAAGACAAGAGTTTGCCACAAGTTCAAGGTCAGGCTGATTTACATAGTTCTAGGTTATATAGGTTATATAGAGGGAGACGTTTTGCCAAACACTCCCCCCCACACACACACACTTCCATGAACTCTGCGATGCTTTGATAGCTTCATTAGTCACGACCAGGAATGTGCTTATGTCATCTAGGTCTGCCACCTAGAGCTTTTCCAGTGAAACTAGTCTGTGGTTTTGTTTCTTTCTTTCCTTTCCTTTTTTTTTTTTTTTTTTTTTTTTTTTTTTTGGTTTTTCAAGACAGGGTTTCTCTGTGTATCCTTGGCTGTCTCTGACTAGATTTGTTGACCAGGCTGGCCCCAAACTCACAGTGATCAGCCTTCCTCTGCCACTCTAGAGTGCTGGGATTATAGGCATGAGCCACGAGGCCTGGCTCGTAGTTTTGTTTCTTATCAAGATTGTGCTAAGTCCGTATAATTAGTTGAGGAATATATGCCATTTTAAAGAAGTTTTCAAAGTAACGAAGACCGAAGTTTTCAATAATAAAGATGAATAAAGTTTTTGCATATGTGTGATATTTTAATATAGCATTGCATTTAGTGCTGAGAAAAATAGTCAATTATAGTTCTCATTGTTTGTTTTTTTGAGATAGGTTCTCACAATATGCTCCAGATTGTCCTTGGGTGAGTAGATATCCTCCTGCCTCAGCCTTCCAGTGTTGGGATTATGGTTGTGAACTACTACATCTGGCCCATAAAGTTTCTGTATCTTGTTACCTTTACAATGGCTTTAAAATTTTATTACACTGATTCTGTGTTGTGTGTGTGTGCGTGTGCACAATCACACTTGTGGGAATCATAGAGGGCCACCTTCAGGAGTCAGTTTTCTCCTTCCACCATATGGGTCCCAGGAATCAAAGCTGTCAGGCTTGACAAGCACCTTAACCTGCTGAGTTTAAGGTTAAAAAGTTCAATGATGGCCACAGCTGGTGGCACAGGCCTGTAATCCCAGCAATTGGGAGGTGGAGGCAGGAGCATCAGGAATAAGAGGTCATTCCTGGCTGTATAGAGAGTTCTAGGCAGGCCGGGCCTGCTGAGTGAGATCCTGTAGACAGTGGTTGCCCAGGGCTGGAGGGGTTTGAAGAAGCCACTGTCAAAGGCTAAGGTCTTCCTCTGCACGTGATGGGCATGCTTGTAATTGCACACCACTAGTAGATTAAAAGCCTCTGACTACATGAAAGCATGGTAGGGCATGTAAATTCTATCTCAATAAAGCTGTTTAAAAATGATCATGAGTTCTGTGTCAGTCATTCTCATGTGCATCACTTACCCTGAGGAATGCCAAGTTCTGTACTGTCTGAGTCTTGTCCTGCCTCAGTCAAAGTTTTAAGGGCTAAAGCTCTGATCAACAGCTTGGACTCCAGCCTCAGAAGAGCCCCTGAGCCACAGCTAAGCTCTGGCTAAGCTCACCTGGAGCTCTGGCCTTATAGACCACATGAAATGATGTTTGTTATGAAGGTGCCGAGTTTTGAGATGATCAGTATACAACAATAAAGAAAATACAGGTTATCCATACCTTTAAGACAGGAATGTATGTATAAATTACATTTAATAGCTTCTTGTCATAATGGAAGTTTTGGTTTCTTTGTATATTATGTAAAAATGCTTTTGTTTTAATCCCAAATGTGGGATTTTAATTAAGCTATAGTTTGTCCACACCTGTTAATGACAATTAAGATGCGGGGTGTAATCTTTGCCAGTTTGTAATGGCCTTCCATGTGCTGCACAGAGAGGGGCGTGGTCTGGGATGGAGAGTATAAATATGAGGCCAAAAAAGAGACTGGGTGGTGTTAAGTGGTGATCAGTGCTGGCATTCTGTGTTGGTGTGTGACATGAGCAGTCTGGAGAGAGAGATCAGAGATGGCGTGACAGTTTGGGGCAGACAGATGGAGAGATGCTTTGGGCACAGCGGTGTGGAGGAGACTGCTGGCTGATCTGCAGTAGATGGAGATTGGTATAGAGCTCTGAGAGAACCCCTGACCCTAAACAGCCAGGAGAAGTAAAGGGGTCTGGGCCCTCTCTACCCACTAACCTTGTTTCTCACCTACTTAAAAGTTTGGGGAATTGGTGGAAAGGAGGTAGAGGACTAAACATCCCAAATAAAGTAGAGTTAAGAAAAAGACCCACTACAGGTGGCTTTCTGCTACAACTTGTTATTATGTTTCTCATATACTATGAACCTCTGATGAAATGTGCACTGTAGGTGGAAATGTGGGGAATCCGCCAGATAAGACTGCTAGGACATGGGTTTAAACCAATAGAAAATCTTTACTAGCCAGACAGAAAGCACACTGGGTGTTCAGGATCTTAGTCTAGCCCTGAGACTTTCTCAGGGTGAGCTTTTAAGCACAAAAACCATGTTCTGAGTTGTACATGTTTCGGTTAACAAAACTTGTTAGCCAAAAGCAGAACTAAAGAAGCCAAAAGGCAAGGTTAGTACATTTAGAGGCTTTCAAAGAACTATATGGACTTTGATGAATTAGGTCTTTGTTTTGATTCTAGCTGTGGTACTTCCATCATGGAGTTGGATGTGCTAAGGTCCAGGGGCCTACTAAGGTCCTCGTAATGCTATCTCCAGTCCCTACCACAAAAATTTTAACAATTAGAGCTTTACAACCATAGATGTTTTTTAAAAGAAGGATCAATAGAATGTGGTGGTCAACACTGGTAATCCCAGCATTCAGGAAGCTAAAGGAGGAAAATGGCCATGAGTTCAGGGCCAACATGGATCACAGCGCGAACTTTTCTCTCAAACTGCCAAAGAGGGGGGAGATGGGAAGAGGATGGATCAGTAACAGTCAGGCAAGCACACAAAAAATTCTAGTAAGACAGAGTTCAGAAGTCAAGTACAATGGCGGAATGTATGCTAGAACACAAGTGAGGGTCTGAAATGCCTTTATCTCAAGGGCTTTTCTTTCTGCTGTGTTGGAGATAAAACCTAGGGCCTCCTACATTCTAGGTAAGAATTTTACCAATGAACCACATCACCATTCACTGGTATTTTTAGTGGATGAAGGCAGATCTCAAATTTAGATTCCATTACATTTAGTTTAGTTTTTTATAAACAGTTTCATTGAGTAGCCCTGTCCAGGAAATCCACCTGACTCTGCTCCATTAAATATATTTTAAAAATTACGAAAGTGTGTGTGTATTTCACATGTGTGCAGGTGCCCACAGAGACCAAAAGAAAGGGTTGGATCTCCTGAAGATGGAGGTACAGGTGGTTGTGTACCACCTGATGTTGGTGCTGGGAACCAAACTCTGGTCCTCTATAAGAGCCACCAGTGCTCTCAATGGCTGAACTATCTCCAGACCCTGAGATCCCACTAGAAGCAACACAGGTTTGGGTTGGTGGATCAGCCAGTCTGTAAACTACCTGCTGCACAAACATGAGGGCCTGAGTTCTCATCCCCAGTACTATAACTCCTGGCTGTGGTAATGCTCATCTGTATGTAAGTCCAGTGCTGGGCAAGGCAGAGACAGGTGGGTCCCTGAGGGCTCAATGGTCAAGCCAGCCTACTCCAGATTCACTGAGAAACGCGGTCTCAAAAAATGGGATGGGGGGCTGGAGAGATGGCTCAGCGGTTAGAAGCACTCACTGGCTCCTCTTCCAGAGGTCCTGAGTTCAATTCCCAGCAACCACATGGTGGCCCACAACCATCTATAATGTGATCTGATGCTGCCTTCTGGCATGCAGATAGACCACTTCATATACATAAATAAATCTTAAAAAAAAATGGGATGGAGCTGGGCACAGTGGTGGATGCCTTTAATTCCAGCACTTGGGAGGCATAGGCAGAGGAACTCTGTGAGTTTGAGGCCACCCTGGTCTACAGAGTGAGTTCCAGGACAGCCAGGGCTACACAGAGAAATCCTGTTGCCCCTTGTTGCTGTTGTGAGACAAGAAGTTGGAGGTCTCCTGAAACAAAGACTGGACTGGCTCCAAAGAACCCAATAACCCTATCCAGCAGGAAGCAGCTAAAAGAACTGTGCCCCCTCTCCCACTATCCCTTTTCTCTCTCCTACCTGGTGTTGGGGTATTGGAAGGGATTGGGGTGGAGGGGGGAGAACGAGATAAGAAACGTAAATAAAAGTTTAAAAAAAGTATGTGTCAGTCGTCTTTGGCCACTCACCTCCCTCTTCAACCCTGTGGCAGTTTCCACTCTTTCAGAACTCTCCCTGGGCTTTCCCTGGGAAGCTGTAGATACTCTTCCAAACCAGGGGCTCAGGCCAGATCACGGCTTGCTTAAAGCCGCCTCAAGCCTCTACACGTAAACACTCCCCCCTTGATATTCAGGCCTTTTGTGATTTGGTTACAATATACTTCTACCTCTGTGTACCTGGTCTCCTGATTTCTTCCCACAATCTAACCAAATCACATTCCTGAGCACTCTCTAACATCCTGTATTAGTCCGTTTAAAATTTTTTTAATTTTTATTCTGTGTGTGCAGAGGGAAGGCACATGCAGAGTGCACGTGTAGAGGTCAAAGGACACGTTGAGGAAGCTGGTTCTCTCCTTCCAGCGTGTGTGTCCCTGGGACTGAACTCAGATCATAAGGTTTGATGGCAAGCACCTTTACCCAGGAAGCCATCTCACTGACACTGGAACAACATTGGACAGTAGATAATATGTAAAGAAACTATTTCGTGGAGGACGGGGGACTCGGGATTCTGGTAGCCATTAAGTTCTAACAGCATGATATCAGTGTATGGCAAGGGACCCCTGGCTCTGCCATAGCATGAAAGATGACATTAAATAATGGATGAGCTAGAGGTCATGTGATAAGAGGAAAACCACAAAGAAGCCAAGATTGTTTTTTAAGGCAGATTTCTTTTAAATGCACTCTTTTAAAATAACTTATTATTTTATGTGCATTGTTGATTTGACTGCATGTATGTCTCTCTGAGGCTGTCAGATCTCCTGGAACAGGAGGTACAAAAAGTTGTGAGCTGCCTTGTGGGTGCTAGGAATTAAACTTGGGTCCTCTGGAAGAGCAACCAGTGCTCTTAACCTCTAAGCCATCTTCTCCAGCCCCCAACATTGTTCTTTTATAATCTGCTCTTGAGGGAGTTTATTCAATCCTGTAAGACCTAATCACTTCCTGGGACCACCATCAACCCTCAACCTTCTCTTCTAATCCTAGCACGTCCCATCAGGTTCTACCTCTTACAAGTTCCAGCACTTTCAGCGACATCACCAGAGTGGTGGTTTGAATAGAAATGACTCCCAGAGGCACATATATTTGACTGCTTGGTCATTAGGGAGTTTTATGACAGGGAGTAGGTGTGGCCTTGGAAGTAGGTGTAGCCTTGTTGAAGAAAGTATTACTTAGGGTGGGCTTTGAGGTTTCAGAAGCCCAAGACAGGCCAGTGTCTCCTCCTGCTGCCTATGAATCCAGAACTCTCAGGCACCATATCTGCCTGCATGCTGCCATGCTGATAATGGACTAAACCCCTGAAACTAAGCTAGCCCCAACTGAATGCTTTTCTTTAAAAGAGCTGCCATGGTCATGTTATCTCTTCACAGCAACAGAACACTGAATAAGATAAGCATGCATCCAGAATTAAGTCTCTGGGTTGCAACCATAGAGTCCTCTGTCCTTATCTTTCATGATTCCCTCCTGAGAGCCATCTCAAATACCATCTTGTGATGAGGATTCTGGAATTTTGGTTTCTTAAAAAAATATATATATATAATATATATTATATATTATATATATATGAATTTGTTTTAATCCCAGGGGTGATTAGCAGCTGACTGTGATTTGCCTCATGCTCTAGCAGAGGCATGTTTCTGCCAGCTGCAGATAGTTTTTGCGATTGTACAATGTCTGGAATTCTGGAAACAAGAGATGGAAGAGAGAATCTCAGACATTGATGACACGATAGAAGAAATGGATACCTCAGTCAAAGAAAATGTTAAATCTGAAAAAGTAAAAAATATCCAGGAAATCTGGAACACTATGAAAAGACCAAATACATAAATTATAAGAATAGAGGAAGGAGAAGAAACCCAGGTTAGAGGCACTGAAAATATTTGCAACAAAATCATGTCTTAGTCAATGTTTTATTGCTGTGAAGAGACACCATAACTGTGGTGACTCTTACAAAGGCAAGCATTTAATTGGGCTGGCTTACAGTTTCAGAGCCCATTGTCCTGGCAGGGAACATGGTAGCATGCAGACAGATATGGTGCTGGAGAAGTAGCTGAGAGTTCTACTTCTGGATTGGAAGGTAGCAGGAAGAGAAGAAAATCACTGGGTCTACCTTGGGCCCTTGAAGATCTTCCTTAGTTGCAGAGAAAGATTCTGTAGTGTGAGACTGCTCAGACATGGATTAAAGCCAAAAGAAAGTCTTTGTTAGCCAACTGGAGACTACATTGGGGGTTTAGAATGCCAGTGTAGCCCTGAGCCTTTCTCAGGGTAAGCTTTTAGGAAACAAAACTATGTTTTGGGTTAACATACTTCAGTTAACAAGAACAGTTAGCTAGAGGTGGAACCATGGAAGCCAAAGAGCAAGTTTAGTATATTTGCAGACTTCCCCAGAACTGTAGACTTTGATGGATTAGCCTTTGTTTTAGTTTTGGCAGATAGTACTGTCTATGTGCTGAATTTTAATGCTTGAATTGTACTCCCATCATGATGTTATATGTGCCTAAGGTCTGGGCACAGTGAATCAGTCAAATCGTGGGCTCACCCTGCTTTAAAAAGGTGTAGTTGGTCCTAATGGCCATTAATTTTCGCTGAATTGATACATAATTGGCCATATAGTTTAAGATGGAGGTTCCCACCATTACTTCAATCAGAATGAAAATTAAAGGTCCAGCCAGTGCTGACCGCAGAGTAGTTAGCTGGGGGACCAAGAGAACAGAGACTGGTACCAATTATCTGATTTATGTCTTTTTGTTTTTGAGGTTTTCCCAAACCATAGTAAGATTTTTTTTAAATTACTCCTTATTAATTAACATAAAACATCAGGTTTCTCCCAAAGCTCTGTGTAGCCTCCTTTATCTCATGAAAATTTTAAGTACCTATCCTTAGGAACTTAGGCCAAATGTCTAAGCATAACCAGCAATCCTGGCCAATTTCTCACTGAGAATGATAAACTCTATCCCTAGGGTTCCTTCCTGTGACACAGAGTTTGATTCCCCAAATCTTCCCTGTTTCCCAAAAGTCAAAATATTTTTAAATGAATTTTCCAGGAAACTTTATTTTCATGACCCCAATTTTGTGATGGAAACTCCCTTGTTTCTGGGAACCAGGGGACCTAGCCACAGGGCATGTTAGAATTGTAAACTCTGTATTTCTATCTCAGATAAACTCCCATATCTTTCCAATTCAACCAGACACTTGAAGCGGGCATCAGTGGGCAAAGGCCAACATGAATATATGGGCTGCTGGTCTGTAGCCACACCATAATACCTTCCCTGT
This sequence comes from Meriones unguiculatus, assembly GCF_030254825.1. Classification (NCBI taxonomy): domain Eukaryota; kingdom Metazoa; phylum Chordata; class Mammalia; order Rodentia; family Muridae; genus Meriones; species Meriones unguiculatus. The sequence continues at coordinate 34,451,275 of NC_083351.1, forward strand.
ATCTGTCTTTCTCAATTCCCAGATGCAGGCCTGAGGGAGGTGTGAATTGAACCATGCCCAATGAAACCTTAATTTTAATGGGTCCATGGTCTGTGAGAAAGTCCCCTTGGCAGCTGTGTCTGTGGCTTCTGCTTTCTTGACCTTGACGTGTGGATCCATGGTGCAATGTTAGCCTCCTTCGCAGCCACAGGAGTGGAGAGAAGCACCTTGTAGGGTCCTTCCCAGGTTAGTTCCTTAGGCTACCTGCTTGACCTAGATGGTATCGCTGGACTCAAACATGGGGAAACTGATGGTGGACTTAAGAGGTTGGCTGGGTCCATCAGATAGTCTGATAAATAGTCTGTGTGGAGAACTGGAGGGCCTGGAGTGACTTGAGAAAGGAACGGTTAGAGATTTCTGCCAACTGCTGGTCTCTGAGCCTGGGAAGCAGTGGGGGAGGTCTTCCAAACATAACCTCACAGGGGATAAATCCTTCCCTATGTGGGTGCAGGGGCCCAAAGCAAGGCAAAGGAAAGAGACCTAACCACTCTTTACTGGACTCTGGGTCACACAGTCATTAGATAAACAGTGTTCTGGTGTTCCTTGGAGGAGGCCCTTAACGCCATGGAGTGCTATGGCATATGATCTTGACTCTGATTTTTTTTTGTTTTTTGTTTTATGTTTTTCCCATTAGACTAACAGTAGCTGCCACAGCTCTTAGACTGGTGGGCCATCCTGTGACTACTGATCCAATTGTTTGGGCAGTGTATCATAGGGCATTTCCATGGCCCCAAAGTTGGGGTTAAGATACCTTTTGAGGTTTGTGGTTGCTGGGAACTGAACTCAGGACCTCTGGACGAGCAGTCAGTGCTCTTAACCACTGAGCCATTTCTCCAGCCCCATCTTTAATATCTTTAAAATTAAATATTTGACATCCTTAGTCATTAGAGAAATGCAAATCAAAACTACTTTGAGATTTCATTCACACCAGGAAGAATGGGAAATTTTAATAAAACAAATGACAGCTCATTCTGGTCAGGCTATGGAGTGAGGGAAGCACTCATCCATTCACGGTGGCAGTGCACACTGTATAGTCCTTAAAGAAACCAGTGTGCAGTGCCTCAGGAAGCTGAGACCAGGTCTACCTCAAAACTCAGCCGCACCACTCTTTGGTATAGATGCAAAGGACTCCATAGCCTACTATAGAGAACAGTGGTTCTCTACCTGTGGGTCCCAACCCACTAGGGTGTTTCATGGGGGTCACTTAAGACCATCAGAAGATACAGGGATTTATATTACAATTCATCATAGTAGCAAAATTACAGTTATGAAGTAGCAATGAAAGAAAAATAATTTTATGGTTGGGTGCACCACAACATGAGGAACTGTGTTAAAGAGTCACAGCATTAGGAAGGTTGAGAACTACTATACTATAGAGACACTTGCTCAACCATGTTCATTGCTGCTCTATTCATAATAGCCAAAATTGGAAACAGCCTTGATGCCTGTCTTAGGGTCTCTATTGCTGTGAAGAGACACCATGACCACAGCAACTCTTACAAAGGAAAACATTTAACTGGGTCTGCCTTACAGTTCAGAAATTTAGTCCATATCATCATGGTGGGAAGCATGGTGGCATGCAGTCAGATGTGGTACTGCAGAGGGCCACACCTCCCAGTAAACCCATTCCTGAGTGAGGTAATGCTGAGTTCAAAAGTCAAATACGGTATTGTGATGGTTTGAGTGAGAATGGCCCTCATTTTTGCATGTTTAGTCTCCAGTTGATGAATTGTTTGGGACTGATTAGCATGTGTGGCCTTGTTGGAGGCTGTGCGTAACTGGAAATAGGCTTTGAGGTTTCAAAAGCCCATGTCCATCCTAGTGTCCCTCCCTCTCTGCTGCCCGTGGATCAGGATGTAAAGCTACCAGCTGTTGCTCCAGCACCATGCCTGTCTGCTCTCTCTCCATGAGGAAAATGGACTAACCATCTGAAACTGTAAGTAAGCCTCCAAGTAAATTCTTCTTTTGTAAGAGTTGCCTTGGTCATGGTGTCTCTGCACAGCAATAGAATAATAACTATCAGGTCTGTATTCTTCTATCTGTGGATATTAGCTTTGGAAGGCATGTTACTCTATAAGTAACCACAGAGGTTAGCGTATATTAAGGAACTAGGGGAGAGGAAAAAAGTACCCCAAAGATAGAAAAATAGATATGTAGAGAGAAATAGCAAGAAGGAGATTAGAACAGGAGAATTAAATGGAGAGAGGGAGGGAAAAGGGATAAGCAAAGAAATATAGGAACAGCTAACAGTAAGGTTGTTTGAGGGGGTCATATGGAAACCAACTACAGTACAAGCTTTTTCAAAGAGTGTCCATTGTTCTGGAAGGTACTCTGTGCCCTACCAGAAGAGATAGGTAAACACTCACCAAACTATAAACCTTGGATCTACAATGGCGACCTGCCTGTGTGATACACTGGTACAACAATGGCTTAGGTGTGTTTGGAGTAACCAACTACACACCAGTTGGATTTCAGGCCCACTCCATGAGATGGAACCCATGCCTGACACTGTTCAGGTGGCCAAGGACCTGAGACTACACCGGTAATAAACCTAGGGAAAAAACAAATGCTGCTAAAGTACCATAGCAATAAAACGTTCTAAGAACATTCTGCTGTATCCACAGATCAGTGTCTCACTCAGCTGTCATCAAAGAGACTTTCTTTTGCAGTAGAAGGCAGAAGAGAGTGACAGACCTTGGAACACTTAGTCCTGATTGGGATGTCTCCATCAAATCCTTCCTCTCAGGGCTCAGGGAACTCTGAAGAAGAGGCACAAAGATTCTCAGAGCCAGAATAGATGGATGATACCAAAAAAATTGTCTTCCAGATGCAACAGTGCCGACACACATACAAACTCACAGTCTATATGTACATTGTTTGGTTTTGCTTTTTTGTTTTGTTGTTTTTTCTTATATTGCATTTTTAACCTTACGGGTCTTTTTCTTGTATATTAGGGTTCTCACTTTTGAATTTTTATGGGCTTTGTTCACGTGCGCATGGTGTGTGTGTGTGTGTGTGTGTTTTGTGCTTTTAGGTTTTTTGTTGTTGTTGTTAGCCTGTTCATTTTGTTTTATCCCTGTTTGTCTTTATTTTTCTGTTTGTTGTTTGTTTTTAAGAGAGTGAGAGAGAAGTGGAATTTGAAGGGTGGGAGATGAGGGAGGGAACCATAATTGAAATATATTGTATAAAAATAACTTTATTTTTAAAAGAAACTAATACTTAAAGATGTAAAAAAAAAAATGGGGGAAAGACTTGATTATAGGGAACTTAGAGGCATTTTCTCAATCCTCAAATGACTCTAGCTTGTGTCAAGTTGATGTCAAGCAACCAAAAGTTGTTTTCCTGGGACCCTCTCCTGTAGTCCATACTAGCCATAGGGATGTTCCAGAAATGAATGAGGGAAATATTTCATACATCTGCCCTGCATAGCCAATATGTAGACCACGCTGGCTTCAAACTTATGTGTTTCTCCTAGTCTTAGTTAAGGTTTTTATTGCTGTGAAGAGACACTATGACCAAAAAGCAAGTTGGGGAGAAAAGAGTTTATTTGGTTTATACTTCTATATTGCTGTTCATCATTAAAGGAAGTCAGGACAAGAACAAGAACTCGAACATGACAGGATCCTGGAGACAGGAGCAGGAAGCCATGTGTGTGTGTGGGGGGTGATGGAGAGAGATGCTGCTTACTGGCTTGTTTCTTATAGAAGCCAGGACCACCAGCCCATTGGCTGGGCCCTCTCACGTTAATCACTAAGAAAAATTCGTTTTTCTCAGCTTTTTCCCTTCTTTCAGATGACTCGATCTTGTGTCAAGCTGACACAAGACTCCTTCAGTACATCCCCACTTCTGTACTGACATTATGGATATGTACTGGCATTATGGATATGCATTACCTTCCCCCAAGCTTTTCTTCTCAACTCTTGTTTAAATTGTTGTTTTTACACTTATCTTGTGCGTACTGCGTTGTGTGTGTTCATGTGGAGTATTTGATTACGCCATGGTAGCCAACTCAGGTCATAAGGCCTTACAACCAACATTTTTACCTGCTGAGCCATCCCACCAGTCTTCTTCTAAACGTCTTACATTCCATACTTGAAATGGCTTTAGAAGGTTTGGGGATGTAGTTCAGTGGTACAGTGCTTGCCTCACAATTGTGAAGCCTTCTGTCTCTGTTCAGCAAAACAGCAGAAAGAAATGTTTTATGTAGTTACTTGGAAAACAACAACAAACAAAACAATCGAAGATATGTGTATTAAAACCCACAGGCCTGGAAAGATGGCACACTGGATAAAGGTGCTTGCCATGAAGCCTGATAATTCAGCTCCAACCAAGGCACACACACGGTAGAACTGCCTCCCAACAAGATGGCCTCTGATCTAATTTAAATAATTTGACTACAATTTAAATAATAACCTAATTAAATCAACAAATAATTTAGATATAACTTACCTATAATTTTAAATGTTTAGTTTCTCGAGACAGGGTTTCTCTGTGTAGCCTTGGCTGTCTGGAACTCACTCTGTAGTCCAAGCTGGCCTCAAACTCACAGAGATCTTCCTGCCTCTGCCTGGGATTAAAGACAAGCACCGCCACCGCAGCCACCACCACCCGGCGCCCTTCCTATTTCTGGAGGCATCTTTGACATCAGGTTTTGTTTTTTGCTTTTCTGTAAAATGGGGGTTTCCACATGATGCCCAGGCTAGCCTCAAAGTAGTAAAGTGACCTTTGCTTTCTGTTTGTTTCTTTTTAGGACGTTGACAGTAAAAGAGAAACGTACTTTTCTTGGCTTATGTGCCCATTAAAATGTCAATAACGCAGGAGAGAGGCAACGCAGGATTCTAACCCCTGCTTTCCAAGTGGAGACACTGAGGTTCAGAAAGCGGTTGCGTTTTCCGTAGTCGGGAAGAGCTCACAAGCCCCTTCAAACAAGCCCCACAAATGGCTGTCCCCGGTCGCTCCGCTCCTGACATTTGACGAGCCGCAGCTTCGATCTGGTGGCACTTCCGCTCCTCCCTCCGAGCCTAGTCACGAGTTGTCTCCAGGGCTCCGCCTCTTCGCCAGCTGATTGGGCCGTCCCTGTCCTCTGATTGGCTGTTCCTCTTGCGGCTCGCCAACCCGACCGGATATAGAAGCAGGGCTTCCGCTTTCTCCTTCTCCCTCCTCTCGCTCGTCCTGCGGTAGCTGCTGCCAGCACGGTGTCCGCTGCCGGACGCGGTGTCGGCTTGTGGTCGGTTGGCTTCGGCTTCGGTGTCGCTGCGGTCGAGTTGGGCCGTCATGGCTGAGCTGGATCCTTTTGGCGCTCCCGCCGGTGCGCCCGGTGGCCCCGCGCTGGGGAACGGAGTGGCGGGCGCCGGGGAGGAAGACCCGGCCGCGGCCTTCTTGGCGCAGCAGGAGAGTGAGATTGCGGGCATCGAGAACGATGAGGCCTTCGCCATCCTGGACGGCGGCGCCCCCGGGCCGCAGCCGCACGGCGAGCCGCCGGGGGGTCCGGGTGAGAGGGCGACGGCGTTAGGGCGGGAGGACTTCGGGCACTCCGGGGCCGGGGCGGGTCGGAGCTCTTCCGCGGGACTCGGGCTCCAGGCTAAAGCGGAGATTAGGAGCGCAAAGAGGAAGTGAGACCCCGCCTGGGTCATGCACAGACCTCCGCTGCTGCAAGCTGATCCCGTCCCGAGTGCCTGAATGCTGCTGACCGGGGCGGAGGGGAGCAGCGGTGTCGGGAGCCGGGCCCGTTCAGTCCCAAGTTTTCACTAAGCACTTGCTGTGCTTGAAGCCTGGTCTCGGGAGCTGCCGCATTGCCGCACTTTGGCCAGATTTACCGACATGTCTGAGTCCACCCAGAAAGAACTGCTTATTAGGAAAAAGTAAGAATGAAAAAAAAAATGTTGAGACACGTGCAGACAAAAATGGCAACGTAGTTTAGAAGTTAAGGTACATGAAATGTTGGCTTGTGGGGAGGAAGAGAGGAAAATAAGGAGCTCAGAGAAGGTAGTCTGGCCATGTAAAGAGAAGCTGGCCTAGAAGGATAGGTGTTACATTACATACACGGTTGAGTGTCTCGAGGCGAGGACTCCTTGTGCTTTTCTTTGGAAACAGCTTTGGAAGGAAGTATTGCCTCAGGAAAGTCAGGTATAGTCTGGACCAATCAAAGGGGGTGGGGGCGAGAGAGAATGTAGAGTGCAATGTGGGGCTTTCCATAGTAAAACTTAAGCAAAAGAGGGACAGGCATAGGATGACAGTTTGGCCTTAATTTGTATGATGCTTAGGATTGTGATGTGGGAGGAAAGATTGAGTGGAAAAGACCTATTCAGTAGAATAAGGAAGTAGGAAGTTCGCTGAAAAAAAAAATGACAATAGCTTTTCATTTACAAACAAACAAAAAACTTTGGCATTGTGGGCATTCACTTAGGTATTTTGGAGGTTGGTGCCAGAGGTTCGACATCAGCCTTTGTAACACAGGGCGACCCCTCAATCAAAAAATGCACTGCCTAGGCAAGGAGGAATAGCTACACTGTAAACTCTGAGCCCAGGTAACAGATGAGAACAGCCAGCAGACTTAGGCTTTGGTGAACCACAGAAATGCTTTGTGTGTATTTGTGACCCAGTGAACTCAAATGCCGTTCTAAGCAAGCAGAATATTTTGGTAGAGAAGTGCTCCTGGATTGCAGCCTCTGTGAGTTTTTCTTTGTTTTTAACAAAAACAAAAAACAGGACATTATGCTATCTCCTACACTAGTCAGCCCCAGCAGGAACTTCCATGGGAAGGTCTGTGCTCCAGGTCTGCAGTGTACAGCAAGCTGATTGGACAGGTTTGTATCCTAAAGCTGAGGTTGATTTTTATTGGCAGAGGCTGTTTTCTTGGGGCGGTCTTTGGCATTTGCCAATTATAAATTTTGCTTTTTAGCCTTATAACTTCCTTCATTTACTAGAAAACTGAATCCTAGAGAGAGATGTAACTTGGTTAAGAAAGGAGGCTGAGCCTCAATCTACTGTCCTGTGGCAGATGCTTTAACAGGGTGTCTTGGGTGTTCCGGGCAGGCAGGAATTGGGAGAATTTGAACCCACAGTTAGAAGATGTTAGTGACTCTACAGTCAGTGTTTTGGGTGTTCAGTGTCACCTTTGGATTACTGAACAGTGTGGCCTATAGTAGGTGTTCATGTGACGGAGAAGTGGGCAAAAAGAGCCCTGTACAGAACACAGCTTTTGGGGCTAGGCAGTTGAGGAAGGTAAAAGGGAGAGACTAGAGCTGCACACAATTCAGCCTTTTGTTCAGCAAAGGGAAGGAAAGGGGTGATTGCTGACTTAGTTCCTAGGAAAGACATTTTTATGAACTAAGCATTTAGTGACTTAAGATCCTGCTGTGTTGAGGTTGGTAACGTGTAGTCTCAGGACTTCCTTTTGGGATTAGAGAACTTCCATACTCAACACAGTACTCTTTGGATGTTGGGTTATCCTGTAAGGCTTGAGCGTGAATTGAGACAATTTATGTAACTACCATCACTGCCCACCCTGTTTTCTTCTTGATATACACCACATGACTTAGAAGTACATTAATTTGTCTGTAAAGTGCTTACTGCTGTGTAGTAAGTAAGTGATCAGTGAGTTTTAGCTGCTACTACCCTAGGAGCAGGAAGAGAAGTTATAGGGCTTAGAAGCTTTGAGGCTTACTGAATAGATTGAAAGTAGGTGGGAGCTCTGTTTCCTGTACTCTCCATAGGGGCAGAGAAAAAGACGTAAACTTGCTCGCTCCGTCTGTGGGAAAATTTCCATGGGAGATGAGCACGGGTTGAACAGAAGGAGTTTAGAGGTAGGAGGTAACCAACTAGGTGAAGTGGCTGGGGTTATTGAGGAAGAACAGATGGTCAGGATGGAGGCAGCACAAGGCCAGGTATGGGGGGGGGGTGTCCCTGAGTGGTGGGTCAGGAGAGGAATACTGAAGGAATTGAGGAACTACAGAGAGTGGCCACAAGGTACTGTTTCTCACAAGTCCTTTCTTTTAGGAGAGAGGGGAGATAGAGGAATTAAGAGGTTTTCTAAAGGGAGATTAACTTTATTGGTAGAAGTGGAAGACAGAAATTAAGAGAATATTACCCGTGATACTTAAATATGCTGTGTATTTACTGCATGCCAAACACTCCTCGTACCTCTGGCTCCATGCAGTAACTGACAGTTAAGCTGAAGTGCCAGCACAGGTCAGATGGGAACGGATTGCTGTGCAAGTTAAGCAGTGTCCTAAGGTAGCCCCTAATCAGTGGCTCAAGTAGGGTTCAGCTCCAGATCTGCTTGACTTCTCACACTGAGAAAATAAGTTAACGGTGTTTTGCTCCATGGAAATGTCACCCTGGCCCTTGATTCTTTTTCTTTTTTGGGGAGGTGGTTGTTTGAGACAGGTTTTCTCCCTGTAAGCCTGGGCTGTCCTGGAACTTGGGTATAAACCAGGGTGGTTGAACAAAACTCCACCTGCTCTGTCTCCCAAGTCATGGAATTAAAGGTGTGTGCTGTTGTGCCTGGCTTGGCCCTTGTTTCTTTCCAAAGCTTTTTTGTTTGTTGGTTGGTGGGTTTGTTTGTTTGTTTATTTCCAAGACAGGGTTTCTCTGTAGCCTTTGCTGTCTTGGTACTTATTCTGTAGACAGGCCAGCCTCTTAACTCACAGAGAACCACCTGCCTCTGCCTCCCTGGGTGTTGGGACTAAAGGCATGCACCACCACCACCTGGCTTCTTAGGATGCCTGAGAGTTTTTGTTTCTTGGGTTTTTTTTGTTTTGTTTTGTTTTGTTTTTTTCTGGATCATTAGAGTTAACATAGCTGTCCTAAATCAAGGGCCATGGATATAATTTTTATTGTTTCTGTACCCTGTCCTTTGACTTGGGTCATTTAATTCATGTAAGAATGTGAGAACAGGACTGGAGAGGTGGCTCAGTGCTTAAGATAACTGACTGCTCTTCCGAAGGGTCTGGGTTCAGTTCCTAGCATCACATAGCTGTAACTCCAGTTCCTGCATGTGGATTTGCACACATGGAGGCATAGACATACAAACAAAACACCCATATGCATAAAATAAGTCTTTAAAAAATAATGTCAAACAGTCCTAAAGAAGCTAAACAACAAGGAGGACCCTAGGGAAGATGCTTAATCCTCATTTAGAAGGGCAAACAGGATAGACATCAGAAGTAGGGAGAAGACAAGGAACAGGACAGGAGCCTTCCACAGAAGACCTCTGAAAGACTCCACCCACCAAGGTATTAAAGGAAATACTGAGACTCAGCCAAACTTTGGGCAGAGTGCCAGAATCCTTATGGAAGCAGAAGGATAAATAAAGTCCTGGAGGGCACAGGAACTCTACAGGGAGAACAACAGAGCCAAAAAACCTGGGCCCAGGGTTTTTTTCTGAGACTGATTACTCCAACCAAGGGCCATGCATGGAGGGGACCTAGACCCCTTGTCCAAAGGAAGCCCATAGGCTGCTCAGTTTCCAAGTGAGTTTCCTAGTGAGGAGAACAGGGGCTGTGTCTGACATGAACTCTTTGATCACCTTTGATCAACCGATCAAACTCTTTGAACACCTCCCCCTGGGGAGTGCAGCCTTCTCAGGCCACAGAGGAAGATGATACAGCCAGTCTTGATGAGACCTGATAAGCGAGGCTCAGATAAAAGGGAAGAGGTCCTCCCCTATCAGGGGACTAGGAAAAAGGCATAGGGCAAGAAGAGGGAGGGTGGGTAGGACTGGGAGGAGATGAGGGAGGGGTCTGCAGCTGGGACACAAAGTGAATAAATCATAATAAATAAATTTTTAAAAGTAATGTCAAAAGAATAATACGCTATCTAATAAAGAGCTCAAAGCATGTGTCAGAGGGTCTGGATGAATCCTTACACCAGAGAACAAGCTGCAAGTAGTTTAGGAGGTATGGAGTGTGTGTCTCTCTGCTTTTATGTATGGAGTAATGGCCAAAGTCTTCTTTTGAAAATGCCCCTGGGCTGGACTATAGGTTAACTGGATACTCTGTTATCTGTAATATATTAACCGTACTGTACGAGTAGTTAGCTAGTCATTAGAGGCTCTAGGAATAAAATTGTCTCACTCTTCTACCTCACACAAAAGTAAATTAAAGGTGAATTAAAGAGACATTTGAAAAGTACCAGAAGAGAGCCAGAGAGCTGGCTTAGCAGGTAAAAGGCCCCTGATTGTCTTAAATAAATAAGGTGTAATAAAATATTTTTAAGTACCAGAAGAAATAATACTGTTGTGGGATAGCCTATTGCAGAAGTCACAAAGGAAGAGTTGGTAACATTTTCATACAAATTAAATTGTAGTTCTAAAGTCTTAATGTCATAAGTCGGATTGAAAGCAAAATAGGTGTTTCAGTGTAACTTTGTTGGTAGAGTGTTTTCCTACTATGTGTGAAGCCCTGGGGTCAGTTCCCAGTACCATACAGCCTGAGTGTAGTGGTATATGCCTGTAGTTCTAGCACTTTGGAGGTGGAGGCATAGTCTTAAGTTTACAGTCATTCTCAGCAACATGTTTGAGGCCAGCCTGAGCTACAGTGAAAGCCTATGTCATTTCTTTTAAGCTTTAAAAAAACCCACAAAAAAAAAAAAATTGGTGAACTTGGGAGATGGCTCCGCTGGTAAAGTGCTTCCTGCAGGTATTTGAGAAGCTGAGTTTAGATCCCAAGTATTTATGTAAAATCTGGCTGCTGTGGTGTATGCTTATAATCCGAGAGCTGGGAGGAGGAGACAGTGGCATGGATGAATGGTGCTTGCTGGTCAACCAGCGGGCCTTGTCTTAAAAAATAAGGTTGGAGAGTAATTGGGGAAGATGTCCAACAAGAACCTCTGACCTCCACATGTATGCTAACATGCACAGGTACACAGAGGTGCCTAGGAGGGAGGTGGACAACATGGAAAAAAGTACAGTATTTAATAAAGAAAAATTAGACATCAAAAGACAGTAAAAATAGGCAAATATCAGATAAGTCAGTAAAGAAATAAAAGATATATTATTATCTTATAGTGAATAAGGACCCTTACAATAAATGTGACCCAGCAGTTCTACAAGGACTTTAGCAGAGGAGTCCTTGACAGCACCAGCCAAATACCGTCATTCACTGTTAAAAAAACTTTGTTAAAATTGTTAGGATGTATGCCACCTATGTATAGTTTCTTGCTGTGTGGCATGAGCTCATCTGGAATTTGCCCAGACTGGCCTCACAATCTGTAATCTCCTACCTTAGCTTCTGAGTGCTACAGGCATGTATCACCATACACAGTTGGAATCCACCCCCTTACCCATGTGTGTATTGGGGCGGGTCAGTGGAAAGCTTGCAGGGACCCTGTTCTCACCTACTGTTTGGGTCACAGGGAATGAACTCGATGTCAGGCATTTTTGTGTGCGTGTGTGTGCATATATATATGAATGTTTTGCCTGCATGTATGTTTCTGCACCACTAGGGTGCCTGGCATCCATAGAGGCCAGAAGGAGGGTATTGGTACCCTTGGAACTGAAATTACAGATGATTGTAAGCTGTCATGCAGGTGCTGGGAATCAAACTTGGGTCCTCCAAAGGAGCCGCCAAGTGCTCTTTACACTGAACCATCTTTCCGGCTACCCTCCTCCAGGAAAATATTTTGCCTGTTGATCTCAGGGCCTCACTGAGGTATGCCTGCTAGGCAGTCTGTATGCCTTTGAGCCATACTCTAGCCCTAACATCACTTCAAGACTACTTAGTAGCTCATAGTCTCTGCAGCACACAGTAATTGTATTCTACTACATAATCCTTAATGCTTTAGTCTAGCATTTGAGTAGCCCTGACTGACAGGCTGAAACCTTATGTCTTGCAGATGCCGTTGATGGAGTGATGAATGGTGAATACTATCAGGTACAGAGAACTCTATATTAAATGATAGTAAACTAGAGTCTTAACTGTGATTTGAATTGATTGACCTGAAAAGAGATCCCAGTGCTGGCATATTATCTATCAAAGTAGAAAATGACATTGATAGGACGAGCCCTGGCTAGTCTCTGACTTACTGTGTAGACCAGGCTGGTCTTGACTTTAACACAGATCAGCCTGCCTGTGCCTTCTGAGTGCTGGGATTAAAAGTCTGTACTTTTTTAAACAAGGTCGTTATTCTGTAGCCCAGGTTGGCCTTGAACTCATGGCATTTCTCCTGCCTCAGTTTCCCAAATGTTTTGGGTTATAGGTATAAGCTACTACGTCCCAACGGTGAAAGCACTGTTTTAAAGTTTAGCTCATTTCATTGTCTTTTTTCCCCCCCGAGAATTGATCCTTCTTGGTGGTGGTGGTGGCAGTGGCGGTGGCCAATTTAAACGCTGCGTGCCGTGTACTATATCAGACACTAGAAAAGTCACTAGGACTTTTTATTTTTCTTTGTTTGAGACAAACAAAACCAGCACAGCCCTGGCTATTCTGGATTCACTGGATAGACCAGGCTAGGTTACCTCACAGAGCTTTCTCGGCCTCTGCATCCTACGTGCTGGGATTTACCATCAAGTCTGGCAGTCACTAGAGCTTTAAAGAATTCTCTGTCTTTGTTAGAATCTGATAAGATTAAGCTGGTAATAGTGTCCAGTCTCCAGTTGAGAGTATAACTCTCAAATCAGTTAGCAGCTGTGAGTTTTTGTCAGCGTGTTATTAGCTCTCAAGTCTTTATCCACTGTAAAGAAGCGTTCCTTTGACCTCTGACTTGTAGTTGCCCACCTTTTTTTCCCCCTCCCTGGTTTGACTATACAGTTGCTATCCATTTTCTTTTGGATTCTTTCTTAGAATTTATTGTTTGGTTAGATAGTAGTAAATGACTGTTTCCTGCATGGTAGAGGGTTTGAAGTCTTCGGCACTAGGCTTGGCTCTGCTATGTACTTACCTCTGTTGCTTGGAGATAACACATAATCTCTCTGTCAAGTGAGAAAACAAACTGATAATGGTGTTCCGAATATGTCTCTTACCCATCCAACCTCAACTTTCTTATCACCCACTTATGTCCAATTCTTTGAGATATCAACCACTCTGCCTCCCTCATGAGAGTGCAAGGGTTCAGCATAGTAATGCTGAAAGCTCTGTTGGCTTGTAAAGTTTTGTTGTTGTTTTAAATAATCCTTTAACATTTTACGAAAGCCTGCTGTGTGACCTGAGGTTTTAACTTTTATGAAGAGCATTTCAGGAAGGTATTTGGGTACTGATAGAGTATGTAATTGTTTTGTGTTAAGGAAAGTAATGGTCCAACAGACAGTTATGCAGCCATTTCAGAAGTGGATCGATTGCAGTCAGAGCCTGAAAGTATCCGTAAATGGAGAGAAGAGCAAACGGAGCGCTTGGAAGCCCTTGGTAAGGAATCCCATTTTTGCCTTTGGGTGTCTGTTTTCAATAGAGTAGTTGACCTGACTTTAGCACAGTGTCTCTGTCTGGTTTTTGGGAAGGTATATTTCATCCTAAAGGTCATAAGGTCACTGACAAGCTTCATTATAAGCTATTACATGAGGAACACAGTAGTATAGGGAGCCATCTTCTCCAGGAAGAGCCCTGGATTTGCAGTGAAAGGCTCAGTTTAAGATTTCGACTGTGTGTGGGCACTTGATTCAAATTTTGTGTCATCAGCTGAAGGGAAATCAGTGTTCCTGGCCTCAAGCTGAGTGCTCTTTACTCACTTGAAGTGAGTGGCGTCCACAGTTCACTTACTATTTGAAAGACGGATCTAATGTTAGAAAGTGTGTTAGTAGCTTCCCGTTGCTGTGACAATATGGAGAAAATCAACTTGAGGAGGAAGGGTTAATTTGGCTCCCAGTTTTAGAAATGGGCCACTCTATTACTTTATTTTGTCTCTATTACTTTAGTACTGGTAAGACAGAAACATTATGGTAGAAAAGACAGGAACTCTGTCCACTTCATGGCATCTAGGAAACAGCTTAGGAGGCCAAGGACAACAGACTTCGTCAAAGGCACTTTCCACAGCCACCACTTCTTTCAGGCCTTACTTTTCACTGTTACCATCATCTCCCAGTCGTCCATTAAATTGTCAATCAGTCATGGATTAAACCATCAGTTTGGTTGGATGGATCTCTTGTGGTCCTGTGGTCTAGTCACTTCCTAACAAATAGCCCAGGACCCTTATTTCTTGTCTTTTTTCTTTTCTTTCTTTCTTTTTTTTTTTTTTTTTTTAGGTTCATAATTGAATTTATGTGTAGGAATGTTTTGGCTGCGTGTTTGATGTGTGTCTAGTGCCTGTGCCTGCCGAGGTCAGAAGAGGATACTGGATCCTCTGGACTGGGGGTAACCGATGGTTGGGAGCCATTATGTGGCTGCTGGTGCTCGGGAAGATCAACGAGTGCTCTAAATTCCTGAGTCTTCTCTCGGGCTCCCTACATGAGCCTTTTAGGGGCCCTTCCTATCCAAGTCATAGCAGGAAACATGAATTTTTTTTTTTAACCTTACTGTCCCCATGAGGTAAGGGTTTTTTCCATTTTTATGAGTAAAGGAATTGAGGATTATAACTAGATTATTTGAAGCACGCAGCTTCAAGTGGTAAAACAAATTTGTCTGCTTTACTTCATGATCCACATTCATCCTCATCAGCCATATGGCTTTCTAAATGCATCTTGTGTACCTGGCCATCTAGCTGGGCAGGCCAACCCCTCTTTGGCATCAGCTTCTGGTAGAATTCTATACCTGAGTGTCACCTATTCCTTCAAGATCAGGAGGATCTAGTGGTTTAGCAGTGTGAGGAGGTAATCAATAGTGTTTCCTATTTTCAATTATTAAAATGTCAAACCCAACAGTACAAAAAGTAACATTAAGTGATCTTTATTTTTATTTTTGAGACCAGGTTTCTTAATATAGACTTGGGGCTAGCTGGGAGCTCACTGTATAATCCTAGAGCTCACAGAGATTCTGCCTGCCTTAGCCTACTAAGTGTTGAGATTAAAGATGTGTACTATCACACCCAGTGCTTAAATGGTTTTCAGTTTAGTTATCTTATGTATCTGTGTGTGTCTGCATTTATTGTTAGGTTTGTGCATAAGTGTTTTGCTTACATCTATGCACATGTACCTTATGTGTACCTTCAGAGGCCAGAAGAGGGTGTGTGGTCCCTTGGAGCCAAGACAGATGTGAGCCACCATGTGGGTCCTAGGAACCTAACCTGGATCCTTTGTAAGAATAACAAGTATAGGCTGGAGAGATGGCTCAGGGGTGAAGAGCACTGATAGCTCTTCTAGAGGACCCAGATTCAAATCCCAGCATCCACATGGCAGCTCACAGCTTTCTGTAACTCCAAGATCTGATACCCTCACACAGACATACATGTAGGTAAAACATCAATGCACATAAAATAAAAATTAGTAAATTATATATTTTTTAAAAAGAACAAATATTCTTAACTACTAAGACATCTCTCTAGTTCTGCACATATGTTTTATAGAGATGTATGCACATACCCCCTTCGTTTTGGCTGATCAGCTCTACCATACAGACTTAACTTCCTGTCTATTTTATTCCATAAGTCCTAGGAATAGTGAATTCTTCATGTACACATGCCAGTAGTAGTATTCTCCCAAGAACACTGAACTAATGAAAACATGACTCCTTTGTTTTTCAGATGGGGAAACTGACACCTGGAAATAGGAAAAAACTTGACTCAAATAACCTAACCTTAGTCAGTGCCAGATTGTTATCTCTTGTCTAGTTTCCAAAGCTGTCAGTATAAAGAGTGGCCCTGAGTAGCAGGACCTAAATGTCCTTTCCTCAGTGGAAATACGTGGTATCTATACTTTGGCCAGTTTGCTCCTCGTATACAATAATGTTTGTGCTGAGTGTGGCTGCAAAACAGTAGCCCCTCAGCATACGTGAGTATTCAAGTACTTGTGACTGGAATTCAGAAGTTGAGTTTTATACTTTGTTCGTTTTTAGTAAGCGTGCCCTCCAGGAGCCATGTGTAGATGGAAACTATTGCAC
Source organism: Meriones unguiculatus (assembly GCF_030254825.1). NCBI lineage: Eukaryota > Metazoa > Chordata > Mammalia > Rodentia > Muridae > Meriones > Meriones unguiculatus. The sequence continues at coordinate 34,467,276 of NC_083351.1, forward strand.
TGGAGCGTGCAGCATTAGGAGAGGAAGGCAGGCTGTCAGGTCTTAGCAGCCATTGTCTTTGACGCTTGCTTTTTTGTGTGTCTTTAGTGAAGGCTTGGAGACAATTTGTTTTTACAGAAAGGGTGCATTTTGGTAGTAGGAAATTTATTTTTTATTTTTATTTAACTATTAAGTTTGTATTTTTTTATCCCCTACCTCTACCACGGAGTGTCAAAGTGTAGCCTTGCTTGGCCTGGAACTTGTATATACACCAAAGTGGCTTTAAACTTAGAATCCTCCTGAGCACTGAGATCATGTGTTCATCCCCACTCCCAGCTCAAGGTGGCTGCTTTCAAGGAGTCTCAAGGTGTTTTGCCTTATAGTCCAGACAGGTTGTTGGCAGATGAAGGGTTTCTGCAGTTTCACCTTTTTCTCTGCAAGAACTGTGAGAAAGCACAGTACGTGCTTTTACAACTCTGAGCCATCTTGCCAGGCCCGAAAGGGCTTTTTGGAAAGTAATTCCACTTTGCATTTAGGTTTGGTAGTAGATTTTTATTTCCTTGAAGCTCACATGGCTTCCTCAGCTTCCAGAATCTGATAGCAGTAGAGTCTGTCCTCTGTTCTGTGTGTGCCGTGGACAGGATCATCAGAGTAATTAGGTCTCCTGTGCATAGCCTTGCACAGTTTGTTACTGCATTTCTTGCAAAGGGCATAAAGTGCCCAGGAGTGCTTTCTGTTCTTTAGGTCACTGCTCAATGCCACGCTGCTTCCTACTTCCCAGCTCTGAGACACTAACTACAGGGTGAGCTCGTGCTCTGCACTTTGCAGATCCTCTGGATTACTAGTAGCCTTGATGGCCACATCATGGGATTTTCTCCAGGCTTGCATGCTGAAGTCAGTCAGGTGTGAGCTCGGGGCGCGCTAAGTCTTTGTCTCCCTTTGTCTGTGGCTCTTAGTTTCTTTTCCCCCCTCGCTGCTGAAAAAGACCTAGAATTTACCTTCTTAGGAGTACTGTAAGGATTGAGATGCATATAAAACACCTTCTGGAGAGGCTGTCCTTAAGAACATGCTTAACTGTTAGTGTGACGTAGGTGACAAAATGCACCCTAGCTCCACTACCTCCCTCCCACTTTAGTGACAGGTGGTCTTCAACTAAACATTGTAGGAAAACTACATTTAATCTTAAGAATTTCACATTGGAGTTGGAGAGCTGGCTCAGTGGTTAAGAGCACTTGCTGCTCATGCGAAGGACCCCATTCAAGTTCCCAGCACCCACATGGCAGCTCATAACTGTGTGTAACTCCACCTCCCCGGGGCACCTGCATTTGTGCCTGTGTGTGTGTGTGCACACTTAAAAGCTTAAAAAAGAAATTTTATGTTTGAGAATCCAGAGCAGCAGACCTGCCTAGTGACTTTTCTCACCTTTGTGTTTTGACCCTTTTGGCTGATTGTTGATTAGTGATCCTGTGTCCTCTGCCCCTGCAGTCCCACCATTCCTGTTTTCTCTGTTAGCTCTGTTACAGACTGAGTGGAGTAGGGATTTTGTGGTCCCGTAGCCTCCCATTCTCTGATTCATGAATCATTTCTACCTCTGCTAGGTAGAGGTTAGTGTCCTACCTCGTGCAAGTGTTTCTACCGTACTTATAGTTTCATGAAAACATGATGACGGGGGTGTGGACTGTGCATAGTTGTGAGTACAGCTAGAAGATACTGTTCCCGTGGGAGAGCACTTGCCCAGCATGCACCAAGCCCTGAGGTCAGTCCGAAGCACGGCACAAACTGGGCATAGCTGTACATGTAGTACGTGTGTGTGTAGCGTGCAGGAGGGCCAGAAGTTCAAGGTCTTCACTAGTGTCCTAGGTTCAGAGCCATCCTGGGCAACATGAAATACTGACTCAAAGAGAAACGTTGTATGTATGCCTGTGCACCATATGTGTAAAGTACATGTAGAGGCCAGAAGAGGGTGTCAGCTCGATCCCCTGAAACTGGAGCTGCAAATGTTTGTGAACTAAAACCAAATGGACTTTCTGTGCCCACCCCTGCTCTGAATAATGACAAGGGACTTATATTTATAACAGCTTTGGGCCTTAGCTTATCCTTGTTCCCAACTAGCTCTTATAACCTGTGTTAACCCATTAATATTAATCTATGTTCTGTCATAAGGCTCATTACCTCGCCTCAGTTTCACACAATTTCCTTCATGTCTCGTAGGTGAATCCCCCATGCCTACTTCTTTTCCAGAGTTCCTGTCTCTCTGGAAGTTCTGCTTATTTTGTCCTGTCTTTGCTATAGGCCATTCAGTTCTTTATTCAACCAAGCAGAAGGTGAAGGAGAACAATGTTTAGAAAATACAAAGCTAGAAGATGCTTCATAAAAATGACAGTATCAAAGTCCAGCCTGTACTCAACTCCCAGATATAAAAATCAGCATTTGAATAAAACAAGGACAGTCTTTACACAGTGCGTGAAGAGATCACCCCAACAGTGATACACCACATGATGTAGGTGACGGAAATCGAACCCTAGTCCTCTGGAAGAGCAGCCAGTGCTCTTAACTGATGAGGCATCTCTCTAAGCCATTTCTTGTCATTTTTTTCCTCCAACATATATGTATACACACATTTCCATACGTAGGTAAATTCAGTAAGATGAAAATGTTACATGTTGGAAGCTTGGCATGATAACGCACGCCTGTAATCCCAGCACAGGAGGCAGAGGCAGGCACATCTGTGTGATCTTGAGGCCAGCCTTGTCTACAAAGTGAGTCCAGCACAGCCAAGACTACACAGAGAAACCCTGTCTTGAAAACACACACACACACACACACAAAAAAAAGTGTTGCATGTTGAAATGAGCTTTTATTTTGCTTTCCCTCAGTTATATTCTTTTCTTTTCTTTAAAAGATGCCAACTCTCGGAAGCAAGAAGCGGAGTGGAAAGAAAAAGCAATAAAGGAGCTAGAAGAATGGTATGCAAGACAGGATGAGCAGCTACAGAAAACAAAAGCAAGCAACAGGTTGGTCTACTGTGCTTCTACAATAGCCTGTTCTCTGAGACTGAATCAAACCCATTTTCCAGTACCCAGTCTAGGTTCTTGGCAGTGCCTGTCTTCGTATGAAAGATCTTGGCGATTTGGAGGAAGCTGCTAGAAACAGAGGTTGTGGGCCTCTTGAGTCTTGTGAGCAAAATTCAGCTTGGATCAAGTTTGGCTCTTAAACTGGGTTATCCAGGAAAGATAGGCACTGGGGAGCCCTGAGATGAAAGGCCAGCTGCAGGGTCTTGTTAATTTGAAGACAATTACAGACCAACTTATACTGTACCCTAAATGTAGCCTTGCCCTCCTAAAGAGGCTCCTGAGGGTTGTTACTATGGACATGCTCTGTAATTAGGTAGCTCAAAATGTTCCAACATGGACTGCAGAATTAAGGGTTCACTGTACTTAAGCCTGAAATTGGTTTCCTAAAAATGCTTTTTTTCAGAATACATTTTATACTTAACTGAAAGTTAACACTGGGGAGAAAATACTCATTCTCCTATTATTACCAAGTAGTAACTGAGATATATGTGCTCATTTCTTGGACCTTCCTTCTTGGAATATCCTCCTTCTTAGAGGTAGCCTAGAATGATAGTTGTAGTATAGCCCTTGCCAACAAGGCAGATACTTTCTGCTGGATTCAAAGCCACCTTTCATTGAATAGGAGGCATGCCACTACTTTGTTAGTTTATCATTGTTAAAATAGAGCCCAAGGCAGACTGGGCCTTGGATTACTCTCTTGTGAGCTGGGTCTGGCGTTTTAGGGGCGGCTTTTAGATGGAAATTGCCAACCCCTTGACCGCCAGCTGATGGCAGTGTGAGGCAAGTGTGACAGAATAGGTGGGCTCTCCTATATGACAGTCCTTTAAAACCTCCTGTGTTTCTTGGTCCTCGGCACTGTCCTTTTACGCAGGCCCAGGCCTCTCAGCCTGCTCAGTTCTCTGGGGGATATGCTCTGAAACAGTGCCTTTCTAGTTGGAAGTTTTGCGTCAATAGGGCGGGAACTGCTATCTGGTCAGTGTCAGTTGCGAAGGGGACAGCTGCCATTCAGGTACCAGAGCTGCTGCTGTGCTGATGTCAGGTGACGTGCCAGGCTCCTCTGCGTAAAGAAAGATGCTGCAGTGTGGTGATGCTCCCAGCAAAGCTGCCTCAGGACTCCATCTATTCTGAAGTTCCTGGGCCAAATGCACTAACTCTCCCTGCATCAGGTGCCCAAGGCTTCAGCAACTTGACAAATAGACTTTCAAATTTAATAATGAATATATTAGGAACCGGCTTTCTGTGGCAGACGTTTTCCTACTCCCTTTATCTAAAGGAGTACCCCATGTTTGTTGTAGGTACTTAACATTAGAGGTTGAGCTTCTGAACATGTAGTCAGACAGTAGTATAGTCTACTTGGAATTGTAGAATATTGACTTCCTGGTTTCAGAGAGGAGAGATTTTTCCTGGAGTGTTAACATAGCACTGTCAGAAACCAGCTTACATACATGCCTCACAAGCTTGAGTCTGTGCATATAAAGTTCGTGGTATGCTAGCCACTGTCCCCGTAGTCCTAGGGCAGAGATGTTTTTCTCGCTTTATTCCCATAGTTTCTGTTTTTCGAGACAGAGCTCTCTTTAGTCCTGGTGGCCGGCCTCGAACGCAGAGAGAGATCTGCCAGCCTCTGCTCTGCTGGGATTAAAGGTGTCTGCCACCATGCCTGGCTTCCAGTGGTTTCTTGAGAGGATCAAAGGATGGTGGTTAGGAAACTTTACAGATCATGTGAGGGCTGGCAGTGAAGCTCTGGTCGAGCATTCGCCTAACATGCAGGGTCCCCTTTCCGTCCCCAACACCACAGAAAGAAGGAGGGTCGAGATCAGGCCAGTTGTGATGCCACACTACTATAACCCCATGCCCTGAGGGTGAGACAACAACACATCACCAAGACATTCAGAGCCAGGCCAGACCAGTCCTGCTGAGTGGGGAGTGGAAGAGTCAGCAGACAGGAGGAACAGGGGTCTTTGGTCCCCATGTACACTGTGTTGTCAGTGCCTTTATCCCAAGTTATAGCTTACCTGTCATTGCACCACAGCATAAATCATTCGGTGGTGGCCTATGAGAAAGAACTCCAGAGACTCAGAACAGTGGCAGTAACACTAGAACATCTCTCTTCCCAAGCAAGAAAAGAAGCATTCCCCTTGTTGGAGATCTCTTGTGGTAGGACTTTCAGCTCTACGAAGGCCTAAAACCATTTGAGGACTCTAAATCCATTATTCTCAGCAGTGGTAGACTTCTTCCCAGACTACCGTGGAGCTATTTATAGACTGAAATTCCGAATTGTTATTTCAGGGCTGTGGTCAGGCATTCCTCTCCCCTCTCCAGGCTTCCCTGAGCACCCTGACAGCGCTGATTCCAGGTCTACCCTAGGCTGGCTGGGAGAAGAGCAAGCAGATGCAGTGCCTGTTTGTGTAACTTCCTCTTTGTCCCTCAGAGGCCCTGCTTGGCTCTGACAAGCTCTTTAGTCTTGGGACTAGTTGCCAGGAGGCAGAAAAAGCCTTTGTTGTCAAGTGATGCCTTGATGGGGGCAGTAAACCTCTATTGTCCTCCAGTTAGAGCAGGCAGAGTTGAATGGATTAGGCGAAGCCTTCTGTGAACTAAAGGATTAGGGTGGACAAGCTGTCTGCCCTTCTTTGCCTCCCACTTACTTGACTCACGAACAGATGTCTGCCTGCTGAGTCACCAAGTTACAACCCGGCTGCTCCTTTTGCTTTCTTTAAATTTCCACAAATACCTTCTGTGTAAAGAAGTAGAAAAGAATGAAGGGTATGTGTGCATTTTAAAAATAAGCTGAAACTGCTGGAGTTCAGTCAGTAGTGATGGCATAGTATAGGTGAGGCCCTGGTCTTGTTCCACAGCACTGCATGAAATAGTTGTGATGGAGCATACTCATAATCCCAGCATTGCTAAGACTGGGAATGTGTTGGCAGGAGAACCAGAACTTCAAGGTCATCCACACTTACTTATCAATTTTAAAGCCAGCCTGGGCTACATGAAACTCTGATCAAAATGAAATAAATATAAACTCAAAAATGTTACTAGAATTTGCTTTGAGATAAATGTGTGCTTAAGTTAATGAGTGAGCATCACTGTCCTTTACAAATGAACCTTCCAGCAAGTTACTGCCTACTCTTGGAGGCCAAGGCAGGGGCATTGCAAGTGAGCTCGAGTCTAGCCAGAGCTGCAAAGTGAGAGCCTGTTCCACAAACCCCAAAGTTTCCAGGGTTTTTTTGTTTGGTTGGTTGGTTTTTTGGTTTTTGTTTATTTTTTCCCTAAAACAACCTGGCGAAGGACGGCTGAGACTTAGCGAGGTTATTGTCAGTGTACCTTTTTGACACATTGTCCCCTGGTTAGTCCAGATCTTGTCAGTTGATCCACTTCCTGCCCAGGTTTATAAAGACCTGGTGAAAGTCAGGATTTTAAGCTACACTTTGTCAAATAGAGGTATTTAGAAACTGTCCAGACACAGAAGCCCAGAGCCAGACACCAAACCTGCTTCAATTTCCTAGTCCTTACTCTCCAGCCTTTTTTTTTTTTTTAAATCTGTTAAGACGTTTTGCAACAACTGCAGGTTTTTTATTCCACCAAGCCAGTGTTGGAAAGCAGTGATTGGGTCCAAGATTTGGGATTAAATCTTTGGGACTGTGCCCATCTGTTACCTGGCAGTGATCATCCCCAATGATAATTTACTGAGGCTGGCATAAAGGTAGCTTGGCATCCTGAGCTGGGAAATAACTCTTATACTGAGTAAAATATGTACCCCACAAGCCACACTGCCACTGCTGTAGTTGGCCAGATCTTCATCACTGAGCCTCAGTCATCGTACCTGGGGAATAGGCTAAGAACACTGGCAGCATGGGTGGTCAAGGTTGAGGCTTGAGGAATGGCAAATAGCTCATAATAAAGTGCCTCAGAAAGGTCGTTGCTGGTAAGACCCAAAGCTGAAGCGCAGTGCTCTCTTCTGGAAAGCCCATGAAGGCCGGCTTCCAAGATATCTCTGTCCACTGAAGTGTCCACCGCTGGAAACCCCCCTGGGGTTAGGATGGAGCCTTGGGAGCAGCTCCCCAGGGCGCTGTCCCACCTCTATTGTGGATTTTAGATGTTTCTGCTTCTCAATGTTTTCTCTTTTTTCCTGCCTGCTTGCCTGCCTTTTGGACTTCTTGCTGTCTAGGGTGGCAGATGAAGCTTTCTACAAACAACCCTTCGCTGACGTGATTGGTTATGTGTATGTTGCAAAACTAATTTCTTTTCTCGTTTTGATTCTTTCTTTCTGTTTAGAGTTAATGCTCCTTTTTGTCACGAGTTGCTTTGCTTTTTAAAATACTTCACATTGGCTCTGTGGGGCTGCTTGAGAGTTGATAAGCTAGATATGACCATTGCTAATCTTGAAGAATTGTCACTCCATGCACTCCCTGATGACCATTTGCATACTTGGGGTCCTGGAGGGATACAGGCGTTCAAAACATGGTTCTTGTGCTCTCTCTGGGAAGAGTTTGGGGCTTGGATGGATCTGACCACTTCGTGTTTCTGCTACTGGTGCTGCTTCCAGGCCCTGTTGCCTGCCTGTCTGCCTAAGATGAGAAGGAGTCTCCCTTCATCGTAGGTGATGACCTGCGATGTTCCATGGACCACACAGCACCATATATTACAGAGTCAGAACTGGGAAGGGGGCAGGGTGGTGTCTCTGCCTGGCCAATTTTTGATCCTTAAAACCTGTGAGGTGTCACTGACTCAGGCAGAGTGGGTATCTGTCACTGTTTTTCTCTGGTCTTACATACCAGATATTGCTATTACAGTGGCCAGCTTCTGGTGTCCTATATCCCAACCCCCAGCACAGAGGCCCCCAGCTGTGAGGTCAAGACTGTCCAGTAAGAACTGTATCTTTTTGGAAAAACCTTTTTTGTTTTTAATAAGGATCCTTGTTAATAAAAACTGTATTGCTACAGACTTGGAAATAGTCTTGTTTTCCTTTTTACAACAGAATTCGAGGGAAAATAGCAACTCCTTCTGGAAGGTGGGTGGTAGGTGGAGAGAGTCTTAGGGCCCATGACGCTCAGGTGGCCACCTCATTAGAAGACAGCCTGGGTTTCCTGGGCCGCTGGAGGAGCTTGCAGTGAGACTTGTGAAATGCTGGACTTACAGGTGGTGTTTCATTTGACTTTTATTCATTTTCTGGAGTAGAAATGGAGACTGGAAAGGTTAAGTCTGGGTTTGCTGGACAGCAGGCTGGCCCGGCAAAACCAGCTGCACGTTCCCAGGCATAGGTAGAACGGCAAGGGCATGTCTAGCTTACTGACCATCTGCATTGAGCTCATTCTCATTTTCTATATCTGACCTAAAGTTTCTCCTTGTTTCTTTTCTTCTCTTCACCCTTAAGCACAAACATAAACCATCCTTGCTACAGCCTAGAACAGTTAAGTAAACTTTTCTCACTGCCCCTAACTGTGTGTGCCATGAAGTCGCAGTGTTGTAGTGGCTCTGGGCTTCAGCAGTGTTTGCCACGGCCATCCCTGTGATAGTGCCACCCTCTGTCCCCACAGACCGGTCATCTCCATTGCTTTTGCTTTGCCCGTGGTGCTTGTTGGAGTAGATGAATTACATTGTCTTTCCCACTTCTACCACTGTCCTTTTGGGGCTGTTGCTCCTGCCAGTTAGTTCCCCACTGGGGGTGGGCTGATCTTGATGTGAAAGAATGTTGGAGTGGCATCCTGCCCAAAAAAGCAGCTCGTGTTGGCTCTCCTGCCAGGATATTCCCTGAGTGGCACCAGGCACCTGGCTGGAGAGAAATGGTAGACTTGGCTGAACTGGCGAATGTCCTAACAACCCCTTCTAGAATGGCTTCAGTCTCTAGTGCCTGCTAGCATGGGAGCTTGGTCTTGAATTGAATGCCTTTTGCTCTGCCCTGTTTCTCTCCAGCCTTAGAACTAAGTTTTGTGCAATGACTCAAGGGCTTCTTAGAAGTCTTAATTTCTTTGAACCTCAGGATAGCCGAGCACAAGCTACTCTGAAAGCCCTTGATTAGTCTGCTGCTTTGCTCTTCTTCAGAAAAGCAGTGTGCAGGTGGCCAAGGACTTGGTTTTTCATGCTCTGATCAGCAAAGACAGCCATAGAGATAGACTGAGCCCTGAACCAAACACCTGTATTCCACCATTTCACACAGCAGCCTAGGTACCTGTACCTAGGAGAGCTGACCAGTTACCCGCCCCTGCTTCTGCCCTGAGCTAGCGGCTGGTATTCTGGAAAACCAGAATGCCACTGAACCAAAGAGACAGTCGCTTACTCTGTAGTAAGTTATATGGCAAGGTAGCCACCAGATTGCTCAAAAGGTTTTTTACATTAAACCAACATATTTTGTTATTGCTTCCAGGGCAGCAGAAGAAGCCTTTGTAAACGACATTGATGAGTCATCCCCCGGCACTGAGTGGGAGCGGGTGGCCCGCCTGTGTGACTTTAACCCCAAGTCCAGCAAACAGGCCAAAGATGTCTCTCGCATGCGCTCAGTCCTCATCTCCCTGAAGCAGGCCCCTCTGGTGCATTGAAGAGCCACCCTGTGGAAACACTACGTCTGCAATATCTTAATCCTACTCAGTGAAGCTGTTCACGTAATTGGATTAATTATGTTGAGTTCTTTTGGACCAAACCTTTTGTCTTTAGAGTTGATCATTGTTTGTGATTGCATGTTTCCTTCAGCTGTGTTCTCCCTGGCATACAGAGAAGAGAGGGGAGGAGGAAGAGGAAGGGAGGGATGCTCCCTACAGTAGCCTCAACCCGTGCTTTTGTGCATTATTCTAAGAATAAATTTCTGTTTCAAACAATATACATGAAGCATCTTTAATTGATCTCAAAATGGTGCTGCAACTTAGGGCAGGCTTAAAGGGACGAGTGATTCTTGGTTATTTCTGCCATTGAGCATCCACCCTCCTTAAACTAGAGTAACTCCAATTTGCTGATGTCTTGTGGGGATGGCGGTATAGCAGTGTGGACCTGGGGTCTTGGGTATGCTTCCATAGCCCCATCAACAGCCCCTTTTTAAAACAGGTCCAGTTGAAGAACCAGTTTAAAGGCCCCTCCATGCCTTACTCCTCAACCCTGAACTCCCGTGGCCCTAGAACACGGCCCTTGGTTCTGGTATTGTCTACATGTCACTGTCTGGAGTGACAGTTAAAGAAGTGACAGTTTTAAAATCTGATATTGTCCAGATGGAATAATGGCCCGTGAGTTTCCAGGCTAGCACAGTTCATGGCTGATGTGTTCAGATCTCTGCCTGGTAGCCCTGAAAAGTTCTACTGCTGTAAAGGCACTGTGCACCCAAGCTTGCCCAGAGAGACCCACCCAAGAGAACCCCTAAGAGCTGTAAGTCCTTCGTATCAGCTCTAGGCACTAACTGCAAGTGCACGACTTCGGAGCCAGACCTGCCGAGCAAAGGCCTTCCCGACTCCTGACCACAGACATCATAGATGGAATTACTGCTTGGAACCCTTTGCATCTTTCTTTCGTTACACAGAATTTACATTTCTTATTTAACCACACGTAGCTTCCTAAGGCGAGGGAATGGGAGAATAGGCTGCCCAGGGATAGTACACGCCTTTCATCCCAGGACTAGGGAAGCAGAGGTAAATGGATCTCTTGAGTTCAAGGCCTCCCTGATCTACATAGTGAGTTCCAGGCCCACTAAGATTGCACAGTGAGACCTTGCCTTTAAAAAAAAAAAAAGAAGAAGAGCAAGTATTGGGTGTTCAACATTTAGTTTTGAGCTTCCTTCTTAGGGCTACCTTTTCTCTGTCAAATACTAAATGCTAGTTTAATAATGCTTTCTATTAATAGCTTCCTTCCCCTTGGTTAAGAAAGCAATGGGACAAGGAAATGTACTTTTTTAAATTTGGTTCAGAATCGCAACAAAATTTATACTCAAGATGTAATTTAACCTTATGTGATAATTTATGTCAGTATATTATTTCCACAAATTTGATTAAAACAAATTTGGCTTTCAATTTGGCTTTCAGTGGTACCATCTTTTCAAATACTTGGCTCACAGCTTGATAGCAGTCCAGTTGCTTGGTGTGCAGTTGTACAGGTTTAGCCATTAGTGAGTGTCGATGCCCCTCCATGCCAGCCTCGGCCCCAAACTCAGCTTCTGGAGAGTAAACAAGCTCAGATGATGTTTAAGGCAGCAGTTCTCAACCTGTGGGTCATGACCCCTAAAAAACCCGGGGGTGGTGGTCCCACATCAGATATTCTGCATATCAGATATTTACGATATGATTCATAACAGCAGAATTACAGTTACGAAATAGCAGCGAAGTTATCGTTTGGGATCACCACCACATGAGGACCTGCATTAAAGGGTCACAGCATTAGGGGGGTTGAGAACCACAGATTTAAGGTCTGGATATAATTAGCCCAAGAAAGATATGTGTGCTGGAGACAGCAAAGCTGGAGGATCTGAGCCATCTAAGCCCTTTGAAACTGATGGCCCAGGTGCACACATGAAGCTGCAAGATTTGGAGTTTATCCAGCTGAGCTTGGTTTATGTCATGTTTTTGCAGTGTCCCTATTCCTTCTGTGCCCCATTGCTCCCTTTGGAAAAGGAATGTACATTCTGCTATTGTGGGTTGGATTTCTGTAATTTTCATTTTACCAGGGGGTTATAACTGAGAGATTGCCTTGTATCTCAGAAGAAACTTGGGACTTTTAAATGGTGTTGAGACTGTTAGAGATGACAGATTTTTGAAGGTGGACCAACTAACTGCATTTTACATGATAGGTCCATGTGTTTATGGGAGTCAGGAGTGGGTGTGGTAGTTGGAATGAGAGTGACCGCCATAGGCTCAGGTATTTCAATACATGACCCCCAGTTGATGGTGCTTTTTTTTTTTTTTTTTTGATGGTGCTTTTTGAGGGGCGCAGCCTTGCTGGAAGAAATGCATCCCTGCGGGTGAGTTCATAGCCTTCCCCCACTTCCAGTTCACTTATCCTGCTTTTTGCTTGTAGTTGAAGACGTGATTTCTCAAGCTGCCTTCCCTGGCCTCCTCCTGGGCCTTCCCTGCCATTACGGATGCTCTAGAACTGTAAGCTGAAAGAAACTTTCTGGTGTAAGTTGCTTTGGTCACTGTATTAGCACAGCAACAGGAAGGGACCGATGCAGTGGCATTTTTAATTTTAGGCACATTAGTGTGAAGGCGTTAGACCTCTTGGAATTGGCATTACAGTTGTTAGCTACCATGTGGGTGCTGAGATTTGAACCTGGGTCCTTTGAAAGAAGGGATGGTGCTCTTAACCACTGAGCCATCTCTCCAGGCAGAACTTTTTCAGCTAGGTATGGTGACTCATTATCTATAATCCCAGCACTCTAGAAGCTGGGGCAGGAGGCTTGTTTAGAGTTCAAGATGAACCATGGATACAGAGTAGAACATGAGATTCTGTCTCAAAAACAAACAACAAAAGGAAAGCACAGATTCTCATTTTGTCAGAATCCAGATTCGTGGCTCTGAGCTTTAGATTTGTGGCTCTGTCACACACACATGCACAGCCGTGCACACGCACACAGCCACACTGCCTCCGCAGACATTGTGGGTCACAGAGAACAGTGAAAGTCAAGGAGGGTAGAAGCATCTGCTGGTCAGAAGCAAAGAGCCTTTGAGGACAGCGGCCCTCCTTCAGAAGCTCTCAGTCCTGCTTGCTTTCTCTGGGAAGATAAGGACACCCACTAAGGCCACCATAACTTGGACCCCAGTCTGAAGTGTAACAAATGCCTCAAGTAAAGCATCTTTCAGCAGACACTGGGGTGTGACACATCTGTCCAGTCCCTTGACGTGGTGGCTGTTTAACAGGAGCATGACTTCATGAAATGTATAAAGTTATGTTGCTAAAAAATGGCATTTCCTGGTGAGCTGTTGTGTAACAGGATCTCTTCCTGTGGTCTGAGGAAGCACTTCTAACCAAATCTTCTCATGGTGCTAGCATCCCAAGGTCTATGAGGAGTCCTCAGGCTTCTGGGTCAGTTGCTGTTGCTCCTTTTGCTGCAAAAGGTGTCCCTGAAACCCACACCAGGGTTTGCAGTAAGAGCAAACCTTTGCAAGAGCTCATGGGGAAACATGGATTTGGAAGGTGTGATACTATCCTTGGTTGTCAACTTGACTGCCTTGAATTAACTAAAACCCAAGAGCCTAGGTACCCCTAGAAGGAAATTTTAGTTAAATCATTTTAAATAGTAAGTTCCACCTCTAATTCAGGCCTTTTGAGGTGGGAAGGTCTACCTTTAATCTAGGCCACACTTTGTGGTGACAACCTACATAAAGTACATGGAAGAAGGAAAGGATTGCTTTTGCCTCGTTGCCCTTGCTCTCCATTCACTAGTATCAAAGCCTGCTTCACAATTTTGATATATACTGAAGACCAACTGAGACATGCAGCCTCATGTACTGACCAAGTACTGGATTCTTGGGCTCTCCTTCAGAAGACAGCCATTGCTGGACTAGCTGACCACCGTCTGTGGCCAGTCTAATAATCCCCTTTGGAGAGCAAGAGAGTCATGTCTATCCGTTCTCTTCTTCTAGAAAACCCTGACCAATATAGAAAGGAAGGGAAAAAAAGCAAAGATACTCTGGTGTTTCTGCAGATTAAATATCAAATTTGCCTTTTTTAAAAATAAGATTTATTCTTAATTATGTGTATTTGGGAAAGGGTATGTACATTTGAGTGCAGATGCCCTAGGCAGCCGAGGCATTGGATCCCCTGGAGCTTGGCTTTCAGGCAGTTGAGCTGCCTGACATGGGTACTGGGAACTGAACTAGGGTCCTTGGCAAGAGCAGTACAGGCTCTTAACACTGACCTGTCTCAGCACCTCCCCAAATTTTCCTTTGAAGAAATACTGACCTAAAAGAACCTGGTTCCACTAAGCAGCTTTTGGGTCTCAGTCCACGTCCACTCCCAGGGGACTAGTGGACTCTGCGCGTTGTGTAGTCCAGCACCATGCTGGCAGCGCCAAGCAGGGCTGGGTCAACCAAGTCTGAAACCACCACATCCACATCCTGCACAGAGGACAAGGCTTGCTGACGGATGACGTCCTTTACGATGTGGATGTAGTGGCCGGCCAGGACTCCAGACAGGATCACCAGGGAGGGGTTCATGGTGTGGAGGATGTTCACTACCCCAAGGCCCAAAGCAGTTCCGGCTGGAGGAGAGCAAAAAGCAAAAATGTTTCTAAGAAAACGCTAAACCAGGCATCAGGAAGTGCTGTATTTTAAAGCTGTTCATGGGGATACAGTGAATAAACTGTAATAAAAATAAAAAAATAATTTTAAAAAGCCATTCATGAAGGCTAGGTATGATGGCACACAGCCTTAGTTCTACCACTCAGGAGACGGATGGGTGGGTCTTTTGAGTAGGCCAGCCTGGTCTATGCAGTGAGTTCTAGCACTATGTACACAGACAGTCTTAAACCAAACCAAACATTTTCCTGGCTTTTCTTTCTTCCTTTTTTTTTTTTTTTGGTTTCTATTTTGACAAAGCCTCTTACTGCATAATCCAGGTAGGTGTCCCGCTCAGCAGGCTTCTTGCCTCAGTTGCAAACACCTGTGTACAAGCTGGCTTTTTGTTTTGCTTTGAGACAGAGGTCTCACAACATGGCTCAGAACTCCTGGAATCAAGCAATTCTCTTGCCTCAGCCTGCTGAGAAGAGAGGCCCATAGGAGAGTGTCATGATTTCTTATCCTCTGTAAGACAGGCTCTCATTCTGTAGCCAAGGCTGGTCTTGAACTCACCTAATCATGCAAGCTGCTACCTAGATGTCTAGAGGTAAGGCCTCTGCTACTATCTTTATTTCCCATTTCTTTCCTGGTGTCAGCACAGACAACAAAGGAAACCTCATCGGAGAAAAAGAAAGGAATGGGAGTCTATATAGTACTTGCCAGAATGTGTAAGACCCTGTGTTCATTCTAAGCACTGCAAAACTAAACAAATTTTATATATACTGTAAGATATAATCTTATGTGAGCATTACAAGAACAAACAAAAATTGGGAAGACATTCTAACTGTTGGTGACTGGTAAAACTCAGGATAGTTTTTTTTTTCTTGTTCTTTTTTTGTTTTTGTTTGTTTTGTTGTTTTCTTACGAGATAGGGTTTCTCTGTGTAATAGCGCTGGCTGTCCTGGAACTCGCTCTACAGACCAAGCAACCTCTGCCCTCATCCTCTGCCTCTGGCCCCCAAGTGCTGGTATTAAAGGCATGCGTCACCATGCCTGAGAATTAAACACAATTAAAGGCAGTGCTTCTAAACATCTCCACACCTTTCCCTATCTCAGTGACTAGGAAAAGTGTCTCAGAGTGCACAATGCAGAGCACTGCAGCTGAGGGAAACTGAGGCCCTCTGTAGGAGCCGTGGGTGTCTGGGACTGCAGGCTCACCTGTTCTTAAGATGCTCTGGGCCTTCACATTGCCGAGCTTGGCAGCTTGGATGAGATGGAGGGCGCCCACAGCTTCATCTTTTGGCACTGACATCCCTTCCACCAAGAGCAGATCCTCTGAGAAACAGAAGGAGCAGTCATTAGTGAGCAGTGCGCAGCCCTGAGGGAGGCCTCAGTTACACCCACCATGTACTCACCAGCAGCAGCTCTAAGCAAGGAGGTGTTTCTTTTCACAGTGGCGGAGCTATTTATCACTTGTACATACCCATACATTGCCGAAGCCTTTGCTGCCCTCTTGCTAGGACAATTCTGAACTTACCCACTTGGAAGATGTTCCAATCTGAATACAGCCTCTTGCCTGCTGCTTCCCTCACTTGTCATTTGCAATATTATAATATTATTATTATATGATTATTCTCCCCACCTGACTCTTCCTTCTCCCTCTCCACCCTCATTCACCGCAAACAACGCTACACTCCTTGCCACAGCTCTGAGGTGGTCTACAACAGCAAGGTTCAGTGGGTAGAGTGACAGGCCTGGCCAGCTCCAGCTCAGATCTGTTCCAGCTGTCACTACTGGCTGCATAGGCCTGCCCACGTTGTTTCATTTCTGCCTCTCTTTTCTAGAAGACTAGAATGGTAACTGGAATTATTTTAGGAATTAGACAGTGGACCTGGATTATGTACAAAGTTGGCTCAACTAAATACATTTTTTTTCTGTGTGAGTGCTATATGTGTCTGTAGGTATGTTCACGTGTACGTGTGTGTGTGTGTGTGTGTTGTAAACCAGAAGTGGATTTGGCTGTCTCCCTCAGTCCACATTATTTTTTTGAGGCAAGGTCTCTCATGGAACCTAAAACACCATTCTGTCTAGACTGTCTGGCCTGCAAGCCCCAGGCACCCTCCTGTCTAAATCATGGCTGCTGGGATTGCAGATGTGCACCACCATGCCTGGTGTGAGTGCTGAGGATTCCAACAAAGTCCTCATGCTTGTGAGGCAGGTGCTTCACTGACTGAGCCATCCCCACACCCCAACAGTGGACACTACTCTGCTACAATCTGGAGTCCTTGTCTTTCAGTCAGTCAGGAACTGCTGTGTTAGGGTAGGTTAAGCCACTGGGGACACACTCAGATTCTGGGTCCCTAGCCCTTCCTTTCTGCCTCTGTCCATGAAGTGAACAGGAATCTGGCACACACTCCTGCCATGATAGCCTGTGCTGCCATGGGCCCATGGCACCAGGACTGGCTAGTCAGCCTAAAGCCTGAAACTATGAGAGAAAAGAAAGGGCCTTTCTCACCCCCAGCACCTGTTTCAAGTTTTTTGAGACAGGATCTTAATATAGACCAGGCTGACCTCAAACTCACAGAGATTCACCTGCCTCTACTTCCTGAGTGCTGGGGTTAAAGGTGTGCACCACACCAGGTTAGCACGCGCGTGCGTGCGTGCGTGCGTGCGTGCGTGCGTGCGTGTGTGTGTGTGTGTGGTGTGTGCAGAGTTGGTTCTCTCCTTCCAAATGTGGGTCCTGAGGATAAAACTCAGGTTGCTAGGCTTGGTGGCAGGTGCTTTTATTTGCTGAGCTGCCTCTTTTTAAGCTGGTTACGTCGAAAAGTAAAATACTATTACTCCTGAGTCTAAAGGAAGACAATGTCCTACCACCCTCCTTAGGTGTCATGCCAAGCTCTGCTGTCTGGGCCTCACAGCTACCGGCTGTCTGTCACTTTTCACCAGGCTGCCACACACACCTCTCAGACAAGGCAGTGGTCTCATGCTTTTCCACCCCACACCTGCACATCTTCACTTTCTTCCTTCTCTTCGATCCTCCACCTCTCTTTGCAGCTCACCTCTTCCCACCTCATGAGGGGCCCATCACAGGGACTGCACCCCTGCTCTCTCCTGCATGACACCCCCTCTTTTCCTGTATGGAGGGTACTTGGTGTCCCCTGTACAGGTAGCCACCTCCTTGGTCATTGTTCTCCCTGCATTTGACACACTGAAACTGAAAGATGTTCACCGCTTATTTCTTCACTAAAATGTGTCAACCAGTGGCTGAGAAACAAAATTAAAAGAACTCCTCTACTATCTTGGGGCAGTAGGCCCTGTCCAGCTCTCCCCAGGACAAGTGTAGATCTCGGTGAGAATACCCTGGAGCACCAGGATGAAGAAAAAAAAAAGAGTTAGTTGAGAACCATAGCTTCCATGATCAGCTCTCTGTAATTTCTCCTCCTAAAAGTACCTGTCTGCCACTTAGTTAGTTACTTCAGAAGAAGAGAAATACCAACCATCATGGAGCTTCTTTGCTTCCCTCTGCAATGCCATTCCAGAGGCATATGCTTCAATACAGCCATGGCTTCCACAGGAACAGTCAGGCCCATCCAAAGATACCACGAGGTGGCCAAGCTCTGCAGCACAGAAGGAGCTGCCATGGATCAGCTCATGCTGGTGGATGATCCCTCCACCAATCCCTGTAGGGAGACAGATCACTGTGGCACTGCCTGAAACAAGACAGCTAGGATGTGCCAATGCTCCCATCTGCTTAGCCTAACCTCTGAGTGTAAGGTTTAAAACGTCCACTTCTCTACATGGTTGAGGCTCACGGAGCACCAAAGGTGTGTTTGGTACGACTTTGGAAGGAAGTATTTGTAGATCTTCTGAGATCTCATTGCCCATCTGGCTGGCTTACTATGGCTTCAACCAGCTGCGGCTTCTGACCCACCCTGTGTTGGCTGGGTGGTCCCTCAAGCACACACTGCCTACTCTGCACTGAGTGAGACCTTATAAGCTGGCAGACTGATGCCCAGGTGAGACAGAGCCAGCAGGAATTGGACACTCCAGACGCTGCTGTGGGAAGCTTTTTCAGGGTCCTGGGAGATGTGACCCTTACATCACACCTTTAAGTGGCTGTACTCCACTTTACCTCCCTCCCCCTTTGCCTCCCTCCTGCTTCTCAGAACCTCCTCCATAAGAAAAGGCCCATACCTAAGTCCTTGTGCAAGCTCTGCCTCAGGAAAAGCAAGGTAAGACAATCATTTGCCTAGTGGTGTTACAGTGCTTGCTTCCAGAAGCACAGAACATAGAATGTGATTCTGAGGCCACAACTGAAATTCTACCATTCTAAAAGAACAAAGAAAATGACTGTCCTATATGGAGTACTAACACATTAACTCTCTCATTAAGGAGGTAAAAGACATTTTTCCTTAGAAGCCACCATTTTTAAGAGCTGTCCTGCCAACTATTACCTTTGTTTTTCTTTTGGTTTTTTGAGACCAGGTTTCTCTGAGTAACAGAGCCTTGACTGTCCTGGACTCACTTTGTAAATCAGGCTGGCTTTAAACTCAGAGATCTGTCTGCCTCTGCCTCCAAAATGCTGGGATTAAAGGTGTGCTACAGTAGGCCCCACCAACTATTACTTTTTAACTTTAAAATTTATGTATATGGGTATTTTTCCTGTATATATCTAGGAGCAACACATGTGTGCCTGGTAGCCTGCAGAGGTCAGAAGGGTGTATTGGATCCCCTGGAACGGAGTTCCAGATGGTCATGTGCGATTATGGGAATCAAACCTGGATCCTCTGAAGAGAAGCCTAAGTACCCTTAGCTGCTGAATCATGTCTCCAGAACTTATTTCTCAATTCTTCTTCCTCTTTCTCTGTAGCTTACTGACTGCTCTGAGCTAGAAAATGGTATCCAGGTTTGTTAAGTTGTTCAACACAAAAAGAGGACTTGCAAGAAGAAAAAAAAAAAACAACCAATCAGAGCCCTAGAGTTTGGAAGGTCAAGGCAGTAGGCTCAAGGGTTCAAAGCCAGCCTGGGCTACATGAGATCTTTGTCAATCAAAACAACAAACAACAGGAGCCTAAAAGGAAAGTGTAATAATACAAAATTTAAGGGTTAATATAGCCCTGGCTGACCTGGAAATTTACAGCATTCTCTTTCTTCTGCTTTTCAAGTGCTGGGATTTCACGTGTGAGCCACCATGCCTAGCCAAAATTCTTTTTTTCTTTTTCTTCTTAATGATACTGGGGATGGCTTCATACATGGTGGACATGTGCTCCTACCATTGAACTACCTCCCCAGAAAAGGGCTGAGGAGGCCCTGACCTCAGTGTGTGCATACTCCCAGCTGCAAGTGAAGGCTAAGGTGTAGCTGTAGGTGCCTTACTGAGGGTTGAAGCCAGTTCTGGTCCATTCTGAAGTGCTTTTTCTTTCCCTCTCACCTGTCCCTGTGATGAGGGTCACAAAGTTTTCCTGTCCTTTTCCTTGGCCAAACTTCCTTTCTGCCATGGCAGCACAGTTGCCATCATTGTCCACCCACACAGGAAGATGCAAGGTGTCGGAGAGCGGTGTTCTGAGGTCCACAGAGTTCCATTCCTGTATCAGTTTGGTTGAATGCAGCACAATTCCTTCCTGGGGATTCACACGGCCACCTGTGGAGATGCCTGAGCTCCACCCCAAACATGGAAGACAATTTTGGTTACCCATTTTAGGAAAGCCTGCCAACCCTCTTGGCTCCAAACATAAATTAATTCACCCAACATCCTGAACATTAGCAAGGACTTCAAGGACAGTTCTGAGGGACTGTCCCATAGACCTACAGAACCATCCATGCTTCTCCCTAATGCTGGCATTTGAGGAATGCTTGGGGCCCAAGGAGAACCTGGAACCTAGTCACAGGCAGACACTGGCCTGAGGTTAACTGTAAGAACTTGGTGAACTATGAACACAGAAAGGAATGTTTCTTGTATTTGTAGTTTAAAATCTCACCTACTCCCAGAATTCTGCAGTTTAGTTTCACAGCTTCTGCTGCAGCTTCCACACACATCTGCAGGATTAAATTAATCCTTTCTTCATAGGTCTTAGGGTTGAACTGAGTGTACTTCTTAACTATTTCACCCTGAAAGAGGGAGAGAGAAAAAACAAAGCACAGGCCTGTTTCAGTGCCCCAGCTAGGGAGCACAATCATTTTGTGGATGTTAGGTGGCCTTTCAGGGATACTCAGCCTTTGCAGAGACGGTGCTGCTGCAGACAGAAGTGCCTACATGTAGATGCCTGTCCCTGAGATGAACCTAAGTAATTTCCTGAGAACCCACCCCAACAAAAGCTTGCTGACACAATGGCAACTCCACAGCCATCAAAGAAGATCCTCTGAGACTTGTGGTCAACAGTGGGCAATCTAAGCCTACTTCATTAAAAAGGAATTACTTCATAATTCCTCTTTTCAGGTTGATACAGGTTGATACAACTATCTAACACAACTATCTAACTTCAGCCAGGCTCAGTGGCACAGGCCTGTCATCCCAGCACTCAGGGAGGCAGAGGCAGGCAGATCCTAAGGCCAGCCTGGTCTGCAAAGTGAGTCTAGGGCAGCCAAGGCTACACAGAGAAACCCTGTCTGGAAAAAACAAAACAAACAAACAAAAACAATTATCTAACTTCAATACTGAGACAACCATATAGTTACCCTAATGTTTGCATTGTAGTCATCTACTGTACTGAAGCCTGTAATGGTATGAATACTCAACTCAGGACAAACTTCTATGTGGACTGCCACATTGCCACATTGTATAAAATACTGTGCTGGATGCTGCAATTTAATACAAAACACAGATAGTCCCTCCTAATTATTCTTGGTGTTCCAGGGTTTTGTTTTGTTATTCACCTCAACCGTGTATTATTTTGTTTCAGAATAATGCTATTTAAAAAAAAAAAACAACCAATAGCTTATGGTAATTTTATGAAACTCTCATTGAAATGTTGACTATATTTATGTTAAATTTGTAATCCAATTTGTGAGGTGCTGACATTTAAAAAACACTCAACACTTTCACCAAGTATACCTTTTCAGGACTTTGGCACTATTTCATAATTTTACTTATGTAAATCATGGTTTATGGTTTTAATTATTCTTAGGAGTCTGGGTTGCTCTGAATTGGATCACCTTTTCCCTTTGTATTAATTGACCTTTACATATGAAATACAAGAGTTAAAGCCATTTATCATTAAAAATAAATCCACAGGAGTGCTTCTCAGTGTTTACTGTGTGATAAAGTAAGCTTAGTGCAACCATGATGTCTCCAGAGATTCCAAACTAATGAGTCTGGACAGGAGCCAGACATCTGGAGTCTTACAGCACTTGAGTGATGCTAATGTGCAGGAACGTTTGACAGACATTCACACAAAGGAACCCAAAATCCTTGTCACAGATTCATATAATCAGAAAATTACTGAACATATTAGTTATACTATATACCCATTTACTAAATCACCCTAACTCTAGAAGCCAGTTAATTTATTCACATGGCCCATAAATAATATTTTCATTTTTGCTGTCCTTTGCTTTATTCCTTACAAGACAGAAAACATTTTTTTCTTGATTGCAATAGAAATTTCACCTCTAAAAAGGTGTTGGTCACTGATAAAAATCCTATGTTAGAAGAATAGTCTATTGACTTTTAAAATATAGGGAGGCTTTAAACTTCTCTTGAGACAGCTGTTATGTTTTGTTTTGCTTTTCATTAATTGTCCTAGTATCATTAAATTTCTATTAATTTGTGTTTAAAACCACTGCTATTTCTCAAGGACTGTTGAAACTTTACATATCTATCATACTGCAAACAGATATTTCTGGGAGGCTTATTTTTCATTAAGTAGGTAGATCATTTTAACACTATTTTCTT
Organism: Meriones unguiculatus; assembly: GCF_030254825.1. Classification (NCBI taxonomy): domain Eukaryota; kingdom Metazoa; phylum Chordata; class Mammalia; order Rodentia; family Muridae; genus Meriones; species Meriones unguiculatus. The sequence continues at coordinate 34,489,402 of NC_083351.1, forward strand.
TTATTTTCTGCTATTTTCATGAAAGCTTTTTCACCCTGCCAGAAGTCTGGCAATGTTTTGGTTAGCAGAATGATGGTCTATGTGGTACTCTGTTAAGATCAGGCTTATAAGAATGAAAAATGGGGAAGTACCCAGCTGACCACTCCCTAAATGAGGCACACTTCTTTACCTATAGAGACTCTTATCTAGGTGGGGAAGTGACCAGTGGACTCCACACTTCAACTATATAATTTCAGTCCTCCTGAGTGGCAAAGCCCTCTTTCACGCCTAAAGCGGTTTCCCCATTGCCAGCTCAAGATCTACTGATTTGGATTCCCTAACAGTTTAGCTGTGTTTTTGGTTTTTTGAGACAAGGTTTCACATTGTAGTGTAGGCTGGCCTCAAACTTGTGGGAATCCTCCTGCCTCAGCCTTCTAAGTACTAGGATTATAAGCATTAGCACCACAGCAGCTTGAAATGTTAACAATCAGAAGATAAGAGACACACACTATAATGGACCCAAAAGCACTACGGGCAATGATGACAAACTCCCTCTGTTTTCTGCTTCCATCTTCCATGCATACATTTAAATATGAATACATGTGACATATGAAGCTAAGTGCTTAGCAGTGACTTTACCTTCATGCTAACTATTGCCACTCTGAGATTTGTCCCTCCAAGGTCGACAGCCAAGGCACTCAGAGTTTCAAGAATATGGTCAATATCTTGAGAGATGTTCTCCTTTACAGGAGGAAAGCAGAATTTCTTCTGTAGTGGCTCTTGAAGGTCAATAGATTTGAGAAACTTTAAAATCCTTGGAACAGCATTTCCATCCCCATATATCTTTGAGCTGCAATAATCCAAAAAAGCCAGTTCAGTGAAATGGTTCTGCCATACATGACAGCTGATATAGCAAGTGCATTGAAATCAGAGTCCTCAGGGAGAAATAATCTGTTCTTGATAAAATGACCTCTCTGGGCTGGGAACTACCTAGCAGCAGAGCACTTCCCTGCATGCATGAGGCCCTGAGTCAGTCTCCTGCACCACAAGAAAATAAAACAACATCCCACCCTATTGTTTTAAAATGTGATATATGATCAATCACTCCATGAATTTATTTTCTGTCAGTTAAAACAAAAATTACAATGGGTATGGTGACACAGACTTCTATTCTCAGCACTTGGGAGATAGAGGCAGAGAGATCTGAGCTTGAGGCCAGCCTGGCTTACATAGTGAGTTCTAGAACAGCCAGGGCTGCACAGAAGAAAGACTCTGTTCAAAACACAAAGACAAAAACAAAACTACAACAGCCCTACAAATCATAATAACACAGAACCAGATACATTGTAACTTAGTACCTGAATTTGGGGCTTTCTGTCTTAGTTTGTGGTTTTGCTATTTTAGAAGTTTTATTTTTACATTTCTGGGAAATTACCACATTGAAATTAAAGGATGGCAGCCAAAGCTGAGTTTTAAAGAAAATCAGATACACTATTTCTAGTCCAATTATAGCAGAGAAACACAGTGTAGGGCAGTACTACTGTAATGAGCAGTCCCGTCTTAAAAATTCTCTGCTGGGACCTAGGCAGAGCATGGGAGCGGGCGTCCTCCCATGCTCTGGCTGCCAGGGCTGCCAGGGCATGCCAGCAGACGAAGGAAAGTTCTAGTAAGATGGTTAAAGGGTGATGGACCACAGCTTCAACTGGTGCCTAAGTTAGCTCCTCTTTTAAGCAGTCTGATATGAAAGGCTGTATACACACCAAGGGTACTGTTTCCCGAACTGGAGGTGTAGCGCTTGTAATATTTTGTCTTGGGTATCGGCATCCCGGACATGAAGAACATTCTCCCCTAAATAAATCCAGGGACATGTTAGAATGACTTGACTTGAAGTGTGACTGTCCAAAGAAAAACAAATAGCAGTGTGCTGGATTCATAATTTAGTCCTAAAACCCAGCAGATTGCAGAATACCTTACAGCACACAATGTCTTTATGCCCAAAGAAAAGAAATCACAGTTTTGCTCATTCAATGAAATCAGATAGATTAATGTGTTTGATTTTGATTTTAGAGACAAGGTCTAACTATGTAGACCTGGCTGGCTTCTAACTTGTGGCACTCCCCCACTTCTCCCCTAAGTGCTAAGGTCACAGGCATATGCCACCACACAGAGGCTTGTTCTTTTATTTTGGCATTCTTGCTCTACAATCTAAATTGGCCTCAAACTCATAACCTTCCTACTTCAGACTCCTGGTAGGTCTACCGGCATACAACACCACACCTGAGTAGGGAGTATTAATCTAACTCGGACAAACTGTTTGTCTAGGTATCTGCCAAGTCCATTCTCCGGCAGGGCTGGCCAGCCAGCCACTATGTAGGCACTTTTTAGACATCTTGTGGCCAGTGTGAAAGAGTAAACATCACCAATAGCCAGGTTTTCAACAGTCTTGGTTAAAAGGATTAGAAGAAGGTAGGAAGAGTAGAGAGGTGGCTGGAAAGACATAAGGGGTCAAAGGGGAGTTCTGCTTTTGTTTTTCCCAAAATTAGGAGAGCCTAAGCATGTTTAAATGATGAAGATGTTAAACATACATGGAAGAGAACGGCTGACTGATGGGCATGTGGATTCCCAGAAGAGGCAAGAAGGGTAGGGATTTTGAGCACAGGTAAGAGGAGGAGCAGTAGATAAGCAGGAAACACCTTCATATCTGTGGCCTCTGGCTCTACTGAAAGATTAGAAGGAAGGGGATCCTGAATGGGGCACATACAGTTATATAAGTACAGTGACAGCCACTTACATAAGGCAGAGATTATACTACCAAATCCATCTCCAGAGTTCAATGATTACAGGTGTGTGCCACCAGGCCCATACCATCACATCCAGCTCCTTCACCTCTTATTTTGGGGTCATTGTAGTTTCCAACACCATCTCCTGGAAACCATCTCCTTTCGGACTCTAAAGACAACACCTTTCTGATTTTCCTGTGACATCATTGGAAGTTCCTTTTCTGGCCTTGTATTTCACTAAATGTTGAAGAGTTCTAAGGCTGGTCCAGGGCTGCATTTTCTGCCCTATTTAAGACATTCTTCCTGGGTAATGTCATTAGTGCCTTGGTTTTAAACACTATCTATAGCAGAGGGCCATTATTCTCATTATCTTCTCTGCAGCACTCGTGTGTGTGTGTGTGTGTGTGTGTGTGTGTGTGTTACAACAAAGCAATTCTTTCATAATCACTGTTGAGTTCTATCCAGCCTTCACAAATTTAACTTTACTAATCTGATATTCTCTTAAAACATCAATTTTGAGCTGCTAGATTTACTTCCCTACAACGAAGAGGCTGGTATAAATTATTTCCAGGAACTTTGCAGTACTCTTGATGAAAGTTTTAGCTAGGAATGTAACTGTCTACCAAAAAAACTATTCTTTAGCTTCCCTTGCTGCTAGATGTAGTCTGTGATGACTAGGTCCAGAAAGATGTGAGAGGAAATATTTGCAACTTTTAACAAAATTGCCCCTTCCTTCCCTCCAAATGGCTAAATATAGACTAGACAAAAAAAGGCTAGAATAACCACTTAGAACATAAGCTAATTCTGATGGCTGTGGAGCTGCCACACCAGGAAGAAAAAAAATCTTTTAACTTCTTGCTGTTTAGGATGCATCTCTGTTAACAGCAAGCAAATTGATATAACCACCATCTATAACCACCAATTCTCAAATTTATCTCCAACTCTAAATCGCCCTGGTACAGTCCAGCTCCTTGTCCTCTCTGCTTTGATGATTGTGGTGGTTTGAATAGGTACGTTTGAATGCTTGGCCAGAGGGAGTAGCATTAATTAGGAGGTATGGCCTCATTGGAGGAGGTATGGTCTCGGAGGAGCTGTGTCACTGTGGGGGACAGACTTTGAGGTCTCCTATGCTCAAGCTACACCCCATGCAGCACACAGTCTCTGTCTGCTGCCTGCAGATCAAGATGTAGAACTCTGGGCTCCTCCAGCACCATGTCTGCCTGGATGCTGTCATACTTCCCACCATGGTGATGGTGGACTAAACCTCTAAAACTATAATCCAGCCACAATTAAATATTTTCCTTTATAAGAGATGCCTTGGTCATGGTGTCTCTTCACAGCAATAAAACCCTAACTAATACAATGGTCTAATTAGCATCAACTGAACATGGCCATAAGAAAACTCTTAATTTCATTCCTTCCCCAGTCTTTTCCTTCCTCAGTGTTCTCATGTCATGAAAGTATGCCCACTGCTCAGCACAAAACTTAAACATCACCATTTATTCTCTTCCTCCTTTTGCTGCTCACATGCACCAGTAATCTTAGTAACAAAACCCAAACCTAACTTTTCTCTATCTTCAATACACCACTGTCTTTGTTTGGGTTACTATGCTGTGATGAAATTCCAGGACCAAAGCAACTTGAGGAAGAAAGGGTTTATTCAGCTTGTGCTTCCACATCACTGTTATCCTCAAAGGAAGTCAGGACAGGAACTCAAGCAGGGCAGGAACCTGGAGGCAGGAGCAGATGCAGAGGCCATGGAGAGGTGCTGCTTACTGGCTTGCTCCTCATGCCTTGTTCAGCCTGCTTTCTTACAGAACCCAGGACCACCTCCCCATGGACAGTACCACCCACAGTGGGCCAGGCCCTCCCCCATCAATCACTAATTAAGAAAATGTCCCACAGGCTCATCTACTGTGGGATGTTATGCAGGAATTTTCTTAATTGAGACTCCCTCCTCTCAGATGACTTTAGCCTGTGTCAAGCTGACAAAGTGCAACCACTTAGTCTAAGCTACTGTTATCTCTCATCTGAGCAGTGGACACAGCACTGACCCCTTCCTTCATATCACACTCTCCTTTCCCTATAAGCTTTTCCAAATGCAAGTCATATTGTATCATTCCCTCCCTTAAAAGGCTTCCCATATAGTTAGAAGAAATTACAAGTCATCTGTTCTGGTTGGTTGGATCTGTTTTATTTCATTATTCATTTATTTTGTTATTTTGCTCAGCTTGCCATAAGCTGAAGTTATCTGGGAAGATGGAGCCTGAATTGAGGAACTGCCTTCCTCAGATTAACCTGTAGGAAAGTCTGTGGAACATTTTATTGATTGATGATTGATGTGGAAGGTCCCAGCCCACTATGGGTGATGCCATTCTTGGGCAAGTGATCCTAGAGTGTAGATGTAAGAAAGCAAACTGAACAAGCAAGCCAGTAAGTAGTTTTCCTCCATAGCTTCTGCTTCAGTTCCTGCCTCCAGATTCCTATCTTGAGTTCCTACCCCTGCTTCCCTTCATGATGAACTATATAAGCTATAAGAGAAGTAAACCGTTTTCTCCCCAAGTGTTTGCTACAGCAAAAGAAGGCAAACTAGGCTATCTATATCTCTTCCTCCTTTTGCTGCTCACATGCACCAGTAATCTTAGTAACAAAACCCAAACCTAACTTTTCTCTATCTTCAATACACCACTGTCTTTGTTTGGGTTACTATGCTGTGATGAAATTCCAGGACCAAAGCAACTTGAGGAGGAAAAGTCTGTCTCAGTTCGGTGTGGTGGCACATGCCTTCAATCCCAGCACTTGGAAGACAGGTGGATTCCTGAGTTTGAGGCCAGCCTGATCTATATAGCAAGTCCCTGGAAAGCCAGTGCTACATAGAGACTCTGTTGGAATTATTATTATTTTCTTTTTGTGCAATGTGTAAAGGTTGTCTTTGTAGTATTCAAATTCTGATTTCTGTACTGGCAAAGACTGAGGACAGGCTGACTCTGGTACTGTTAATTTTATGAAGCATCACCTGTCTCAGTGTTTTGTAAACATCTCCATCACCTTCTGATTTGGTTTATTAAAGAGCTGAACAGCCTATACCAAAGCAGGAGAGGATAAGCTAGACGGGACTTTCAGGCAGAGACAGGACTCTTGAAAAAAAATGGGGGTTGGGGGAAGGATTTGCCAGCCAGACTCTAGAAGAAACTGGGGAGAGGTAATGAGCCAAGTGGCAGAATGCAGATTAGTATAAACAGGCTAATTTCTGTGCTATGAGCTAGTTGGGAACAAGCTAAGCTATGGCCAAGCTTTCATATTAATAAATTAAAGTCTCCATGCCATTACTTGGGCAGCTGTTAGGTTGAGACAGCCTAGTGATAAGACCTCATCTGGGAGAGAAAAAATGTTTCCCTCTCTTTTGGGGGCCAGGGGAATAAAGAGGGTCTCTATGTAGTACTGGCTGTCCTGGAGCTTGCTATATAGACTAAGCTGGTCTCAGCTCACAGAAATCCTCCTGCCTCTACCTCCCGAGTACTGGCTTTAAAGATGTGCAGCACCACACCCAACTCTTGTCTGGTTTTTAGCCAGTAGTTTACAGTCAGGCTTCTGTTTCCCCAATATCAAGATTATTCTTACCTTACATCCTTGACTTGGGCTAGTCATCTGCTCCTGCCTGATCCCCATAAAGCTGATCTCAACTTAAAGTGTCATCTTTCAAAGAGGCCTTCCTTTACGTATTCAATGTAACCCATCCCATTACCTTGCATTACAGTCTACATGGCACCTAGAAACCCTAGTCCTTTCCTTTTGGGTTGCTTATTTATCTTCCCCAGCCCACTAAAATGTCAATTATATAAGAGCTCAGCACTTGGCAGTCCCTACAAACTACCATGAAGTTCTGTTAGGTCTGCCCATCTTTCTGAGTTCTTATTGAGAAAGCCGTAATTTTCCCGTTTCCTTCCCTTTTCCTTTCTCTTTCTTTCTTTTCGGATGCTAGCTAGGGCCCAAGTACATTTTTTTCCTGGTAATCTGAGCTTCTCCTTTTCTAAAGTGTTCCTCTCACCATGTGGCACTGGGCGTTCTTGTGCTTTCTCCCACAAAGGAAGGTTCTCATGTAGCACAGGCTGGCCTTGAACTTCTGATACTTCTCTCTCTACCTCCCACGTGCTGGGACTTCAGGTGTGCATTATCTTGCCTTGGTGCTGGGGACTGAACCCAGGGCTTCCTGCATGCTGGGGAGCACTCTACCAGCTGTGCTCTGTCCTGAGCTCCTTAGTACGGCCATATCCCAAGGCCTCACACGAAGTAAGTGTTTTTATATATTTAATTAACAAATCTGAAAGAATTTCCATCTTGGACTTCTATTTTTCCTATAAAACAGGAAGCAAAATAATATTCTGGGAATGACATAAAGATAATAGACTCTTAGGGTAGCAATGAAAAAAAAAATGAAATGAATAGCAGAGCTGGAACTAATATCCTTAGTTCTAGTCCAGTTCTTTTTCCAATAATGACATGCATTTTCCCACTAGCTGTAGATACATATTTGCATGTAAACAGCATTATAAGTTAATATTAAAACATACATAGCTCAGTTAGCACATGCATTAATAATCCTGCTTGCACTTTCATTATTTATGATTGCCACACTCTAAGGACTGACTGAAAGGACACTATACCAGGCTCTGAAAACAGGCCAGCATTCACTCATACACTCAAGACACATTCAACTCTAGTCTCTTTTAAACAAGGCTAAAGACCATAATCAAGTATTTAACTCTAATTGGTCTTACAAAGCAGTAAAAGTGCAAGTAGAGCTATAAATGTGGTAATCTTCCGAGTTATTTATAGATCTTAGGCTACAGCTGCCAATTCACTTCACTCACCTATTGTCCCCAAATGCGGCCATGTACACTTAAGAACCTAATATCCTTGACACAGGTACATGCTCATCCAAGTTCACAGCCACTCTATTCACAAGAGGTAGGAAATGGAAACAACCCACAAGACTGTCAACTGATGGATAGACAAATCATGAAATGTGCAGGTAAACAGATAAGTATTGGAAAACACTACACCAAATGAGCTAACCCAGATGTAAAAACATAAACACTGTGTTTCATATTTGTGGATCCCCAGCTCACTCTTTAGATCTGAGTATATAACCTGGACTAACCATATAAGCCAGAAAAGTAGAAAGGGACCATGGGAGAGAGGGATAATATGACACAGGTGCTATGTGAGGGAGGGGAAAACTGGGGGAGGCTTGAGCTGAGGAGTGTAGAGGGAAGATAATACAGAGGGAGAGGGAAGGAGATAACATCAAGGATGTTTGAAAAAGCCCTAAGAAAATGCATTATTTCATAAGATTCCTTAAAAACACACACATACTTTTTTAAAAGTAGAGTTCTGCCACATGAGGTGATAATGTCCTCATCTCCCCCCTACCCACACAGGAGCCACAAAATATCTAACAAAAGCCCCAGAGCTAAGAATGGGAAACCTCCATTTGACTTGTTGGTCAGGGGGTTCAAAAGATTCCTAAACAATATAAGCCAATGCCTTGTCCCTGGTTGCCTTCTAGAGCTGGAACACAAAGACCTATTGCTGGATACACCAGGACACAGGACTTGGAGGAATGGAGCCTCTGCTCTGAGGAGTGGCTCCCATAGTATTGGAAGGTGCCATGCAAGCTGCCAAGGGAGAAAAGCAATCAGCAGTCCTACAACAATGACTGTCTGGCATTTTATCTTGGGGGAACCAGAAGCTGTTTAACTGGACTTAAGGCCACTCACCAGGAGGGAGTCATGACTAGTACTGTAAACTTCATCAACTGGCAGTAGCTAGAGAGATCACAGGCCCTACGGGAGAACCTACTACCACCATCTTCCTAAACCAATATAATTTCTAACTTCCCTCTAAATAATTACCCTTATACCCACAGATATGTGTAGCTCTCACCCATCCATCAATAAAGAAGTTTTTTTTTTCGCCAGATGGAGACTGTTCCAGAGATTCATAACTGGTCAAAATGCAGAGCATAAGTGACTATGGGGTGGCCAACCCCAACTGGTACATCTACAAAGCAACCCTACACTTAAGGCTGAGGGGAAATCATGGAAGAGAGCACAGAAAGATTTTAAGAGCCAGAGGACCAGCACACCTACTTTAAAATAGTGTCTTCTAGAGGTGTCAAGGAAGCCGCATCCATTAAATCTCAACAGTATGGCTGCCTAAACAAGACCTGCACAGTGTCAACACCAGCTGGCATTACAGTGTGGGTGGGGGAAACTTCACAAAGGCCTCACCTTAAATGGAAGGACTACAGGCCATCAATGGTTGCTGAAAGAGGAAGAGTCAGTTTTCCCCAGGGACAAGCTCCCCCATAGATTCTCTAATCCCAGGTCAGCCCAAAACATATGTACAAATAAGCAACAGTAAATGGATGCAGTAGGTATGTTTGAGTGTGTGTGTAAAATAGTAAATCAGAAGTCATGAATCTGAGAGAGAGTGGGAAAAAACTGGAGAGGGATGAGGAGTAGACATGTACTCATGTATGAAGTTCTCAAGAAAAATGAGAAAAAGGTAAATTTAAAGAATGTTGCCAGCACCAGTCCATCTCACAAATAGATAAAGTTAGTTCGTTAGCAGAGATATAGGCAAAGGTAAATACCTGTTTCTCTTCCTATCTGGCGTGTTCCCAGGTTGATCACGGGTGTTCCAAAAGCACCAACCTCTCGCACCCCACAGCTGCTGTTCCCAATCACACAGCCAGCATGGGCGACCAGCTGTATAAACTGGTCAAACGGAACATGCTTGACCGCACGGAAATTAGGGTGGTGCTCGACGCCCTTCTTCCGCATCACTCGGACCATCTCTTTGCTCCCTGAGAAAATGAAAAGACTGAATGATGGAATGCAACCATTTAATGAACGAGATAAAGAAATCATTTTACTGACAAGTGTAGCCCTAATCCTCGTACCAGCTATTAGGAAAATAGTGGCAGACCATTCCTCTTTCCCCTTTTTGGTGCTGAGACTTTCATGAGCAGCATATGTGTGACTAGCTCTCTGCCTCTCATCAGCAGCTGGAGGTTTCACACAACTTAGCAAAATCAATATATTGTATTAATACCTTAGTAAAAACTTCCACCATACTTAGAGTCTAACAACAAGCCAGCAGTCTCTAAGCAGGAACGTCAGAAGTTTCACACATGAGCAGATTAGACTGGTTTTGCCCAACTGCTCACATTTCCACAAACTCCCACCTCTGTGAACTAAACGCCAAAGCAATATGGATAGGGACCAATACTACAGCTGGTATTTTATTTTAAAATGCACCACCTTAAAACAAACAAACAGTATTTAGTGGTCTTCCCTCCCGTTCTTTTTTTCCTGGTGTGTGTGTGTGAGTGAGTGAGTGAGTGTTTGTAGGCATACATGCTGGTGTGTGCATTGTTCATCTGACTGGAAGGCGAGACAATGCCCACACAATGCTCCCCAGTGCATAGACGTCATTGAGCCACCAGAAGCTATGCATGCATCTCTTCTTTAAAAAAAAAAAAAAAAATTATGTGCCAAGATAGGTAAATAGGCTCAAGGTCCAACCTCCTGCAAGACAAGTGGCCACTTTCCTCTTTCTATGCCAACCCTCATCTACAATTACAGAATATGGCACTCCAGAGGGTCCCTCCACTTTGGTTTGGAGCCTAGGCCACATGCACTATTCTAGTCTTCCCAAGAGCCCACCACGGGCAATCACAGGCATACTGGGGCACTGAGCCAGGAACTGACAAAGTTCTGGGTTGCTGCATGGAAAGTAGAGGCACATGCAAGACGTGACTCAAGAAAGTTTCCTTTAAATCGGAAATTGTTTTTCTTTGGGTTGGTGTCTCCAGGTGTCCGCCCCTCAGCCTCCTGAGGAGCTGTGACTACAGATGCATCCCACACTACATATCAGGGTCCATCTTTAACAGAAGGAACCATCTCTAATTCTTAAGTGTACTACAATCAGAATACATCATCTGGAGGTAAGCAGATATAATTACTTATACAGAACTTGAAGGATAAAGTTTTTTGAAATATTGCTGTATTATCTGATCAAAGTCTGGGCTGAAAGTGCTGTTTCTTCTAACAGAAAAGATTTTCTGGAGTAAAATGGCAATATCTTAGCAAAGAAAAGGTCCCCCCTCTGTTAACAAAAGAACCCTAAGAGTTCTGCAGTGAGTAATGTCAGCTACAGTAACCAGTATTTGAAAATCCCTTAGTCTAACCTCCATCTTTTATATCTCAGATCCCTGTCAACCTGCCTAAGATCTTGATTAGCACTAAAGTTTACAGCTATCAGGCAGGCGATCATCCACAGCAGGCCTAAGGATTGACAGGCTGGGGACCCAGATCCAAACTACTTATACTCAAGATTATACTTTGAAGCATAGCTGACAAAGGAAAGAAAACAAAAAATAATAATAGAAGTTATCTTACTGCAACACTGGTATCAACACTTGCCCTGAGACACTCCTTCCCCTGACTTCTGAGGTTTGTCTCACAGCCCTTAAGAGCGTCTTCTTAGTGGAAACTGGAGGGAAAAGTCTAAACATGAGAGCAAACTGCAGATCAGTGAGATCCTTAAAAAGTATTTATTTCCTGCTGTCTCCACTAGACTTGACAAAAATATCACAGCATTTTGATAGGTAACCTTTGACCAGGATGCATTTTAGAAAAGCCTCTAATGAAACATGGGCAAGAAAAGGTGACAGTCAAGAAAAGAGGTGACAGAAATTAAGGTGTGAAAAGGCAGATGGCATAATTTCATTTTCACGTTCCATTACCTGCATCAATATTTGGAAACAGAACCAGGGTCCTCTTGTTAAATGAGATAAGTGCATCCAGTGTTAGTTCAAACATCTTTATGGAATGCTTAATGTCAGTGGTCACAGGATGCTGCAGCGCGACAATGTAATCTTTACACTTCACATCATCACCTGTTTAATAGGAGGTGAACCAGAGTGCTTCATTAGTTAAGACTCTTGTTCTTGGTTTTGAGGCAGGGTCTCACTATGTAATCTTGGCTGGCCTGGAACACATTTTCAAAGGTGAAAAGGGAGACAGCCTCTCCATTATGGTTAGCAGAAGTCTAAAGGACAAGCTAATGTAAATGAGGTAATCTAAGTGCCTGTACCATAATCCATAGGGCAATACTATGTACAGCTATACTCTAGCCCACAGCTACAACCCGTGGTGCTGTAATGAGAATAAGCTCATTCCTGACTGGTAAATAGAGGGATGCTGTCAGCCTTTAACACGTAGTTGAGGTACTCGTAATTCTTCCCAGTAGTAACAGAGCACTGATGTCTACGCGGGCAATAAGCTACAAAGGGTACAATCTCCTCTCCCAGTCTCTTCACCCTTTATGCTTTACCTTTATTCTTTGAAAACACTTAAAAGGCAACTCTCTGTCTCTGGGCTCTTCAGAGTGTTTTCTTTGAAAGTGAGGGGATCCTCCTCAACTTCAGGGGTGTGGGAATTAAACCCAGGGTTCACCAATCATCACTAGCCCTGGAGGTTGGGAAGCTAAAGAGCTTCTATAGTCCCATGCAAAGGGCCATTCTCTACAATGTATTGGTACAGAGTAAGCACAAGACTCAGGGAAGAATTGTAGCAGTTTTCTCCATGAGTGATTGCCACTTCTCATTTACCTTCTACTTTGAGCATAACTGTTTTACAACTTGGTTTTATTAACCTATTATTATTATTATTATTATTATTATTATTATTATTATTAGTGAGGGGTATGGCATGCATAGGATAACTTGCAATAGTCTATTTCTACCACATGGGTCCCAGGGTTGGTGTCAAGCACCTTAGCATCTGAGCCATTTCCCCCTCCTTGACTTTTTTTCTTTGTCACAGGATCTTGTACATTCCAGGTTAGCCTTGAACTCTTAAATAGCCAAAGATTACCCAACTCTTGATCTCCTCCCAAATGCTGGGATTACAGGCATGTGCCACCAACCCTGGATAGGTATGCTTGTTTGTTTGTTGTTTATGTTTGCCTGGTGTGTGTGTGTGTGTGTGTGCGTGTGTGTGTATCTTTAACTTTTGAAGAAAAAAAGCTAAAGCCATTGATCCAGAACCATCTATTCCTGGCAGCAAAGTCTGACATTTACTGTGGAATGTCTCTCATTAAAACTTAATGTATCTTTTTGACCTTGCTAAGATTTCATTAGGATCATATTAATGCTCAGGCTATACAGTTGCACATTATCATAAGTGACCTGCACAATTTATTTTCCTGTAAGCAGAGTGAAAACATAAGCTGCTAGTGGAGAAGCAAAATGTGTTATTTGTACAAAATGTATTATTGTCAGATAGGCAGTTCTGGTTCACTGTCTTGTGTTTTCTTTTTCACCAGTTTAAAAAAACAAAAAGCTGAGTGTTGTGTGCACACTTGTAAGCCGAGCATATGGGAAGATGAGGCAGGAATGCCACAAGTTCAACACTAGCTGGGCCAGGCAATAAGTACCAAGATAGCCAGAGCTATACAGCAAGGCTCTGTCAACAAACAAACAAACAAATAAATAAATAAACTAAATATCCAGGTTTTGCTCTTTTTATAATGAAGTATAAATGGTCAAATGGGGCTTTAAGCTTGTAATTACAATTGTATCGCACTGTTTATTCATTTTTGAAAAATTAGTATTCTTTTGTGAGCATGATATGGGTTAGCATATACACCACTGCATACATGTAGGGTCAGAGGACAATTCTGTGGAACCAGTACTCTTTCCACCTTTATATGGGTTGTCAGGACTGCACTGTCAGGAGCAAGAGCCTTACCTGCTGAGCCATCTCTGCTTTCTTATAGTCATTTTTTATTCATTAGAGTTTTTCAGTGACATATTTTCCATGATAAAGGGAAAGCTAATGGTCTGAGCAGAATTCGGGAGTTTTACTCAAAACCCATGAACCAAAGTGAAGAGACACGCTCTCTCCACCAGCACTATCTACATGGAATCCTTGATGACTGCACATCTATCCAAGGGTAAGACTTATATATCATATGGATTAATTTACCTATGAGAAAGTCTAATTCCTTTCCTGTTGTAATATGCCTAGATTAAAATGTAGCTAATTTGGGCCCACCCAGAGGCTCAGCAGGTAAAGGTACTTGCTGCTGAAAACGACAACCTGAGTTTGAGCCCAAGGGCCCACAAGGTGAAAGACTTGACTCTTACACGGTTTTATATGACCTCTCAGTGTGTGAGGCACACACGTTCACACACACAATAAAAAATGGACAAAAATAATGATTTATTTCTTCGATTATGCAATTACCAATTTTCCATTCCCTAATTCCATTATTCAACAGATATGATTTCCATAAAAAGTCCTAAATAGACAATTATTCCTGATCCCCCCAACATAGTACTCTCACTGTAGGTTTAGGGTTTTTTTCTGGTTGTTTGTTTGTTTGTTTCTCTGTGTATCCCTGGTTGTCCTGGAACTCACTCTGTAAACCAGGTTGGCCTTGAACCTGGAGATTTACCTGCCTCTGCCTCCCAAGTGCTGAGATTAATGCTGTGCACTATCACTGCCCAGCAGGTTTAGTATTTTTACTATTAACTTGGCTCATTCAAATTTCCGTTTGTAAGCTGGTTTTCTTTACCTCTATTAACAAAAGGTAATTCCTAGGAGGCTAAATCAATGAAAATTTCATATTTCAAGGCTTATTTATGAATACAACAAAATCCAATACTACACTTGTCACTTTTTAATAATTTCAATTTCCCTTACATGAGTAAGTACTTAAGGGTTACTGTTTCAACACTCATTATCTCATCTGACTATTCTGAGAATACTATTAGAAAGACATTAAGGTAAAAACGGGGTCTAGGGATACAGCTCAATAGTAAAGTGCTTGCGCAGCATGCAAAAGGCCCTGGGTTTGATCTTTAACACCAAACACCACACATCCCACAAAAGTAAAAACGGGAGCTGGGATGATGATTTGGTTGGTAAACTGCTTGGTGTGCAAGCAAGAGGACCAGTGTTCAGAGCCCTAGAACCCAGGAGGTGGGAGGTGCGGGGTTGAACCAAGCATGGAAGCACATATCTTTATCGTAGGACTTAAAAAGAGGCAAAAGGGGGAACTCTGGTAGTTCATGGCTGGCCGAGTTTAAACAGCAAGTTCTAGGCTAGCCAGGGCTACACAGTAGACCCAGTCTCAAAACACACACACACACACACACACACACACACACACACACACACCAGTTATAGCAGGGTCTGCCCATAATCCCAGCACTGAGATATGGGGAGAGAGACAAGACACTCTTGGCTGGTTGCCCAGCCAGTCTGGCCAAATCAAACAGCGGCAGTTTCAGAGAGAGACCACGTTTCAAACAATAAGCAACAGAGGAAAACACTGGACATCAACCTCTGGTCTCCAGACATGTGCACACTCAGCATGTACATATACCACATGCACACACATACACACACACACACACACACACACACACACAAAAGTAAAAACAACAATTTCCATTATACTAAAAAATAAAATGCAGAAAGAAGTAAAAGTACGCTGATGTCACACTGGAAAGTAGTAACTGACTAGGTTTATACACTTGCCACCCTTTCCACTGTAGCGTTACAGAAATGGCCTCATATTATATACACAGTTTCACAGCTTACTCCCAACGCTGTGTGCCTGTATACTTGTGTACAGGCACGTGTGGGGCCAGAAGTTGGTGTTCTTCAACTTACTCCAGCTTACCTCCTGAGACAGTCTCTCTCACCAAACCAGAGCTTACCAACTCAGCTAGACTGGCTGGCCTTACTGTCTCCGTCTCCCCTCATGCTGGGACACGGGCACACTGCCACAGTGGATTTTTATGTGAGTCTTTAGGGATCAGTCTCAGGTCTTCATGCTTATATGACAAACATTTGACCCAGAGAACAATCTCCTTATCCTTTCCCCAATTTTTCAATAAAGTAAGAATTGTGCTCACAGACAGGTATGGTGGTAGCATATGCCTACAATCGTAGACACAAGAGGCTCAGGAGTTCAAGGTATCCTGGGCTATATAGCAAGTTCAAGGCCATACTACACTAGATCCTGTCTAAAAAGGAAAAAGAAAACAGAAGGCCATCAGGTTAAAGTGCTCAAGTCTGCTGACCTGACTCCAGAGGAATGTATACATATGCAGACATATGTCCATACATATGCACATGTGTATATTCATGTTTAAACACATACACGTGTGAATAAAAATAAATAAAAATATAAAATAAAAGTAATTTAAAAATAAATTCGCTTATTACCTCATCAACACATATATTAAAACTGTTAAAAGAATAAGGAATTCTGGGAATACTATTCACTAAAATATTTAATAGAGCAAAAGCATTCCATTGTAGAAACATAGCACAGATTTTAAGATCAATCCAGCATGTCTTTTTATAGATAACCTCAAGGCAAGAACTATGAAATAAAATCTTCACTCTCTGGTCTCTAACAGAATATTGTGTCCATGCGTTTCCAAAAAGATTGAAACATACCCAATATTTTCTAAGGAAAACAGCCATTAGCCTGAATAACGTTTGGCATACATACCTAGCCACATGCGGATGATGCTCATATAATCTTTGTTCTTGGCCGAGAGCAGTTTGTCGTAAGAAGGGCAGCCTGCCAGCAGAATGCGGTCGTGGTCCTCACACATGGAGATGAGGTGTTGCTCGGCACTTCGGGTGCAGCACACGTGGTAGTGAGCCAGCTTTGTTATGGCATGTCTGATAGAGTCATCAATAGTCCCACTGACCTCTCCTCCTTCAATGTGAAGGATTCGGATGTTCATCAAGGCAGCAGATGTAGCCAGAGCAAGGGCATCAAATCGGTCTCCGTGAACAATCATGATATCAGGCTTCAGGCGATTGAGGACATCTGGTAGCTTTACTAGAGCAAGGCCCACTGACTCTACCATGGCTGCTTCATCTTCCCCTCTAACAATCGTGTGGAGTCTGGTGTTAATGTCAAAGTCATCTTGCTCAATCATGCGGTACGTGTTCCTAAAGCAGGAGCAACAAGATGTGACGCCATGTTCTTATGTAAGAAAGCAGCAATGCTAACCCTGAAGCAGGACACTTGCTGACACTTTTGCTTGCTAAAACAATTACAAGGAAGTATAAGCTACAAATAGAGTGCAAAGGCCACAAATATACCTACACATGATTCTCACTGTTACATAAATAGTCAACAGCCTTTCCTTCGGAAGCTCAACTGTGTCCCTCCCAGGCAGGGCCAAGACAGAAAAATAGTAAGGGAGAAATTTTCTTTTGGGGGCAGAAATAAATTCAACTTTTAATAATGGTCAGGCTTTTTACTTTTTATCACCCATCTATTTTTTTCCTTAGGAAGAAACTGGCACTATAATATGGGGAAAGTTTCCAAAAAAAAAAAAAAAAGCTTTTTTTTTTTTAAACGAAAAATAAAAAAATAAAATTAAAATGCAGGGATCCAGGATGCCTGGCATGACACCATACTATACCATTTTTTAAATTAAATTTTTAGCTAGTATGCAAAAAGTAATGGGGTCATCATGACATTTTTACACATACATGTCATTACATTTTGTTCTTCCTCAGTCTCCCACTGCCCTTCTTCTGCCCACCCCTTGATAGTCTTTTCTGCTTTCATATCACATACAGTCTATAACCCTCTCCTGTCTCCTCTTTTCCTCTCTTTTAGACATTATCCCCCTCAGTTCACTTTCTACTTTCATGTCTATGTATGTAACATAGATATGCTTATATATTAATTCAAATCTATAATCTACATGAGACAGCAGTCAGTCAGTCTGTCTTTTTGGATATGGCTTATCTTACTTAACATAATTCTTAGCAGTTCCATCTATTTTTTGAGTCATAATTTCAATTTTAGGCTGGATAAAATGCCATTGTATATACAAACTACTTTTCCTTGACCTGCTTGTCTACTGGTCAAAAGCCAGGCTGGTTCCATAGCTTGGCTAAGTGCCATAATGAGCACAGCATGCAAGTGTCTGTCATGTGCTAAGACACCTCTGAGAAACACGGGGTTTAACTGCCAACAGTTTCAAACATTTCTAGTTGTCTTTTTGTGACTGAATGAGTGACTGTTTCTCATCTTCCCTTCCCTGCCCCTGGCCCGCATGTGTGCATGTGTGTGTGCGCGCCTGTGTGTGTGTGTGTGCGTGCGTGTGCGTGTGTGTGTGTGTGCGTGCGTGTGCGTGTGTGTGTGTGTGTGTGTGTGTGCGCGTGCGTGCGTGTGCGTGTGCGTGTGTGTGTGTGTGTGTGTGTTACTAGAGACTGAACATAGGGCCTCCTGCCCTGGTTTTATTTTTCATTTTGAGACAATGTCTCACTAAGATGTCTGGGCAGGCTTGAACTTAAAATCCTCCTACCTAAACTTGGAGAGTAGGTGGGATTATAGGCCTGTACCACTACAGTCATCCAGTATTTTAAATTATTTTTTCAGAGCTTTTAAGGGATAGATGTGGGGGAAATAATCTCCTATGAGCTATTCTGACACTCCTAGAAACTGTACTTGTTTTTCTCAAAAAGTATTTTATAATTTGAGTCTAATATTTACTCCTAATATCTCCCAGTAATGACAGCACTGCAGGCTAAGAATTTATTTGTTATGAGGGAAGAACATGACACATAAACTATCACTTCAGCTTCTGCATTTTATTACTTATCGGTATACCATCAGTTTCCCCACTAGAAGGCAGGTTCTAGCAGGGTCTGTCTTCTCGCCACTGTGTACAGTCCACGTCTACAGTAACTACCTGAGCGAATGGATGAATCTACAAGCATGCTGCTGATATTAATTTGATTTCTTTTCACATTCAACTCTAAACATTTTCTTAGATTTACTTATTTTATGTGTGTGAGTATTCTGCCTGAGTGCATGTCTATGCACATTTGTGTTCCTGGTGCCAGTGTTTGGAGTTTGGAGGAAAGAATCAGATGCCCTGGAACTGGAGTTACAGACGGTTGTGAGCTACCATGTAGGTGGTGGAACTGAGTCTGGGTCCTCTTGAAGAGCAACAAGTGCCCCTAACTGCTGAGTCTTCACTCCGGCTCATATTCAACTCTTAAAGAGTATAAGAACACCAACTGAAAACAATCCTGACAGTAAATCCTTATAGTCCTACTGTAAATTAAAAATACCACAAACTGAAAATGCGTTCAGGCTGTCCTTGT
Source organism: Meriones unguiculatus (assembly GCF_030254825.1). Taxonomy (NCBI): domain Eukaryota; kingdom Metazoa; phylum Chordata; class Mammalia; order Rodentia; family Muridae; genus Meriones; species Meriones unguiculatus. The sequence goes on from NC_083351.1 coordinate 34,508,396, forward strand.
AAGTAAACACCTACCTGCTACCACATTTGGGAAGCAGAATGCTAGTTTGTGTGCCTCAGCACCCTGAGTTCCTTATTGTATATTTCTAGCCCAGGAAAAATCCGAATTCAAAATCTCAAGTGTAGTTTCAACTGAATTCCTATCCCTTCAAATTAATCAAGAAGTTAAAATATTCTTAAAGTTTAATAAACATAAGTCTGGCTCTATGTGAGTTGAAATAGAAGGTAAGCTTCTTTTTAAAGTTTTGTATCATTGTGAGCGTGTCTACGCACCATGTGTGTGTGAGTGTAGCACATGGTTGCTGAGATGCATGAAGGGACTCTCCCCTCCCCCTCTAAGTGGACTCCAGGTATCAAACTCAGGTCACTGGGCTTTCTGAGGAGCTGTCTCACCAGCCCACACTGTTGTAATGTCTGTGAATTTGTTTGTGTAATTTACTGTGACTGGCTTGTAAAAGTAAATTACACAAGCCAGGAATGGGAATGTGTACCTACATCCCACCAATCTGGGAACGAAAGGCAGAAGATCAATTAAGTCCAAGACTTGGGAGCCAGCCTCAGCAACAAGCCTAAGAAAATGAAAAGGTGGCATAGTGATACATCCCATGACTTGGGAGGCAGAGACAGGAGGACACAAGTTCAAGTCTAGCTTGGGCTACCTAGTGGTTTCCAGGTTAGCCAGGGCTATATATACAGACTGTCTCTAGACAAACAAACAAAAATAAGCCAGGTATGGTGGCACAGAACAAGGTCATCCTTGCCTTCCTGGGCTACAAAAACAAACTATCTCATAAAACTAAAAAAAAAAAAAAAACCTCCCTGAACAAAACTAAAAATGAAATAAAATTTGTGAAAATGTATTCTCATAGTTTAAAGATGAAAAAGTACAAAAAGGTAATATGAAGTCTCCTACATTCTTGTCTTATTACCCAGTTCCTCAAGTTAGAAGGTGTCTCAAGCATATAATTTTCCTTAAGTACTAGCTGATTATTTTATTCAATATTTCACTATCAAATATTACCTTTTTACCTCCGTTGCTGTGGCTGCTACCACTTCCTGGAGCGCCTCCTTCCAGCTAGCCTTCCTGCCCGAGCTTTGTCACCCAAGAGAACCTACTGAGACTTTCACTTCTGGCTCAGACTCCGTCCTACCACTCAAGTAGATTGTCTTAGAAAGCAAGAATTCATTTCAATTAAAAAAGTCTGTGGGAGCTACCCATAAGCCTCCTGGCTGCCCCTTAACTTTCTGCTTACAGCAAGCTGCTGCGTGGAGTTTTGGAGACAGGTGGGTCCTCAGCTTATTGCTCTCGATGTGCATTATGTCCTGCTCTTTAAAGTGCTCTGAAAGGGACAGTTTGATTTAGGGGGATTCTTTCCCATGGTCATGTTGTCCCAACAGTCTTTGGAGACGGCATGAACATGTTTACACCACAAGGGTGCAGTAGATGCACACAGAGAGCAAAGCCAAGGCTCCCTTCTGGTTTTTTCACTGCACGGCTCTCAGATTACCCTGCATACAGTCCAGACCTTAATGTCACACACATGATACCAACAATCTTGCTAATATAACATTTTAATTTTCCTCAAAATACATTAATTTTTGTAAATCTAACTTTTGTTTCATAAATACTACTTTTTTTGTGATTGACCTGTAAACCAGGGTTGGGCTTTGTTGTCATTTTTTTGTTTTTTGGTAATTTTTTTTGTCTGTTTGGAGACAGGGTCTTATTATATAGGCCTTACTGGACTAAAACTCACTATGTAATCTGAGCAGGCCTCAATCTAAAGCAATCCTCCTGCCTCTGCTTCCCAAGTGGTAAGATTATAGACATATACCAATACACTCAGTTCAATAAACCAGTTTTGAAAAATTGCCATTAGAACTCACAAGACACATTGCAGTAAAGTAAGGGCTGCCCAGCGGTAAAGCAAGTTTAGCATGTCTGAGGCTCTGGGCTCAAGCCCCAACATCAGAAAAAGTATGCCACGAAGCCATATTATAGCCCAATTATATGTATATATAATATACAATATATAAATAATATATAATTATATACACATATATGATGTTTCTTCTGATTGTAGTCACAAACAGTAATATTTTCAGCTGTCAATTATCAAGAATCTACTGAACAGAACTGCTGTGACAGGCTTCATCACCATATTGGTTTTTACCCTGTTTTATAACTGAAGAAGCTGACTCTAAGATGGTCCCCAAGTTCTCCAAGGTACACAGAGACCAGACAGCAAGAGAACACTCATCTCACCCATAGTCGTCTATCAGGTGGGAGCCCAGCACCACCACATCCAGCTCGAAGAATGCAGGCTCCGTCTTAATGCCGAACATTATCGGGGCCAGTTTGGAGTAATCAGCGCGGTTGCAGGTAGCAACACAAACCCGGAGCTTTCGGTTATTCCCGTTCTTCTCCATGACTTGCTTTTTTTTACTTGAGAGTTTCTTAAAATAGAGTTCCTAATGATACAAAAAATAAGTCAGTGTTTATAGCTGAATCCCTACTAAGCAGAACAGAACTGGCTGGCTGGAAGCACTGCTGCCTGGCCTGTGATCTGGGCCGCCCCTGCTCCTCCTGCAAGACACTCTCACTGATGTGTCACGTGACGAGATTCCAGCAGGCTGGCCCAACTCCATCCTTTTCTCTCACAATTTCCATTCAAAAGATAAACAAATATCAGCTCTTTAGTTTGACTAAAAAATTAAAAACTATTTGGTGTACTTACAAGTGAGACCAACAAAGTTGACTCTTAGAGAATTTGAGTAGAGACCCATCCATCTGGTTAACTCCCTCATTTTACGAAAAGGGAAATGCAGGTCTAGAGAAAGACAATTACTTCCCCAAGATTCAAGACCACATCTTCAAAGAACAAGTCTTTGCTCTCACACTACACAGTCCCTTGGGAAGATAAAGATACTTAGGAGGAAACCTGACCTCTAAGATCCCATGCTGGGCCTCAAAGTTGACTCCAAATGCCCACAGATACCTCTGCTATATGTCCCCAAGCCACCTGAAAGTCAGTGTCCTAAACTGAACTTATTTTCTGCTACAAACCTGATTTTCCTTGTTTGCTCTCTAACTCAGTTACATGCTACTCATCCAAATGCTCTAATAACTTGCTGCTTCCTTCATTACCAATATCCCTAGTCCCTGTTAATTCACCCTTGAGCTTTCAATCTGTCTCCTCTTGATTCCCACCAGCATTTTCCTTAGACCAGTCTCTTGTCTTGGGTCTGAGATAATGGTCAAAGTGCTGTGCTGTCTCTAGTCCTGCCCTTCTCTCACAGACTTTCAAAGTGATGCTTCCAAGTCCATAGATCCTATTGTCACAGCAACCAGCATACCTCACTATGGGATAAAATCCTAATTGCTAATCTGGATCCCACCCAGTTTTTTAAACCATATCTCCCTACCTCTACTAACAGTCAATGCATCAGAGCTTATCAAAATGCCTGTGGTTTCACTAGTGGATCTATGCCATTCATAGATGTAAGCACCTCTAGCTTACCTAAAACTTCCTTTCCTCTTGCTCAGACACCTACTCAGGCTTCAAAACACAGCCAAGTGTCACCTCTTCTGGACAAGATTCACATAAACCCCAGGTCCTTCTCACCCCATCCCTCACAGATGCCATCTTCCTCTCAGCACTATGGTCCTACCACATACACAAAAAGACTCTAGTTTAACTCTTCTGCCAACCTATTTTCTCATCTGTCCTCATGCCACATCCTTCCTCACAACCTCAAAATCAGAACAAGAAATGTTTATTTTGTAGAACTTGTCCCTATATGCCATAAGTCATGTAATCCCAACACCTGGAAGGCTGAGGCAGAAGGATCCAAAGATCTTGAATTAGAAGCCAGTCTGGGCTATATGGTGAGACATAAGATGGGGAAGGGGCAAAGAGACAGAGCAAAAGTAAAGAGCTACAAGAAAGGGATGGGGGAGGGATTTGTTTTATGAAACACTGGGAACTTCCCAAAAGCAATGTTAAGTTTTACCTCATGGACTCTGGCCTCAGTGCTTAGGTTTGAGGAAGTACATCAATATTTGGAACCTGAACTAAGAATCCGGGCAGCTTGGATAAGAATGTGATAGGAGCAGCATTGTCCTCGGACACTCACTACACAGCCTGTCAGGAGTCTTCTGCAGTGGGTACACCATCTAAAGCATCTATTCATCAGTGTGGAGTTCTCTGACCATGAAGACTGTCCCATGGTGAGGCCCAGTCCCACATTCACAAAGCACAATACCCAGGAAAGGCTAATTCTACCCAATGAAAAGCTCCTTTAAGATGTCAAACGAGCATTCTGCCAAGAGTCCAAGAACTACTTAATCATTAAAGACTAAACTATTCTTTAATATTGGCTGTCTTAAGTGTTCATGTCCATAATCTTCCCTCCACTGACCAAATATGAACTGACTAAATTGCTGGTGATATTTAATTTGATGGGTGAGGCAAAGCAAATGATTGTCAGTTGGTCAATTTCTATTTATTTTACATGGGACAGTAAACTTTCCATCTGCTGGTGCTCTGTTTGCCAGCTTAGTGAACATTGTTCTGACTAACCCACGTAAGCCAGATGTACAAACGAGGAAAAACACAAGCGTTCTTTAATTTTTAAACTCAAATCTTTTTAGGAAAATTGATTAAATCTTAAAACCTTTTAAAGAAGAATGTTTCCTGGATTTTAAAAATTAATTATTTCAGGGGCAAGGGGCTTTGGATCTGGGGGAAAGGAGATGAGGGAATGGGGAAGCTGTGGGAAGGAAAGGAAGGGGAACCTGCAGTTGGGATGTAATATAAAGTGAAGAATAAAAATTATTAAAAATAAAGATATACACACACAAAATTAATTCTTTCATACTGGACATGGTGTGGCACGCCTGTAATCCCAGCACTCAGGAGGCAGAGGTAGGCAGATCTCCATGAGTTCCAGACCAGCCTGGTCTACATGCAGGTTCCAGGTCAGCCAGAGTTCTATAGTAAGACCCAATAAATAGATAAATATACAAATTCATGATTAGGTGGCTTCAGATGAAAAAGCCACAACACACCTCAGAATAAAGAATCTGCCAGGCTGTGCTCTCAATCAGCAGCCCACAGTACTGGTTTGGTTTCCTTTCCTTTCCTTTCCTTTTCCATCTCTTCTCCTCCCCTTGACCTCACCATTTGTTACTTGGGCTTATTTGTGGTGTTTTTTGTTTGGTTGGTTAGTTGGTTTTTTTGTCTGTCTGTTTTGAGACAGCCCTATTTAGTCCTGGTTGGCCTGGCACTCATTACATAAGCCTCCAACTCATGGCAACCTACCTGTCTAAGCCTCCGAAGTACAGGAATTATAGGCATGCGCCATCCTCCTATACATACTTATTTATTTATATACATAATGCATATTATGCAATCGGTAACATTTTACAAACTGTTGCTACATTCTTTACTTTTTAAATATTTATAATTTTGTTTCTGAATTAAATCGGAACATGGAAAATTTTAAAGGCAATGGAAATACCAAACCAACTGTGCAAGGTATCAGCTTTTCAAATAAGTGAAGGGTTATGAGAGTCTTAAAATAAAATGCTGGGTGAAGAGGCACTAAGTCTTTCCTCCATGTGGGGCACTGTACAGAATTCTGAGATGCACGGGTATAGGGCTGAGAGGTCTCGTTTCTGATTTTAGGAACTAACATTGTGGAAGGCTACCCAGAATACAACAGACCCCAACTATTTTGCTTTCACAAACAAGAGCAACAGAAATTAGGAACTTTAACAAATTATCTGTTATTTGTTCTGCATAAAATATTCCTAAAGGCACTTTTTTTGGTTTTTTGTTTTTTGTTTTTTTTTTTTTTGTTATTTTAGGACAAGGTCTCTACATATAGCCCTAACTGTCCTGGGATTTTTCTCCATAGAACAGGCTGGCCTGAAACTCACTGAGGTTTGCCCGTCTCTGCTTCTTGAATACTGGAATTAAAGACTTGAACCACTAAAGACACATTTTTATACTGAAGATAGTGACCAGCATCTTCATTTTGTCACATATGAGTGATGTGACAAAATAGACTTAAGCTACCTAAAGGGATTTTAAGTTTTGTAAAGCAAGATAAAACTTGCTTCTCTACATAGTGGAATAATGGACAAAATATTAAAATTGAGTAACTGTATTTATATTTGTCAGGGTGCACTTTGTATCCCCATCCAAAAGTCTGAGGTCCCAAACATTGCAAAATGCAAATGGTTTCCAGCACTGGGGTCAGGCTGGCTGTGTGGGCAAAAGTGTAGTTCAAAGGCCAACCTCCCGTATCAGTCCTCCTCAGCTGAGGGAGAATTACAAGAGGAGTGAGGGTGGACAGGAGTGCAGGAGTGAGCTTCTGTAAGACCTGGGGGATGGCAGCGTGAGAGAGACACAACAGCAAACACCCAAACAAACAAAACCACCAGGGAGGAAAGGCTGCCCGGGGCTAACACCTGGATGGGTGGACCAGCCAATAAAGGGCATGGGAGGATGCAGGGTTTTTTTTAATGCCCTACCCAGAGCCCACCTGCCAGGACTCCCAAACCTGGGGCCCATTCCGTCCCAACGGGTGCTGCCGGCTTGCATCAGAAGAGGTTTTACTTCGCCTCCTCTGCCTTCGGGTGTTCTGTCAAGCCTACGCCTGTCTCACAGAACAATCTCACCAGCTCCCCACTACACTTGCACCTGGTTGGAGACAGGCGTTCTGTTCTCTGCCCGACACCCCTCCCAAGATTCCTTCGGATTGCTGGGATTACAGCCACTCGAATTATATGACTGATTTCACTGGGTTCTGAAGACTCAAACTCAAGTCAAGTTTTCAGCTTTACAGTCCCCCTCCCTCACCCCAAAACACACACACACACACACACACACACTCACCCCGGCTCCAAGAAATGGCAATGCTCACATGCTACACTCAACTGTGCTTTATAAATGCTGCCACGGGTGATAAACGAATGTCCCAACCACGAGATAGTGTTTTCTCTAAGTACACTTGTGCAAGTAGTCACCAGCAGAGAAAGCAACAGCAAACATTTGCTAAGCGCTTTCACCCCGCAGTGTGCTAACATAGCGTTATAAGCATTTTTTTTTTTTTCATCCTCTCAGCCCTCTCCTTCACTCCCCTATACAGACAGGGACACTGAGGTATAGAGAAAAATCTACTTGCTCTAAATCACAGCTAAATAGTTTATAACCGACAGAGCCTCCATTCAAACCCAGGTGTAGATGACCTTCCTGCACTCAGGTCACTGCCCTGCACACCCTTGCCCTGTGTGTACAGTCCACAATCATCCAAGCCGTTCTGGAGAACTGGAGACACACCCTCCTTTCACGCAGAGCAGATGGAAATCACCGCAATAAGAAAAAGAAAAAAAAAAAAGATAGAAAAGAAAAGAAAGACAGAGAAAGAAAAGAAAGAAAAGAAAAAAAGAAAGAAGGGCTGCAAAGAGTTCTCTGAACCCTCTGACGAGCTATAATTCAGTTGGGTGCTCCTCCCACCGCCCCTACTGTACCCCCACCACACCCCTTCTATCAAGGAGCAAAGCCTACCCCTGTGCTCTAACGATTTTATAAGCCTGTTCAGGGATGGATATAAATGCCTATCAATTTCCAAGGAGGCCTAGAGTCCAGACGGTCAGAGTTGGGCGGGCCTCGGAGATGTCTCCCAGGGCAAACCCTCCCCGCCCTGGGCCGTGGTGGGCCCTGGAGCTCCCTCACGCCTCCGCCCCGGCACCCACGGCGGGGCCGCGGGAGGCCCGCAGGAACGGGCTGGAGGCTGTCCAGGCCTACCTCTGCGCGCCCCAGGCCCCATTTGCCGGCACGCCGAGCCTAACAGCTCCGGGATCACACGCCGGAGCCTCGCACCGGCGGGAGGGGCGCCTTGCCGCGCAGCCCGAGGCTCGGAGCGCGAGGCCCGCAACTGCAGCGGGCCGTGTCGGAGCCTGGCACGGTGTCCGTGAGTCACCGGCTGCCTCGTGGCCCTCGCCGGGTTGGCTGCCTCCGGCGCCACCTCCGCACTCGGCAGGCTCGCGTCCGGCCGCCCGCACGGCGAGCCCCGGCAAGCGCTCCCCCAGGCTTCCGCTACCTGGCGCCGCTCGCTCGACGACTCGGCGCTCGACCCAGCCCCAGTCGTTGCTCCTGCAGTCGCGATCCCAGCTCCGGCCGAGCGTCGAGCCGTCGATCGCCCCGGCACTGCCCCCTCCTAGGCGAGTTTGTGTTAGCCAGGAGCGGCCGGTCGCCTTCGCCCAGGCGCTTTCCGCGGTCGTGTCAGCTCTGCTAGTGGCGGTCGCTCGGTTTGTTGACCCAAGTTCTCGCCTGGGATCTCCTCTCCTCTGGGGAAACCCACAGTGAAGCCCGAGGTCTCCCGCTTGACAGTTGTACCCAAGCTGGGAGCCATCTCACAGACCAAGCTACCAAGGCGACCGCTGCAAACGCTGCAAACGCGGTCTCAGATGATTCCTGGAATTTAAGCCTTGCCACGTCTGCCACGAGGTTCTGGAGTGCGGACTGACAAAACACGTACTAGCTGACCGTAACTGCCAACCCCGAGTTGCCAACCACTCCAGGGATCTAGGCAATTCTATTACCGAATTTGGGGCGTCACCGTTTGTGCCTAGGAAGCCAGGTTCTGTCACCTGTCTCCCTAAGTCAAGGAGAACAGCCTAATAAATTAAAACAGCAGACAATGGGGAGTCATTCAGTGTGGCCATATTGGGAAGAGGGACAAAGAGGGTCAAAGATATGCTCCCAGGTCCATTTTCGAAGCCCTAAATTGAGGTTCAGATATTAGAGAGAGTTAGGGATGAGCACATCTAAGTGGCCCAGTTCAAGCTGTAGTCTGGCCAGCACTGTCTGGACTCCCAACTCCTCCAGTAAAGTGGCCGTAGCAAATTGTCGGCTCTGTGTGAAGTCTCTTTCCAGCACCAGAATTCAGCCTTTTCTTTCTTCCAGCATGAGATTCTTGGAGAAATTCCAGCTTCTTTGAGTCCGTTGTTTCAATAGCCTGATAGACTGAGGGACACAGATGTCTTTAGAATATCCTCATCTTTGTCAGGCTGATTGCGGCTCCAAGTCCTAGGAAGTGGGGAGAGGGGTCTGTGCAGCCAGCGCCTAAGGTTTGTTTGTTTGTTTATTTATTTGAGATTTTATTTTATTTGTATTCTGTATATGTGAGTGAGTTTGTGGTGTGTGAACTTTAGAGCGCAGGTGCCCGTGGAGTCCAGAAGAAGGCATCAGATACCTCAGAATCTGGAAGAACAGGTTGCTGCGAGCCTCCTGACAAGGGTGAAATTTACCACAACTAGGTGCAGGAGAAAGAGAAGCCAGGCAGTGTTCTGAGCAATACAGCTGAGCCCATGTCTCAAACAACAACAAAAAAAGCACAAGTGAAACTTTCAAATCTATTTTCTAGTTTTTTGAGACAGGATCTTACCTAGCTGAAGCTAGCAGAGAATTCCCTGTACAGTCCAGACTGGTCTCAAACCCATGTCAGTCTCCCTGCCTCCGCTTCCAGATGCTGGGATTAATGCCCCACCCACCGGCCTGACCAATGACGCTATTTAAACAGTCTGGCAGTCCACTGGGTTTCCCGACATAAAGCTGATTGAAAAGCACATTAAGCTTTTGCAGCTTATGGCCTATTTCAGTTAAGAATGAAGCTCTGGTTTTGCATGGTGTTTGTGAAGCTTTGTTGGATCCAGCAAGGGTAACATGATCCTGAAAGTACAGACAGTGGATGGTTTTGTACAAGGAGGTGCCATCCATCAACTACCTTTCTGTCTGAGGACAGAGAAATCATTTATTTGGAAGCTAACCAAGTTGCCATCCATATCTGTTCTAATAACATCCATTTCTAACACATTTCATAGTATACATCTTTTCTAAATACCTCTTGGGTGTTTATTGGGTATTTATACTGCCGAGTGGAAACCAGATTAGCTGCGAATCAGTCATTGGTACCAATGAAAGTTTGACTGAAGTAGATAGATACATAATTCATTTGAATGTAAAACTGATGAAACTTATTATTATGATTAGTCTCCCTTATGATTAGTCATAAGGGAGAAATAAAAATTACTTCCAGATTTCTATTCAGTAATCGGCTGGTGATTGTGGCACTTCCTAGGGTGACTTGGGCTAGAGTGATGAACAAGTTTGGGAAGGAAAGGTAAAAGCTTTCGTTTGGAGTATGATCCGCTTGAGAGCCACAGGCAGCTATGGAGAGCTAATAAGAGATTCAAAGCTGGACCTGAACTCAGAACCCACCAGAGAGTAAATTATTTACTAGCTTCCTACCATTGCTGTAACACAGTGCCACAAGCTGGCTGGCTGAGGATAACATACATTCCTGTGCTTCTGGAGGTCAAGAGTTAGCACGGAGTTTTCAGAAACTAGCATACAGGTGGCAGCAGGGGACCCGCCCTTTGAGGCTGAAGGAGAGAATTTATGTCCTTGCCCTTTCCTCCTGGAGACAGCATTCCTTGCCGTGTGAACATTCTCTCAGCAAGGCTTTTCCTGGCTACGACTCTCCTGCCTTCCCTTCATTTAAAGAGACTCTTAGAATAATAAAGTTGAGCCTACCCAATGGTTCAGAAAAATCTTCCTGGCACAAAATACTTGATCACATTAGCAAAAGCTGTCTCAAAAGAAGGGGTAAGGAGCTCTTGGACATTCTGTCTGTCATTGGTGATATAGAAGAAAGTTGTGGAAGATGGCCAGGAAAGGATCTGACTTTTAAAGTTACACGCTCTATCACTACACAGCCAGTGTGGAAAGTTAAAACAAACGAACTTCAAAAATAATGTTTAGCTGGGCATGGTGGCCCATGCTGTCATATGGATGGGGGGAGAGAGAGAGAGCCAGGACAAAAAGAATTCTGATAGAGCCTTTGCTTCTAAAAGGCATGCTGATTTAGCAGAAACTCTAAAGTTAGAGATTCTTGAATATTTCCCTTGAAACTCTTAGAAACCATTAACAATCGAAGATGTAGGCTGGGGAAATGGATCAGTGAGTTAAAGTACTTGACATGAAGTGTGAAGACCTAAAATCATATCCCTAGAAGCCAACTAATCCCAGCTCTCTTATAAGGACATAGCAGCTGAAGAAATACACATTTTTTTTTTTACTCTGTGTGCCAGGCTAACTGACCCAGGACCTTACACACACACATTTTACTGAGGTGTCAATAAATAGCTAAATCAAGTGTGGCTTTTGCATTTTCATAAAACTGACACTACCATTAAGCTAAAGAAAGAACAGATTATCTGTGCCTACTCAGGAGGTGCCGGTCCATAATCCCTAAAAGACCTAGCACCAAGACTACGGTTAGTTGGTAAACACATCAGTAACAGCTGGGTTTGTTACACTAACGCTCTGAAGCGTTTAGACAGGAGGAGACAGTGATTAGCTGGTTGGGTATGAGTGGGGAAAGGGGGGAATGTTGGAAGCACAGACACAGGTATTACGTAAGAGGCAGGACAGGTGGTGCTCGTGGAGAGAATACAGTGCCTGATTTGTCTAGGAGCCTGAGCAGCTTTCTGGCTTCAATCCATTTAGAAGGTAGGCTTATTTTTCCCCAGTTTTCAGGTTTTTTTGCAATGCTAGTGATCTACCACTGTGCCCCCTTCTTAGCCATGGTGTCAATTCATTTTTATCATTACAATAAACCCTCTTTTTCTTCAAATGCCTTTTCCTCGCAATCATGCAGTGAGAAAATACAACTAAGCTGAAAGTCAGGGAGAACCCCCACATCCATTATTTTGGTCCTGGACTCCAACTCACTGATGATGGCTGCCTGGAGAACCATGTCAAAAATGACTCAGGGACGGAATACAATTGTGACAGGAAAGAGGACTTGTGTGTGTGTGCCCTATTGTTTGGAAGGGCCAGAAGGGAGGCAGAAATGGTGTCGTGTATTTTCCATCTCTGCTTTGAATCATGACAAAGGCAATCAAGGGGCAGGAAAAGAGTAAGTAATCAGCTGGGCATGATGGATAGGCCTGTCTGGAATCCCAGCCCTCCAGAGGCAAAGAATCAATGTGGGTTTAAGGCCAGCCTGGGCTACAGTGAGCGACCAGTTATCATAGTCATCTGCATAAGTCACACTGAGTAAACACCTTCCACTTAGTTGTTCTCACTCATAATGCTCTTGACTGAAGGGTCTCTGGAGTACCTAGGGCTGTGGACTCTGTTGTTTATAACCTTCTCAGGAAGCAGAATAAGGTATGTAAAAAGACCAATTATTAGGCTCTGATTTGTCGAAAGCATGGCTAGTATAGCCTGCCGCCAAGCGTGGCTTCGCAGCTACCTGGAGTAGCTGAAACAATGGGTCGTTGCTCTTAACCTGACCAATCTCGCTTGTCCACCTCAGCTTGCGGTGTTAGAGTATAAAATGGGAGCACAAACTGGACCCAGTACCGGGGGCTTTCAGGAGCCACCCTGGCTTCCGCCCACCCGGGACACCTCCTCTCCTCTGCTCTCATTGGTGTTAGACAGCTTGTCCCGGAGGGTTCTCACAGCACTCAGGACAGAGCGTGGCTCCTATGGTGCTAAGTGGCATTATGTCGCTACCGTACACAGGGAAGCAATGTTCTTGCCCCAGGAAAACCCATAAAGATTAAGATTACATTGTCTGACCAAGTAGCCTACTCTGGGGAGTTCCAGGTCGGTGGGAGACTGCCTAAAGCAAAACTGAACAAGTGAAGAGCATTTGAGAAATGACACCCGAGGGTAACTTCTGACCTCTACACACAGTTACCCACAATGAGCAAGTGGGCCTGCATATAGCATGCACTCACACACATGAACACACACAACGAGAGAAAGAATTCAGAATTACCCTAAAGTGTACGAGTCAACTTCAGTTTGAGGTTAAAAGATAGGCTGACAAAAAGACTAGGTAAGGTACTATTAGCAGCAAGGGAAGCCTTTTTGTGTGTGTGTGTGTATGTTTGTTTTTGTTTAGTGTCTTGAGACAGGGTTTCTCTATGTAACAACAGCCTTGGCTGTCCTGCACTCGCTTTGTAGACCAGGCTGGCCTCAAACTCACAGAGATCTGCCTGCCTCTGCCTCCCGGGTGCTGGGATCAAAGATGTGTGTCACCAGTGCCCGGCAAGAGGGGCCTTTTTGAAACTCATAGTTCAGAGCCATTAAATGATTCTTCATAGCTGTAGTTACTAGTCATTGCGCTTTTCAGAGTTCTGTGATGACACACTGACTCTGTGCTAGTGCTCCCACTGTAGAAGAGACGTGCACAGTAAGACATGCATAAACTCAGTGTTGTTGTTTCCATTGGATGTTGTCCTTTATTGGGATTTTAAACTGTGGTTTTCACTGTGGACTATGAAGATAAATAATTTTATCATTTGGAAGTTAGAGAAATAAAGAAAGCACTAATATAAGTTTAGAAATTGGCACAAAAGCTGGAAAAGTTGGGGAGGTAGTTTGTTTTTTTAACTTTGACTCTGCAATAAAACACTGGGTCAACATAATTGTTCTCTAAAATATAATGTCTCACTGAAAGTGGTACAAGTTTGTTCCGTTGAACCTTCTGGTACTTAGCTATAGTCAATAGCACTTAATCAGCAGCAAAGCTTTGGAGAAATTTCATGGTTCCCCAGCAGAGGCTAAGGGGATAATCTGGTATTGGTCCACTCTTGGCTGAGGAATAGCCTGTGTGTGTTGTAGAAGTACCACATTTTAATCCATTGTGCTACTGGAGCATCCCAGTCATATTCATTAGTAAGCATACAGCTAAGGATGAAGGAAAGGCCCTGCAGGATCTTGCTGTGTAGCCCAGGTTGGCCTCAGCTCTGTAGCCCAAACTGCCATCAAACGTTACTGTCCTTTCACCTCATCCTTGAACCCTGGGATTACAGGAATGTGATCCCATGCCTGGTAGTGCACGTGGGCTGCTTAATGTCTGTATGAAACTGGATATAGTGGCTCATTCCTGGAGGAAGCCTCAAGTTCAGGAGACTAGCTAGGGCTATAACATTAAGACTCCATCAAAAACAAAACAATGCTGCATGAATGCCGAAGGCATATCCAAACACACGTAACTAACATCTCTAAAACCTCGGCATGAACATAAGGCCTCAACTTCTCTGTTATGTGTCTTTCATGCCCTGACTTGGATAAAAATCAATTCTATGTTTCAAATAATTTCTTTTTCTTCTTTAGTTTGTCTGGTCCCTGGATGTTAGGACTGCCTTGACTGTGCCTCTGTCTGTCCATGGTTCTCTATATACTCGGTTTCAGAACTTCTTTCATTCTTAAGCTTTCTCTTTTGACTTCCATTAGACAGAGTCTTGTATACACAGCCCTGCAGCAGCCTCCCCAGTATGGACCCACACTTACACTTGCCTTCAAGGACTTCCCTACCTCAACCTCAATACAGAGAAAGTTCAGTTCTGTTTTTCCCCTTCTGCATTCTCTCCCCCCCCCACCTTTGTCTACTCCTCTCCTTTCCTCTCCTCTTCCTTTCCTCTCCCCCTGCTCCTTCTTCTCTCCAGGATCTCATGTATACCAGGCTAGCTGCACACTCGCTCTATTGTAGAGAACAACTTTGAAATGTTAATCCCCATGCCTCACCTCCCCAGTGCTGAGATTTACACTGCTGCTTCCCCCACACTCAGGTTTATGTGGTGCTGGGGATTGAGCCCAGGGCTTTGTGAAAGTGTTCCATCAACTGAGTGTCCTCCCCAGCCTGAATCCTTCTGTCATGGGCACTTCCTGCTTTGCCCCCCTGTTTGAGTTGAACATTTGCAAGGCCCGGCCTTGTCTTTGCTTCCTGTGCCTTACTTGCATTTCAAACCCCATCTGTTGTGAAACTTCATCTGAACCCTGTCTGAAGATGGCCCTCCCTTCACTGGCTTTCCTGCACTTGGCTTGAGTGGCCATTTTATACTTATTGACTACAGAAGGTTTTTAAGTGGACACATTTATAACCGTGATGTTAAACATCACAGTTGGTATTCTGTGAAAATAAGTCATAGTAGCTATCTCCTCATCTGTGACCTAGTTCTATAATCAGATCATAAATTCCTTGAAGTTCGCCCTGTGTGCATCTAATAGTATCCTGAATCAGTAAGAAATGTAGTCCGTAAAAACTGAGTCATTTAACGGTGGTCCTGGACATCCCTGGTTTTTCTCTAAGGCTCACATCACTCTGTAATCAACCCCCTCCTAGTCATCCTCCACCATCTAGGTTTAAATAGCTTTTTTCTCAAAAATAAAAATCATTACGACGGTGTGTGCATGTGTATGTGTGCACTCACACATGCTATGACACATATGTGGAAGTCAGGGGACGATTCTGGGGAAGTGGTTCTCTCCTTCCATCGTGGGATCCAAAGAATCAAACTCATGTTGTCAGGCTTACATAGTAAGCACCTTTATCCACTGAACCATCTAGCTGGCCCCACAATACTCTTTATTAGCACGATCAAGTATAAAAAATAGTAATGAGCTGGAAGAACAAAGAGAAATTCAGTGTTGTTATAAGACAGACGGGGGCTCGGAAAGTAACAGGAGACGTGACGTGGCTGAAATACAGGCAAGGCTGGGTCAACAAGAGCTTTGCATAGTGCCATACACAGGAAGTCAGACACTCCCCTTATGGTGAAGGACTGGGAAGAGGGAGGACTAGAGGAGAGGAACATTTCCAAATCCTCCGGACGTGGTGGCACACACTTGTAATACTTGGGAAGCTGAAGTAGGAAGAGCAGAGTGAGCTCCAGGACAGCATGAGCTAGATCATGAGATCCTGCCCCCGAAGAGAGAGGAGTGGGGAGGAAAAAGAAGAGAAAGAATGTGGAGAAAGAAAGAATGTGGAGAAGGAATGGATAGAAGCAGATGGTAGAAATGGTAGCGAGGGGTGAGTGAGTGACCAAAGCTCCTGTTTCAGGGTGTGGGTGCTTGGCAAGCTTTGATCTGAGCCCTGTGAGAGACAGAGTAAGGGTAAACAGCTGGAGAGGGGAAGATGGGTGCTCTAGCTTTGCATTTGATGAGTCTGTAGAATCCTAGGAGCTTTTCGTGAGGTTAAGGATCCAGAGAAAAGCACGGGTCAGAAATATTGACGTGTCATGACATGATTGGTTCCACTACCTGATTAGTGTCTGTTAGGGTTTTTTTTTTTGTTTTTGTTTTTGTTTTTAATATACTTCTCAGTCTTCGTCCAAAGTACCACTGACTATCTTCGGGGTGGGGGTGGGGGCTATTTTTGTTTTTGTTTTCCAGTCAAACTTCCCACATTGGGGACATCTTAGAGTGCAGTGGATGAACCTCATTCTGGGAAAGCCTTACCTGTGTGATCATGGCATCTCCCTTGCAAGGTTGAGTGTCCAACCATACTTTTTACCATCCCACTTCTCTGCCCAGACTCCCAGTTACTGTTACTATTTGGTCAACTCTTCTTATAAAATAGCCTTCTCTCCTTGCAAGCTCCACCTCAGTAGATTTAAAGAGTTTTCAATAGGAACATTCAGAAAAGATGTGTTTGTACTGAGGCGCATGTCTTCTTTCCGTGTCATTATTTGCTAAATAATATAGCATAACAGGGACACAGTGTCTCCACTGTACTGAGCATTGTGAGTGACTTAGAGGAGATTTAACTGTACAGGAGAATTGTGACATTATCGCTATATGAAAAAATACCTGCATTTTCTATAAGGGGCTAAATACCCACGTTTTTGATGCCGTTGAGGCTTCTTCAAACCAATGCCCCCATGGATACGAAAGGCTGACTGCTGACGTTTGTTACATATTTTAGCTGGGCCTCAGACAACTAGACTCAAACATTACGAAGCTGAATTTAATAAGGTAGAAATTTCCATGGAAACTGGCACCTCGCTCTGTGAGGCTCTGTCCTAGACAAAGCAGGACTTTTCTGGACGTGCGCCTTTTTCTAACTCACTTTTGCTTCTTCCAACAGTCCAGGCACCTGTTTCCCCTTTTCTCCAGCATCTCTTCACTTAACGTTTCCTTTACATTAGGATTTATTGAACTTTTTTTTTTTCTTTTTGCGACACACTGGCCTGAAACTCACTGTGGAGTCAAGGATGACTTAAATGCCAATCCTCCTGCCTCTCACTTTTAAGTGCTGGGATTACAGGTGTATGCCACAACACCCGGGCTTTTTGCCTTGTTCTGGAAACATCCCACTTTCTGAGCTTCCTGGACACCTAGCTTCCGATCTGTCTCTACCCTCTGGCCACTGCACTTCCTCAAATCCTGGTGCAAAAAGTTGGCCCCCAGGATTATGTATCTAGTCTTCTACATGTGTCATTTGAATATCCATGCTTGACCTCATTTGCTTGTGTGTCTTAGCCATAATTTAAAATTGTTCCGAATCTGAAAATCTAGCCAAGGCTTCCTACTCCAACCTCCAGCAGCTTATAGGTCAGCTCCACTTGTCCCAGATACCTCAAGTCAAACTGATCCGAACAAAGATTTCTTTAACCTCATAAACCTGGGCGTTCTCCTCAACCACAGTTCCCAGTGCGTGGCATTTGAGTCTTTTCAGTAAACTGTCCTTTATCTCTTATGTACTGTAGACCATAAAAATCTTATGAGACTTAAAAATAGGCACAGCGGTTACTTAGAGTGACTCTTGCCCCTGTAATTACAGATAACCATTGCATACTAGATTTCACTGAAAACCATGAGGGGGAAAAAAGAACTTAGTTTCAGCTGGAAGCTCAGAAAGTCTAAACCTGAATTTAATTGTTAAACAATAAAATAATACATTTTCATTGAAGGCAAATTGAAATCGGGTCTCGCTGCCTTGACACAGCTAGCTTTAGACTGTGGGGGAAGACAGCTGCGCTCACCTCTCCACCTACACTGTATTGGAATGAAGGACACCACCCCACTGAAGTTCTTTTTTTAAAACTTTTTTCTTATTTCTTTATTAAAAAAATAAAATAAAAACCTGGCACATATTTTTGTGATAACCATGAGCCATAGTAATGGCCTTCATAAAGACAGTTTCTGTCCAGAGTTTGGCCATATTCATCCTGGCCCCCTCCCACACTCCCTTCCTTCTTCCTCCTGTCTTATGCTCCCCGCCCCCGACAAGTTCTCAGAAGTGTTCCTTAACTAGAGCTGATCCTCACACTGAAACATCCAATTTACATGTGATGGTGCCCTAGAGCATGTAGCTGCTCATCTGTTCCGATCAAAACTTAGCTTAAACATACCACATTCTAACATAACATGCAGTGTGGTGCATCCAAATATTGATAAACAAGGCTGACAGCTTAGATCCTGGTTAACTCAGACACACACCCCCAATGTGGTTGTTCAATAACTCCGGTGTGAGGGGTATCAGTGAAGGAGGGCCTGCCTGTCATGTTTCAAAAGCAAAATTAAGTCTCAGCAAGCACTATACCTTTTGAAAAGAAACAGTATTTATAAAGCAAAAGGGCAACAGCAAAACCTTTTTCATCTGACGGAAGAAACAGGAATGAGGAGGAGGAAAGAGTTTGCTTTTATCGCTCTGCTGGGAAATGCAAAGAGGTTGTGAGTGCCAGGGTGATGACAGAGAAACCAACCCAGACTGTTCAGTGACTAACTCTAGACTGACCGGAGTGAGCAAGAGGAAAAGACGTTTAAAAAATAGTAGGTGTGACAGATTCCTCCCCTTCCTCATTTTGATGGCCTTTGTCTCTGACAGCAAAGCCACAGTGCCCTAGTGGCCCTGCCTTACTCACATGAGGTCCAGGGAAGGGCTGCTCCCTGTGGAAATGTGTGTGTGTTTCCATCCCGAAGTGTGGTTAGACCCAGTGAGCAGCTGTCTGTCCTCTTGGTTTAGCTGCCACGAAGTGGTCATTAGTAAGCACCTTCATTCCAGACTGACTCTTAAGCTCCGCCTCCTGCAAAAGGAAAAAAAAAAAAGTGTGGCTCTGAGTTCTTCCTGTGTTCCTGGACATTGGTTTTGAAGTAGGAGGGGAGCTGGCACCTAAGGGTCACTTCCCTGTTCTTGATAGATGACTCAACTCAGTGATTTTATTTCCAATTAAAAAAAAAAGTTTCTTCTGAGTTTCTGAATACAAACTCAATGATATCTACAATGAAAATCTGTGTCGTCCTTTTCGCATAGGTATATCTACCCAGAACATCTGCCCAAGCAATTAAGAGATTAAACCGGGCCTGGTGGTGGATGGCTGGACTCCCAGCACACAGGGAGGCAGAGGCAGATTGCCTGGTCCACAAAGTGAGTCCAGGACAGCCAAGGCTACACAGAGAAACCCTGTCTCAAAAAAAACTGAGAGAGAGAGACTAAGCCAGAGTTATTTAGGATTCCTTAGCAAACGTCTCCATATTTTGAACCTTTAGCTCCATTAGACTGAAGAAAAATCAAATCACGTTCATCTGAACTATGTTTGCACAGAAAATTACTTCAGCTTACAAAGAATACACTTTGTGATTTTAGTGCCCTGGAACCCCCACAAAGGGTTCCTGGCTAATGATCTGCTTGTTATCAAATACAATCCTCCATTTCAATGGCAAACAATTATTTGCACAGTTTCCTATTACATTCAGCCATATCCACCACACAACCTTCCTTTCCACCTGAGGAGATCTATAACTAAAGTGTAACGTGCCTTGCTGGGCGCTGTGGTGCCAGCCTGCACTCTCTCAGCAGTCCACAGGCCCCCTCTCCGAAAATGGAGGAAATGCTTCCACAAAGTATTCCTTTATGCTTCTCTGGACTTCCTCAGTCTCTGTAGTTATGGCCCCTTTTATCTCTAATTTTGTTAACTTGGATCTTCTCTTTTCCATCTTGACTTGGCTAAGGATTTGTCAATCCTAGTAATTTTCTCAAAAATCAACTTCTTGATTGTGTTTGTTTCAGTTTTGTTGCTTTCAGCCCTGAGTTTGGTCATTTCTTGCCTTCTACTCCTTTGGGTGTTATTGTTTCTTTTTGTTCTAGAACTTTCAGTTGTACTTCAAGTTGCTAGTATGAGATCTCCATTTCTCTCTTTTTGTTTTTGGTTTTTTTCTTTTATGTAGGCACTTGGTGTTATCAACTTGCCTCTTAGAATCACCTTCGTCATGTCCCTTAAATTTGGGTATGTTGTGTATTCATTTTCACTCAATTTTAGGAAGCCTTTAATTTCTTTCCTAGTTTTCTTGACACATTTTTATTCAATAGTAAGTTTTTTCGTTTCCATGATTTGATAAGTTTTTTGTTGTTTCTGTTGTTGTTGATATCCATCTTTAATCCGTGGTGGCCAGATCGTATACAGGGTGTTATTTAAATTTTATAGTGTCCGTAGAGACTCTATTTTGTTTTTGTCTGGATGACCTGTCTATTGACGAGAGTGGGGCACTGAAGCCTCCCACTGTCCATGTGTGAGGGTCAGCATGTGGTTTGAGCTGAGGCGGTGTTTCTTTCATGAACATGGATGCCCTCGTGTTTGGTGCATAGATGTTAAGAATTCAAATGACCTCTTAGTGAGTTTTTTCTTTGATGGGCATATAGTGCCCTTCTCTATCTTTTATGGTTAGTTTGGGTTTGAAGTCTATTTTTTCAGACAGTAAAATGACTACACCGGCTGTTCATTAGGTCTATCTGCTTTGAGTATCTTTTTTTCATCCTTTTACCCTGAGGTTATGTCTATCCTTGAAGTTAAGGTGCATTTCTTGGATGCAGCAGAAAGACGCTTTCTGTGGAGATTCGAGACCATTGATGTTGAGAGATATCAATGAGCAGTTTTGGTTGCTTCCCATTATTTTGCTGTTGTGATATGTGCCCCCCATTTGACTTGCTGCTTTGATATTATTTATTCTTTGTGGTTTTTTTTTTTTAAATATTGTTACCTCTTTAGATTGGAGTATCCCTTCCAGCACCTTCTGCAGGCTGGATTTGTAGATAGATGCTGTTTAAATTTGTTTTTTATTGTAGAATGTCTTATTTTCTCCATCTATTGTTATTGCAGTATAGCAGTTTCACTGGAACTAGCAGTCTGTGCTGGCATCTGTGCTCTGGTCTCTTAGAGTCTTTAGGACATCTATCCAGGCCCTTCTGTCTTTTAGAGTCTCCATTTTGACATCAGGTGTTAATAAAATGGGTCTGCCTCTATATGTAAGTTGGTCTTTTTTCCCTTGGAGCTTTTAATATTCTTTCTTTCTTCTGTACATTTACTGTTTTGATTGTTTTGTGCTGAGGGAACTTTCTTTTCTGGTCCAATCTATTTGGCATTCTGTAAGCTTCTTGCACCTTTACAGGCATCTTCTTAGGAGGCTAGGAGATATTTTTCCTCTACGTTTTTGTTAAAAATAGTTTCTGTGCCTTTGACCTGGGTTTCTTCTCCTTCTATTTCTATTATTTGTATATTTGGTTATTTTTATACTGTTCTAGATTTTGTAGATGTTTTGTGTCAGGGTTTTTTTCAGGCTTAACATTTTCTTTGACCAGGGTATCCATTGCCCCTGTCATGTCTTCCATGCCTGAGAGCTCTCTTCCACCTCTTGCTTTCTGTTGGTAAAGCTTGCCCTTGAGATTCTTGTTCAAGTGTCTAAATTTTTCATCTGCAGAGTCCCTTCAGTTTCAGTTTTCTTTATTGATTTTATTTCCACTTTCAGGTCTTGAACTGACTTATATCATTTCACTGTTTGCTTTTTCATAGATTTCTTTAAGGGGATTTCTTTATTTCTTCTTCAAGACCTCCATCATTTTCATAAAGGCATTTTCAAAGACCTTGTGCTGTGCTCTGGCTACGATGCATTTCTCAGGGTCTTTTATAGTGGGCTGCTGAGCTTTTGTGGCTGTCCTGGCTGTTACTGATTGTGTTTTCACACTGTTGTATAAGCATCTGGGTTTAGGATGACTATAATTCTGGGTGCTGATATGTGGGCTTGTCTTTGTTAGGTCCTTGATGTTAGGTCCTTTGTGTCTGTTTGCCCCCTCTGGTTCTCAGGAAAGTGTGGTGCCTCTGGGTGGCCTGGTGGGGAATGCTTCTGAGAGACTGCAGGTTTTCAGAACATGTTTCTTCGCATTGGGGGCTGACCCTCAGGGTTATGGGCTAGAGAAGGGTGCACGATGGTCCCCAGGGGGAGCAGAGCTGGCTGTGCTTCCAGGATCTGCTGATTTCCCTGGGAAGGGGGGCAGAGAGGAAGGCTAAAATCTGTAGTCTGGTACAGGGAGAATACCAGGGGATTGGATTCGGAGGAAAAGAGGGAGAGTGAGGGTTTGAAAATGTGCTTATATGCACAAATATACATATAAGATTATTTTGAGACTTTTTCTTTTTTTTGCGAGTATAACCCAGTCTGGTCTTGAACTTCTGATCTTCCTGCTCCCACCTCCCAAATGTTGGGATTAAAGTCATAGTGTACATTTGGGAAAACATGGTCTCACCCTATAATCAAAGCTGACTCAAACTCATGTTGATCTTTCCTCTGCCTCCCAAATACTGGAATTAAAGGAGAGAGCTACCATGCCTGGCTACAATGTAATTTTTGTTGTTGGTGATAGTGGTGTTGGTGGGTTTTGGCTTTGGGGGTGGGGCTGGGGAGTTGGTTTTTTGAGACAGGATTTCTCTGTGTAGCCTTGGCTGTCCTGGACTCTCATTGTAGACCAGACTGGCCTCGAACTCACAGAGATTCACCTGCTTCTGTCTCCCAAGTGCTGGGATTAAAGGCACGTGTCACCACATAGACACTAGTGTAATTTGTTTTGAGGGTTAGGATTTGAAGGTCATCCCCAGCTACACAGTGGGTTCAAGGCCAGTCTGAGCTACATGAGACCCTACCTTAAAAAGAAAAAAAAAAAGGTGAACAGGATGGCTAAGCAAGAATTTAAATCAGATTTAACCTCACATTTTTGTGGCACCAATGTTTAGGTAAATTTTTACTCTAGATTAGGAAATATAATTTCATTGTTCTGTGTCTTTACCTTTTCTTATACAAACAAAAGCATGCCTTAGCCAGGCAAGGTGGAGCATGCCCGAATCTCCTGTACTTGGAAAGCAGAGGGAGAATGATCCCTTCGGGCCAACCTGGTCTATCTAGTGAGGTCTAGACAAGTGGGAGATACATAGTGAGTCTGTCTCAAAACAAACAAAAAGGAGAGGCCTTAGAGTTAGCCCTGGCCTTGCTTCCATTTGGCCTATACGTTTTCCACAGTAAGATCCACGAACGAAACTGTGCTTTGGAAAGGGGCTTTGCGATTGGGTCTGGTTCTAAGAGTCTAAGCGAGTGCATCTTGTCCTTGCAAGAAGAAGCAGATGTTAAGCAGACTTCTAGAGTCCTGGGACACGTGCTCTCAAAAGGAAATCGCTGAGCAGATAGTGAGCTTGGGTTTTCAGGTGCTTAGCCCTGCAGAGTGCTGCTTGGGTAAATGCGCTGACCTGGGAGACAGTGACAGTGGGCATGTCCAGGGCTGAGCAAAGCTTAGGACTTTTTGGGCCCAGAAGACAGAATCGGACCTAATCTTTAAAGACTAGAAGCTAGAAGAGTGGAGACTATAGAACTCAGGTGCGGGCAAGTGAGGAATGCTGGCCAACAGTGGGCAAGCACAGGGCTCCTTTGGCAAATTAGGATTTGGTCAGGAGGTGAGAGCAGTCTGGAGGTGAAGGGTTCCGAGGAAGTGAATCCTCCTGCCCTTGACTCCTGTGTGTGCATCCCCACGCATTTGCACACATGCCTGCACAAGCCCATGTGTGATTAGCCAGGCTACGGGCAGTGAGGAAGATTGTGTTTGCCATTGTGTCGGCTCCCTCAGGACTATTAGTCAACCATGAAGAACAGCAGAAATATTTTCTCACACTCCTGATATCCAAAGCCCAAAACTAAGATGCCGGCAGACCTGTGCTTCCTTTGCAGACTCTAGGGGACACCTTCTGTTTGGTTCTTCCAGCTTCTGCAGGCTGTAGACATTCCTTTGCTTATTTGGCGTGCTTGTGTCAGTCACCCCAGCCTCTTCTGTGCAGCCAAAAGGCTTTCTTCGCTTCTGTATGGTCCTTTATGTAGCTCTTTTGAGGAGGACACTCGCCGCTGGACTTAGTAGGTGATCAGATCAGTTACTTTTCTCATCGTTGCAACAAATACCTAAAGCCACTTCAAGCAATGTTTATTTTGATCTGCAGTTCACCTGGTCGGGAAGCCACGCAGCAGGAGAGGGAGGCAGCTGGTCACATCCGCAGCTGGGGAGTGAGGAGAGATGGCCGCTGGTCCCCAGCTAGTCTTCTCCTGGTTTATTCAGCCTGAGACTCCAACCCAGGGAAGGGCACTGCCTGTAGTTGGAGAGGATCTTCTCATCCCATCTCTCAACCCAGGCCGGAAGCCCTGGCAGGTATGTTCAAGATTAATCCCCTAGGGGACTCTAGATCCTGACAAAATGGCAGCGTTCGCGGCTGCAGTGATGGAGGCTAATCCCATCTCAAGATGCTTTGTCTAGTCTGTGGGAACTTTTTTTTTTTTTTTTCAGATTATACAATACTCGGAGATTTGCAGACCTATCTGTGGGTGTGGAAATGTAACATTAGTTTGACGGGACCACCATATCCAGGTTTTTGTAATGGGGGGAGGGGCTGCTAGCGACTGAATCAGGGTTGTAGACTTCCTAAGCACATATTCTATCACTGAGGTAAACCCTAACTGCAATACCCACATATTTGCTAAGTGGTCTCCTGGGGGTGTTTTGGATAGGCTTGAGTACGGTAGATTGTCCTCCACAGCAGGGAATCCAGGCCAAGGAAAAGACCTCTCCCACACAGGAAGTATGCTTCATAGTCATCTGCAACATGAACACTTCCTGGATCTCCGGCCTAATTGCCTTTGAATTTGAACTACAAGTTTTTCTGAGTCTAACTAGCCTG
Source organism: Meriones unguiculatus (assembly GCF_030254825.1). Taxonomy (NCBI): domain Eukaryota; kingdom Metazoa; phylum Chordata; class Mammalia; order Rodentia; family Muridae; genus Meriones; species Meriones unguiculatus. Next base: position 34,533,248 of record NC_083351.1, read on the forward strand.
ACATCAGATCTTAGTCTCAACAAGCCACTGTGATCAACTCCTTAAGGTAAACCTCTTCGTGTGTGTGTGTGTGTGTGTGTGTGTGTGTGTGTGTGTGTGTGTGTGTACAATTGCTCTGTGCCTCTGGTGAGCCCTGATCAATATGGGCTGTGGCAACCTCTGTGGGCTTTTTTTTCTCAGAGCTTTCACTCTTTGGATTTTCTCTCAGAGAGCAGCTTCCATGGGGAGACTCCTTCATCAAGTCCCTCACAGTGGCTCATCAGACACACTCACTCCCGACATCACTGAGGTACGAACCTTGCAGGGAAGCCCCGGCACCCTGCCTTCCGGAGCTGACCCTCCTGTATGTGGCTCACCCCTCCTCCCAGGCCGCTGACTGGGAGAGGGATAAGGCTGTGCAGTCAGCCACGGCCTGAGTTCTGGCCCAGCCACTTACCCTTGGATGATCTGGACAGCTTAGCATTTCTCAGGTCAGTACTACTTCTGAAGCAATGAGTGCAGTTAGCTGGCTGGCTGCCTACCCACAGCTCGTTCCCGAGCTCGATCCTTGAGTTCCCTTCCTCTCCACACGGACAGAAGGATGACCCCGGGCCTCCACAGCTGCCTAAGCACTGTCTGTCACAGTTTAATTTTATCTCTCTCTTAACATCAAATTCAAATCAGTTCTTCTATTTTTACGTAATTCTGTTGAGATGATGTCTCATAGCCCAGGCTGACCTGTGTGCTTATGGGGCACGCGGCCGTCAGAACACCGCCCAAGCGTGGAGTTGTGTGAGGAGAATTCTGCGTACTTGTGAGAGAACACCAAGGAAACAAGCCAGGCCTCTTACAACCTCACTTTCTTCAAAAACGTGGACTTGTCCTCAGAATGTGCTTTTGTGCCCCCTCCACCCTGTGTAGCGGACAGGAAGGAGTGAGTTCACTTCAGATTATTCATTACAACTGGCTGTTGGTATTTGCTTATTTGCCTCTATGGAAAAACATGGTTCTGCCCTGTGCAGTTTGCCCACGGGAACTTTATTCAGTGGCCTTCCTCAACCCTCGGTGCGTAAACTGTCCGATGCTCCGAATAAAGCTGGCTCCCGCATGAGACTTTGGTCTACCTCGGTTTGGGGCACCATTCTTCCAGGTTCTGCCGCCTTCAGAGGTCAACATGCCACCAGGCCAGCTTTATGTGGTTGAAGCCCACATACCAGGAAAACACTCTACCAACTGAGCTGCATCTCCAGCCCTTACATCAAAACAAAAACAAACAAACAAACAAACAAAATGACCTAGCAAAATGGCACATTAAGTAAAGATTCTTGCTGCCAAAATGGATCCAAAATGGATTCGGTCCCTAGAACCTTCGTGATGGGAGAGAGAACTGATTCCCAAATGTTGTCCTCTGACCCCCACGTGTGGACCACGGCATGCACATGCCCACAGAGGCACACATGCACACGAAAGAAAAAAATAAAAATGTAATAAAAAATTTCTAAACTTAGTTTTAACCAATAACATTTACAAAATTATGTTTAACATGATAATTTTCCAGTACATTGTATACTTGTTCGGTTACTCATTCAAGACCGAAAAATATTTATGGTTAGAGAGATTAAAAGGTTAGCTATGTATTTTTTTTTCTAAAATAAATAAATAAAGGATATATTGGTAGTCATTCAGCATATGTGTAGCAAGTGTTTAGTTCAGTTTATAATTGTATTTTATGTGTGTGAAAGATGTGTGTGCGTGTGTGCCAATACACACCTGTGGAGGTCAGAGGACAACTTTGCGGGGCCATTTCTCTCCTTCTGCTGTGAGTGTCAGGCATTGAGTTCAGGATGTCATGCTTGCGTGGCAAGTGCTTTTACTGCTGAACTTTCTTGTGGCACTGGCAAACGCTTTACATTAGTTAACAGCCTGGTTTTAAGTTCTGTCTGGTTTTGTTTTTTGTTTTATTTGGGAGTCAGTTTCTCTCTTTGTGGCTCAGACTGTGGTGGGAGCTTGCTACATAGCCTGGGCTGGTATTAGGTTCACAAGCACTGTGATATAGGTGTGTGCCACAGTGCCCAGTTTGCTGTGAGCCCTTTAGTGCCCAGACTAAGCCCCCAACCCCTGGATTCCTACAGATGGGAAGACTGACTGCTGAGGAAATTCTGTTGTGTCTTTAACAAGGAGCCAAGCAAGTGTGCACAGGATCCTCCACTTCAGACTGGAATTCCGCTCTGCTCTTGATTTCCCTCCACGTGGACGGGAGCAGAGAAGCTAGCTCAGTTAAGCCAAGCTGGGCCAAGCCAAGTGGGGCCTTTGCGATACTAAATAATCATCTGTTCTTGCTTCCTCATCTAATTCTTCCTGACAGAAAAATGACTAAAAATGAAATAGATTTGAGCCCCCTGTACACCCCTGCCATGTGTGTGTGTGTGTGTGTGTGTGTGTATGTGTGTGTGTGTGTGTTCTTTTTGTCCACTCAGGTCCCTTTTCCATGAGGCTCACTGATTCAGTTCTCGCAGGGCCTGGCAAGCTAGTCAAATTGACCAGTGCTTTATTACTGACTGCTTTCCCCTCGTAATGTTGTCACAGGTGTCGAGGCTCATGTAATGATCTTTAAAATCACAAGAAGTGACTTTACAGGTGTGAAGGAGAGGCCAGCCCTGGTGGTTAACTCCGATAGGGTTCAGGGTCACCACGGAAGCTGTCCCCTGAGCATGAGGGCGTTTCCATATTAGTCTAGTTGGGATGGGAAGATCCACGCTCGCTGCTCATGGCACCATTCCAAGGGGTGGGCTCCCAGAACCTCAGGAAGGGAAGAGCAAGCTGAGCCGCACCACTCACCTCTCTTTGCCGCCTCCTGCTAACACAGTGTGGCCAAATGCTGTGAGTTCCTAAGGGCAGTGGACTAAACCTTCAACTGTCAACTGAAATCAACCCTTTGGCTTTTTTTTTTTTTTTTTTTTTTCAGTCTGAGTTCTTCCTGATATGACTGTCCTTAGTCAGTAGCAGCCTCTCCTGACCTTGGTTTACCTCTGGAGCCAGTGACCCTCTGGCCCTCCCTTAGCTGTGGCCCCAGATAGCTTTACACACTCTCTCCAAGGCTGTTCCTGACTTATCCTGTCTCTCTACCCTTGTGAGGCCTACTTTCCTATCTCAAAGAAGCCTGTGTGTGTCCTCCTGTCTCAGCAGTGTGACATACCGTCTGCCTTCTCATTAGAGGGACAGGAACAGGATTCATCTTCATTCCCTCTCAGAGTCCAGAGCTCAGGACAGGAACTTGGAAAACCTCATGATGAGGCTTCTAGGAAAACCAGTGGGAACAGTTTAGGTTTCAGCAGGAAGTGTGACTGTGGAGCCAGTGGCTAAGAAGAACAAAGAGATGTGGAGAGGGAGGCATTCCGGAGCCACCACGTTGCTTTCTGTTGACAGGCAAGTGCAGTCAGCTGCTCAAGGCTCCACACAGCAGGAAGGACCCTGGGGTTGAGAGCAGAGTCAACCAAAGCATAGCAGCCCTATAGGCCAGGGAAGGAGACAGGAAGTAAATCTCTTTTCCCTGAGGCACCACAGAAGGGACTTCTGAAAAGAAAAGACTCCAGGGCACAGTGATGGTCAGAATGGCCCAGACTCCTCACGAGGTATCACAGGGAAGGGAAGTGGTTAACACATGGAGAGGCCTCCTGGGCAGACACTGGTCCTTGCTGCTGTTTCAGCAGCCTTGCTCACTCATGTCTGTGGAAACCTGGGGGTCCTCGAGTCTTCTCCTGGGTCTAGCAACAGCAAGGCTTGTTTTCGGCCGCACTGGGTAGAAAGGTCCCTGTTCTGTCATGCAGCAAACAGGGGGTAGGGGTGTGGGAAAGGAGTAAGGATGCAGTCCTCAGCTGCACCAAAGCCCGGAGTGCTTCCTAGTGCTTGGGGTCTGAATAAGCAGAAGCCACTGGAAATCCTCCGCTCCTCCGCTCCTCCGCTCCTCCGCCTGATCTCCTTTTTCTCCTCTGCTATGTCATGCAAGTAATTTAACATTCTCTCCTTGTCCCAATTTTCTTTGTCTTAATAATCTTTCTCTTTCCTTTCCCTTTCCTCCCTCCCTCCCTTCCTCTCCCCCTCCCCCCCCCCGCCCACCCGAAACAGGATTTTTCTGTGTAGCCTTGGCTCTCCTGGACTTGCTTTGTAGACAAGGCTGGTCTCAAACACACAGAGATCCACCTCTGCCTCTGCCTCCCTGTGTGCTGGGATTACAGGTGTGAGCCACCGTGACTGGCTTCTTCCTTCTTTTATTCCTTCCTTTCTCCCTCTCTCCCTTCCTTTTTTCTATCCTTCCTCCATCCCTCTACCTACCTTTTTTCTTTCCTCCCTCCCTCTCTCCCTCCCTTCCTCTCTTGCTTCCTTCTTCCCTCCCTCCCATCTTCCCTCCCTTCCTACTTATCCATTTGAAATAAAGTCTTGCTGTCTCGCTCAAACCGAACTTACTCTTTGAAACTTTTTAGATTTGCTTATTTTACTTTATGTGTATGAGTGTCTTGCCTGTGTGTGCATGTACCTGCTATGTGTGAGCCTGTTGGATCCCCTGGAACTGGAGTTACAGAACCATGGTGCAAATGCTGGGAACTGAACCCAGGTCATCTGCAAGAGCAACAAGTGCACCTAACCACCGACCCTCCGGCAGGTGCACACACGAGTGCCGAGTGCTGCTGTGCCCAGCTCTGTCAATAAACTTCCTGTTGGTGAAATCTGTTAAGTAGAGAGAGCAATACAGCCGAGCTTTTAATGTCAGCCTGATGACATTTTGTGCCAGCTCTTGTGGTTGAGAAAGAAAAGGTCAGAGAGCACAGCTCTCCTGTTTCTGACAAATCTCTTTGCTTCGACACTAGCCTCGGGGCACCCCGGCACAGGACTTGAGGTGGGGAGGAGTTGCTGATGTGGACTCTAAACTTGCTCTCCTGTTCAGGAAGGGAGGTAGACAGTGAGGGTTTGTGTGGGAGGCTCCGCTCTGAAGCGAGGGCTCCAGAAACAGGATCTCTAAAGGAAGCAATAAAGGCACCACCCAAGGCTGGGCCCTGGCTTTTCTTGTTTGTGACGTTAATCTTGTTGACTGTCCTTTCACTCACCTGCTCACAGGATTTTATATTCTGTTCCAGCACACCCTTAAAACCGCTGGCATGCACTGGAAATTTCCACTCACATGACTGTCTGCGCCTCCATGTTCATCTGTGAAATTAGGGCAGCATCCGAGTCAAGGTTTTCCTGAGACGCTAAGCTTGGTGGGTGGCTCACATCTGTAGCCCAGCATGGGGAAGCCACCGCGGCAGCAGAATCGCCGAAGCACGGGTTCCAGGCCAGTCAGGGTTACTTAGTAAGACCCTACCTTAAAGTGAAGAGACCGGGAGATGGTTTATGGGTAAAAGCACCTGCTCTAGAACTGGGATGTGAGTTTGAATCTGAAGAACTGACGTAGCTGCCAGATGCAGTGGTGTGAGCACCTATGGGGAGATGGGACCAGGGACAGGAGAATCTCCAGAGGCTCTCACACCAGCTAGCTGGGAACAGGTAGCCAAAAGCCAGAAAAGAAGCTCTGCCTCAGGCAAGGTGGAAGGTTATCTTCTGACCTCCAAATGCATGTGGCTGGATTCTCACATACGGCTCTGCACACTCCTACATGCTTACCCATATGCACATACAGGGTCTTAGTGTGTAGCCCTGGCTGGCCTGGAACTTACCAGGCTGGCTTTGAACTCACAGAGATTCTCTTGCTTCTACCTCCCAAGTGCTGGGATTAAAGGTGTGTACCACCAAACCACACCACTCCTATTTTTAATTATGTGTATGTGTGTCTCTGTGCATGTATGTGTGCAAGAATGTAGGTGCCCACAGAGGCCAAAAGAGTATGCCAGATCCCCTGGAGCTGGAGTTTCGGTGGTTGTGAGTTACCAGGTGTGAGCACTGGAAACTGAACTTGGGTCTTCTGGAATAACAGTAAGCACTATTAACCCTGAACCATCTCTCCAGCCTCACATAGAAGATTAACAACAATAATCAATAATCGTTAAAACAGGATTTTGTAACAAATTATTTTGGCTCATACCTGTAACCTTAGCATTCAGGGAGGCTCAGGCAAGAGCATTGTGAGTTTGTGACCAACATGAGCTACACAGATCCTGTCCCAAAATGAAACGAAAGTAATTATTTATTATTTTTTTTTACAAATGTTTATTTATTTATGTATGTGCTCACTCTATTTGCTTGTAAGCCTGCATGACAGAAGAAAGCATCAGATTCCTTTATAAATTATTGTCAGTTACCATGTGAATTGAATTGAGGACTTCTGGAAAAGCAGGCAGTGCTCTTAACCACTGAGCCATCTCTCTAGACCCACAAATAATTATTTAAAAACTTATACCCAGGGCTGAAGAGATGGTTCAGAGGTTAAGAGCACTGGCTGTTCTTCCAAAGGTCCTGAGTTCAATTCCCAACAACCACATGGTGGCTCATAACTCACCTGTAATAAGATCTGATGCCCTCTTCTGGCCTGCAGGCACACATGCAGGCAGAATACTGTATAAATAATAAATAAATCTTTAAAAACAAAACAAAACAAAACAAAAAACCCTTATATCCAAAAGTATTGAGCCTGGCCAAAGACAAATTCCACAAGGGACCCCTTGGGTGACAATCCTCTTATTGTAAGCATGGAAAAGTGGGATGTATTTGGGAATTAGTGAGGACTAAAAAGTGTACATAGCATTGGAAAGATTGGATCTGCTGAAGGGCCTGGGTCTGCTATGATGGAGAGCCTGGGTCTGAAGATGGAGGCCCTGGGTCTGATGGTAATGGAGGGCCTGGATCTGAAGATGGAGGCCCTGGGTCTGATGGTGATGGAGGGCCTGGGTCTGATGGTGATGGAGGACCTGGGTCTGCTGCTAACGTTCCTTCCATATTTCTAAGTTGACCAAATGTTTAAGAAAGATGCCTGTCTTCATTATGGTTTTATTGCTGTGAAGAGACTCCATGAGGACAGAACCTCTTATAAAAGAAAACATTTAATCGGGGCTGGCTTACAGTTTCAGAGGTTTAGTCCGTTATTGTCACGATGGGAAACATGGCTGCATGTAGGCAGGCATGGTGCTTGAGAAGGAGTTGAGAATTCTACATTTTGATCAGCAGGCAGCAGGAGACTGTCACACCTGTGTAGCTTGAGCGTAGGAGACCTCAAAGCCTGTCTCCACAGTGACACTTCCTCCAGCATGGTCACACCTACTACAAGGCCACATGAGTCTCTGGGGGGCCATACCATTCAAACCATCATACCTTTCAAAGCAAGTCTTCAGCTAGCTTACACATTAAATTTGATCATAGATACAGAGAGAGAATACATAGGACACAGCACCATTTGTGGTTTCTGGCCCCCACCAGGAGTCCTGGGATGTGTCTCCTATGGATAATAGGGAACTCTTATCATCACTTTTGCCCATTTCAATGTCTTGGACAGTTTCTCATAATAATCAAACACTTCTGTCTGCATTGCAAACTGTTAACCTTTCACCCTTCCAAGCCCTCAAAATGAACCAGAAGAAGAAAGTCACTGTAACCTTCATTTTGCAAACCACGTGTCTTGTTATAATTATGCTCTGCCTCGGGCTGTCTCTTGCATCATAGTTTTCATCTCATCTATAGTTATGAAGTTTCCTTATTTCTCATGTCCTTGATTAAGATGTGTTTCTTTGGCAGCAGGAACCGTTTCTCTCTACAAACAACTAGCATGGATGTTAGGAGATAGGTAACAAACCAGGTGTAATGGCACAAATCTTTAAACCCAGCTCTTGGGAAGTAGAAGCAAGAGACTCAGGAATTCAGGGTCAGGGCTGGAGAGAGAGCTCAGTGGTTAAGAGCATGTATCGTCCTAGCAGAGGGCCCGAGTTGACCATCCAGCACCCGCATCAGCCAGCTCACAGCTGCCTCTAGCTCCAGCTCCAGGGGAATCCAGTGCCGACTGCTAGACTCCACAAACACCTTCACTCTCGTGCACACACCCACACGCAGACACACGTGCACACACAACTTTTAAAAAGAAAGATTCAAGGTCCGCCTTAGCTAGTTGGTGAGTTTGAAGCCAGCTTGGGGAAGGTTAGACCCCGGGGGAGGGGGGACTCAGAGAGCACTCTGGGCACGTAGCTTAGTCGGTAGGATGCCTGCCTCGTATGCACGAAACCCTGTAAAGTGGGCGTGGTGGTGCACGCCTGCAATCCCGCCTGGCACTTGGAAAGTGAAAGCAGGAGGATCATGACTTCAAGGCCAACCTGAGCCCCACGTGAGACATAGTTTCAAAAAAAGAAAGCCAATCATTTTAAAGGTCAGCTCCCCTAGAGACCCTTTCACCCAATCCTGTAATGCCAAGACCTACACTTCCCTGCTTGCGTTTTGACCCCTTAAAAACCCTGTTCCCCTAGAGTTGGGGGTCGCTTGCTCCTTTGTTCTTGTAAGGGCAGCCACCCAGCTCGAGTTTGTAATAAAGGACCCTCGTGTGTTTTACATCGGATTCAAAGCCTGTTGGTCTTTTGGGGACTCGCGATCTGGGTATTTCACTGCACATGGAAGGTTTTTGGCAATCCTGCTTCCATCGATGCTCTTTGCCAACATTATGTCCCTGTGTCACACTGGGGCAATTTGTATCATATTTCAAACTTCGTTGTCACATAGGCTGTGGTGGTTTGGTGTCGTTACCATCGACCGCCTTGGCATTGTATATTCTGATGCTCCACACCAGTCGTTTCCTGCCATCCTCAGGGGCCCCTGTTCCCTAAGACATGTAAAGATTTCAATGTGAAATGCCCTGTACCACAGGCTTGTGTATTTGCCCATTTGGGCCTTAGCTGATGGGAAGCACAGGGGGCCTTTAGGAAGTGGGATTCAGCTGGAGGGATGTCCTGGGGAGAGGAGGAAAGGACTTTAAGTTTTTAGCTCGGTCTTGTTTCCTGTTTATTATTTCCTGTTCCAGCTAGATATGAGGGAGCAAGTAGCCACATGTTCCTGCTGTCACAGCCAGGAGTGGCCGTCTCCACGCCTCCCTTAGCACGATGAGCAAGCTGCACGCCGCAAACCAGGAGCTCGAAGAAATCTCCTCTATGTTGTTCTTGCCAGGTATCTGGTCATGCTGAGAAGAAAATTAAAATACACACATAACATGGAAAGTAGCCAGTTAACAACCCAACAGTGACCTCTAAGTATTTAGGGGAAAGGCTGCGTTTTCTACGTTTTTCAAAATCCAGACACAACTAAGTTTCGTGAGGAAGGTGGGCTGAAGGCCGACCTGCGGCGGGAGCCGGGCCTCTTCGTCTGAACAGCCAAGTTGCGAATGAATAGGAAAGCTCTCAAAGAAGATCAAGTGTCCAGAGACGCCTCTTCACGGATACAGAGTGGAGGAGATTCTTTTCCGAGCCCCAGCAGCTGCATCCTTATTCACAGCCATTGTGAAATCCTCTGTCCCAGTGCACACGCCAGGTGAGAGTCCTGCAGAGAATGAACAGGCAGATCGGCAGAGCGCTGTCCAGGGCACCTTTGGGTCTGACAGTGTTTGAACGTTCACAGGTCAAGGTTTCCCTGTAGTGCTGAGTAAAGAACCCAGCCTTGAAGTCTAGGGTCTGGTGAGACATAGAGTTGTGTCCCCACAAGGCCTGAGTCTGAAAGCTCTGAGCCCTGAGCGAATAGCACTAAGCTGGGGGTAAGGGGTTATGGGCCTAAGAGAGCCTGGCAGCCTGGAAATTCTCACCTTCAGGCCAAAGAGCCTGTTGCAGGGAGAGGCCCTGAGAGGCTCACTGTGAGAAACCCCTAGAGCTAAGAGTCTGTAACTGTAAGAAAACAATGACACCCTGATTTTATCACCTTCGCAGCTTCCTTCAGTTAAGAGTGTGGGCAACCTGCGGCTAGGGACTGAGCTGGTGAAAAGGAGTTTGAGAAAGCCTGAGAAAAGGAGTTTGGAACCCTAAGTCCATGTAAAGTCTGGGTGGGCTGACAGCCCACCTTTACCTCCACCATCCGAAAGGGGCAGATGGGATTCTCCAATCGAGCCGGCTAGCCAGCCGAGCCTGAAGTGTGAGTCTGGGCCGCCTGAAACTGTCTCAGTGAGTAAAGTAGGAGTCTTCAAGGAAGACTCCTTATGCCTGCCTCAGGCCTATACAGCACACATGCACACATACGTACACACGCCACACACCACAGACACACAACAGGTGTGTCAGCATGTAGAAGGCGTGGGCCAGAAGGGCAGGCTCAAGGTCATCCTCACCTGCACAGCAAGGCTAGCCTACGTCAAGTGAGACACAAAAAGCATCTAAAAAACTACAGAAAGCAAGCTGGACATGCATGGGGTCTAGCTTCTTAATCCCAGCACTCAGGAGGCAAAGGCTGGTGGATTTCTGTGCGCTCAAGGCCAGCTTGGTCTACAAAGTAAGTTTCAGGTCAATGTGTGTGTGTGGGAGGGTGCATATAATGAGAGTTTGTCTCAAAAAACCAGCCAATTGCTGGGCATGGTGGTGTAGGCCTTAATCCTAGCACTTGGAAAGAAGAGGCAGGCGGATCTCTGTGAGTTCGAGGCCAGCCTAGAATACATAGTGAATTCTGGGACAGCGAGGGCCAAAAACCAAAAATAGTTCAAAGTTAAAAAACAAAAACCAAAACCAAAATGAACAAAAGCAGTATAGATAGGCACGAAACTTGCCCATTAGAGACACCTGCAGCTTTGCCACAGCTCAGACGCTTTCAAATCCCCTTCTGGGTTTCATAAACCTCAAAATATCTCTTATATTCATTTTTTTTAGAACCTGCTGTTAGGCCTATCGCTAGTTGTTGTCACTGCGTCATTTTTTTCTTTTCCCACCATAGCTGTTTATATTTGGATAACTGTGTTTTAACAGAACCGGCCTTATCTAGAGCCCCTTGTGCTTATATTAGGCCTTAAAAGCCAGTGAAAGGACTGAGTTCATGGCAGGCAGAGAGTTAAGAGCCAAGACCAGCTGCTGCCTAAGGGGAGGTTCTGGAAGCAGGAGACACCGGAGTTCCGTCTCCACATCCTTCTTAGAAGACACAAAGCCTTTTGTTTCTCTCTCTCTTGCCGTCTGGATTTGATCAAGAGCCAGCTTGGAGGAGAGGGTGAAGCTATGGGAGACGAACGCTGAAGGGCCACTGCTGCTGCTGCCCCAGCCCCCAACACACAGCTTGGGAACGATAAGATCCTCTGAGGCCTAGACCAGGGGCCACTGGTCCCTGTGGCGTTTTCCAGCCTCAGACCCTTCCCTCTGCTGTGGAGAGCTGCCCTCCCAATGGCGACAATGAATTTGACGGTCTTTAGCTAATGATACGGCCACACTGAGATGTCATCACTGTGTGACTGAACCAAGACGGAACACCACAGGTTCCCTGCTTCCCTAAGAAGGATCTTGTGGGGACTGAAAAGATGGCTCAGGGGGTAAAAGCCATCGACTGCTGCACAAGTATTGGGATCTGGGTTCAAATCCCTAGAACCTATGCGTAAAAGCTAAGTGTGACTACATCCTATTGGCCTGTACCCCTAGTGCAGGCAAGGGCAGAAACTAGAGTATTGCTGGGACTTTCTGGCCTGGCTCCAGAGTCAGGGACACATCCTATCTCAAGGAAATAAAGCCGAGTGACAGATGAAAACAGCACTCTTCTTCCTCCTCTAGCTTCCAAGGGAAAAAGAAACCCCCCACACAAATGTGTGTGCCATACATATGCCACAAACATGCAACAAAAAAAGGCTCTTGGGAACTTGGTGTGGTGGCCCCCTGCCTGTCATCCCAGGGTTTAGAGAGGTAAAGGAGGATCAGTAGTTTATCTTAAGCTACATAGCAAGTCTGAGGCTAGCCTGGTTTGATGTACATGAGATTCTGTACTCGACAACAAAAGGCTAGTGTAGTCTGGCCACGTGTCAGGAACACATGACTCTTTGGACCAACCCCATGTCTTCCAGTGGGTCCTGAGTGACGGAAGGGTGTCGCCTTGAGCCAACAGGAAAGGGCGTGGCCGGACCAGCACAGAGGCTTTGAGCTGGCTTGTGGACTCCCTGTGAGCAGCTGGAGAGCGAGACTTAGCCCAAGGGCTCTTCACCAGATTTCCTTCCCCGGGTACCTTTGCCTAGTAACCCTAAAATGATCTGAAGGAGAGGCAGGGGCGGTAGGGAGACAACTGCAGTGCAAACAGAGCCTCCTTGTTTCTTATTTGGTGAAGCTGATGTTTGCATAGGGGCATGGTGAGGTGGAATGACGGGCCTCATTTCCCCCTAGAACTAGTGTTATAAGAGAACAAAAAGCCATTTACTTGCCGAAGAGAAGATGTGTGGCTGGTGGAGGAGGTAAAGATGTCATACCCACTCTCCCCGCAGCATTTCAAAGCAGCTCCTGGATGACAGGTGGCCACGTCCGCCACCGTAACAGAGCATTCATGTGATCTTTTATCCCATTAAGCCCCGCATCCTGACAGTAGGCAGGACTACTAAACTCACTTTTCACAGGAGGTAACCGAGGCTCACTGAAGTTAAGAAATAGATTTCTTTATATGCCGTGCTTTCTACTTTGATTTTGTGTGTTTTCATTCCCTTGGTTTTGGCTTGAGTGTGTCACACAATTGGCGGGGTGGGGGGAGCCAAGGACAGCAAGATGTTCTCCTGCACCCAGGCTTTTCCTTAGTGGGGGAGAGAACCTGGATACTATGGAGTCAGAGGTCGACGTAGGAGTCTTACAAGGAGGGCAGTGGAAAGCTGCTGCTATGGTCGTTAGTCAAGTCATTTCTAAAGTGCTATCACATGTAGGTGTGGCTATTATTCATATTGGTTCATATGATTATTAAAAGCATTTGTTATTTAACCTGCTACTATAGAAATGAAAGACCCAGGTACCTGTTAGATTTTTAATATGCCTTAAATGTTGGGGCTGGGCAGATCTTAACCCTCTAAGATAGCGTGCTATCTTCCAGCCACACGTCCCATCCAAATTTCCCATAAGTACTTGCATGTGATCTGTTTGGGCTGCTTCTCCCCATCATGCCAGTCCTCAGAGCAGGCTCCTCCCCACCATGTGCTTCTTGTTCACACTAACTTATGGCGACCTGCTCCTCTCTTCTTCCTTCCTTCCTCTCCCTCTCTCTCATGGTCCTTCTGCAACCCCCTTCCCCCACCAAAAGAAAAGCCCTCGAACCTAGGCTACACCTACCTCTCACCTGCCCAGCCCAGGTGTAGGCACTTTATTTGCCAATCAGGGACAATTTGGGCGGCAAGGTTTACACCACATCATTTTGGATACTTGACTGTGCTATAGTTCTGAGCTCTCAGTTGGCCTGGGTATGCAACTGAGAGTAGTTCTTGAATAGCAAGTCTGTAAACAGCAGGTTGCCAGTGAGCAGGAGTCATCTGAGGTCTGGTTGCTGGAGGGGATCCATGTCCTACACCAGATAGGCTGGAAGGACTGTGCAGGCACCGCCAGACATGGACCGTGCTAGGCAGAAAATCTCCTTGTCAAGCTCCTGTCCCCTCCAGGTCTTTCTATCTCCCTCCTTCCATAAGATCCTCTGCACTCTGCCCAAAGTTTGGCTATGAGTCTCAGCATCTGCTTCCATACCCTGCTGGGTAGAGCCCTCTGTGGTAGGCTCCTGTCCTGTTCCCTGTCTTCTCCCATTTCTGGTGTCTATCCCATTTGCCCTTCTGAATGAGAATGAAGCATCTTCCTTCGGGTCCTCCTTGTTGTTTAGCTTCTTTAGGACTATAGATTTTAGTATGTTTAACCTATATTATATGACTAATAAACACTTATAAGTGAGTATATACCATATGTGTCTTTCTGCTTCTGGGTTACCTCACTCAGGATGATCTTTTCTAGTTCTCACCATTTGCCTACAAATTTCATCATTTCCTTGTTTTTAATTGCTGAGTAGTATTTCATTGTGGAAATGTACCACAATTTCTGTATCCATTCCTTGGCTGAGGAACATCTAGGTTTTTTCCAGGTTCTGGCTATTATGAATAGCTGTGTGAACACAGTTGAGCAAATGTCCTTGTTGTATGGTTGAGCAGAAAGTGCTGGTGTGTTCCCTGCACCAGAATGTCCCCTCCACTCTGGGTGAAGCATCAATGCCAGTGTTTGGGGGTTTGTCGACAGGTTACTCACCATAACGACATGATCTTCTGACACTCAGGAATGGTACACACTGGCCATCTTGGAAATCCGCTTTGTTCTCCCTGTAAGAGAAAACCAGACAGGACAGACACATTCCAACGGCAGCTCTGCCAGCTCCCAATGCAGTCAGATGGAGCACAGGTGGGCCAACACTCTAAGTAAACCTCAGAAGAATCAGAGCTGCCTCCAAGTCCTGGCTGTGCCCAGGGCAATGGATGTTCCTCACTATCGTGGGTCCCAGGGCTGACTGCCAGGCTTAGGATGCATTTCCTCCTAACATGCATTGTTGGGCAAAGTACCTAAGAAGAGGGGAGCAGAGAATGGATATCTGATAGGTAATGAAAAAAGTACATCAGGCAAACTCTTTAGAACTGTAAGCCTAAGAACCCAGATAAACGGTGCTTGCTTATTTATTTATTTATTTATTTATTCATTTATTTATTTTAGAGGCAGGGTCTTATGTAGCCTCAGTTGGCCTCAAACTCATTTTATGATTGAAGCTGACCTTGGTTTCCTGACCCTCCTGCCCCCACCTTTTGAGTTCTAAATTTATAGGTGTGCTCCACCATGCCTGGTTTCAGGAGGTGCTAGAGGTCAAATCCAGGGCTTCGTGCATCTAGGCAAACAGTATCAGCTGAGCTAAATTCTCAACCCCATGTCATCTTAGTTATGGAAGAAACTGAAAGAATGCTCTAATCATTTTGAAGAAACTGAAAGAATGCTCTAATCATTTTGAGGGATGGGGAACTTAATTTTCCACTCACTGCTGAGTTTCAACCATCTGCCATCAATATATGGTTCCAGAATCTTCTCTCCAGACCTCCAGGGAATGCCTTTGTCCATTTAGGGAACGTCTAGTGACAGACATCAGTCAGAGCTTGATATAGGGGTCCCTCAATAGTCACCACTGTCATTTGCACCAAAGAATTCAGTTTGGGGCCTATCATGCTGTACAGGGTCTCCTTACCCAACAGAAGCCAAGGAAATGGTGCCTGAGGAGGTTCAGAGGATTCATACAGGCATGACGCTAAACAGGGTTAACCAGGATTCTCAGTCTGTAGCTAAGTTAGCTGAGTCACAGGTGGGGAATGTGTGCTAGGAATCCAAGGAGCTCCAGGGTCAGACAGGAACAGGCTGAGGCCACTCTCTATCCTCTCTCCCCACTTCTTTCTGGCCCCCCAGAGGCTTCCCTGTAACCCCATCTAGCCTTGGCCTCTCTATGATGTGAGCCTTACAACTCCTGATCCTCCTGCCTTTACCTCCCAAATTCTGGAATTACACTATGAGCCACCAAGTGCCACTGAACAGCCAGAAAGTCCTTTCAAAATGTTTGATACTGGGGGTTGAAAGCAGACATTTCTACAAGCCGGACAAATCCACCCACTCTCCTCGTTTCTGCTCACTCACTCTCGTGGGCTGGCTTTCCTGCTCTCTGGGAGAAACTTAGCCCTGAAGTCATTTTCTTCCCGTGTTTCACATTCTGTCGACGCCACCCACTAGCCACGTGTGTACGACTGTTCCTCTGGCCGATCCTGGGCGGATATTATGAACTGAGTGGCTAACCCTGGAGAGTAGTGATCTGAAGGCCAGCTGCAGCTATGTGAACTATGGTTCCAGGTGGGGTCTGGGTTCCAAGTGGGACCTGGTTCTGAGTGGAATCTGGGTGGTGTATTCCGAGGAAAAGTTGCAAGGGGCCAGTCCTGATGGTTGGGGAGGGCGGGTGAGACCTCTGGGAGCAGTTGCCTCTGCTAAAGCCCTCTCCTCAGGCCATGGAGAAGCTGATGGCATTAATGCTCTGTGCACAGGCCACACTGGCCCCTGCCTTGGCGCCTTTATGAATGTGCTGAGCATGTGGGCGCGGCTCTCACCCCACCTGGACTAACCCTAACCTGGACCTAACTGCTGGCCACAGATCAGAGAAAGACAGCAGGCCCAGAGCCTGGGGCACTGTTGTAGCCACAGCCTGTCTGCCACTGGCCTGAGCAGTGTTTGTTTGCTTTCTGTCAGGCACAGACCCACAGAGCCACAAAGCCTTGCTGGGAACATCACGCTCCAGTTCCCGCAGAAGGCAAAGCTGCCCCAGGCCTTGAGTCAGCCACCCTTCTCCCAGGAACCCATCTGCAGCTCTGAGGGCCTCTCTGAAGAAGCCTTGTGCTGGGAGCTAACCTGCATGAAAGAATTTCTTTCTGAGGGAAAGGGGCGGTGGGGCTGTGTTACAGAGGAGACCTTCTGCACCAACCTTGCTGCCACAGTGGAAATGTTCCTAGCACTCTGTGTCCATGGCGTCTCTGGAGGGCTACCAGACATTCAAATTGTCTGCTGGAAGATGAGCATAGTGTTGCCTGTAATTCCAGACTGGGGAGGCGGAGGCAGGAGGATCACAATTTGTAGGCCAAGCCAAAACTGGGCTACACAGTGAGGCTCTGAGTCAAAACAAAGCAGACCACGCATCCTGGGATGCCTGCGCCCTCGCCGCCATCCTTCTTGTCATTCCCACTCTGCTCCCCTTCCCTTCCCAGCACCAGAGATCAGACTGGTGAGGCAGGAGTGGCCAGGTGTGATGGAGACCTCAGGCATCAAGTGAGCACAATGAGAACAGACTCTCAGGAGGCTGGCTTTGCTCAGCAGCTAGTTTAACTGGGAGGAACAAACGCTATCTAAACCTTTGGGGAATGGGTAGAGGCTTTTGGGGTGAGTGTACATCATTGGCTGGGTCTAAGGTGCCGCAAATAGCTCATTTGCTTGAAGAAAAGTTCCTGGTGCTTGCTGGACACGGCCTTATAAGGAGAGGGGAAGTCTAACCTGGCTTCTGCTATTTGACCTCCTCTGCTCTGGACAAAGGTGGGCACAGGGCTACATGCAATGGGCCGGGGCAGGGAAAGGAGTGGCCCTCACTCCTCCCACTTTGGAGTCCAGATTTCTGGGGTTGAACACAACTCAGACTCACTCCTGCTCCAGACTAGATCCTCCAGGTTTTACACATTGCCCTCCTTACCTTTCCTCATGTTCAAAGCCTGCTCCACGTCTAATAGTCACTCCGCAGCATAAGAACAAAAATCAGGGCATTTTCCACAGAGGTTGGTTACGCTGTGGAGTGTCTCTGTATAGGAGTCAGGTGCTATGTTAGGACAGCCTCAGGCTTTTGGTTGGTGGAAGCTCGTGATGTGCGACGTTAATATATTCCAAAACGCTTTCCCTGAAAGTTACAAGAATTAGGACAGACACAGGTGGGGAATGAATGGATACACATAGGGGAACTAAAGATAGATCAATGTAAACTGGCTCTAGATCTGCAACATATCAACTCTTCACAATTGCAAAGTTCTGCTCAGACTTGGATCTTTTACATACGTGTGGCTATTTTGGGGGAACATCAACACACCATGTAGCCCACGCCGGCTTCAAACTTGTGACCCTCCTGCCTCTGCCTCCCAAATGCTGGCACCCCATGCACCATCCCACTTAAGACGTTTAAACCACAGCCGTGCAGAGCTCAGTCCCTGCTCTTGGTAGTGTATAGTAGCGCCACCTGTTGGCTACCTTATGAATTACTGTTTCTTTAGCCTGGGCATTTAAAAATACCACTTTTCTCCCCTCCCCTATTTTCCACCTTAGTTTATTAAAAGAAACAGTTTAAAATAATATGTAGCTATTTTGATTTGTGAACATAAAAGGACATAAGCTGTGTCACACCAGTCCCTACCTTCTGACAAGTTGTCTCTGAACCTCTCCACTGCAGACAAAGGGGCCACCGGATGGGGATGAGAGCTGTGGAATCCTATCTTCTGGACATGGCACAACTGATGCACACCAGTGTAGGCTTGTGCAGAAGAGCTGCACAACATGAAGCCAAGTCATAATTTTAACACGGGTTAAGAAATGCTAATCAGGCTGGAGAGATGGCTCAGAGGTTAAGAGCACTGGCTGCTCTTCCAGAGGTCCTGAGTTCAAATCCCAGCAACCCCATGGTGGCTCGCAACTGTCCATAATGAGATCTGATGTCCTCTTCTGGCATGCAGGTGTTCATGCAGATAGAACATTGTATACAGAGTAAATAAATAAACCTTAAAAAAACAAAAAACAAAAACTGCTAATCCAAGGCCCTGCCTCTGATTGAGGAGCTATTGGCAAATGATTGATGGCTGCTGAAGGAGGGAGAGTTGCTATGCTCTGTGGATGTGGCTATGGTTAAGTTGCTCATGCCCAGTGTATGAGCCGCATCTGTCCACACACAGCCAACACTAACTGAACCAAGGGTCGGGGACTAATAGTTTTTCCTTTTATTGAAAATCAATTTCTTTCTCCTATATGTCCTGATTACCATTTCACCCCTCTACATCTCCCAGATGCTCCCCATCGCTCTCCCTTCCAGGTCAACTCCCTTCCTGCCTACATTATAGAAAACAGGCATGTTAGAGTTAATAAAATAAAAGCCAAGTGTGCGAGCACACGTCTGTAATCACAGCACTCAGGGAGGCAGAGGCAGGTGGATCTCTGAGAGTTCGAGGCCAGCCTGGTCTACAAAGTGAATTTAGGACAGCCAAGGGTGTTACACAGAGGAACCCTGTCTCAAAAAAACCAAAAATAAATGTAATAAGATAAAACAAAATCTAACACATCAGAATTGGACAAAACAAATAAACAGAAGGAAAACAGCTCCCAAAGGCACCAAAACCAGAGACCCACTCACTCATTTGCACTCAGGAATCCCATAAAAACACTAAACTGGATTTCAGCCCTGAGGCTTTTGTTTTGTTTTGTTCTTGCCATCTACTTGTTTTGGATGTGTTTTTTTGTTTTTGTTCTGGAGTTTTCTGGTGTGCTGTGAAGTTACCACTGAGATGCTGGGGGTTTTGTTTGTTTTATCTGTTTTATGTAGGCAGTTAGTGTTATGAACTTGCCTCTTAGGGCCACCCTCATTGTATCCCATAAATTTGAGTATGTTGGAATTTTATTATTCCATTCTAGAAAGTCTTTCTTTCTCTTGACCCATTTTTTATTCAGTAGTAAGTTGTTCAGTTTCCATCAGCTCATATGCTTTCTGTTATTAATGATACCCAGCTTTAATCCAGATAGTATGCAGGGTGTTATTTCAGTTTTCTTGTGTCTGTTGAGACTTGCTTTGTGTCCAAGTATGTGGTCAGTTTTAATGGAAGTTCTATATGCTTATAAGAAGGTCTATTCTTTTGTATTTGGGTGAAACGTTCTGTTAGGGCCATTTGGTTTACATCATCAGTTAGCTCCAGCATTTCTCTGTTGAGTTTTTGTCTGGATGACTTGTCCACTGGTGAGAGTGGAGAAGTGAAGTCTCCCACTATCACTGTGTGAAGGTCAGTATGTGTAGCTGTGGCAGTGTCTCTTTTATCAACGTGGATACCCTTGTGTTTGGTAGATGTTAAGAATTCAAATATCCTGTGAATTTTTGTTTTGATAAGTATGTAGTGTCCTTCCCTATCACTGCCGATTAGTTTTGAAGTCTATTTTGTCACAAATTAAAATGGCCACACCAGCTGTTTATTAGGTCTATCCGCTTTGAATATCTTTTTCATCCTCTAACCATGAGGCTATGTCTGTCCTTGAAGTTAATGTGTTTCTTGGATGCGGAGTATGGGTCCTCTTTCCGCAGGCATTTTTTTATTTCAGTGTCTTTTATTTCAGACCATCGATGTTGATAATTACCAATGAGCAGTGTTTGTTGTTATTTTGTTACGGTGTTCCCCCCTTTTGGTTTTCTGGTTTGATATTTATTCCCTCTGTTTTCTTGTGTGTGCTTATCTCTTTAGATTGGAGTTTTACTTCTAGCACCTTCCCTAGACTGGATTTGTAAATAGATTCTGCTTAAATTTGGCTTTTACCATGTAATGCCTTATTTTCTCCATCTATTGTGATTTCAAGTTTTGCTGGGTATAGTAATCTGGGCTGGTGTCTGTGGTCCCTTGGAGTCTGGAGCACACCTGGCCATACCTTTCTGCCTTTTAGAGTCTCCATTGAGAAGTCAGGTATAATTCTAATAAGTCTGCTTTATATGTCTTTTCCCCTTGCAGCCTTTAATATTCCTTCTTTGTTCTGTGTGTTTAGTGTTTTATTATGTGCTAATCCATTTGGTGTTCTGTATGCTTCTTGTACCCTCTTTAGGTCAGGAAATTTTTTTTTTTTTTTTTAAGATTTATTTATTATTTATACATTATTCTGCCTGCATGTACACCTACATGCCAGAAGAGGGCACCGGATCTCATTATAGATGGCTGTGAGCCACCATGTGGTTGCTGGGAATTGAACTCAGGACCTTTGGTAGAACAGCCAGTGCTCTTAACCTCTGAGCCATCTCTCCAGCCCGAAATTTTTCTTTTATAATTTTTTTTAAATTGTCAATGTTTATTTGAGGTCTCAAAAACACTTTTTAAGTATTTCAGAAATTTTAATATATGTGTGAAGTATAGAGAATGCTTGAAAACAGAATATAAGCATTTTCATATACATATATTTTAATTATTTGGGAATCTTACATCATGCACCCCAGTTGTGCTCACTTCCCAGTCCTCCGAGGTCAGCATCCTCGAGGTCAGCAATCATGACCTCCCCTGAGTTCATTATACTCACTGGAGAATGGTCAAACTCCCAGTGGCTAGCCCTGCAAGGGAAGCTGTACCCACCAGAAACCATCAACTGTGGTGAGCCACATCTCAGCAGCCCATCACAACTTTTTTCTTTAAATTTAAAGTCCAGTCTATAAAGCATCAGAAGAAACACGTTTAAGTCAAACCATTGGTACACACCCAACAAGTAGTCTCAGGGGTTCAGATGAATTAACTCACAGGGCAGTGAAGCAGGCATCAGGATAAGGGAATGTGCCTAGGTTAAAGGTTTTTGATACTGGATGAATTCTAGTCCCTTAAGTGCTTCTAAATGTTAATCCAGGCTGGCCCTGGCCAGTAGGTTTGTCAGTCCGTGGGCCGGCAGTCGGGTTAGGTCCTTCCCTCTGTGGTACAGGGGTGGGAGGTCTAAGCACACAGAACCAGCAACTATGGCCAATTCCTAGCTGGGAATGATGAACTTAACTAGGAGCACAGGGAGTGTGAATGATTGTAACTCAAAAGATAAACTTTTCTCCAATACTGCTAGACACTTAATCAGTAAGTGAAGGTCAATGAGACAGATATGGGTTTTGGGTCTGTAGCCACATTAGCTCTCACCTTCCCTGTACTTGTCTTCCTCGGTTCCCAGGTCCAGGCCTGAGGGCAGTAGGCATTGGCCCATGACTCTGTATTCATACCAAACATAAGACCTAGAGGAGGTGGAAGGGAACGACCTGGGACCTCATGAAACCTTAATTTTAATGGCTCCATAGTCAGGGAGACAGTCCATCTGGCTGAAGACTAGAGCTTTTGCTCTCTGGCGTGGGTGTGTCAATCCATGGTGTAATGCTAGCTACTTTCACAGGAGTGGAGAGAAGCTCCTTGTAGGGTCCTTTCCAGGTTAGTTCCAGTTCCCCTTAGGCTACCTGCTTGACCTAGACAGTATCGCTGGACTCAAACATGGGGAAACTGATGGTGGACTTAAGAGGTTAGCTGGGTCCATCAGATAGTCTGATAAATAGTCTGTGTGGAGAACTGGAGGGCCTGGAGTGACTTGAGAAAGGAACGGTTAGAGATTTCTGCCAACTGCTGATCTCTGAGCCTGGGAAGCAGTGGGGGAGGTCTTCCAAACATAAGCTCACAACGGATAAATCCTTCCCTATGTGGGTGCAGGGGCCCAAAGCAAGGCAAAGGAAAGAGACCTAACCACTCTTTGCTGGACTCTAATGAGAGTTTTCTTATTTAATGTCCTGCTTCTCTCTTTTTAACCTGCCCAGAATTCTGAGATCTGATTCCCAGATTCTGTATGCACAATAAAGTTTTCTTTCAATCTATGTATAAAGCTTTAGCTATTAATTAAGAGGTTTGGGCTATGGAAGACAGGCCATTGTCAGACTCCATTGCTAGGGGGAAGCCAAATCAAGAGACCAGTTTTTGGAGGAGCTTTTTAGCTACTATTTGAGCAGTTTCAGTTTGGTTGGGGAACACTTCTACCTACCCACAAAAGGTATCTATAAAAACTAGCAAGTTTTTTTTGTTTGGTTGTTTGGTTTTGGTTTTTCGATACAGGGTTTCTCTGTGTAGCCTTGGCTGTCCTGTAGACCAGGCTACGTCTGACCTCTCATAGTATCTAAAGAGAAGGCGCCTTACAGGCCAGGCGACTTTCTAGCTTGTTTCCTGTTAAGGTAGATATGAGACTGCTCTGAAGCATTAGGGAAGGGCTGACCAGAGTCCTGGGGACCTAGAACATCTCAGGTTGCACACCCCCCACGAGCTCCTTGACCACTTCCTTGCTCTAAGGGGATGAGACCCCCAGTGTCTGACAGTCTGTTCTCTGGGACCTCACTATTGTGGGTTATTCACCAGAGAAGACCAGCTTGGACATGGGTTTAAGTCACTATATAGACTTTATTAGCTGACCAGTGACTACACTGGGTGTTTGGGATCACAATGTAGCACCAAGCCTTTCTCAGGGTGAGCTTTTAAGCACCAAAACTGTGTTTTGGGGTGACATACTTCAGTTAACAAGAACAATTAGCCAGAAGCAGAACTACAGAAGCCAAAAGCAAGGTTAGTACACTTACAGACTTGAGAAACTATGGACTTAATGGATTAGTTCTTTCATTTTTTCAGGTGGTGTTGTCAAATACTGAATTTTATGGCCTGAATGGTACTTCCATCATGGAGTCAGTTGTGCTAAGGTCTGGGGCCCTGTTACAGTCTGTTATAGAGCTAGGGATGAGACTGGGAGGAGGGAGAATTGATGATCTGCAGTTAGTCTACCTGCCTCCCTGGCTGGAGTGTGTCCTCATATTTTTTAATTGAAGCACAGATGCCTCAGAATGAGAGGGATTTTTTCTTTAAGATTTTTACTTATATGTACAGTGCTTTCCTTACATATATGTCTGTGCACCCTGTGACTGATGCCCATGAGCCCCACGTGAATGCTGTCAACCAGACCCTTATGCTTCAAGAGCAGTCCATGTTCTTAGCCACTGAGCTCTCTCCAGCCTGTGGGACTGCTCTAGGTTTACGCAGTATACCTGTTATGCCTTATGATGACAAAGTACATTTGCCTTCATCTTGCTCATTGTCTAGCAGTGCTTGTCGGTGAGTGGTACCTATCTTTATTTTCTTTCTTTTTGAGACCAGTTTCACTTTGAAGCCCTGATTGGCCTAGAACTCACTCGGTAGACCAGGCTGGCCTGAGTGCTGGGATTAAGGGCTGGCTGGCACCTACTGATTTGACACAGGGTCTTCCTAGGTAAGCCAGGCTGCTCCTACTGAAAATAGTGCTGGAATTATGGGCACACCCTACCATTTATTTTTAATTCTTTTAAAAACTCGCATTATGCATATATCATATCTATGTAGGGGTTGTATGTGTGGGCACGGGTGCACATTAGGTGCCTAAGTGGTCAGAAGACAAGTTTGTGGAGTCGATTCCTTCCTTGTACTACCGTTAGGTGGGTTCGGGTATTAATCTCAGGTCACAGGGCTGATTCACAAGCACTTACACCTGCTGAGCTGCTTCAGTACTTCCTCATTCTTCTGAGATGTGGGTATCTTGTTTCACTGCCTAGCCTCCACTGACCCTTTTCCTTTCCTCTTTGTCTCCCCAACTAAAACTTGGTAGCTTGGCCCTGGCAATCCCCCAGGCTTCTGGAGCCAGCAGTCAACCTACTTCCCTCCCTGCTAGTGTCCACATTAGGGCTTTCTAAGGCTGAATCATGAGAGAGAATAGTACTTTCTCCTTGGTTAGCTAGCTTAATTTTGGCAAGACAGTTGTTCCGATGTAGCAGCAATCTGATATTACCATCTTAAAGCAGCAGCAGCAACTACACTGAGTCCTGTTTCCACTCACTACAGAAATGCTTATCACTACACCTCTGAACACTTAGATATACACTAACTATTACAAGGTTTCATGGTATAATTCTTTTCTTCCAAAACAAGGTCTAATATAACCCAGGCTAATCTCAAATTCCCTATGTAGCAAAGGATGACCTAAACTTCTGATCCTCCTGCACCAAGCCCCTAGTGCTAGTGTTATTCCTGTGCACCACCAAGCCTTTTATGCAGTGCTGTGATCAAACCCAGGATTCACGCATGGGAGACAAGCAGCCACCTCCTGAGCTAAGCCTCCCACCCATAAAGATGACACAAGAGGCCTAGGACAAAGGGAAGAGGGAGATTGCTACATTGCCAATGTTTATTCCTAAGGAGAAAGGCCAAGAAGATAGCATGTTGTTTTGTTACACTGGTGACTATTGGTAAAGTGCTAGAAATGGGGCTACAGAGTACTGTCTAACCGCTGCATCTCTTTTTACCTTGTTTTCATATGTGGGATAAGAAGCCAGGGCTTGATGGGATTTTGTATTTGACTGGTGCCCAATCACCAGCCTTATCTTAGACTTTTATTCCTGCATTTCCTGCTACGTTGAGTTGCAGAGGGCCACCTACAAGAGGTTAGGAGCACGTACATTGTACAGCAGTCTTAGTAGGAACCCACCCAGTCATCTCAAAGTAGGCTGAAAGCTAACCACCCTTGGATTCTTCAGGATGCCCAGTGCTATGATTGCTCAAATGAAAAAACACCACCACCCAATTTCATTTTTGGGTGTGCAGACAGAAATGAAGCCTCAAGGCCAGAAGAGCATGCTGCAACTGTAGACAGTTGTGAGCTACTGGATGAGTGAAGCAAACTTGGGTCTCCTGGCAAAGGCAGCAACCCCTTTTATAAGAGTGGAGTCATCTCTCCAGCCCAATGGTCATTTATTTCTCTTATATATTTATTTAAAAAGCTGGGAATTCTAAAGGTGCTAAGCAAACATATGACTTGGGAATTTACTGACAAGGAACTCGGATTTTTGACACAGGGTCTCACACAGCTGTTCTCTCAACTCACTGTATAGTCATATATATATGAACAGCTTACAGGCTGTGGTCCAGCTTCCAACAATGGTGATACCAAGAGGAGGCTAAGGAATCCACTACTTTGCTCAGTACACAAGGTTAGATATCTCGGCTGGTCTTTAGTTTAAGCTGGAATCTCAAAGCAGGTTTTAATGCCGGTGAAGGAACGAACTTGCCATGGACAGTGAAAGCAAGCTTCCTTCTCTATGTCCTTTATATAAAATGTAATAAAAAAGTATGGTCCAGATTAAAAGGAGCTCTTACCACTTCAAATGAGTTAATAAAGAATAAAACTCTACACAAGTGTACACAGCTGCTTGGGTTTGTTAATTCCAGATGCAGTCAAATTGACAACAAAGAACAGCCCTGACAACGGGTTACAAAAGTGGCAGTGTGTGTGCATGAACACATGTTGGAGGTGCCTGGGGAAATGGGAGGGGCAAATTGGTATGCATATATGCTTACACATATAAAACTGCCTAAAAATAAATTATTCTAGTAAAAGCAAGCTGGGTCACGGAGATAGCCAGTCAGTTAAGTACCTACCTTGCAGCACGAGGACCCAAAATCTGATTCCCAGAACCCACATTAAAACAAAACAGAGACCTGGGAATGATGGCCGTACATATGGTGCCAGTGCTAGGGAGGTAGAGGCCAAAGCAAAGCGTCTCTGGGGCTCAGTGGCCAGCTAGCCTACCCTATAAGGACAGTGAGAGGCCTGGTCTCAAAGAACAAGAGGAACTCCCGAGGAACATCCAAAGTTGACCTCTGCCTATGAGAAAGAAGTTGAGGGGTAGAGTGAAGGTCCACTTAAAGAGTACCTCCCTAAATATAGCCCAGGCTGACCTTAACTTTCAGAGTGTCAGGACTACAGGCATAAACTACCCATTGCTAGTGCAGTACCTTAGAAAGCAGATGCCGCAGTGGTCTAGACCAGAGTCATCCATCATGACAGCCACTTCCATATGTAGCTTCCATTTAAAATGTGACCGGTTCAAATTAGGATGTGCTATAGTATAGAGAATTTGAGAAAAAAACAAAACAAAACAAAAAACAAGGTATCTCATTCTTACATAGAGAGTACTTATGGATTGAATTAACTTTTTTTTTTTTTCCTTCCAGGTGGGGACTTTAGCAGGACTATGGAAGCACTCACCTGACCAATTCTGCTCTGATATGTGGCCACTAAACTATCAGACCACATAGAAATGTCATTTGCTAGTGTAAATAGGGGCTTCTGTTCTAGTGATGTCTGTGATACCACCAAAGGCCACTCAGCAACCACTGTAAACACCTGTCAAAGGGGAATGAATCGGCAAGTGTGAAGCCCATACAGCATCAGCATTATCAGCTACTTCCTGCTGGAAGAAATACTTGCTGAGGATGCAATGGCTTTTTAGAAGAGCTCATTTCCAGGTAATGGTTCATAATCAGGATTTCTGAATGCTTTTGCTGGTGTGATACCAGCCTTGATTACCTGCTCAAGTAACTAGGTCGGCAGATTGCTTACATTCAGAGTTACAGAAGATCTACTATGCAATCACGAATGACAATAGGCAGAGGGTCCTTTTCCCTTGTATGCTGACAGTAACTTGGATGTAAACTGTCCCAATGTATACCAGCTTTCCTAGTTATGTGGTGTTCCCTGTATCTTATAAGGAAACAAGCAAATACTCTGTTATAATGCTTGCTGTGACTCGAGGCTGTTTACACTAATGCCAAAGAATACAACTGTCAAAGATTAAGCCTAGCACCTCACCCCGGCTCTATTTCCCTACCATATCCCACCAACCCTCCACCCCTTTGCAAATCATTTCTAAATATAGCTAACATGAAACACAACAGATGTTTTAAGTGTACATCATACATTTATTACCAACAACCCTCTCAACTCCAAAATTGGGCACAGGGATTAAAAATAAAAATTCATTGCACTACTTAGTAAAGCATTACTAGTAACTTTCATAAAAAATGTACAAACTTTGTTAAAAATTTATCAAGCCTTCAAATGATTTTGGTTACAGATATTTATAATACATACATTTAAAACTATGTGTTAACTGATACAATGGAATATGATTTGAAGAAATGACTCAGCAAATGATTCCAGCAAACACCCCTGTGAGCTTCCATAATCTGAAACAAACAGCAACCTGAGGTACCAGATGCACTATGGGGGGACAGGTTTTTAAAGAAGGCCTGGAGATACTGTGAAAAATATTCTCAGAAGCAGACAGGCTGATCATATTTGAAATTATCACAAGAGGCCCAAATTTAAGAATTTTAGCAAATTACATTTCAGGGAGTGTATAAAATCTAATATGCTTTTACAATTTCAGATTCTGCTAAAAAATTCAGGACAGAAAAATCTCAATATGACATTTTGATACTTGGAGGCCTTGAGTTGTTTTGTGGAGATTGGAGTTTAAAAAAATACAAAACATGGTTGACTCATGTTAAAAAAAAAAAACCAAATAAACAAAAACCCATACAAACCAAAATAACAAAACAAAACAAACAAACCCATATCCAAAACCTATAAAACCCCCACCGCTGGGTTAGGATGGTAAAGCCAATACGTTCTAGGAGAGGATGATGGCTACCAACATCCTCTGCCACCTGGTGCATCTTCTAATCAATGATGGCTGGGCAGGAATCAACTGCACTTTCTTCATTTGCTAGCCACAAAGATGTCCACTGTGGACAGGCAGAGGTCACATGTGTGCACCTACGATACACTAACCACTCAGTGACAAAGTCTGGGCCATCTCTAAGAGCTCTGTGCTAAAACAAGACATTCCAAGGAGACAGCAGTCATCTGCACAATAGAATTTTACCATCAGGACAGACACAAATGCCTCCTAAATTGCCAACCACCTCTTTCGAAAACAACAACAAAAAACTACCAGACTTTACATCAAACATTGATAGAAGAAATGCTACTTTCCAGTTGTTAGCACAATGTGCCTTGGTAGTCCGTGTCTCTGTATTAATTAGGAAAGTGCTTCATTTGTGTGCATCAATAAGAGGAATACTGCGTGGAACAGTGTTATGTTAGAGCTGTACAGGTATAAAGTTTTTGAAGCTATATAAAAGTCTATATATAAGATGGACTTTTACAATTTTAAACATGATTTCTTTAAATTAAAAAATAAAGATTAAGCTGTATGTGATTTGGAGCTGATTATTATATACGGTAATAATTTTGGTCTGTAACACACCTTTTATTCATTAGGAACAGGAGGGGGTTATCCTAATGATTTAAAAGTAACGTGTGCATTTTACCTCTGTTTTAAGTATTTCTGACACACTAACACAAATCTAGAGGCAAACAGAACCTAGGTCAAATCCTATTTGTCTAACTAGATAGAGGCAACAGTGTCTGGAAGAAGACAAAATTGTGCTTCTGTGTGAATTGACTTTCCTGAACTCTAGGCTGAGATGAGCTTAGAGAGACTTCAAGGGAGGGTAAGGAACATGGCAGTAACTAGTAGCTCAACACTGTCCCTGTCCTAGTAAAAAAAAAACAGGCCCAGTGCCAATTTTAAGTTGAGTGAGGTTGGCAGCGAGTAGCCACACCTGCGGCCAGAGTGCTACAGCAGGTGTGGCTGTACAGATGCCAGTAACTCACAGAGGCAGAGAAGGCGGAGCACACTGAGAAAGGAATCCAATGTTGCTGAAAAATGACTTCAAACAATCTGACTTATGTTCAATGAACCTATTTTTTAAAAAAAATAATACACACATAGCTATGTATCATTTCAGATTAAATAAAGGCCAATTCCTGTTTGACAGCATTATGTTTTTATAAAAAAAATCCAATCTTCATTTACACTGCAAGTATTCTGGACACCTATTGTATTAAACTTTTCTTGTTCTAACATAAATTAAAAGAAAAAAAAAGTAAGACATCGAAGCAAACCAGGCCTAAGAAATGAGCTGTCATAGCACTTGATCCATCCTGAAACAAAGGTTTCAATGAGAAGGTTTACTGAGGGAAGAACTAGACAACTTCAGGACTCTGCTAACACCAACAGAAATACAATTTAATTGCCCATGGAGGTCTGAGTGAAGAACACAAACCAGAAACCAGGCTGAGTTAGGTAACCAGGCTGAGTTAGATTTTGCTCTTGTGGAGGTCAAAGAGGTGAGTCTTATGGGACCAGTGGTCTTCTTAAAAATATATTACTCCAACATCTTCAGAACAGACTACAAAACTACACATTAACAAAAACACAGGTCCTTTCTATAAGAAGCGACTGGAAATGTAAGGGAAAACAAGGCAGTATCAACACTCAGATCACTGATTGAAATGCTAATATTGCTAATGAGGATGTATGATATTGCACCTTCTTATTGGAAACAGCAAGTTGGAGACTTAAGTTTCTTTTACAATAGAATTGAAAAGAAAATCAGGTCATGGAGTGAGAATCTGACACTTTTTTTCTTAAGTAACCCACTCAGGATCACCAAGAAAGAGAAAGAAGGGGACAGCTGCCTGAAGCAAAGGAAGAAGGCTTTTCTCATTCCATTCATTGGGAGGGAAGGGGATGGAGTATTCAATGCTTAGAATTGATGCACCCTTAGCAATCAGTGTGCAACAGCAAACACAAGGGTAAAACCAGTGTACAGTACTAGTGCTGTTTAAATAACACACCAGATTATACATTGCAGCATAATTAAAACTACACACATTCTTGGTACATGCTGGTATACAGGATCTCATACACACGTGTAGCTGCACACAGTCTCTCACACAGACTCACTTATCACCAACAGTCACACGCTGCACTCATCCCCACTCACAGTTTCTGAAGGCTCTATATAAGGTAGACTGCTATATCATCTGGAGCTACCACTTTTTATAAAAGCACATGCTAAAAGATGACGTCCACTGTAATCTTGCAGCAACACTCGGAACGATCACACAAAACCAGGGAATGTTAGTGCACACACAGAATTAAGCTAAAGAAAAGGTCTTTGGAGTTCCAATCACACAGTTAGTATAACAATCCCATAATTGTGAAGACTAATTGTAAGCTTTTATAGTTGATTAAGTCACACAGTGCAAAGAAAGGTCCATTGACCCTTTTGGTAAAGGGAGGGCTGGAAGCCACACAGGTTAAGTTCAATGGATAGTCCATATATACACGTGATGAGGAACACCCAAACTCAATTTGTGCTCTTAGGCTGGTCACTCTGAATCCCGATGCACTTCAGAAGCATCAGCTCGGCAAATTGGGCAAGTACGATTTCCCTGAAAAACAAGAGGAAGCTCAGTGGAGTTATGTCTCATACAGCGAAGTACCTGGTTCTATTATTCCCATATGGTCTATATTGATTTAAGAACAAACAAATCCTAAAGCAGGATGATAGTGTAAACCTGTAATCCCAACTTGCGGAGGCAGGAAAATCAAGACATTCAAGCCAGCCACATCTATGTGACAGCCTGTTTTAAAGCAAAACAAACAACAACAACAAAAAACAAGACAACCTACACAAATCTCCAAGATATAATAAGGTCACAAGTGACTTTTTAATGACTTTGTTTAATCTCATAAACATGACTTGCTATCACCAGTTTGGAAAAAACTAACTTAAAACTTTATCTGCTACTTTGTTGTTGGTTTTGTTTTTTTTTTTGGGGGGAGGGGGGACAACAGGGGTGGAACTGGAGATTAAATTCAGGGTGTCATATACACTAAACTAGTTTTTTAGGATGTGAGGAACTGAATTTCTCATTTTCCTGTCCCCTACCTCTTCAGGTGTGTCCCAAGAGCCTGGCTCCAGCCTTCACTACTTTTTTTTTTGAGGCAAGCTAGATTTCTTTATTATGTAGATCAGGCTAACTCAAGGAGATATACCTGCCTCTGCTTTCTGAACGCTGGGATTAAGCTACCCTGGAATTAACAGAGTAAGGTTAACACAGCACCTCCCAAAACCAAAACAGCTCTATTTACTCCTTCCTTGACTCCTAAAGTCGTTTTTTCTTTATTTCCACAGATGCGGAAACACAAACCCATCACGTATCATCTTACCTGCTACAACCCACTACTTACCAAACACTAATTCCCATATTATGACTGACGGCTCTCAGGGAAATCAGTATTTTCACTGTCATGACACATTATGACTGGCTCACCTTACCCTATTCATCTTCCTTCCTGAGTAGCCATTTTTCCTTTCTCATCCTCTAAATAGTGGCCAATGAGGTTTTTAAAACACAACTGTAGCTGCACCCTTCCTCTTGCTTTCAGAATCAAGTATAAACTCCTACATGCTTCAGAACGACATCTTTGAGTCTTTTGTGTCCCACCCTCTCCCACACTCTCTCACTTTGGCTATTAGCTGCATGAACTTGTAGTTCCCTGACCATTCCTCGTTCACATGTTAGGAGTTTGCACAAGCCGTATTTTTCTAAAAAGTTCAGACTCTTCATTTTCAGGATTTAGTTTGCTCATTCCTTCTCTTTCTTAGTAGACAGGTCTCACGATGTAGGTGGGAATAACCCTGAGGGCAGATGTTCCTGGCTTACTCTCTCCTCTGTGCTCCAATGGCAGCTGCACAACAGCACAGCAGCTCTACCTTAACTGCTTATTAGGCTATCAAGCTGCCCCATTGCCACATTCTACTAAAAACTCAAAGTTGACTATTGTATCATCTTAGTTATAATCTAGTCGCATAATTAAGAATACGCAAAGAAATGCTTAAGAAGAAAGACAAGAAGCCTCAGCACTCACTCTGACAGATCACTGCTGTCCTTAGTCTCTGGGCTTTTCTACATGTACAAGATAAGGACTGGTCAGAAGTAAAAAGCCTATTCTCCACAAAAAAATCTCTGGCAAAAACAAAACAAAACAAAACAAAAAAACTCCAGTGAGGTCCCATCTAAACTCTGATAAAAAAAAAAAAAAAAAAAAAAAAAAAAAGATGTAAATCCTAAGGAGGCCAGGTCTTGGGCCCAAGGATGAAATGAGAGCACACAGATAACAGCAACAAACAGCCTGACTGCTCCCTGCTCTTGCAGAACTGCCATCTTGTTGATGGCTACAGTTCTTTTTTTAAACAAGGCTGGAAACAACCCAGAAGTCTACTCTATTCCAATCTCTGCAGCTACTCTTTATTGGACATTTCACAGAGTGCATCTGCTAAAAGCTAAGCTTCTATCTCATCTGCAAAACCTACCTACCCCCGCAATGGACTTATTCAGATGAACCTATAATCAATAAAAACACAGAATATGGTTATTTTCTTTACACTTGTGATCACTTTACCTTAAGCCATTTATCAACACACTTGGCATGGAACTCGTGGTTACAGGGTAAAACTCTAAGAAGCTGCCTTGACTCAAAATCACACATGCATACTACACACCTGGAAAAGAACAACAACAAAAAAATCATTTTTGATTTTCTATTTAGTTATGACTATTATGTTTGCAAAGTCATTCTCAGTTATCAAAAATCACTTTTTAAAATTACCACTATCCTAAAAATGATGATGCTAATGGATTTCCCAAGGGTTCTTTGATTTACTGACAGATTATCAAAATTTTCTGGTTAAGGAGCTGGAGAGATGGCTCAGAGGTTAATAGCACTTGAAGACCCAAGACTGAAGGTCCACTATCCATGTGCAAAGCTGGACATGGCTGTGTGTGTTCTAACTCCAACACTGGGAGACAGAGACAGGGACGTCGAAGACTTCCTAGCTGGCCTGTCTAGAGGCAAAAACAAACTAGCTTAGTGAGACCCTATCTCAAGACAATAAAGTGGAGAGCAACAGAGAAAGACACTCACTGTCCTGTGCATGCACAGGCTCATGCAACATTCAAATGAGCACCACACACAAACTACACTCATAACACACACATCCACCAGAAATAACAAAAAACAAGCGGCAAAAGGGTATTTCTAATTAACATCCAACTTAGTCTGAAAACTAAAGGTACTATACTACTGATATTGTATTATTTTAATAAGTACTGGAATAAGGTTGAACACAGTGGTGCACACCTTTAATCTTAGTACAGAGGCAGGAAGAGCTCTGTCAGTTTGAGGCCAGCCTGGTCTAATGAATTCTAGGACATCCAGAGCTACATGGTGAGACCCTGTGCCCAAACTCCAAAAAAAAAAAAAAAAGGTCCTGGAATAGTAGGACAGTCACATGAAAAAGAGCAAAGGCAGACCTCCAAATCTGGGGTTGGTGGAGTTTGCTGTATAAGCATAAGGCTCAGAGTTCAGATCAAAGGACTAGCATAAACAGCTGGGATCCCTGGGCTATGCTAGTGGATTAGCAAGGTTCAGTGAGAGACCCCGACTTAGAGAACTGCAGAAGGACTTGAAAAAAGAAACCGGATATCAACTTCTCATCTCTATGTGCACACACGTGCGTATGCACCTGCAAACACATGACAAACATGTACGCAAAAATAATTTACCTCAAAAAATGGAACAAACCTCTAGATTAAGGGGAAAAACAGTCAATTTTTGTGAGTAATAAGTAATTTTCTGCCATGAGGAAAATATCAGCAATCAATAGAAAAACAAACAATAAAAATGAACTAAAACAAAATTAATCAAAACTGGGTGGGGATACAGCTCCAGGGTAGTGTTTGACTGGCATATGTTAAGACCCACTTCGGATCCTCAACATCACAAAATAAATTCCATCAAAAATTTAAGAAATTTGTTTTTTAAAGGATGCCATCAAGAAATTGCAAAGGGGAGGCTGAAGAGATGACTCAGAAGTAAAGAGCACTGGCTGCTCTTCCAGAGGTCCCGAGTTCAATTCCCAGCAATCACAAAGTGGCTCATAACCATCTATAATGAGATTTGGTGCCCTCTTCTGACGTGCAGGTGTACATTCAGGTAGAACGCTGTATACATAATAAAAAATAAAATAATTGCAAAGGAGATTATAGTTCAGAGACCTTCACTAGTATATGCAAAAATATGGTTTTAAAACCAAAACCAACTATGACAACCTACAGAATGGGAAAAATCTAGGGACAAGGAAATGCTTTCGTGGAGGCTAGAGACCCATGGCAAAGTCTCCCTCAATTGCTCTCCACCTTTCATCTACTTACTTCGGCTCTTCAGGCACCTTTACATGGGTTCCTGTGATGGATCTAGGGTACTGGAATTAGAGGACTGCATAGCCATGGCCCCCAATTAAAAGTGGGTTCTGGAAGCCTGAACTAAGGTCCTCACCCAAGCACTTTACCCCCTGAGCCAAACCTTGTATTTTTGTTTTTTAAGATTATCATTACGTTTCTCCCTTCCCTTTTTTCTCTCTAAACCCTTGCATATAGGCCCTTGCTTTTCCAAATGAATGGCCTTTTTTTTTCACTAATTGTTATTGCATGCATATATGTATATACTTATAAATACAAACTAGTCAATCTGTATAATATCTCCTGTATGCATATTTTCAGGGATACCATTTGGTATCGAATAACCAAAGATGAAGTCTCTTACTTGCCAAATAGGCTAGGCTGGCAAGCCCCAAGGATCTGCCTACTTCTGACTTCCCAGTACTGGGATTCTAAGTATACATCATCATCACACTTGGCCAACCGCACATGGGTGCTGGGAACTGAACATAGGTCCTCACGCTGTTCACCAAACACTTCATAAGCAAACTGTCTCCTAAGCCCACAGAGTGGGAGACATTACTGAACACCTTTTACCTAACAATTTTTTCTTTAACATAGAAGAAAATTCTTCAGTTTGGTAATAAAAGATAACCCAACTTAAAAACAATGATTTGAATAGATTTCTCAAAAAAAAAAAAAAATTACATACACACAAAGCCCAATGAACACAAGAAAAAATGTTTAACATTAGCAGCCACCAGGAAAAGGAAAGTAAAACCACAGTAGCCTAACATTTTAAACCCAGCAGGATGGCTTCAACAGAGACAGAGAGACAATATAACGTGCTGGAAACATGGAAACTGAAATCTCTGCACAGCTCTCAGGAATACAAAACGGAAAAATTGTGACATAGGATTATGAATTTAACTTAGCAACTCACTTTCAGGCACTTCACTTTCACTCAAGAGAAATGAAAACATAAGCCCACAAAAAAGTGTTTACACAAATGCTTCAAGTAGCATTATGCACTAATAGCCAGACAGTGTGAACAGCCTAAATGTCCATCAACTAAAGAAAGGACAAGCACAGTACATCCATACCAGAGTATTATCTGGGTATAAAAATGAATACCTGCTGAGCAGTGGTGGCCTTTACTCCCAGCGCTCGGGAGGCAGAGGCAGGCATCTTGAAAAATCAATATTTGAATGAATGAATGCCTTAGTGATACAAGCTGCTATATATAGAGCTGAAAAAAGTTATGCTACATTGAATTTCTGGACAAACTTGAAAGACTAGGTATTATAGTGGTGGTTCTCAACCTATGGGCTACAACCCCTTTGGGGGTCAAATGACTTTCACAAGGGGTCACATATCAGATATCCTTCATATCAGATATTTACGTTACGATTCATTAACAGCAAAATCACACTTATGAAGTAGCAACGAAATAATTTTATGGTCGGGAATCACCACAACATGAGAAACTGTATTAAAGGGCCACAGCCTTAGGAAGTCTGGAGAAGTACTGTTGAAGGCTTCCAGATATGTGCTACCTAGAGACAGAGGCAATGGGCATGAAGAGGATGAGAGGCAAGCAGGTGGTGGCAGTGCAGGCCCTTGATCCCAGCATCTGGGAGGCAGGCACGCAAGTGGATCTCTGGGAGTTTGAGGACAGCCTGGACTACAGAACAAGTTTCCAGACAGCCAGGACTGTCTTTCCTGTCTCAGAAAAGAAAGAAAGGGGTGGAGGCAGGAGCAGGGTACTGAGAATACATGAGAAGTGGTTGCTAATAGTTAAAAGGAAATCCTTTTTTTTTTTTTTAAAGGATGAAGTTGTCTAAACCTGTGGTGATTGTCACACAATGTTATAAACACCCTAAAAACACACACATGGGGGTGAAGTTCATGGGATAGGAATCTCAGCTCATTCTGTTTTCAAACCTGTATTTAAACATCCTAACAGCAGTCACTTGCTACTGTGACTAAGAAATTTAAATAGTCCATAT
Source organism: Meriones unguiculatus (assembly GCF_030254825.1). Taxonomy (NCBI): domain Eukaryota; kingdom Metazoa; phylum Chordata; class Mammalia; order Rodentia; family Muridae; genus Meriones; species Meriones unguiculatus. The sequence continues at coordinate 34,569,489 of NC_083351.1, forward strand.
GATAGAAATCCCCTTACTGGTCAGCATGGGCTTAGAAAAGGTCTATGCTGACTACTTTCCTTTATCACATTATCTCTGGCACTCAAACTTTTACTTCATAAAGGTAGCAGGAGTGTCACAGAAACACACTTACAAAGTCTGCTCTGATTGATGGTTGCTAGGGTTGAACCTGTAAGAAGGAAGCTGTTCAATGTCCGCTTTAGTCAGTCCCCGAGGCTTCGCCTCTCCCAGTCGCTCTGCCAGGTTTAACAGGGCCTACAGAGGGGAAGGAGACAGAGTTTCATCTTTTGTTACATTTTCTATTAATGTTTGTGAATGTGCACCTGTATGTACACACATAGTACCATAAAGCACATGCAGAGGTCAGAGGACAATGACGGGGATACGAGTAGTAGGGGTTAATAATTCTCTTTACACCAAGTGAGTCCCAGGGATTGAAAACGGGTCATCAAGGCTTGGGGGCAAGAGACTTCAGCCATCCACTGGAGTAACTTCTAACTTTTTTGAGACAAGTATCACATTGCAGACTAGGCTGTCTTGGAACTCAGGTTGTAGCCCAGGCTAGCTTCAAGTTCATGGTAATCTTCCAGCTGCAGTCTTTCAAGTGTTAGTAGGATTACTGGTGTGAGTGAACTTACAAGCTTTTTATTTTACATAGAAAACTTTATGTACTTACTCTAGAATTAAATGGAGTTCCTAGGATAACAACCTTTACTTGACTCCTTTGCATGTTTCTGTTGAGGCTGCACCCTAACTTTTTAAAAGATTTTTTACATTTGCTTTCAGTAAGTCTTTCTAGTCACGTCCAGTCTTGGAAGGCAATCTCGCCTGTATCTGCTATAAGCGGTATTTTTCAGGAGCAAGGGCACAGACTTGCAGAGAGATGCATTAGGACAGCAACTAAGACATCCACCATGAGAGTGATTCAGGGCTATTAACTCTGGTCCTTTGATAAAGCCTGTCAAGTCTCTTTTTATCCTTATATTTGTTGAAGAAAGCAAGTCAAAGACCTGTAGAAATTCCCAGTGGGTGGCTACGAATGTAGCTCAACTGGTGGAGTGATGGCTTAGCATGCTCAAAATACTGGCTTACAGCCTCAGGACAACATCAAACCAGATATGGCGGAACTATTAATAACAGTACTTAAAAGATGGAGGTAGGAATAATCACAAGTTCAAGGCCAGCTTGGAGAACCTGTCTCAAAATAAACCAAAAACCTACAGACATTCCCAATATGACTCTAATGACTTTCTACTTCTGACATATTTGGTTCAGCACATTCTTATGAGAAATATGACTCTTGTCAAGCCCACAGATACCAGGTACTAATGAGCCTGTTATGTGCTATAAATTTATCAAGGCTGGCAAAATACTAATTTCACCATTATTAAGAGAAATATTCTTATAATGAGTAACTCCTACACACTAAATTGCATCCAGTAGTATACAAAGAAAAGATGGAATAAAAAGACCAAAGAATTGGTTTTTAAAAGTATTTACTATGAACTCATACTTAAAAATACCTGAATCTTTAGTATGTTACAATTATTATATTTACTGATTTTACGCTAGTACCTCGTTCTTCCTGAACTTTTAATGGATCATTATTTACCTACTTTAACATATAATTAGGTTGCCTTTTTTTTTTAACAAAGACAAGTGTTTTGCTATATAGCTCAAGCTGATCTTGAATTCAAGATCCTTCTGACTCAGATTAAAAAAAAAAGATTTATTTTTTATACATTATTTTGTCGGCATGTGTGCCTGTAGGCAGGAAAAGGGCATGGAATTCTCACTATAGATGGTTGTGAGCCACCGTTTCGTTGCTGGGAATTAAACTCAGGACCTTTGGAAGAGCATCCAGTGCTCTTAAACTGAGCCATCTCTCCAGCCGGACTCAGACTCTTAAGTACCCAATATCATGCCTCAAATCTCCATTTCTCTCTTTTTTTTAAGACATGGTCTTACTATGTCGACTAGGATGGCCTCAAATTTACTGTACTTCTGCTTCCACCTCTGAAGTGCAAGCACCACAGGCATGTGTGACCACACCAGGTCCACTTTGTCCCTTCCACTTCAGTCACGGACCATATGTTTTATTCCACAATGTGTAACACCTGCTCATGCAGTAAGTAAGAAAGCAAGTAAAATCCCTTTCTTCAGGATTCAGCGCAAACGTCTTTGTTTCCACAAATCTTTCTTACACATCTCATCAAACTCAACACGTTCTCATCGTTTGCATTCTCCCTGGAATTGTGGCTGAGCAGAGTAACTACCTACTCTAGCAGCTTTGTGGCAAATGGTCAAGTATTCTAGGAATGCTGGATCATCTTATGACTTACATGTATCTTAAAATGTAAAGTTAACCCAATAAACATTTATGTGAAAGTATACGACAATTACACACAATACTTCTTAAATTAATTCATAATTCATCTACAAACCTCATAATTTTCAACTTCTCCATCTTCCACATCCAATTCAAAGCTGAAAGTTGGGCCCACTGTAGGTGGTACTGGAAGCATTGATCTACAAAGAAAACCACCAAGGAAGCATTAATATGTAGGTACATTAACACAAATATGCAGCAGAAGGACAAATCACACAGACGAAGGAGGTCAGTGGTAATTAGTAACTCATTAAAGGCACTGACTTTACTAGGAACAGACTAAAGTTGACAGTGAAAACATACCATTTACAATAGCATAACAAGCCAAATGTGAAAACCAGAGACTGCTTCAACAGGTAAAGGAGCTCTATCAAGCCTGATAATCTCAACTTGATCCCCAGAACCCACATGATGGAAGGAGAACCCAGCTACCACAGGTGGGCCATGGTGTGCACATGCACACAGGCATGTGTGCACACACTCACACTAATAAAAGAAATGTAATGAGAAAAATGTAGGCAGAGACTTAGTAAAAATTATGTAAGACATATATAATAAACACTGCTAGGCAGGGGGCATGGTGGTGCGTGCCTTAAATGCCAGCACCCAGGAGGCAGAGGTAGGCAGATGTGAACTCAAGGCCAGCCTAGTCTTCAAGGCTAGTCCAGGACAGCCCTGTCTCCAAAACCCAAAACCAACCAACCCAAGACTGCTAAGATAAACAGTAATATAAAGCAGACTAGAAAGATGACTTGTTAGTACTAATTCTCCATATTGATCTATGGACTTTACACAGAACTAATTAAGCTTCTTTTATCTTTTAGTACAAAATTAATGTAAATTTTAAAATTTACATGAAAATGCACAAGATTAAACAGAAACATTTTTAAGCTCTAAATTGGGAGTCATATTACTCTATTTTAAGACAGGAGAGAGGTGGGAGATGGGAGGGAGGAAAAGGAGCTAAAATAATCAGAACAGTAACTTGTAGTTTAAAGATTACAGTTCATTCTTGTTTTAAAAGGTCATTATAAGCATGTGACTCGAGTCCCAGTCAACGAAGTATCAACAACAATAAGATGTTTCATTTGGGAGCCATCAAGAGAAGCAGGTAGGAAGAGAAACCTGTTTTTTCCCAACCCTTCCTTTCTTTGAGACAGTGTCTTGCTGTGTAACCCAGCCTGGCCCTGGTACTTTTACTGTGAGGCAAGCTGGCCTTGAACTCAGTCTCTCAGCTCCGCGACCCCCGGGATGACAGTACACCAGCACACCCAGCTTCCCACGCATACGTCTATGCTGGGCTACTGATATGATGGCTGCAGCTTCAGGACCATGAGCACACCCTAGGATTGGAGGGCAGAAGAATCCATCTCCACAGGCAGAAGGTTAACAAACCATCCTGGAGTTGGCCTACCTACATACTTCATTATGTACGAAACAAAAAACTACCATAGTTAAGCCATAATGTTCATTACAGACAAACTTAATCCTAACAGACAAGTTTTAAGATGTAGAAATGACTTCTTGTTTTTTTCCAAGAAAAACACCATCAAAAGCTGGATAATCAAAAGCTACATGAAGGCCTAAGACATGACTCAGTACAGATGTTCCCAGCAAGCCTGATGATCCCTGAAATTCACAGGTAGAGAGAATATGCCTCTTCAAGGTGTCCTCCGACCTTCACATGCCTGCTGTGGCTTGCACATACTCCCTGACCCCATGCATGATAAATACATGTGAATAGGGGTTGTTTTGTAACTCTAGGTGCTAACAAGATGGCTCAACAGTTAAGAGCACTTGCTGTTCTTACAGATGACCTAGGTTCAGTTCCCACTATCCATATAGTGGCTCACAACCACCCGTAACTCTAGTTCCAGGAATCTAATGCTCTCTTCTGGCCTCTACAGGCACTGCATGCACATGGCACAGATAAACATTGGCAGGGGAAGACTAACACACAAAATAAAATCTAAAACAGAACAAAACAAAAAATTTGATTTAACTGTTTAAGTGGCAAATACTTTAAAATTTTCCATCTTTTAATCTGTTAGATAATTTGTGTTTCTACCTTCCTCATTTCTTAAGTAATGGCTCTCTAGTCCCATAACCACTTAACATCAAGCAAAAATAGTCTCTTAACACATACTAAGACCACAAGGAAGGCATTCATAAAACAAATACTCTCAAGAGAATTCAGTAAAAGAAGGTACTTACAACACATATGGTAGTAAGCTGGGATGATAAGGAGGAGGTGGTATTGGCTGCTGGGACCGGTATCTACTACGTCCTGTGAGTCTCCGAGGCATAAATGGAGGATAAGGCTGTAAAAGGGAAAGGTTGAAAATGATCATTCTATGTTTATAAGCAATGTCAAATAATCTATTTAAAACTATAAAAAAAAAGTGTCTGAATGATGTTAAGAGAACATGTCACAGCATGAAAGTGAAGGGTCAGATAAGTCTGTACAGTTGGTTCCTTCCTCCTACCACCATGTGAGTTCCATCCTGGAACTCAAAGGCTTACATGGCAAGAACCCTTACCCTCTGAGCTAGCTACCTTGCTGGCTCCAACTTGGTTTTTTTGTTTTATTTGTGGTTTTTTGAAACAAGGTCTCTCTGCATAGCCCTCGCTGTACTGGATGAATCTCGCTATGTAGACCTGCCCGCCTCTGCTTCCTGAGTGCTGGGATTAAAGGCGTGCACCACCACTTCCGGCTTCCCAACTTGTTTAAGTCAGGGTCTTGATATCTAGCCCAGACTGGCCAGGAACTTGCTCTGTAGACGAACCTGGCCTTAAACTTGCAGTAATACTCCTGCTTTTCCTTCTGAGTGCTGGGATGACAGGCTTGTGCCACCATGTCCAGCTGCCACTTGGTTTTTTTTTTAAAAAAAACTTACAGTTCACTTGTCATTAACTAGTTCTTTTATGTTAACACTGATACTACAACCAGGATAAAACACACACGCAAGTGATTTTAAGAATATATGAATTCCAAACATTTTCAGAGTCACAGTGAAAACAACTCAGAATAAGTTGTCAAATAAATAAATGAATAATATAGCAATGCATGTAGACTTACTACTCCAAAGGACACCTCCTGATGCAAAGGGTCATGTGTCAGGAACTGCAAAGGAGCTGACGGAGGTAATGTTGGAGGATGGGCTGAAGAGGGATAAGTAAAACTGCCTACTTGAAGATGTTCTCCTAAGAGCTCCACTTCATTTTCTATCCTCTGCAAAGGCTGTGGAGGGAAAAAAGAAATCACTATGTCCCCAATGCTTAACATTTTTTTCAATAATAAAAACAATAAATAGTACTTTTAAAGCCATGGTTGATACAGCAAACTAAAATAAGACAGACGATTTCCTACCTTTAATTGGTCTTAATTACACATTAAGCATTTCCAGAATAGTATGTCTTTTAATACTCAAACTCTTAAAATGGGAGAGGAAAAGTTATAGTAAGTCAATTAGAAAGTTAGTTTTAATTGTCATAATACCCTAATCAACAGAACTTTCAGACCCTGACCCTCCCGTAATAAACTAGCATATGTATGTCAAAGCAGGGAAAATGAGGTATGGTACAGTGCAAGTTGCACCCTGGTACAAAAATCATAAGCTTTGGCGTCAATCAGTATGTGACTTTCAGATAAATTCTGTATCAGTATTCTTCACTTACAAAACGGACATTTCTGGTTTACTTTTACTGTGGCTGGGCATGTTAGCATATTCCTTGGGGTGAAGGCAGGAGAACTGTTTGAAGACAGCCTAGGACACACAGGGAGACTAAAACTCAATGTATTGTGAGCACGGAGTGAACAATGATTATAAATCCCATTGTACTTCATAGCATGTGGTATGCTTTCTTAAATTGTGTCACAGGCACCTTGTACACATGGTAATACATGGTGTGTGTTCTATCTCCACTCTCTCTCAGTGCTGACAATTATAAGGTTTCCATTTCTCAATTTAGAAATAGACGAGAGGGCAGTGAGGTGGCTCAGATGTGGCTTGCTGAGTAATTCTGGCAACCTGAGCTCAAGTTCTTGAATGTACACTGAAAGTGGAAGAAAACCATCTCCACAAAACTGTGCTCTGGCTTCTAGGAGCCTGGTGCCCCAACCTCAGAATGAACAAACACACAATTATAGACTTAAAATAATTAGAATGCATAAAGCAGAAATACATACATAATGTGTACATAAAACCTAGTTAAGAATTTTTCTTTGCTTTTAACTGCCTGGAAGACTGCAGATATACAGAAACAACAGAAATTCACTTAAGGTAAGTAGTACTAAAATAACCAGGAAAAAAATGTAAATAAGCTAACTCTAAAGTATATTTAAACAAATTTATGAATAAGTAGTTCCTTCATTTCTTTTAAGAGCTGCAAGAATACCAACGTTGTAGTGCTTAAGTGGCAAAAAATGACTTACATTTACTGAACTAATTAGCCTAATCTTAACATTCTGGAAAAAATGCAAACACAAAGAGAAATACCTACCGATCGTGATTGCTGTGTTTGGAAAGGAACAAACTGGCCTGGTGGTGGCAAATGAGGAGGATGATGGGGAGACAGATGAGGAGGATGTAGAAGAAATGGATCACTAGAAATAAGGGGTGGGAATGCAGCATATGGTACTGGTAAGTGCTGAACTGAACATGCCTGAAGCATCTGTAAAAAAAAAAAAATACTTTTAAGTTAAAAATGTCAGATGATACAATTTTCTTCAATAAGATATGAATCAAATTGCCACACCTCCCCCCACTCACACAAAAATGTCTAACTTATAATAATAAATGTTAAGTACTAGAATATTTCTGTACCTATAAGAATTGGTAAATAGTTTAGTCTGTACTTTGTCATTTTTCCAAATCGTGAAATTAAGGAAAGAGAGTACACTATGCAGGAAAAGAATCTTTTCCTTATAGTTGTCTCACTATGCCAGTCGGTAAATACAACACAATGCTTCACTCTATTCCTGAGAAACCAGCTGGGGTCATTTAATTGTTAAACTGGCATTGATACATGTATGTTTACCTTAACCTCATAAGTGGACCAGGGGAGTTAAACTTATACTCAGGTTTTTCCAAGTGCTTTCCTCTAAAGATAAGTTACTGAGACCCTCTGGATTTCAGCCACCTTCATTGTTAAGTAAGAAAGTTGAACCATGAGTCAGGATATTACAAGATAAAATATAAGCTTTAGAGGGAAAAATAAGTCTGAATCTCAAGGTCTCTATGGCATAAGAAAATACTTTCACCTTTCAGATCAAGTTTATAGATACTGTGGATGATTGCATTTTTATTAACAAGTTTCTCATCATGAAAAATGAGGCTGGCACTCAGAGTCCCCAGTGAGGCCACAGAAAGGGCTAAGGTGGCTAGATGCTAAATATTACATTACTGAGCCTAAAGCAAACTTTATTAAGGTTTAATTATAAACTTTTTTATAGAAAAAGATATGGTTTAGGACTTAAATGTACATATTTTAACCTCTGTAAATAAAATGCATCATACTTTAAAGCTAACTTTAATGGTCACTGTAATTAATCCTGAAATTTTTATTATAGTAAAATTAATCTTTTTACTTGGAAATGAAGCTACAAAGATGGTTCTTAAACTTTGTTAGCTATCCTAAGTGGGGACTGCTGAACTTTATGTCATGAACAACTAGGTATGGCACGCTATTTTAAGTAGTTAAGATCAAATGAGAATAAAGACGGACTTACTGGAGGAGGCACACTACAGACAGGGAGGTGTTGTCCACTAAAGACCACAGAGCACCCTGGGACCTGCTGTGTACTACAAGCAGGGATGTGCTGGCCTGTGCATAGTGGAATCCCATGGGGCGCCACCGTGGTGACCGTGTAGGAGACAGGAACTGTTCCTTGATGGAGCTTTTAGGGAAGAAAAGTAAAAATGTTAACTATTTTAAAAATTAACATTTGATAGCTTGGGGAGGTAGCTCAGTTGGTAAGGTACTTGTTTACATACATGAGGTCCTAGGTTTGACCCTAGCACCACATAAACTAGGCACAGTGGCTCAATCATGTAATCTTGGCTCTGGGAGGTGTTGCCAAGAGGATCAGAAATTCAAGGTCTTTGTTGTTGCTGTTGTAACTTACAGTGTATTAAAAGACAGTCTGGGCTAAATGAGACCCTGCCCAAGCAATCTGCTATACAGATTTTCATAATGTACTTCCCTCCATTTTTTTTTCTTTTTTGAACGAGTCTTAACTAGTTCAGTAAGCCTCTAACTCACTATGTAGCCAAAGTTGGCCATGAATTCCCGATCCCCTTGCTTTCACCTCCCAAGTGCTAGAATTAGAGGTCTGTGACACTATTCCTTGATTCCTCTAGTAGTTTCAACTGGAATACTTGTTGTCTTTATATAGGAAAGATAACTCTATGAAGATTATACATTATCCTCACAGATCTAGAACTAAAAGACTGAAAAAGAGGGCTGGAGATGGCCCCAGAGATGGCTGGAGATAGGGGGGAGGTTAGGTTACAAGAGGAGAGGGCAGATATGAAGGGACTGGTAAATGCGTGGAACTGGGGTACATGATGTGAAATTCACAATGAATCAATAAGAAAAAAACTATTTAGAATGTTAACTCTTTCAGCCTGCCTCCTAAAAACAATCTTTTATAAATATGAAAGCTTGTGAATTTTTAAAAATAATTATTCTGACTTTTTAGGTATACTGGTGTTTTTGCCTGCATGGTCTGTGGACCATTTAAGTGCAGTGCCCACTCAAGCCAGAAAAGGGCAATGGATCCCGTGGAACTAGCTACAGGTGGTTGCTAGCTGTCAACTTGGATACTGGGAATTGAACCTGAGTCCTCTCCAATAACAGCCAGTGCTCTTACTTGCTGAGCCCTCTCCCACACAGAGCATGTATGTTTTGTTCATATCCAAAATAAAAATATTTTTATCTAGTTTCAACAGGTGAAGGAATGAAAGAGGTATTAAAAATTAAATCTGAGTTAGGGATACAAAGCTTAGTGTCAGTGTGCTTGCTCAAAGCCCTGGGTTCCATTCCCAGCACCCTTCATAAATATGTAAGTAATGCCTAACCTTTTCCCACGTAATATTGTAGCTATGCCTTTCCCTCATTTCTCTGAGGCTAACCAGATATTTCAAAAATACTTGTTTGCTAATTAGGATATAGGTACTCAACCTGTCATTACTCTTTTGTAACTATAAACACAACTATAACAAAACAAAACAAAACTCACCATGCTGTTTTCATTCGTATTAGTATTACTTATCTCAAAGCATAAGGTAAGGAAATGGGGATCCATTTCAGATTTTAAAGAGAGAGACTTATTTATCATTTGAATGCATGTGTGTAAGCATGTGCCTGTGTGAGTTTATTACACAGGTGCCTGTAAAGGCCAGAGGTTATCAAAACCCCTGAAACTGTGGGTTCTGAGCCTTCCAAAGCAGGTGCTTAAGAACCTAACTCTATTCCTCTGTAAGGGCAGAAAGGACTCTTAACTCCTCTGTCATGTCTCCAGACTCATATTAAAAAATGTAAAGCTAACATCTAATCACCTGAAAAGGCTATAGTAAGTAAGCCAAATGCCAACAATGACATAAAATGACCCGTTTCCTCTCTTCTCAAAGATGTGGCTCACTAACATGCTTTGCAAATCAGAGTGAGAAATGGTACAGCACATTTGATTTAAATTTGCATTTATCTAACTATAGATGTTAAACTTTTTTTTTTTTTTTTTGGCATAGGTTATTAACCATTTAAGACTTTCTTTTTCATGAAGCCTCCACTGTTGTCAAAACCAAGTTTGCTGACCTGGAGCTCTCTGATTCAGCTTGGTCTAGCTGGGCAGCTTGCCCCAGCCATCTGCTATCTCCACCTCTGGGATTAAAGGCAGTCCACTCGGCTCAACTGAGTTTTATGTGCATCTTAATTCCATTCTTCAAAATTATGGGGCAGGACCAATATCTACCGAGCCATCTCCTTATCCCCATTATTACTATCATGTGTATCTATATTTGGAAGCACACATGCTTAGGTGCACTCAGAAATCAACAGGACAACTTGGAGGAATTGGTGCTCTCCTTGCACCACGTGGGTTCTGGGGACTGAACTCAGGTGGTCAAGCTTGGCATCATGGGCCTTACCTACTAAGCCATCTTGAAAGACAGACAGTGCAACTTGTTTTTTATTTTTTGAGACAGGGTTTCTCTATGTAGCCTTGGCTGTCCTAGACTCAGCTGGCCTCGAAATCACAAAGATCCGCCTGCCTCTGCCTCCCTGGGCTTTGTCAAGGGTTGCTACTTCCGTATACACTAGCTTCTACTTCCTGGGTAATGGAATTACAGTTGCACCACCATATCTTGGTTGACACTGGAAGAGCACACCTATGGCCTTGTGTATGCAGGGCAACACTAATCATCTGAGGCACATTCCCATCCCTACTGGAACTAACTTCTGCATATGATATAAAGTAGAAGCTAAAGTTCAAACTCTTACAAATAAATTCTGTGTTATTACTGCACCAGTGCTAAAAATCTTCCTTCCTCTTTTTTGAATTATTTTGGTAATCGACCAAAAAAATAAATAACCAATATATATTTATGTCTAACAACAAACACCGAAATTGAGAAATTTTAATTATATTCAATGTACCAGTAATTTTGTTTACTTTTTTCTGTTCTTATTCAAGAAAGCCCTTTCTCCTGAAGGAAATGAAGCTATTCATAAGCTACCTTTCTGGATACCTAATTGTTTTAACATCATTTACTAAAGACCCTGCCGTCTTACAATTCAACTATCACCATATATCAAATCAAAGTATCCACAGATGTGTCGCCTTATTTCTAGGCTTTATAATCTGTTTCATTAGATTACTGACCATGGCACAGATGCCTTTATTAAGTCCTAAAAACTGGAAGTAAAACTGAAAATGCTGCTTAGGATATGAGCTCAGTATAGATGCCTGGTATAGATGCAAAAAAACCCTTGTTTTTTTTTTTTTATTCAAGACATGGAGTTTACACCCCAGTCCTGGGGGGAAAAGCTGAATTGCTATGTCTGTTTATGCTTTTTTTTTCTTCAGGATTATGCAACAGTAGCTAAGTGAAGTAAAGACTTGAACTACCTAGAAAGCCTATTAACCTATATTGCTGGGTCTAAATAATTAAGTCTATTGTACAATTTGTGAATTGGCATTTTAAAATAAACAACTTTCCCAGAATTCAGGAAGGCAGAGGTAAGCACATCTTTGTGAGTTTGAGGCCAGCCTGATCTACAAAGCAAGTCCAGGGCAGCCAAGGCTACACAGGGAAACCCTGTCTCCAAAAACCACAAAGAAACAAACCAGCTTATGTGTTTGTGTGTGTCGATAAAAAGACAGCCTATGGGAGCTGATTCCACGATGTAGGTCCTAGGGACCGAGCTCAGTTCTAGGCGTGGCAGCAAGCAGTTGTTTTTTGTTTTTTTTAAACCTGCTGATTCATCTTAGCAGCTTTGAAGTGGTGTTTTTTAAAATGAATGTCTAAGTGTTGCTGTTTCCATTCATCCAATTAAAAATTATTTTCAGGAGATGGGGAAATGACTCAGTGGTTATGAACTACTGCACAGGACCCACATGGTGGCTTACTTCCATCTGTAACTTTAGTTCCATGGGATATGACACCTTTTCTGGCCTCCATGGGCATGAGACATACACGAAGTATACAGACATACAAAACACTCATACACTTAAAAAAAAAATTGTATGAGAAAGACATTTGCTTGAGTCTATGCCAAGAGGTATAGCTGTGTGTTGTTTTTTTTTTTTTCCTTAAAAGGCAAAGCAGAAAGCAGTACTTTAGGTCTGTAGTCTAAATATAGTTGCTGTAGATGATAAACAGGCATGTAGAGCTAAGGAAGGATAAAACTTCACCAAAACAACAACAGCTTGCTTTTTTCTATCAATTATAGATTTTTTAAAAAATTATCAGAGCCAGCACAGTGGCGCATGCCTATAATCCCAGAACTCAGAGAAGCAGAGGCAAGCAGATCTCTGTGAGTTCAAGGCCAGCCTAGTCTATAAAGAAAGTCTAGAACAGCCAGGGCTATACAGAAAAACCCTGTCTCGGGTGGGTGGGTGGGGGAGAGTCAAAAATCATGATCAACTTTTTAAGTTATACTAAAAATCTACTGCAATCTTATTTGGAACTCCACTAATTCCTCTAGTCTACATTTTGAGAACTGGTAGGTTTTACACAACTGGGCCTTTCAAGCCAACAGCTCATCTTTTACACAGGTTTTCTTTCAATTTCCTCAACAATGTTTTATAATTTTCTGTATACAATCCTTTGAAGCACTTGTAAAACTGATTCTTCTTTCATGTTATTTTAATTTTTTTCCCTTTGAGTTTTTATCCTCTGTAGAATTTAAATTTAAAATTGTTAATTTTCATTCATTCATTTATTGGAATAAGGTCTTACTATAGCCCTCCTTTGGCCTCGGAGATTTGCTAGAATCCACGGTGTGTGCCATAATGCTTGGTTAAATTTCCATTACTAAATGGAATGGAGAATTTAAATAGCTACATTTCAGGAATTATAGAAATGTATAACAACAAAATCAATGAATCCTAATAAATAGCCACTAAGTTTTACCATTTTTATTCCCAAGACATTTTGCTACTGTACCTGATCATGCATGTCCACCATGACTGCATTCTGCTGGGGTGGATGAGCAGCTGGATGTAACAGACGGGGAGATACATTCGGAGGGTGGAAGGCTCGAGGTTCCTCTATTGCTTGCTGCTGTGCATAAGGGAGATGGTGATAGTTTTCATCTTGACTAATGGAATTATGTCGAGACAGACGATCCCTTCTTCCTCGCTGACGCCTAACAGGAGGACTATAATAGGGTAAATGTCAAAAAGAAGGTCATTACTGTAATGCTTACTAGCATGATCCATCAGGATTCTTTATTATGTTTCTTGTAAATAATATATGCTAAAGTAAGCTGAAGTAATAAAGAACTGAATGGTTCCAAATCAATTTTTAAAACCAACTAATTTGAACATAAGACTCACCAGTAATTTTTAACAAGCATGGATCTGCAAGGACTGCTACTCTGTTGCTCTGATAGGGATTTTTCTATTACTCACATTTCCACATTTATTAAGGGAATTGTTTCATAAGGAAAAGTTACTACTCCCTCTTTAACATTTTTTGGGGGGAGGGGTGTGCACACATGCCATGGCGTATTCTGTGTAAGTCAGAGGAAAACCTGCAGAACTTCATTCTTTCCTCTTACTATGTGAATCCTAGGGATCAAATTCATGTTGTCTGACTTGGCAACAAGCACTCTTACGCTCTGAGCTACCTTGCCAGGACTTAGCTGTTTATTATTGAGATAGAATCATGGGTATTTATTTGCTGGGTTGCAATTCATATTCCTGTTTTATGGTTGCTAAGTATTTTGTATTGCCTGCTCCTCTTTTGTATTTCCATGAGAGAAGAGCATGATTCTTTTTTGCAGATTTATAAACAAAAGCTAGTTACTATCTCATCTGTAAACATACACTGCCATCCATTTAATATTTTTGGCTTATTTCTAATACAACATCAGTACATTTAAATGAGGTATGTGTTCAAAAGTTCCTAATAGTACTCTTTATAGTAATAATATCCAGGACACAACTACTAACCAATAGTAGGCAGATAAACTGTCCTACTTTAATGTAAGAGTACACCACAGTAAAAAAATAAATGCTGGGCTGGAGAGATGGCTCAGCAGTTAAAAGCACTGACCATTCTTCCAGAGGGCTAGGTTCAATTCCAGCACCAACGTGGTGGCTCACAACTGCAACTCCAGTTGTAGGGGACCCAACACCCTCACACAGACATACATATTGGCAAAACACCAATGTACATAAAATTTAAAAATAAATTTTCTATCAACATTAAACACAGATGCTTAATAAAATCAAAGAATACATTTAAATGAAAACAGAATCCCAAACTGTACTGTTTAAAAATATATATACAGGTATTCAAAACAACAACAAACAGGGATCTAGAAAGTACAAGCTTACTCCCTTGGAAGAAAGAAGACATGGCACGGGTGCACGTGCTTGTGGTGTGTGTCCATCTGTGCATCCATGTCTGTGTTAGGAGGCAGTTTATCAGAGGCCAGTTTTAATCTAGGAGTTAATGCATGTTATCCTTCCGATTGTATATTTGTTTCACATGTTCTGAATGCACAGCAAACAGTTCACCATAAATTGGAAAAAGACTATATACAGCTAGGTATTTAAGCTATAACTTTTATAGAAATAATTTGCCTAGTAGCCATAAATTACTCAAATATTTCCATATAATTGCCTAATATAGTACTGGGTATTTAAAAAGTGTTAAATGTCTGTTGAGACACTCTGACATAGATTTATTTTGGCTGGTTTGTGATATCAATGGTAGCTGTTAAGATTGTATCTATTTAATCTTCTAAGAATGCTGTAACAAAACCTGAAAAATGTCTTCAATATGTGCTTATTCTCTCCAAGTTCTAGGGTTACCAGTCTCTAACCAAGGTGTAACTATCTGACCTGGAGGTGTTTCCCCTTCTTCTTCTTTTTTTGTTTTGTTTCCAAGATAGGGTTTCTCCGTGTAGTCTTGGCTGGCCTCTAACTCACAGAGATCCACCAGCCTCTGACTCCCAGAGTGCTGGGATTACAGGCATGTGCCACCGTGCCAGATGACCTGGAGTTCTGATGAGAGCTCTGTTCCTGGCTTGCATCACGTCTGGCACAGGAGAGTGAGCTCTCTGATCCCTATTAGACGAGGGCCCCACCCTTGCAAACTTATCGAACCTCAACAACTTCCTTAGAAGTCTATCTCCAACAATCATGAAGGTTAACGCTTCAATACATGAGTTCTTTATGTAGAGGCACAAAAGCATTTAGTTTCCTAAATGGGTCAGTTTCCTGAACTGTTTCATAACAGTTTCCTAACTTAATTCCTGACTACTGTTTATTAGGTCCCAAAGAGATACTGATTTCCTTGGAATAAGAAAGTAATCTCCGGCAACTGAAGGACAAGTTGCTGAGGAAGAAATTAACCCCCCTGAGAAGGAAAGGCAAGATTCAACCTCTACTGAAAAGATGAACTAAATTTCATCTTGACTTTATACCAGTTTTCTAAGAAATAAAGCTCTTAAAGATATGAGGATTGTGGAAGGGCAGATGTAAGCTTAGAGATGTCATCTCTAAGCTCTAATATATTCTGATAGTTATGAGGTATAGAACACTTTTTAGTTACCAGGATTGTAGGCTATAGAAGGGGTGTGTATTGGGGGTATTGAGTACAGGACTTTGTGGATACTAGACAAATAATGAACCTTTAGTAGCCTAGATTCATAATCAGTCCTAAATAAAGCGGAAGGTAGTTAAATTTATATATAACGGCCTAGACTGACATTTAGGTAAACCACTTTAGTCTCCTTCAGTTTCTTTACTTACTAATGAAGAGCTTAATGAACTCTTTATAGCCTAAGATAGAAACCTGAACACCTTTTAATAATTTTATGCATGGATATATGTATGTACATGTACTGACATGTTTATGAAATAGCTATAAAAATATGCTTTCTGACACTAAAAACTATTCACAAATCCACCAGTGCAAGAAAGTAAGAAACAAACAGTTATGAACTAACCTTCTTCTGTTGCGTGCAGGTGTGTTGCATCGTTCCCCTGAGAAGTGATGCTGGTTTGGTCGAACTGAAGGAGGCTGCCTATTTGATGTCATCTCCCATGGTCGCATTGGTGGTGAGGGAGCTGGTGATGCTGATGTATAATCAAAGACTGAATGAGAGAGGCGCTGTCTCTTAGGACTTGGACTATCTTCACTCTGCCAATGCAACAAAAATGAGTAGCTGAATAAAACCATAAGGATTTCACATTACTGTATTTGCAATAGGTATTTAAAATATATTTTCCATAAAAAAACACAAGGGATATACATTATACTATCAATCCAAATTAAAAATCCTACATTAAGACATGTAGGGGCAGGGATAACAAGAAAACAGTTGCACGGTAAATATATATGTAAAAAACAAACCATTTCAAAAACTACCATGTCAGATAACATAGAAAGTTTACAACAGCCTAGCTAAATATTATATAGTACTCAACCTTGTAGAAATCCTAACCCACCTGAGAAATATCATTACGCTATAAGCAAGCAGTTCATCCTTTAGGTAGTGATGTCATTTGGTTAGGTAGAAGCCCTCCCCTTTTCCTGAATAGGCCCCAAACTCAGATGCTAAATTACGTACCCTTGCCATTCTTGTTATTTGGGCTAATACAGTTATTTCTCCAGCGATAGTCACATGGGTAAGATTAAATTTTTATGAAGCAGAGTCAACTGATTAAGACCAACAAGTCTTTTTAGACTGCCATAGCACTTTGGAAGTGTCAAGAAACAACTGATTAAGATCAACAATTCTTTTTTTAGAATGTCATAGCACTTGGGGATTATCATCTAATGCTCTAAGGTCACAGTATAAGATTTGTAGGTATAAAATTTATATGATCATGTAACCTCTATTAATTCCAGGATTCCCCAGCCAATTCAATTTGTCCATTAAGTCTCACCAAAACTGCCAAAATTCCAAATTAGCTGAAAATCTGACCAGCTAAATTTCTTTGAAAAGACTGTTCCTATTTCTAATCTACAGCCCCAAGTTCTAACTATTAGGCATTAGAATACTTTGTTGGTTTACAAAATAGTTGATATTTGTGAACACAAATACATCAAAACATTAGCAAAATATACAGGGATATATATACTGTAATTTTAAAATTAAAAAAAGATTACTTTTATTTTATGCATATGGTTATTATGCCTGAGTGTCTGTACACAAAATGCATCCAATGCCTGTGAAGACCCTAAGAGGGCATCAGATCCCCTGGAACTAGAGTTATAAATTGTTAGCAGCTATGGGGGTTAGGAGGAGATATAGAACCTAAACCCAGTCTGATGCAAGAGCAGCAAGTGCTTTCAACTGGTAAGCTACCATTCTAGATCCCCTAATGTTGTATTTTTAAAGCAATAAGCAAAGAAAACAACTGATTTTAGGAACAAAACAAATTAATGGGGCTGGGCCTACAGTGTATTTAGAGCACTTGAGAGACGAGGGCCAGAAGATTGGTAATCTGAGGTCATTCTTGGTTACATAATGAGTTCAAAGCCAGCTTATGCTACGAGAGCCTGTCTCTTAAATTAAAGCAAGCAAGCAAGCAAGCAAACAAACAAACAAAAAGCTAAAAGGTTACATGTGATTCTTCAAAATTATTTAGGCGTATCACCAAAACAGCACCTTATCCTATATTCTTTTGATGGCACTAAATATACTTTTTAATTTCTTTTATAAGAAAGCCCAGTTTTTACATTCTGAGAAAACTTGCAAATTACAGACAAGTAGCCCAGTCTCCAACTAGGCCCAGTTTAAGTGGTACTCCATCACATACTTTTTGTTTGTTTGCTTGTTTGTTTGTTTTTGAAGACAGTGTCTATGTAGTCCAGGCTGTCCTTCAACTCAGAGATCCACCTGCTTCTACCTCCTGGATGCCAGGATTAAAAAGGTGTTTCCTGGGGCTGGAGACATGGCTCAGAGGTTAAGAGCACTAACTGCTCTTCCAAAGGTCCTGAGTTCAATTCCCAGCACCCACATGGTGGCTCCTAACCATCTATAATGAGATCTGGTGCCCTCTTCTGGGGTGCAGGTATACACGCAGGGAAACTGTACACATAAATAAATAAATCTTTAAAAAACAAACAAACAAAAAAGGTGATCCCCACCTACCCAGCAAGAATTGCTACTTCTGATATAGGATTGCTGCTGCAAGACCCATAACCACTGAATTAAGATAGAAGGGACTGTCTTTTTGAGGAAAATTTGGTTTTGAATTTTTAGGGGGAAGAATTCTTTTCTGTAACAGTGGGCTGACTTTTCAATGTACCAGATGTTGACAATTTAAATGTAAAGCTGTTAAATCATAGTTACTATCTCTACTGTATAGAACACTGGTACAGATTAGGAATCCATGGAGGAATGAAGGCCGGAGGGTCTATATGAAGTTTTACGATGAACATAAAGAAGCAGAAGCAGGTTTCAGGTTCTCCCTGATGACTTTAGCAACCGTTGTACTTTCTGACAATTTTATTCACAAAGGAGGAATTGGATCATAAGATGTAAAAGTTCATCTTGAGTGACAAGGTGACAGGATAATCACCATGGAATCAAGCCCATGAGCATGTCTGAGAAGTGAAGTCTCTAGATAAGATTAAGTGAGGAGAGAACATCCATTCTAAATACGATGACTGGGGTCTTAGAATGAACCAAGAAAGGAGGCTGAGCCACTCACTGTGCTTCTTGAATACCTAGCATAGCTGAGACCCCACTGATTCACATCCCCATAGCCAGAATGGACCATAACCTCAAATTGTCCGCTAAAATCAGTTTCTCTACCTAACTTAGTTATTTTGTTGCAGCAACAAGAAAAGAAACATAGGACCAGGCTTGGTGGTACAAGGATTTAATCCCAGCACTCAAGGAGGCAGAGGCAAGTAAATCTTTTTGAGTTTGAGGACAGCCAGGTCCACAAAGCAATTCCAGGACAGCCAAGGCTACACAGAAAAACCCTGTCTTGAAAAACCGAAGGGGGAAAAAAAAAAAAGAAAGAAAGAAAAAGAAAAGAAACATAGCTTTCTTCCAGTCTTATTCAGAACTTCATCTTAGGTCAAGCACAGCACAATTTAAGGCTCCAATTCTCTTAGAAAATCCCAGACTTTCTTTGTTAAGTCTTATCTTTAAGAAAACATTTTACAACTTAAAAAAACAGTCAGCTGAACACATACCACCACAAAACATCAAATTCAATGAATTTTATGCATCTTACATAAATGTGAAGGTATGCAGAAAAGTAACACACGTTATATAAGTAATTTGACAGTAAAGCATAACTTGAGTTTTGTTTTACATTTTGAGATGGATGAAAACACGAGCATGGGAAAGTGGGAAATTTCATATTCAGATCACAATACAGTTTACCAAACGACCGCTATGAGTTACCTCAGTTAATGCTCTATAAGCTGAAGTCAAGTTATGTTCAGATGTACTTAAAATGTGTCTCTTAGTGAAGATAACTGAAAGACAACTATCCCTCATTTACACATGGTGCATTATTCTCTTTGACATGACAGTTTGTATTTTAATGTACAGTTATGATACTCTTGAATGAAACAATATTTCATTATAGAGCCCTATTTCTCAACCAGATAATACATAAAATAGTAAACAAAAAAATCAACAATGCACAAAAATTCTGAAGCATGTTTTGTTGGTTTATTTATGTTTGTTTATGAAAATGAAAGTTGTACAAAACAAAGGAGAGAATCAGGCTGGGGATTAAGAATCTGCAATGCAAGCCTAAGGACCTGAACTCTATCCACAAAACCCACACAAAAATCCCAGCGCTGGGATCAGACAGAGACTGGAGGGTCCCTGGGGGTCACTGGCTAGCCAGTGTAACCCTGTAACCCTCTATGTAGGTTCCATGCCTGTGAGACCCTATCTCAAAAGACAAAGTACGAAGATACCTGATAAAACAGGATCAGATGAATGGGGAGGAGGTCCCCCCCATCAGTGGACTTGGAAAGGGGCATGGTGGAGATGAGGGAAGGAGGGAGGGAGGGACTGGGAGGGAATGAGGCATCGGGACACGGCTGGGATACAGAGTTAATAAAATGTAACTGATAAAAAATAAAATAAAATAAATAAAAAAAAGAAAAATAAATAAATAAATAAATAAAATCCCCCCCCCCCCAAAAAAGACAAAGTACATGAAGATTGACCTCTGCATACACACATACACACACACACACACACACACACACACACACGATCAAGGTACAGAAATGTTAACACAGAGTAAACAATGGTCATAAATGACAAGCTTTTTCTTTTTGTCCACTAACACTGGTGGTAGGTAGGGCAGTGATTCTCAACCTCAGAGTCCAGGCTGGGGGTTGAAGAAGCCTTTCACAAGGGTCACATATCAGATATTTACATTATAATTCCTAACAGTAGCAAAATTACAGTTACAAAGTAGCAATAAAATGTTATGGTTGGGGGTCAGCACATCATGAGTACTGCCTTAAGGGGTCACATGGTTAGGAAGGTTGGGCTAGGAAAACAGCTCTGCCAGTAAAGTGTTTGCCTTGCAAACATTAGGACCTGGGTCAGAAGCCCAGAGTTACTTAGAGGGAGGTCTGGTAGTACATGAATGCAGGTATCAGTGCTAAGAAGGCAGAGACAGGTAGATCTTTAGGGGTCCCTGCCAACCTAGCTCCTTGTTCCTAAGGTAGTGAAAACTGTCAGAAACAAGAGTAAGGATAAAGAGTAATAGTTTCTCTGCTATGACTGTCCGAATAATGAGCCACATGTCCAATTCCGTGCTTACAGTAAAAATAATTATTTTAATGCTTGAAGAAATCTACAGAGGAGTTGAGTTCTTAGAAAATGGGAATTTCACCTAGGAAACAGAAAGGGTGTTGTGCGAGAGAAAAGAGAAAAAACAAAAAGGTTGAACGGGGCAGCAGAGACTGTAATACCAACGGAGGCAGGAGGATCACAAGTTCAAGGCCAGCCTGAATACAGCAAGTCCTTGGCTGAAAATTTTAACAAAATATTGAAAGAAACAAAACAAAACAAATAATAACAACAACAAAAAAAACAAGCCCTGAAGAGATGGCTTGACATTTAACAGTACATAACGTCTCTTGGCTCCATTAGTTATGTAGGTGGCTCACAACCCTGCCATAGCTCCAGGGCCCATGTATGTGCACATGTACATACACACACAAATAAAATCTTCAAAAAATTTTTAAGAAAGAAGGCAAAGTAAAGGTTACAAAGAAGGTATCTGGGGAAAGACAGAGACAAAAACTGAGAACAAAGTAAGGGAATGACTTTCTGAGGATCCCCCTTCTCCTGTGTTAACCGGGCTTTATTTTTATTCATTCTATGTGTCTGTCTGAGTGTGTGTTGGTAGCCCAAGGAAGCCAGAACAGTATTTCAATCCCTTACATCTGGAATTACAAGTGTTTTGTGAGCTGTCTGAAGTGGCATTGGGACCCTCTCCACAATTCACGGTAAGAACAGGAAGTGCTCTTAATCATCGAGCAAGGTCAAGTAATGTCTGCAGAAAGACAGGTTTTTAAGAGAAGAAGTCCAGCTGGGATTAACAAATGACACTCATTTACACGTGAGAATCAGCTGTGTATCAGTATCTCTTAGGACTTCCTAAGAGCGATCTAATTTCTCATCCAGGGCAGAAAATCAGAGTAGAGAAAAATCTCTGGTCTTCCCTTAAAGAATAAAGAGAAGGTCTTGTCTTATTCTAAAGGTAGGACAAAAACTAAATTAGCAGTATAAACAAAACTGTAATACTTCTTTTGAATAAGCCACAGGGATTAGTGTACCCTATGACTAGTTAGAATGAGAAACATACTTAGAGGGTGTAGAGTAGAAGTAGTTATTTAGGGGGTATAACATGTAACTAACATGGGCAAAGCCCTCAGTTCGGTTGCCAAAAGCTTAAAAACAAAACAAAACAAAAAAAACCCACCAAGTACAGCTGGCTCTAACTTTTAACTGTTTTATTTTTAACACATGGGTTTTAATCTACTGCATTTGTAATTACTAAGTTTAAAGTTAATATTGATTCCTGAAACCTCCAACAGAATATGGAGGACACAGAAAATGAAAAATATCTATTAGTGGCCTTAGGTTCAGTGATGATTTGGAGTGGGGGGCAAAAACGTGATAGCCCTGGCTAGCCTGAAACTCACTATGTGGACCAGGCTGGCCTAGACCTCAAAACATCTGCCTGTCTCTCCCAAACTGGGATTAAAGGCTTGTTACAACATGTCCAGCTTTAAGTCAGTTTCTTTCCTTCTGTTTTCTTGTTTCCCTTTCTGTTTGGTTTTTGAAATAAGGTCTCTCTCTGTAGCCTGGACTGTCCTGGCTAGATCTTGAACTTGCAGAAATCTGCCTTGTTCAGCCTCAGGAGTGCTGGGATTAAAGACACTTGCTACCAAGACTGGCTTTAAATTTCTTCAGTACCAGTCACCTACTACTTATATTGAGCTTCTGTGTACAGATACTGCTGTAATCAAAATGGTAGTCAATATGTCATTCAATTCAGACAGCCATGCCCCTAAAACAGTTGTGTTAAATACTTACAAAATGTACTTACAGAAATGACATAGATATCTAAAAGTAGTATAATACAGTAATCATAACTAAAATCAGACCAGTCCTTTGCTGTACAAATAATCAGGTGGAACTGTGCACCTTCATCTTTTTAAAAGCCTATTTCCTTACCTACAACAAGATGCCTAGTTTATTCTCAGATTTAAAGGCACTCAGATGCATTACACACATAACAGAGAATCTAGCTTGAATTCTTAAAGGAATACCAGACTAATGAACCCTGGATCACCTGCAGGTGATCCAAATGCCGAACTTAATATACCCTAAATACTTCTCTTTAACCAGTCCCAGGTGACAACCTGTCACTTCAATACAAACACTGAGTGGCTTCTATGGAAAACAGTCAGTCTTGGTCATCAACTATCAGCACTTGAGGCAGATTTTATACAGGCACACACATGCCTTAGCCCACATGCCTGCCACTCAAAAGTGAGTCCGCAGACGTAGTTTATTCTGGAGGAACAGGGACAATGACTTCACTATTAAAGCATGCTTCTCTAGGTATCTGGAATCAAAATTCAGTAGCCAGTGATTTGTATGAGATATTCTAGTAATCTTGTTAAATTCAGTGACAATTTTAGTATCTGTACTCATTTTCATCTTGTATTAAATTTTTTAAATCAAATTTTTATCTACAGGTTCTAAGCGGTACAGAAAGAAAATATAGTACTAAGCAAACAGTGATGGGTTAAAAAACACATACTTTCACTTTTCCTTTCCTACATATCTTACATATTTTATCTTCTATTTTCCCACAGGAACTGAATGACTTAAACGATTAGGACAAAAAGATTATTATTTTTTAAACAGAGTATTAAGTGGTCAAACAATGAATAGTTGCTCAAGAGGACATTTTTCAGAAGAGCTGAAAGCTATATTGAAGAAGATACCTCTAAAAGAGTATTTCCACATACATACAACAGAAAATAAGAGGATACTGAGAAGTGGTTAAGTCTGCCTACAAACAAGCTGGATGTATCTGTGACTGTCAGGCCTGTGTAGGGAAAGGGTAAACATATAAGAACCTGGAAGAAAGCTTTGAAGTGAGCATCCTCTTGACCGGTAGTGTTCTGATCACTTGGGAGAAGAGGAAACAGGCTCTGAAGTCTCACCCTTTCACAAATCACCTTGTTAGGATGGCCAGGTAGAGGTGCTGAATTGGCCCCGGGAGATATCTGGGAAAAAGAGGGAGAAGAAAAGGATAGTTCATGGCTAGCCATACCATATGGAGAATCAAGCCTGTGAAGGACAGTTTGGGTTTTCTATTATTTGATAATTCTGTCAGCAGAGAGACTAGGAAAAAAAAAATGTAACTTTAAACATCTAAACATACAGGAGGCAGAGACTCCTCTAGCAATGGAGCTTTCCCACACAAAAAGGCTTCAGATAAAAACATCACAGCTCAGGAATTTAATCCTTCTAGTTCCCCAAATACCTACTAATAGTCTTTTGTTGGTGTTAACTAAAACCCTAAAGGTCAGACTTCATGTTAAGACTTGAGGTAAAATCACCTAACTACAGAGTGATAAATGTCTGCCTATACTGTATTTTTTTCTCAATGTACTTTGAGTTTACAAGTGAGCATGATGAAAAAGACAAGATATTCATGGTAAATATTCATGGTAAAATTTCTATACTATCAGCTGTAAGACTGTACAACATATAACATATAGAATGATGTTTAACTGGGGAAAGCATTCAATAAGCTTTAGCTATATTCATTCAGTACTGCGGAGGCTAACGCAAGAACATCCCAAGTTCTAAGTCAGCCTGGGCTGACTTAAGATAAAAAAGTAAGTGAAAATCCTCAAACAGTAACAAAAGGCCAAACAACAGAAAACTGGAGGCTCTGCTAAGGAACCAAAGGCAAACTGATAAGCCTGAAAGTAAACAACTGCAGTTTAAAAATACTACACCATGGGTTAAATCTCCTTAAATTTGTGTTAATATACTTAATCTGTAGCATTTTAAAACCATCAACATTCTTCACTATGTTGTGACAGTGAAATTCTCTTTGGGGGCTCTAAGTTTAAAGACTTGCTTGTCCTCACACTAAAAAGCATGTGCTTTTTCCAGTTTCTGCCTCACTCCTTCCCTCAGTCTTAGATTTAAGAGTCTCCTTGGTAACAGGCACAAAACAAAAAGAAACACATGGTTTCCTACCTTTTTGAAGTATAGGTTTTAAAAGGAAGGAAGGAAACGGGGAAAGAAAGAAAAAGAAAATAGTAAACCATTGTATAGCAAGTATTTTGATAACAGTAGACACTCAGTGCTGTGCTCTGATACCTGGCAGAGAGCAGTGTAGTAAGGAAACATAGTAAGGATATGAAAAATAAAAGGTGGGTTTGATTCCCAGCAGAGCAAAAGGAAAAAAGTTCAAACAGTCTTGAAATAGCTTACGCCACTACTCAGAGCATTTCAGAGGCTGAGAGAGGGCTGTTACAAACTCCAGGCCAGCCTTACACAGTATGTCCCTTTCTCAAAACAAATCCAAAATAGATGAAAGGTATATTTGCTATTCTTGATCCTCATTCAATAAGGAATGTCACAAACTCACTCCAAATGAGCTGTAAGTTTAGTACCCTACCTGCAATCCTCTTAGGCTTTTTATAGTCACAGTAAGTAAATTTGTAGTATGTTCCCCCCCTTAAAAAAAAAATAGATGTTTTGTGTGTATCTGTGCATACCAGACCAAGAGAGGGCATTGTTGGCTCACCTGAACTAGAATTGTATCCACATGTGAGCTGCCATGTGGACACTGAGAATAGAACTCAAGTCCTCTGAAAGAGCAGCCAGTGCTCTTAACTGCTAAGCCATCTGTCTAGCCCTGTAGTGTGTTTTAATTAGGTCATCAACAATCATGCTCAGATTTACAAGTACAAGTACCTGGCTGGTAAAACAGAAACCAGAGTCAGCTTTATTCTTTGGAAAATTTAAGATTGCTATCAAGTAAGTAAAAACAAAAACCTTGGCACCCTGGCTCCTGTTGTCATGTTAACAGCTCTCACGGTCATCTTTTCCTATGCACAGCAGTTTTCTTCCGTCAAACTCCATTTACTCTAAGCAAGACAATGTGGTGGAAGAATTATATTCAAGGCCTACAGTATATATGATAAAACCACTGCTGGACTTGATCAAAACCAGCACATACCCTCACAGTATGTCTACAGACATTTTATTTGTGTGTAGCATGTGGTAAAGCAGACTTCTTAGAAAGATGTTAGCATACCACTCATGTATAACCACCCCACACACAAAATAAGAATGCTTCTCAGTGTTTTCCAGATTCCAACAACTGATTTTAAGTTAAAGAGGGAGATCAGCCTAAGAGGGCCTGACTTAATCAGAGAAAGTTCCTAAAAGGCAGAACTGAGCCATTCCTGAGCTCTCTGTCAGCCTTTCAAACCAAGCTGCAGTACTGAGAGATGAAAGGAGCCACAGACACTAGAGAAGTTACCAGCTAACAATGAGCAAATGGGGAGTATCATATTCTACCAACCAAGGATTTCAAAAAAGGACAACCAAGTTCAACTGCAGCCAGGTAAGATAATGAGCAGAAGACCCAATAGCTAACTCATTCCAGGACTTCTCATACAACTTTTTTGTCTGTCTGTTTTTCTTGAGACAGGGTCTCACTATGTTGCTCATACTGGTCTGGAACTCAGAGATCTGCTTGCCTCTGCCTCTCAAAGGACTTGCACCACTAGCTCATACAAGGTAACAGGTTTTGTAATTTAAATTCTAGGCAATCTGATATACACAACAAAAAGCTAACATAACATAATACATCTAAGTATACACACTACAAACTAAGACATTTTTATAGGGCCTGGTATTACTCAACCGTAGAGCACTCACCTAGCATATACAAGCCCTTGCATTTAATTTCACAGAGACCCCTCCCCACTTCATGGATATTTTTATTTAAACAATATAGTAATTAAACAAAACCACAACCTGATTAACAGCTAACTGCCCGACAGGAGATGAACTGGGTCCTGTGCTGATTAGTTTTTGTCAACTAGACAAGTTTTGTTTAGGAGAGGGAACCCCAACTAAAAAAAAAAAAAAAGTACCATCAAACTGGCCTATAGGCAGGGCATGGGGGCATACACCTTTAATCCCAGCAGGAAGATCTCTTTGTGTTCAAGACCACATGCTCTGCATAGTGAGTTCCAGGCTAGTCAGAGCTCCACGGTGAGACCCTATCTCAAATAAATGATACAAATAGTTTTTTTTTTTAAAGGCCTGCAGGACATTTTCTTAAATTAATGATTGATGTGGAAGGGTCAGGGCCTCTATGAGCAAACACTACCATCCCCGAGCATTAAAAAGCTGACTACACAAGACAGTAAGTAGTGTTTTTCCATGGCCTCTACTTCAGTTCCTGCTTCTAGATTCCTTCGCTAGCTTCCCTTCATGATGGTCTATAAGCTATATATATAAATAGGAGTAAAAAAAAAAAAAGCAACCAAAGTTGCTTTTGGTAACAGTGTTTATCACAGTAGTGAGAAGCAAATAAGACAGGCTCTCTGATCTTTACACACTGTACAGGTTCAACTGAACTGATTCAAGCCTCAGAAAGACCAAGCAGGCCCTTCAACCTTAGAATCTACTAATTCACTGACCCATCTTGCAGTTTAAATAACTTTAAAAGTGACATTGTTCTTATATCATCTAGCTTGACTACCATTAGTCCAGTAAGCCAAATTTTAAGGCTACCTTCAGTTAATTAAAAATAAACGTGTTACCTTGTAAAAACTGTTTTAGGCATAGTTTCACGGATTCTTCTTTGGTTAACTCTAAGATTTTTACCACACTCCTAAACTGATAAAATTCTGTCAGTCTCTAGCCTGCAAATGTTGAGAATCAGAGATATTTGCAGCTCAGGGTGCAGCTTCTATCTGGCACAGAACCACACCGGAGAGGGGGGGTACATCTGTAACCTCAACTTCTTGTTTTGAATTGTTTGTTTACATGTAACTATATGACTAACTCTCCCAGCATAACTGGGAAGTAAGGCTAATGTTTACATATATCTTTTAAGCATCTGTGCATTAGTACTTTATGATACTTTAATTTGGCCCTTCTCTGGATAGCTAATAACATCAATAATCAATTTAACCCTTATCTTAGAGATTAGCAGTTATAATAGGATTAAAGGAGACACTGTTCCTTCCGAAATTGTTTCTAATGGTAGCTTTCAGTTAATTTTTTTCAGTTGATTTTTTTCCCCATAAAAATAAACAAAGCAGAGATTTAGCAGTCTTCTATGTATGCTTTTTGGGTTTTTTTTTGTTTTGTTTTTGTTGTGTTCATTTGTTTTTAAGACAGGTGATGGCATTAAACGCACAGTCATCCTACCTCAGACTCATAAGTACTGGGATTAAGGAGGTACACCAAAACTTCCACGATAGTACTAAATAATGTACTTTTTACAAGTTAGGTTGCTTAAAACCTGACTTCAATGCACCTGAGACCACATGTGCACCCTGGTACAGCTGAGGCACACACATAAAATAAGGTAATGTAGTTTTTTTTTACTTAATGTACTACTTTTATCACTAATTTCTTTCCTTAATCATTTTCGTCCTTGGTGAATTTTATCTACTGAAGTCCTTTCAAGAATCTTTTTACCCTAATCATTGATATATAAACTATACACAGTGGGTCTGTGATATTTCTATACATGGACTGATTATGCATTATGTCTTCCTGCCTTCTCTTCTACTCTGTCTTCCATGTTCCCACTCTGCTCTCTTCCCTAATGGTCTCGCTTCAGAGAAACATGCCACATTTGTCCCTCTGACTTAATTTGCTTAACACAATGCTGCCCTCCGTTCCACCAGCTTTCCTGGAAATAAATGTAATGAATTGTGGAATAAAAAGTAAAACCAAAAACTTTTGAAACTAAAATATGTGCTCTGAAACAAAGGGGTCAAAAGCATGTAAATCTATAAATGTTACATCACAATTGTAGTATGTTAGCACATAACTATAATTCCAGAACTTTGGAGAACCAGCAGTTCAAAGTCAGCCTCAGCTACATAGTAAATGAAAGCAGTCTGGTCTGTAGACCTTGTCTAAACAAACAGGTTTAAAACAAAACAAAATTATGGTTTAAGTATGTGGAACATCATAAATTTGAGATAAAGTTTAGTTTACAAAACACATATACTGTGTTTAGCACTCTGTCACTATTATCTAGACGTGCTCGTCACAGTATATACTCTACTCATTGAGAGAATATTCTCCCAAGCTAATCAAATGATAGGACAGTCAGCTTTTCCAGATTATGTCACAAATTTATTATGAATTTGCTAAGAATGAAACAGGCTAATAAAAACTCGAGGTGCTGGACAGGTGGCTCCAGGTGGTAATTTGCTTCTCTCACAAGCACGAGAACTTGCGGTCTGATCCTTAGAACCACACAACAGGCAGAAAAGTGTGCATCTGCGATCCCAGTGCTGCTGTGGTGAAGTGAGCAGCATGGGGAGGAGAATCCATGACCCATCAGCCAGTGAGCCTGGTGTATGCCGCAGTGTGCAAGAGACCATTCCTGGGCAAGTGGTCCTGGACTGCATTAGAAAGCTGACTAAGCAAGACAAGCAGTGCTGAATGCCTAAGGTTGTCCTCTGAGCTCTGGATGTGTTTATGTGTACCATTTTTGAAAAGTCACTAGGCACTAATTGGGTAAAAAAATAAACAAAAAACCTGGTATAATCTATGTTAGGGAGGGTGATCACTATTGTTCAGCACTGCAACTCATGTGTTAAGTAAAACTTACTCCCATTCTTGAGTTAAGACAAACTAAGTGGATCTATGTCTTTTCGAAACCAAGGTTGGTAAAAATAACCCTAAGCTGCTCCCTTTCCTTTCCCCAACCCACAGTGCCATAACACAATGGTAAGGAAGAGAGAAGTGAGATACATACAACTAAGCTGGGAGGAAATGAGACTGTATTTATCACCCCTGTATTTCATCTGTTTAAATTTCTCTTGACGTTACTACAAAGAATTCAATCATTTATTTTCTTTAGACAATGTTATAACAGGTATTTAATATCTACTGATAGATGGAACAGAACCAGAACTATATAGTAGAAATGAACACATGCAATGCTTGTGTTCCCTGGAGATAAAAACAAAAGCAAACTATTAATGAAGCAAAGTAGAACCAAAGTTAAAACTATAATCATATATGCACTTAATTGAAAAACAATCAGAACACGTGTAAGCAGCCCCAGACACCATGCAACAATCAAGACCAATATTACCTTCCCATAAGAGATTACAAACAGTATTCCAAACCAAACCAAAGGCAGCACAAAATACAAAACAGATGGAACAAACTAAGATAACAACCTGAACAACGGTCTTGTGCAAGTACTTAACCATTCCGGAGATTTTTTTATTTTGAACATTTCTTACCCACATTAACCCAAGTAAAAATATAAGCACAGCCAACCTGGCAATGTTAACACAAGTTAACTAAAAGCCTTATCCAAATATGTAAAGGGAGACAGAAGATCTATGCTCTCCATTATGAGGCTTGCAGATAGATCCCTTCAAGTGCCATTCCTATCTTTGTCAAAGATTTGACTGCTCTAATAAAGAAAAGTCTTTACACCTACCCAGGTCAACATTTGCCATTTTAGCATAGGAAAGGTCTGGTGAACGGCTCGGCGGGTGAAGGCACTGGCCATAAACTCTGGGACCTTACCCACCTCCACAGCCCACCAGGCAAGGCACAGAACCAACTAGGGCAAGCTGTCCATACATATTTATAATTTAAAAAATTAATGTTTTCTAAATCAAGATAAGATGGGCATAAACTTCAAGTGTAGAAACACAAACAACTACATTTTGGAATAATGTAATAAGACTCCACTGGTGGAAAAATCAAGAGTATTTAAATACAATTGTTTAATAACCTAGAGGAAGTGAGGGCAACAAGACCTGCTGGGTGCAGAACCTAACAGCAGCCTCCAAGTCCTCCAGTTCTTTCAAGATAAGAGAAAAAATATCGGAATCGATTTTAAAGTAGAGCCTTATAATGAGCAGGCTTAGGATGAGCAGGTTCTCAAAAGGAAAGATGTATTATTATACTAGTACATTTAAAAACCAGAAGGTACTACCGCAATCCACAATTCAGTGATACAGTTCCCACTCAAAATTGTAATCCTGGTCTAAGCGTTCCACATTTCCGTGCCAGATCTGACACAGTTTGATCTTGTTATTTTTCTGATGAGGTGGATTTCTCCGTTAAAGTGTTCCCCAAAATGAACAAAATATTACTTTGTTAGACTGTGATTCAAATGTAATCGGAATTCTTAAAAGGTCTAGTTACAAAACTTTTTGCTATTTAAAGAAAGTGCGGTAAGTGAATGTTACAATACTATCTGCATGCAGGCAGTATTCGGCAGACCTAAGATTTCTAACAAAATACCGTGTATGAGCGCCGAATACATTTCAATGTCCACAGCTTATGAAGAAAGAAAGCGCAATTCATATGATGCTGGCAAAGGCTATACTTAAGTATTCAGAACACTATGGTAGAAGAATTAGTATGTTCAACTCTTACTGAATACCACACACCATGTCTGCAACACAAAGACCGGGCTCTGTCCACGCCAGATCACACACAGGAAAAAACAAACAAACAAAAATACAAACAAACTTAGTTTCTCTTTTGGCCTCTGGTAACTAGAAAAACTCCCGTTTCAAAAACCAACCTCTCTCATTCTTCAGCCCTGAAAGGAAGAACTTCCATCCACTGAGAACAAAACGGAGCCCGTCCTGAAACCCGCGGAGGCAGAAGAGCGCGAGAGGCCCCTCTGACCGGGTTCGGAGTTCTCCCAGGTGACATCATTCCACCTGCGTCTCAGCCAGGCAAGGGCGGACCAGGCACCGCCGCCGCGGGAACAAAGAGCGCCGGGTGCAGGGAAACAAGCGCTGCCGCCCGCTCCCAGCCTCCCGCGGCCAGTACCGCCCTCCCGCGGCAGCCAGTACCTGCGAGGGGAGGCTCCGCCCTGCGGGGCTGCTCCCGCCGCCTCCTGGAGTGACCGCTCGCCCCGCCGGCGGCCAGCTCGCCAGGGCCGCTGTTCCCGGGCCTCCTCGCCCCCGGAACCCGGGTTCCGACTGAGGCGCTGTCACGGCGCTTCCTTCCTCCTGGCACCATCACAGGGACCTCTCCAGGAAACACAGCTGCACGCCCAGCGCAGAAGGAGCCGGCTAGCACCTCGGAGGCCTCATCCCTTCCGCCCGGCGTCCCAACCGCCCGGACCTCCGGAGGCCCGCCCGCCAACCGCACGAGAGGGCACCCGCCCGCCACAACCCGCCTCGGCGCTCGCCGACCCGCACGGGCCGCGCCGACGCAGTGGCCGGCGCTGCGCGCACAGGCGACACCCCTGGAGCTGGGCCTCCCGCCTCCGGGTTCCGGACGCCGGGCCCTCCCCTCGTCCGCACACACCTAGCCAGCCAAGCGCAGGACCTGGGGAGCTCCGCCTCTTCCCCCGCGCAGAGCCCCCTTTGTTTCCGCCCGCGGAGGCGGGGCTGCACGCGTGCAGGCCGCTCGGGCCGGTTCCGGCAACAGAGCCAGTGCGCAGCACCTCTGCGCAGCCCCGCCCAGCTCAGCTTGGCCCAAGACAGTGCGGAGTTTGCCGCGCCTTCCAGCGCAGGCAGTGCCTAATGCTGCGGCACCGTCCGCTCTTGCTATAACTCCCCAACTCAGCAGGAGAGCAGCAAACCTCACAATATAATGTGTATTTACATGACCGAAGAAGTAGGAACTTTTATTGATGTAAACACTGGGTCTCACAACGGAACAAGCTGGCTTGTATCTAACTTGTCCGACCCTCCAGACCAGTCTCAGATTATCTGACCTTGCTCAGATAAGAAAGAAGTTGGAATGCTGAAACCTCTTGGCTCACGATTGCGTTCAAGATCCAACAGAGAGGACAAACCCTATATTGGGTCAATAAATACAAGGAAAAAGATTGTTAAATGCCATTGAAAACTAGAGAACGGTGGGCTTCTTAAGCAAATAAAAATACATTTAGTTTATACTTAAAAAGTAGTAAAGCGAAACTACAAAAAGGATTAATGAGCAGGGTATGGTGGGCTCACACACAGCGAAGGCTGAGAAAGAGGGCTTCTGGGAGCTTGAGGTCCGGTCCGCCCGGTCTACAAACCCAGAGCAGGGGAGAGTAGGAGAGGGTGCAGAGAAGGGAAAGCAATCAAGCCCCACCTTTAAGTGGCCTTGGTCTTGTAAGATAAGCAACACTAAAATGTTTCAGGATCTTTTTGAACCACATGCATTCTGTTTATGAGTAACACCATATGGTAATTATGTACATTTGTCAAACAGACTGAGCACCAGTGCTCTTATTATGACACTAACTGCAAAGGCCCACAGTTCAGCTGCTTAGCAACTGCTAAATGAAAATTCTAGCACAAAGGGAAACGGGAACGGGATAGAAAGCCCCTGTGAAGTATTCCCTCACTCCAGCTCTACAAGCCCATTATGCAGCCAATTATTCTCCCAAGTCCTCTGACATTTTGCTAGAGCAACCATTTTGGAGACAACATTGTAAGCTGTAAGAGAAAAAAAATTTTTTTTGAGGCGGGGTTTCTCTGTGTAGCCCTGGCTGTCTAACTCACACTTCCAGGCTGGCCTCAAACTCGGAGATACAGCTGCCTCTGCCTCCTGAGTGCTCAGATTAAAGGCAATTGATGGCAGGCACCACTACACCTGGCTTCTAAAGGTTTTTGACCCCAACTCTGATAATGATAAAACACAGTAAGAGGGCATGCTTTTAAACTCGAGGGAACCCAAACAACCCAATATGGTGCGGCTGACGTTATATCTGAGTAGTTATTCAACTCTGCTTTCTGCCTTCTTCATCTGCACAGCCCAGAAGGTATGAGCTAGCTCCATGGCATTTGGAACATACATAGTTAAGTTCACTCGAGTGAACTAACAACATTTTAAATCTGCATGTGCAAGATCTAAGGAAAAGCCGTTGTGGCAAGAGCTTTTAGAGAACTGACTCCATGGCTGTTCTTTACAACTGGTTTTCTTGCCATGTGGAAATTGTGAATGAATATAGAACTTTTTTCAAGTATATAAGACACTAAAATTTCTTTCTAAAAATGTATCAAATCGGGTCAGGCCATGGTGGCTCATGGCCTGCAGTCCCAGCACTAAGGGAGGCAGGTGAATCTCTGTGAGTTTGAGGCCAGCCTGGTCTACAAAGTGAGTCCAGGACAGCTAAGGCTACACAGAGAAACCCTGTCTCTAAAAACAAAAAGAAAAAAAAAAGTATCAAATCACTGCCCATAAAATAAGGGACACTGAAGTGACTTCAATGTATCAGGTGCCCTACCATTCTAATACAAAGGAGTAACACCAGGAACCAAAAACCTTATCTAGGTCGGAATCATGAAGGATTTTAGATTTGATTCCAAAGTAAGATAAATCGTAACACTCCAATTCTGAATCTAGTCTCATTTTCTCAAGGATTTGATTAACAATTTCTCTTCTGCCACCATGTTTGTCTATCTTTATTGGGACATTACTAACACACCATTCATTTTCTCCACCTTTAAGTTTCAACTATAGCTAATGGTTTGGTATTCATCTGTTTTACTATTTTAAAACTTCCTGGCTGGAGATGCAGCTCAGTGATACAGCATGTATCATGCTCAGAGCCTTGAGTTGGATCAACAACACACACACACACACACGCGCACACACACACACACACACACACACCTAACTACCTCTTCCTTTGCACCTTTATCATCAAGCAACTTTCTAAGAGATCAGTATTTTCTTACCTTGTTCAGATATACTCATGACCTAGAATGTGATTTGGTAGGATGATGACCGCTTTCTTCAGCCAGGTGTAGTATTATATGCCTCTGATCCCAGCTAAGAGAGGCTAAGAGATTAGGAATTCTAATCCAGCCTGGGTTATGTAACAAGACAGTCTCAAAAAGAAAAGCATTCTTTATCACCCTTGTGGATTGTATTTCTGGGCTCAGAAGTCTGTTCTGACTGTTTATCTATTAAAGAATGTCATCTTTTCCACCCAAAAGCACTTTGCCCTTTGAATTTCAATGATTTTAGTAATTCTAAAGAAAAAACAAAAAACAAAACAGGGAAATAAAAAGAAAAAGTCGAATTTTAATTAGGATTTCACTGAATCTAGAGATGAAGCAGTGATAGCTTGATAATGCCAAATATCCAACACCTGAGCAAGGTGAGGCCATCTCTCTGCTCAGAAGTGTTTTCAATCGTGTCAATATTCTGTAATTATCTTCCAGTTCAGTTCTTGGATTTATTCCAGTTGTTTTCTCTAAATCAGTTATTAATTGTAATAGTTAATATCAACCATTGAGGCTTTTTAAAAAATACAATCTTGGTTAAATTCTGTACACTCAGCTGAAAATAATAAAAACTGCTCATTTTTTTTCTTGCCAACATATATCCACCTTAGCATCTTTCTGTAACAGCTGGTAAGTACACCCCAGTCAGAGGGAAGGCCTTGTTTTTCTATCAAATCTCCATTAGACAGCTGTGGACATCAAGTGTAATGTTTCCAGGGTTTAATAACTAAAGGAGTCACTTCTATTTCTAAGTTGCTGAAAGTACATTTAAATTGTAATTTAAATTTTGTCAGAATTTTCTTTGCCTATCATATGATTTTTTTTTTTTTTTTTTTGGTTAATGTATAAATTACATTGGCTCGATCTTAAACCAACCCTATATTGCTAATAATCCATTCTGGTCTTATTATTGTCCTTTTAAAATACTGAAGGTTTTGGTCTGCTTATATTCTTTAGGTCTTTTACTTTGGTCCTTATGCACAGCTATAATTTTCTATTTTTTAATGCCCACATCAGGTTTGATTACAAATATTTTGTTAGCCTTAGAAATTATCAGTCTCTCTGTGTCTCAGTGTCTGTCTGTCCCATTGTTGTCCTGTCCCCCCACCCTCAAACAGCCCTTCCCATGTCACATCGTCTGTCTGTCCATATTATGCTGTCTCCCCCACTCTAGAAATGAATAAAGGACTGTAGTGCCAATGTTATAACTTCTTTAAACATCTGCAAAAACTCACCTACTGCCAACTTGTATGTGGAATTTTTTTTTTTTTTAGATTCTTAACCTTTATTTCTAACTAAGAAGAAAATAACTGTAATATTAGGACACACACACACACATCTCACGATCTGCTTTTGAAAAACTATATCCAGACCATGTGGATCTGGAAAGCATTAGTAGAAGTATATATTCAAACCCAGTACATAAACAACAATTACAACCCAGAGAAGTGCTACTTAATGCTGTCAAATGCTAAATGTAAAATCTTGTTTTTCAGATTAATTTGCTTTACTACATACTACAGGTTATCAAGCTAATGGTTATCTAAAGGACTGTTATATAAAAAAAGAAGACTGTGGCTACAGACTGTATTTTTTATCTTTTTGACTACTACCATAAAATAATGCAATATTTATTAAATGTTTTCCCTTCATTGAACTGGAAGCTCCTTCAAGGCTGATCCTATTTCTACATGTTCATCACAGCCCATGTTGGAGGTATGCTGGATGCAAAAAGGTTCAAAGATAGAAAAGGTTATTTCCTATTTTAAGACATTAAAAACATGATTAGGAAATACACTTGAAGAATCACTTGTCTACCCAGGCTTGGTGTCACTCATTTTTAATCACAGCATTTAGGAGGCAAAGAGAGGTAGATCTCTATGAAATCAATAACAACAACAAAACAAACAAACAAACAAACAAACATTTGTTCTAATACTGAAGAAACATTCATATGGGGAAAAATACCCAAGTAGATATCCAAGATAAGGCATTCTTACTGGGCGTCTCTGAATTCTAATGTTTAACACTGTCAAAAAGCCTTGATTCCTGAGCTGGTACCCTTTCCTTTGGATTCTAACATCATAGTAACCACTCTACCTGGAAGGTATGTATTTGCAGGATTCTTCCACCCACACAGTAAACGTCCTAACGCCTATGCTGAGTCTTAATGGACTCTGTCAAGAGATCAAAGAACTATATGCCACATGTAGTTAATAGTTTAATTGATAAGTAAATATCTCACTGAAGTTTAATTCCTTTTTCTCAATAGGCAAGCTCCTAAGGAGAAATAGAGCATAAAAATTAAGGAAAGGGGAAAAAAGAGAAGAGGGGGATGGGGGAGAGGTTGCAGATAGGACCCACCACCACCAAAATAATTCAAAACTTTTTTATAAAGCTTGTTTTGCTCACTCTTCTATCTAAAAGTATTTTTCCACGAAAATCAGGTGAAAGAACCTGCTAAGATGAAAGCTGGAAATGGCTGAACAGAACAGTCTAGTGCATCCACAAACAGGCCATGACTGGATCCATTGCAAAACAGGCAGTTTTGCCCAGAAATGTTTTAACACCTGTCCACAGGAAAACTTATTAGCAGCAACTTTCAATTACAAAAGCTAAAAACCAGAAGGAGGCAGCAAAGGCCCATCCAAGTCCAACTACTGGGCTTTTCCCCAGCGGTCAGGTAGCTGTTCCCATTGTGTAAGGGAGAGACTACAGAGACAGGACCACAGACATTGGCATAATAATAAACAAACAAACAAACAAACAAAAAACCTTATCGCAGTGAAGATGAGAAAGATTGTGCCAACTTTTTTACTGCACCTAAGAATAAATACAAATAGTTTAGAGTCCAACCTGCAGTAGAAAAACAGCAGTGTTTATTTAAGGGTGCTCCTTTGTGTGTGTGGGGGGGAGGTGTAACTGCAGGGCCTGAGCAGCAAGGCCAGCACTAGATAGAGCATGAAGAAGCTGAACTTAGGCCTATCTACCTTGAGAACAGCCACACTTTATATGCAAATTATAAGGTTTTTTTTATATATATATAATAATGCCCATCTGTTAAGTCCTGGAAGCTTTACTATAGCTTATGTGAACTGCAGTAACCTAGGAACTAGACCCATACTTAGGCTAAAAGGATTTATGGGACCAATGTGAATAGCAACTTGTGTAAAAGCTGGCAACCAAAATACCCCAGGTTAAATTAAAGGACCTGCTGGGAAGACAATCCTCAGGACACGAACAGAGTTTGAGAAATACCCAAGGAGAGAGACTGATAAAACTAGCCAGCAGCAACAAGACATTAAGGAAAAATGTAATCAAAGTAAAACAAGATGTGAAATAACTTTACCTATAAACATGCTTCAAAAGAAAAATAAAAAGGTGGTCTAAGGAAAAACTTAAGGAACAGAGAAGAAAGGACACATAGCTCTTTCATTTCAGGGACAACCGTGCAAAAGAGGTGATTACTGAAAAGGAGTCCGAGAAGACCCTTAACAAATTTGTGCATACCCCATGCTCTCGGCTGACCGGGCCACACCAACACCTTGTCACTCTGCACTGTGTGAAAAACAAGTCTCTCTAGGGAGTCCTACCTTGTGCATCTGAATGATCCCAACCGACACACACTGCTAGGGAGAATGCTAGCATCATACACACGAAATGTGACCTACTCAATGAACTGACAGTAGCTTCTGCATGGACATTTGTGCATGCATTTCTGAAGCCTGCTGCTCCCTGTCTATGCCACATTCTACAGACCTTTCCAAGCTTCATCTTGGGAAATTTGCTGCCTAAGCACAATTCTAATCACAAATAAAAACCTTAAATAAAAATGCTTAAAATAGCACAACTTTTTAATGGAATAAATTAAAAAAAAAAAAAAACTGCTACAAAAATTTACTCCCCTGTTCTAGCTAGTGTTTTTTGTTTTTTAACAATTGAGTTTATTTTGATAAAAAATTCAAGTGTTCTGGATAGTTTTATGGACAGAATCATTTTGAAGAAGCAACCTCAATTGAGAAAATGCAGCAGCAGACTGACCTCTAGGTGAGCCTGTTGTGCACTGCCCTTGCTTTAGGAATAATGTGGGAGGCCCAGCTCCCTGCGGGTGCCACCACCACCCCTATGCTGGTCTATAGGCACCACCACCCCTATGCTGATCTCGGGTGCTATAGGAAAGCAGGCTGAACCAGCTATAAGGAGCAAGCCAGAAAGCAATTACACTCTGCTTCTGCCTCAGTTCCTGTCTCCAGTCTTGAGTTCCTGCCCCGACTTGAATGGTGGACTGCAGACTGTACGGGTAAATCCTCTCAGGGGAGGCTGCAGTCAGGATGTATGTATGCAAGAATTGATTAAAAAAAAAAAAAATGAGAAATTCGTAGAAGATATCAGAAACAATTCTTAATCCCTGGAGCTTGTTAGATACACAAATAAACACTGAATTAACTCTTAAAAAATCCTTTCCTCCACAAATTGTTTTTGTTTATAGTGTTTTATTATAGTCATAGAAACCCTAAAAAGACATTTCCCCTTGCTTTCTTGTCCCAACAGTGTCTTATAAATAAAATAATAGCTTATCATGTAACAAATGATAGTTTGAAGGCCAATAAATGTCAACAATAATCTTAAGATATTTATCAATATATTATACTTCCAATTACTTCAGCTATTTTATAATAAAATGAGGAAAGAATCCCCGTTAAAAACAAAAACCGCCCAGTTGCATAGTGCCAAATATCAAATAAATTCCATGTAAATTCCAGGTGGACCAGGAAAGATGATACAAAATTAAGAGAACATTAAGCAGCCAAATCTGACAAGCTGGGTTTGATTCTAGGGACTCACATGAAGAAAGGAGAGAACTGACTGCTGAAAACTGATTTCTGATCTTCACATGTGTAACACATCTCTATCGGAAATGACCAGCTGGGTAAGATTTAGAATCACTTGGGAGAGATGAACTCCTGGGCCTACTCATGGGGACTCATTTTGATTAGATTAATGGAAGGGGAAAGACCAGTCCACTGTGAGTGGCACCATTCCCTGAGCTGAGGTCCTAGACTGTAGAAGAGCGAAAAATTAGTTGAACAGGTATATTCATCCCTCTTTGTTTCTTGACTGTGGGTGCAATATGACCAGCTATTTTATGCTCCTGCAGCTGTGACCTCTGTACCAAGATATATACTATACCTCCAACTGTGAAACAAAATAAATGCTCCTTTTAAAAAATTAATTATTTTTATGTGCACTGGTGTTTTGCCTGCATGTATGTCTGTGGGTGTCAGAGCTTGGAGTTACAGACAGTTGTAAGCTGCCATGTGGGTGCTGGGACTTGAACCCAGATCCTCTGGAAGAGCCATCAGTGCTCTTAATCACTGAGCCATTTCTCCAGCCACAAGTGCTCCCTTTTTTAATAATAAAAGAGAATGCTCCCTTGTTTTGAGCAAAATATTCTATCCCAGTGACAGAAAAAGCAGAAAAGCATTCAGTATAATTTGTCATTGGCAATACAATAAAATTATACTCAGATGCTACTCTCACAATCGCTAGTATGGCTAGAGCCTAAAGCACAATCTAAGTGGGGCAGTAGTGGTGCATGCTTTTAATGCCAGCACGTGGGAGGCAGAAGCAGGTGGACCTCTATCTACGAGCTCAAAGACAGTCAGGGCTACACAGAGAGCTCCTGACTCAAGAACAAACAAACAAAGAAGAGCACAATGTAAGGAAGTGGAAGATGTGAGCCAACATACACTGCTGATGGGAATATAAAGGGTATGGCCCTTTAGAGAACTGTTAGTTCCTGAAAATGTTAAACAAAATCTATCACGTGACCAAAAAACAAATACATGCAAATGTTCACCACATCATTATTAATAATAACTACAAAACTGAAACAATCCTAATGTCTACCAACTGATGAACAGATAAAATGCGTTATATCCATGCAATCAAACACTAGTCATCCATTAAACAGTATATAAAGTACTCATTTATGCTACAGTATAAACTCTGAAGTGATCACACAAGTCAGAGGCCAGACACAAAGGTTACATACTATATAAAATCCCTGTAATACTGAAAGGGAATGGGGGTATAGCTCAGGTAGAGTGCTTGCCTAGTATGCACAAAATCCTGGGTTCTATCCATAGGACCCCAGAAAATAAAACATTTCCCTACAAAGGGTCACCAAGGCACTGATGCTCAAGTCTTGTGGGTTGTACACAGAAAGATAAATGGTTGTTAGGAACTGAGGAAATAAGTGACAAGTGATTGCTACTAAGTATGGGTGGGATTTGTTTGACTTTTTTTTGGTTGGGGAGGGGTCTGGGGTAGAGTTTCAGGATGTTCTAAAATTAGAAAGGTGAAGACGGTTGTACAGTTTTCTGAAAGTCCTAAAAAGCAGTCCAGCAAGATGACTCAGTGGGTAAAGGATGGCCACCAAGTCTGACAACCTGAGGTTGATTCTTGGGCACAAAGTGAAGGAGGGAACCTCCAAGTTGTCCTCTGACCTGTGTATGTACATACACATACACAAACACATACACACACAGAAGGGAAAAATGTAATTTAAAAAGATACTAAACACCATATATATGTATGTTAAACATTATGGGTACTAATAAATCAGCTTGCTAATTATATTATTCAAATTCTCTTTACCTCCCTTCTATTTCCCCCCTTCTACTACAGATATACCCAAGCTAGAACATGGCAAAGATGGAGTAATGTCACTTCTGCAATTATGTTTTATTACATAATACTCCAGTTGCGCTGACTAGAGAGTGTCTCCTTCTGGTCTTAAAGCAGGGAGCCATCTTGTGAACTACCAATGGAAGGATCACATGGCAGCATATAGGAAGCCCCTGGAACTTACTGGTGGCTGGAGACATGTAAGAGCTCAGATCCTCAGGCACACAGCTACAGGGAAATGAATTTTACAAACAACTTCAACAAACCTGGAGGAAGCAGATCTTCCTTCATTAGGATTCTTAATGAGAATACAGCACTGAGTTTGACCTTGTGAGACCCTGAGAAGACCATTTAGCCATTCTGGATTCCTAGCCATAAAACGTTAAGAGATTAAAAAGAAATTATTAAAAGCCTTTTAGACGATGTATCTCACAAAGACTACATAGCTGCCTGCCAGCACACTAGCCTGGAGTCACAGCCCTTCTACAGCATCAGCACACCTGCATACTGCGGTGTTGTCATTATCTTCTTACGCTTTTATCGCCTTTATCTTAAATATTGGGGATTGAGTAAGAGGGGAAAAACGTTTGTTCTCTCATCTCAATAACACAAAAATCAACACAGAAAAGGTAAGGATTTTTTTTTCCTACCAACAAATAAGCAATGCTGCAGCAGCAGCCAACAGCTGGAGTCCTTCACCTCAGTTCTGTCTGTATACCTGGAGACAGTGTCAGATCCCACAGGCTTAGAGCTCAATCCCCAACCTGGAACCCTTCCTACATATCTTGTTGTCTGGCATTTGAGGGGTTGTTTTGTTTTGAAACAGTTGATTATGCAGCCCTGGCTAGCTTGGAACTCAGACTGGCCTCCAACTCAGAGATCCACCTGCATCTGCCTCCTGCGCACAGGAATTAATTACACCACCATGCTCGGCTCCCCTCGCACTTTAGATGCTAGCACAAGCCTCAATCTGTGACCTGTGCTTCTGAACAACCAGCTATACACTAGTTGCCCACAATCCTCTCCCAGGTTTGATAAATTTACCTGACTAGACTACAGAACTCAGAGAAACATGTGCTTTGTTTTGATTCGAATTACAAAGAATAGCAGATGACAGGATGAGGCTGACAGAGGGAGCACAGAGCTTCCCTGCCCTCTCTGGGTGAATTCTACAAAAAACCATATATTAATATTATTGGGTCTAGACCTGGGTGCCAGAATCCCCAGTATTCCTTCCTTGGCAATACCATACCAGTGAGGTTTATCTAAAGAAAGACTACTGCTAATTGAAAACTTTCTCCAAATTCTTTAGTACCCTCTTCCTCACGGACTTGGAGAATGAAGGCCCTTGCCACTTATATCATATAAAGTAGGTCAAAGAATTCCTTTACGGCCATCTCCAAGGCAGAAACAAAATTAGAATTTTCTATGACATGCCTTGGGGAGTTAGTTATGAACCACTAACCATGAACAAAAAAGTATGTACCATGGTATAAAATACATTTTGGTTCATGATCCTATATTAACTACACATTATGCCTTGACTTTTTTGTACAGATTAATAATTTATTATATGAATTCTACTAAAAAGGTTACCTCTATGTGGGTAGGATGAGACACACCTTTAATTCTTGCATTTGAGATCAGGTTTAGGCAGAAGGCTCAGAAACTGATCACATGACCACCAATCTAGGTTACACGAGACTCTGTCCAAAAACAAACAAACAAAACAAGAAAGCACTTCTGCTCTCCTTGTGTTATTTTTCTGAGCCACAGTCTCCTGCAGCACAGGCTCCTCCTCAGTTCCCATCTTCATACCTCAGCCTCCTGAGTACTGAGATCACACACATCTGACTCCTTGCTCATCTTTAACTTTCAGTTGTGTGCCATTCTGTTGTATATCTGTTTCTCGTATTAAACACGGTTGAAATTTTGTTCTTTAACCACATTTATCACGTAACAAACACCTGTGACAGAAGCAGCTCTCTATATTATTTTACTCGAACACCTTCACTCATGTCCTGTATTTCTTAAACCTTACTGAAAGTTTCATAACAAGTGAGGCTTTCTGGCCTTTTCTGCTTTCCTCTTTTGACTTAAAAATATACATTTTATTTCTACAATTTCTATTTAGCTGTTCTAAACTAAAAATCTAAAGCACTATAAAATCAGAAAATTTGGGGAGAGTTATATTTAGAATGACTCCGGTGTGTGATTGGGTTGGTGTGAGTGATTGTGTATTGTGTGAGTAATTAGAATATATGGATGAGTGATTCAGTGTATGATTGTGTGTGTTTGTGTGTATGAGATTGGGTATGTGTGAATGATAGGGTAAATGAATGATTTGGAGTATGAATGATTGAGTGCTGGTGTGAGTGATTGGGGTTGGGGTGTGAACACTCACACCAACAATCATTCATACTCCAAATCATTCATGCACCGATGTGCAGGCCTGAGAAAAACTTCTGGGACTCAGTTCTCATATTCCAGTTTGTTTTGCGGCAGGGTCTCTCTTTCCTGCCGCTTTATTTCAGGCGGTCTTGGGCAATTTCCCCATGAACATGCTGGGATTCTCCTGTGGAAGGATCACAGACACGTACTACTACACCAGCCATTTTACAGGGGTCTGGGAATCCCAAATCAGGTTCTCAGGCTTCTGTAGAAAATACTTTCACCCACTGAACCATCTCCCCACGCCTAACCAGAAACTTTTTGATGTACTCAAAAAGTTTAAGAGCTGGCAGAAAATTTGCTTACTTAGCAAAGATGCCTGGAGCATACACACTCTAAAGAAAATAAAAGGTAAACAAAGTTTAAAGTGTTTCTAATTTCAGATTAACTATGCTCAAGGAGGAAATCTGTGAAAACACTCTAAAATCTGAAACATTTCCATTCCTAATCATTTCAGACAAAGGATCTACCCTACATCTAACTGCTTTTTTAAATGGATAAACACTGCTTGAAGTTTTCAAATTGATTTTTTTATTTTAAGCTAATGAAAAGTTCTTTGTTAAGGTATAATCAAGTGACTTCAAGATACATGACCAACACACATCCCTAAGAAGCTGCCCCTAAAACAGTTTTCTTTAAGTGTTATAATTGGTGTTCCTTAACTAGTATTCTTCAGTCTATTAGTAGCCTCACAGTCTAGGTACCATCAGTTGCTTCCTTTTAGAACTTTACATTTAGTATGAACTTTAGATACCATCTAACC
Source organism: Meriones unguiculatus (assembly GCF_030254825.1). NCBI lineage: Eukaryota > Metazoa > Chordata > Mammalia > Rodentia > Muridae > Meriones > Meriones unguiculatus. The sequence continues at coordinate 34,613,986 of NC_083351.1, forward strand.
CAAATAAGTTTTCTCACTATTAGGCTGTTTTGGCCATGTGTACCTTAAAAGCCAAGCCACATTAAAGACATTTCTGAGGCTGTGCTAATTAGCAACAAAAAATGTTATCTGCCAAGATGATGTAGAAAGCAGAGGGAACCCTGAGTGACTGTGCAAGGAGGGGTCGAAGCTCTAAGTGAATGCAGATAAAACTGCATGAATGTGTATGGCTGACAGCCACATCAAGGACTCAGAACCATGGGAATGGCAAAGCCTTCCCCAGGTGAGACTCAAGGGCTGGCAAAGCTTTCCTGTGGTCCAAATGCCTGTATTTAGGAATAATCCACCAGCATGTTAAAAACCATCAGCTGCAGCTTCCTCTGAGTCTACATGACTGCAACCTAAGACTGCTCCCTGCAGTGACCTCCTACTGAGAATAACCAGACCCTTCCTCTGTGTTGTATTTAACAAAAGCACTAAAGTGTCTGGTTGTTGGATAGTTGGTATCTCTCCTGCTCACACACTGCCCACCAGTGTCTTTGTGTCTGTCTGTTCTTCGTTCTCTGGTCACCCCCAGTCAGGTTTGTAAAGCAAGCTGTGCTGGACTCAGCAAGTGGTGCTCAAACTATGTAGAATTTGTACTGGTGAGACGAGGGGATGCTCCCAGAGAGGCAGGTAAACAAGACAGAGAAGAGTGAAGAAAAGTACGGTGCAACTCTAAGCTTTAAGTGTAAAGCATGAGGCAAGCAGAATCTAGATAACAGTTCTATGTTAGTGCTTTGTGGAGAGATTTGTACGGTCTTGTGAATGAGGGATGAGAGCAAGGCAGGGCCATAATTCTTAGACCGTGTTCTGGAGACATGTCCTTGGTTCCCAGGAGAAGGGACAGTAAGTAAATGCTAAACCCTGCAGCCAACAAATCTACTATTACTGTTCTAACTCAAGAACTTACTATAAACACGAATACATGCACTAAATCCTGACCAATCCCACCTCTGGTTTCTGCCAAACCACACTCGGTTACACAGATCCTGTTTTCCTGGCGTGTTAGACAAGTAGCAGGGTTTTTAAAAATAGAAGGGGCAGAACCAGAAAAGGCACTGCTGCGGTGATCTTTTTGTACACTGTGTAAAGACCGTATATTCAAATGCTGATTTTTATGCCAGGAGAGAGCTGAATATAGGTCAATCTTTGGTATTGTTATTCTTTTGCTGCATCATATTTTGTAAACACTTCCTTCAACACCTCCTTATTAGTTTAATAAAGACCTGAACTGCCTATAGCAAAGGCAAGTAAGGGAGGCACAGATAGGAATTCCAGAAAAGAAAGCAATGCTAAGATTCACCGGCCAGACAGGAAGGAAGAAACAGGGTGCTAAGACTGAAAGACTGAGGAAAGGTAACAAGCCATGTGGCATAACATAGATTAATATAAAGGGGTTAAGAGCTATTTGGGGAACAAGCTAAGCTAAGGCCAAGCTTTAGTAATTAATAAAAGGTATCAGTATCATAATTTGAGACCAAGAAAGTCCTGTTATATTTGGCAACCAACAGTCATAAATCATAGTAAAAAACCTAAACATACAACGGGGGGGGGGATCAAGGTGCTTGGGAGACAGATGGGTTCACTGCCATTCCCAAACACATAATGAGTTCATTTAACCTGATTTCTTTTCTTTTCTTTTTTTTTTTTTTTAGAGGTAGGGAGAGGAAGGAGAACAAGAGGAAGGAAAGAGGAAATAAAAATATTAAAGGTATTAGTAGCTAAGATTGACTATATGAACCAGTTTATTTAATGAGTTCACACATTGTACTGTTTTGAATAAACAAAAGAATAGCTACATTTACGTATTATATTAAGTACCTTTGAGAACATTGGTTCTCAAAAGAAAAAAAAACTAAGAAATATCTCAAAAAAAAATTTCACCATCATCAGCAATTAGTAAAATGCAAATGAAAATAAGAGATTTCATCATTCTAGAGTCTGAATGGCAAAGATCAACAACTGACAACAAATACTAAAGGGTATGCGTGAAAAAGGGAACCCTCACTCACATAAACTGGAATCAGGATAGAGAATTCTCATAAAATTAAAAATAAATTTGCTACATGACTATACCAGCTACACCACTCCTTGGCACATGCCCACAGGACTTGCCATTTGGCTCCACAGATACTTGCTCAGCCATGTTCACTGCTGATCTGTTCACAATAACTAGGAAATGGAAACAACCTGAAGTCCTTCTACCGACGAATAGGTGATAAAAATGTGTACATAAACACTATGGGCTACTACTCTGCTGTAAAGAAAAGGGAAATCATGAACTCTGCAGGTAAATGGATGAACTAGAAAAGCTCATATAGATGAGGCAATTCAAAGGCAGAAAGACAAACTGAATGTTCTGTTTCATCTGGAGCGCCTAGCTCCAAATCATCAGATTTGGGTACACATCCTGGAGTAAATGCAGAAACTAGAAAAGTAAAAAAGGGACAACTGCCTGAGAAGAATATGGGAGCAACAGAGAGGGGAACAGCAAGATATAAGTGATCTATCTGGTCAGAGATGGGAAAAACGGAGAGAGGCCTAATGAGGGAAGGGAGAGGGAGATAAATACAAAAGAAAGAGAAGAGGATAAAATAACGGTGAGGATGTTTGAAAAAGTCAAAGAATCATACCATTAACAATCTTCCCTTAAAAACTGTAATAGATACAAGTCTGTGTATAAATATGCAGGCCAGGTGGATATCTGTGAGTTCAAGGACAGCCAGGGCTACACACAGAGAAACCTTGTCTTAGAAACTGCACTCCACCCCCAAAAGCCCCCTTTGGTTCTCCTAATTAACATGCTCAGACGCCACATGCTCACCACTGCATCCTAGCCCATTCTAACACAGACCTCCCCTTTTTCTCTTCTTAAAAGTTATACCTGCAGGGGGCTGGAGAGATAGCTCAGAGGTTAAGAACAATGGGTACTCTCCAAAGGTCCTGAGTTCAATTCCCAGCAATCACATGGTGGCTTAAACCATCTAAAATGAGATCTGGTGCCTTCTTCTAGCATGCAGGCAAAACATTATATATATAATAAATAAAAATTCTTAAAAAAAGTTATACCTACAAGGTTATTTGCTGCTGTTTTTCTGCCAAGTTAACTTTTCTTCCCAGCTTAAGAAAGGATCTCTGTTTGAGTGTGGTTTGTGCCTAATCTGGCTGAAGGAGAATGTGGGGTCTGCTAACACATCCCTGTCAGAGTGCCCCATAGGTGGAAGGAAGCTGAGCTGCAGAGGACTCTGAGACTAGACTAGCTGCCTGGGAGAAGCAGACACCAGACCAGCTGCAACCTGAGGGACCTAGAAGGACTCCATCCATCCTTATGAACTGCCTGCTGTGGCCTGTTCCAGATTCCCAGCTTTCTAAGTGTCATCCATGCTAGACTGGTCTTTGGTGATGCAGCTGTCTTTGTGTCATTTCTGCTCTTATACGTAACCCCTCAGCCACAGTCCTGTAAGTTACCCCAAAATACTCACTGGTATGCCAAGTTGAATCTTGTTGGTATCTGTACTTTTGTCTGCCATGGGTTCCCAACTGGAATGAGTAAACGTGTGTGTTTCATATCAGAAAAAGTTTTGTCACACAGCACTGGGGTAATTGAGTCCTTGTCTCAAACATGGAAGATGAGACCAGAGAAATGAGATGGAATGAGATAAGATGAAGGCAGAGAAGAGTAAGTACGATAGCAGAGCAGATAATGGCACTTGCCACATAGGCCTGATCCCTGGAACTCATGTAAAGGTAGAAGGATAGAACAACTCCATAAAATTGCATTCTGACCTTCACACACATGGTTTGGCAAATGAGGACCCCCCCCATAACAATAAATTAAAATACTAAAATAAAATCATAAAGCTGCCACTTGTATCATCCACCTATTGGTGGACATCATCCTATTTACCATGATCAACTCCTTTTTTAATTGAGACAAGATCCCACTATGTAGCCCTGGCTGGCCTGAAACTTGCTATGTAAAACAGGCTAGTCTCAAATTCACAGAGATGCACCGGCCTGCCTCTACATATCAAGTACTGGGATTAAAAGCTGTGCTATCACATTTAGCCCTATATTTTCTTTTATCTAGTATGTAATTGACATTTATTTTTTATTGTCTGTTTTCCCCAGTTATACAGTAAATTCATGAAAAACAGGGATTTCTATCCTTCTTGTATCCTGATATATTCCCTAAATGCCTAGAAACATAGCTACCAAATAAATACTATTTTCTGGCTCAAATCAACAGAATAAGTTATAAGTGCATAGTAAAGAAAATCTGCTCATTCCACTCTGAGAAACAATCTACGCACTTCACAGAAACACAAAAAATGACCAAGGTTTAGTTTAGGCTTTGGAAACAAAGTAAATAATAATAAATAATAATAATAAAACAAAGATAAATCACAAAATGAAAGCAGATGCAGAGGGCACACATGGTTCATGTGCTTGAGAGGATGAGGAGACTCCTGCAAGTTCCAGGCATTAGACCCTGATCAAGAAAACAATGTGAGGGTCGAGGAGATACCTCCGTGGCTAAAGCACTTGTGCTGAAGTGTGAGAGCCAGAGTTCAAAAAGCTGGGACTGAGACATGTGTCTCCAACCTAAGCTTTCTTACAGCAAGATGGGAAGCTGAGATGACCATGGGGCACACACAGTGGCCAACAAGAAATCCTGCTTCAAATAAGGTGCACAGTGAAGACCAACACCCAGGTTTCCTCCGACCTTCACACAACATTCACGGCGGCACACAGATGCCTGTGTACGTACACACACACACACACACCATCAAACACCATCACATATAAAAAGAGGGAAATGATGACAACACAATATCAACTATAAGAGAAACAAGTATGGACTGTCTGGGATATTTCCAACTAGAAGCACATAGACTGCTAACTGTTCAGGGAGCACATGTTCACGTATTAAATAAGCCTCGTGTCCAGACTGTGCAGAGAAAGAAGCAGGACAGAGATATAATGGGGACCTGGAGGACTGGGTAGGAGACCAGGTCACTTCTGAGCATTAAGCTTTAGGTTCTCTAGAGCAGTCCAATAACCTGATACACACCAGTGAGACCCTCCGTACTCTGCGACTCAGCATTAGACCCTCAAGTCTCCCCCAGGGGCTCTAGGTCCAGAGTTAGAGGTAAATCCAGCAGTACAGTAAGGGTGGCATGCATTTTCACGGTGGCAGACATCAACAAGGACCTCACCTTGTCACTGTCATCATGACAAATGTGGTCGTGATGGATGGACTGGCACTGAAAAGAAGCACCAACACTACCTACGAGAAAAAGGAAGGAGAGTTAAGCAGCAGTAATCCCTTACATTAAACTGCTTTAGCAATTAAAGAGACTTAGGTCCATTATCCCATCTAATCCTCAAACAAGCTTGTAAAGTAGCACAACAACATTATTTGTGGATTTTCAAAAGTTCCATGTGCATGCACATGAGTGCATGGAGGTCAGACAACAACTTGAAGGAATTGGCTCTGCTTTCTCCTATCTATCCTTCTATCTAGGGACCAAGCTCAGGCTGTCAGACAATCTGTAGGCCCAATCTGGAGTTTCTTCAGAGAAGAAAAGCACAGACACTGATTTGCAAATAGTGGAAACGCATATCTGAAACTGAAGCCTGGTTATTCAAATCTGACTCATCACACTGAAGCACAGCAAGTGGGCTACTTTCCAAGTAAGCCCTAAAAGCATCCTCCAGGAAGGCCAAGTCTTACATTTCTGTTCAGTGTACATATACTGTCAGGCTGACCCTACAACACATAAATACAATTTACCCAGGCACTGATGGCATATGCACTATGGAGGCAAAGAAGAAAGATCAAGAGTTTAAAGACAATGGACAAAGGACAGTAAAAGTTTCTTTTTAAAATCTATGTCAAAGCCAGATGTGGTGGCACACACCTGCAATCCCAGCATTCAGAGGCAGAAGCAGGTGAATCTCTGTGAGTTCGAGGCTAGCCTGGTCTACAAAGCAAGCCCAGGACAGCCAAGGTTACACAGAGAAACCCTGTCTCAACAAAACAAAACAAAACAAAAATCTACGTCAAATAAAATATCAAGTATTGTTAAGCATGGTGTCACACACCTTTAATCCTAGCAAATGGCAGGCGGAGGCAGACGGATCTCTGTGCATTTGAGGCCAGTCTGGTCTACAGAGTTCTAGACCAAAGAAGTTATATGATGAGACCCTGTCTCAAAACAAAACAAAAAAAGAAAACCAAACAAAACTATCAAATATTTTTGTTAATTTAAACATGAACATAACTAGCACAGATTACTGTGGGCTTATCTGTGACTGTCTCTCTATGGTACCAAGGCTCACCTTTAACTTGCACTCATCCTCTCTGCCCCAGAGTGCGTTGGCTATAGGAATATACCACTGTGCAAGTCCTAATTACCTGGGTTTTTTCCTAAAGTTTTTGGTTACTACTTCACATCATACACAAAACAGTAATTAAAAGCTCTTTATAATATTTAAAAAATGAAGCCAGATGTGGTGGCAATGCCTTTAATCCCAACATTTGGGAGGCAGAGGCAAACGGATCCCTATGAATTTGAGGCCAGCATAAATAGTTCCTGGATAGCAAAGGCTACATAGTGAGACTCTGTCAAAGAAAGGAAGAAAAAAAGGAAAAGGAAAAGGAAGGAAGGAAGGAAGCAAGCAAGCAAATTTTAGGGGAAAATTATCATTTCTGTTGTTGTTTTTAATATGTAATCTCCAAGAAAAAAAAATAGTAGTGACAAGAAGATTACAAGTATGAGGAGGCCAATCTAGTCTAAACACAGAATTCTAAATCAGCAGGAAAAAACTAAACAAAACAAAAACAAAACCTGTGTGTGTGAATGTGGGGTGTTAGGGAGAGTGTGCTTTTATTGCTGGGGCCTCATGCATTCTAGGCCAAGTGCTCCAGCACTGAGCCATATCTGTAGCACACACCCTGTCCCAGTCTTCTGAAAAGTTGATATAAACATAAAGCCATAAATGAAAAGTTGGCACATATAAACTGGACATGGTGGTGCATGCCTGTAATCCTAGCACTTGGGAGGTGGGGGCAAGATCAGGAGTTCAAGGCCAGCCTGAGCTACTTGTGGGCCCTGTCTCAAAAGAAAAAGTAAAAGTTAACACACATGACTCTGGACTAGAGAATAATAAAAGCCTTTAAAAGCCTTTCTCCTAACATTTGAGAATACGACTTTCAGAAAAGCTTAGCGATCAAGAAAGCATGCCAACTATACTTGGTAACTATGTTTTTGAAAGAAATTTACCCAGGTAAAAACTGTATCAGGATGAGAAATACAGTAACTACTTTCTAGGGAGCCACAACTCTGAGCCACCTTGTAATTAGGCTTGTCTCTCCTAATCCTCCCTGTGGAAGATCCTGGTTTGATAATTTTCCCAGTGCTGGGGACTGAACCAAGGGCCTAATGCATGCAGGCAAGCATTCTACCATTGAACTACATTTTCCTAGCTAGACTAGCCCTAGACCCATCACATAGTCTTTTTGTTCCTTTATTAAAAATAAAGGTAATGTTTCTACAAATTCAAACTGTGAGAGGGAAGTCAAATGAAGACAGCAGGCTAGGGCATTTGGTGGTGAAGTGTGTGCTGTACACGTTTGACTCCCCGGGGCATACACACAAACCAGAAGCCTGACACAGTAGCAAAGGCGTCTGCAATCCCACTGTGCCCTTTGGGGAGATGGGAGGCAGAGAGAAAAGAATCTCCAGAAGCTTGTAGGTCAGCAAGCCTGGCTTACAGGTGAAGGGACTCTGTCTCAAAAACAAGAGCTTGTCTTCTCACTTCCATATACACACCCAAACCCCCACACATGCAAAATAACACAAGACAAAATTATTTTTAAAAATACTTTTAAACTATAAAGGATAAAGAAAAATACCTTAAGCTGGACGTGGTGGCAGATACTTTTAGTTCTAGCACTCAGGGAGGCAGAGGCAGGCGGATCACTGTGAATTCGAGGACAAAGTGAGTCCAGGATAGCCAAGGCTACACAAAAAATTCCTGTTTCGGAAAAAAAAAAAAAGAAAAAAAGATACCTTAACAGATTGACCTGTTAACTTCTCAAATGCACAAGAGCTTCCTAATCTACATAGTATAATAATCTCCCAATTCATTTTTATGGCATTTATTATACATTTAAAAGATAGCACTGGAATAAAAAGACAATTGTGTATGATGACACACACCTTTATTCCCAGCACTTGTGAGGCAGAAGCAGGTGGACCTCTGTGAGTTCAAGACCAGCCTGACCTATACATTGAGCTCCAGGCTAACCAAAATGATACCCTGTCTCAAAAATAAAAATAAGAAAACTATCCCACTTTTAAGACTAAGAATAAAAATAAGTAAAATTGGGCTGATGAGATGGTGCAGAGTAAAACTACTTGCTGCTTGACAATCTTAAGTCAGGCAACCACAAAATGGAAAAGAAAAGAAAACCCTGCAAGCTGTCCTCCGACCCCACACATACCAACACTCTCATGCACCCACACCAATAAATGTAAATAAAAGTATACTATTAAGTCATATTGCTATAACTCGGTGCTTACTAGAGACTGTTGGACTGGCAAAAAGAACTGTAAGAACTGACACGTTATGAGCAGTCCTCTGACAGGAAGATCAAACATAGCTGGAGCTCCTTGTGGAAAAGCCCAGTCTCATGACTGTGGCTGAGGCCGTAATGCCCCAGCTTCCCCAGCCCTGGTGAGAATGAACACTCCAAACAACTGACTCAGAAAAGCTCTTCTAAAAGAGAGGATTAAAATAAATGACACTAGACTGGAGGCAACATCTGAAATAATTCAGTAGTTATGAGGTTAAGACAGAAGTATCTCGAAACGTAAAGGTCAGAGCTGGGGAAGCGGTTTAGTAGGCAAGCATAGGAGCTGAGTTAAAATCCCCAGTACCCACATACAGCAGATATGAAACACCAGCATCTTATTCTCAGCAGTCCTATAGGGTGATGGGATGCAGAGACAGGAGAATCCCAGAAGCTCATGAGCCAGCCAGCCTGGTGGTTTATACAGAGGAACAACAGGCCCAATCTCAGGGCTGACCCCTAAGATTGCCCTCCTAACTACATATGTAGCCATGCCTGCAATAGCAAACACACACTGATAGAAAGGTAAAGGCCAGCCTGGGCTACACAGCTCAATCAAACACGAATAAACAAACAAGCCAAATGCATTCCTTTAGGCCTAGCTACTTCAGACACTGGTGTGAGACGGTCATTTGTGCCCAGGAGTATGTGGCCACCTTGGGCAAGTTAGTAGGACCCTATCTCCTAAAAATGAAATGAAATCAGGGCTGAGGCTACAGCTAAGTGCTAAAGCATTTGCTTAGCATGTGTGAAGCTGTGGGTTGGATCCACAGCAATGAAACAAGCAAGCAGACAGTTACATGCAAACCCGGACAAACCTTACACACTACAAAAAACAAAACAAAACAAAAAAACCCTAATTCACTGTGAACAAGTGAAAATTCTATGAAGGCTGGGAGAAGGCTCAGTGGGTAAAGTGCTTGCTGTACAAACATGAAAATCCAAGTTCAGATCCCCATCATCCACAAAAAGCTATTATCTGTAACCCTAGCACTGGGGAAACAAAAACAGATGGACCCTGGGAGGCTGCCTGGCTATTGTAGCAGAAATGCTGAGCCCCAGATCAATGAAAGATTCTGTCTCAAAAATAAGGTTGGTAGAGAACAATAAACCTCTCTGACCTCCAAACACCACACACACACACACTGATTTCTTTACTTTGTTTGTATTTGGTGAATACACACAAATATACAGGCGCATGTGCCCATGTAGAGGCCACAGCAGGATACCAGGCATCTTACTCTATCACTGCTCACATGACTGCCGTAAGTGTGGGTCTCCTGCTGAACCAAAACTCTCATTTTCTGCTACTCTGGCTGGCCACAAAAATCTCAGGAGCCATTTGTCTCTTACCCCCCACCCCCACCAAGTGTTGGGCCTCCATGCTTGACTCTTTATGCAGGTGCTAGGGATTCAAACACAGGTCCTCATGCCTACAGAGAAAACATTCATAACCCTCTGGGCAATCTTCCCAGGTCCTAAATGATTTTAAAAAGAATATTTTCTTAGAGAGGAGCCTATATGTTTCACATAATTACCAAAGGAGCCAAAGGTACAAATACAGAAAATCCCATTTTAGCAAACAGGAGATGCTGGGACCACAGGAACAATCTGGATCAGAAGTTTAGCAAGGGAAAAGGCAGGTAGTATTTTGTAAAGAGTAAGCAGGTGTGTGAAGGAGACTGGGGCTGCAGCTCAATACTAAAGTACTTGCCCACCAGTCATGAAGGCTGGTTTGACAACCCCCCCACCCCAGGACTTTAAAAAAGTGTATAAAACCCAGGGAAGAGAGAGCAGAAGAACAAAAATCAAGGTATGGTACATAATTTTGCAAAACTTAGATAACACAAAGAGGTCAAAGCTGAAACAATGAGAGTAAAACAGAGAAGTCACAGAGCCAGTGTCAATGTCAGCTGGGACTTTCTATCCATAGGACCACAGTAGGAACACAAAAACAAGCTGGGCACAGTGGCCTGTAATCCCAGCCCTCAGGAGGAAGAGGCAGGGTTAGGGTGTGTGAGTTTGAGGCCAACCTGGCCTACAAAGCTAGTTCTAGGACAGCCAGAGCTGTTACACAGAGAAACTTTGTCTCTTTAAAAAAAAAAAAAAAAAGGAAAAAGAAACACAGAGTGGACATTATCTGTCATGTTCAAAAAGACTGTGAATGCAAAACTCGGTGGTCAATTCTGAACACTCATCTTTCTTGACCTACTGGTAGTACCCAGTTGATACAGTTCTGTAGTGGAAGTTTTGGTTTCTTTAAAAGCTCAGTTATGTTATGTAAATATGTTTTTGTTTTAATCCCACGTATGGGATTTTACTTTGGGCTAGTTTGTCCACCACTGATAATTGCCTCCAGTGGGGTGTGGTCTTTGCCTGCTGGTAATGGCCTGCCTTGTGCAGCAGGGAGAGGGGCGAAGTCTACAACTCTGAGGGACATAAATATAGGAGCCAGAAAGAGGAAGGGCAGCAGTTTGGAGAGATATGGGAGAGATGCTTCGTGGCCAATGGCTTGGATGGGATAGACAGAGGAGACTGTTTGCTGGATGGAGATTGGTATTGCCCCTTAAACAGCTGGGAAAAGTAAAGAGATCTGTGACCCCTCTCCCTGATAACCTTCTCTTCTGTCTGTCTTAGGGTTAAAGGGCTGGTGGAAGGGAGGTAGAGGTCTAAACACCCCAAATAAAATAGAGTTTACAAATGAGAGGAACACAGCTGTCCTCAAAACATGTTGCCACAGTAAAACAAGGTCATATGGCACCTCTATGGAATCTTATAAGGAACTAACAGTTTCCCAAAGTGACAGAATCATTTTATAATCCCAGTAAAATACAGAAGGGTATTTTCAGTTTTTCCTGGAGTACAACCCTATCAAAATGCGGGTTAGCAGTTTGCAGACTGTGTAATCACAGGAAAGTCACTCTACAAATCTTTTGCCTATCACTGGAAAATGAGAGTAACATGATCAGCTTCTATGGAAGTCACAGAGCCCCTCTGAGAGTTTAGTAACACAGGCATGGCAACACAAGCAGTATGACACACCTACAAAAGGTATGTTCCTGTAGCACAGACTGTCGCAGAGTTTGCATGAGTTAAGAATTTAGCAATGTCTAGCACAGAAACGGTAGAACTGTTACTGGGGGGGGGGGTGCCAGTGCTCACACCATGTACACATGCAAAGCCACATATGTGGCTTGTTTGTCACACTTGGCCTTTCCCCTTGAGACAAGCCCCTCCGGTAACAAACAGACACAGGTTTTTTACTGGGGATTTTTTTCCCCCTGAGGAGCTGAAATTAAATGGGGGGGGGGGGGGGGTTGAGGGGAAGAAGAGGAGGAGGAGAGGTTGAGTATAATTCTGCTCCTTCCTATGTACTATTTACAGCTCTCCTGAAAGCTACTGATGTGGAAGAGCCATCAAAATATACAAGTTAAAAAAATAAAAAGCAAACTTCAAAACAATAAATATACTAACTTCTTATTTATAAAAACAATCAAGCTGGGTGTCCTTTTAATCCTAGCACCTGGGATACGGAGACAGGAGGATCTCTGTAAGTTTGAGGCCAGCCCAGTCTAGACAGCAAGTTCCAGACAGCCAAGACTACACAGAGAGACCCTGTCTCAGGAAAAAACAAAACAAAACAAAACTTAAAATTAAAAATACAAGCTAGGTGGTGGGGGCAGATGCCTTTAACCCCAGCAGAAACAAGTGGATCTCTGAGTTTGAGGCCAGCCTGGTATACAGAGTGGACACCCAGGGCTACAGAGACAAACCCTGTCTCGGGGGGAAAAATACAAACTATTCGAAGTAAGTATCCCTTGAAAATAATATGGAACATCAACAAGCTTTTGAATTATTTTCATTTTCTGTAAGTATATGCTAGACTTGTGTAATTACCAAAGAAGGATGGAGGAGATCCCGGCCTGATGACAGGAGACTATCATGGAAGCTTGATGCCAGCTGGCCTGGTGTGTGCAGCAAGTGCTAAAGCAACAGAAAGACCCTGCCTCAAACAAGAGGGAAGGTGAGGATTCTCAAGGTTGTCCTCCACACCCAAGCCATGGTGCAGCCACAGCCACAGCCACAGCCAGAAAAACAGAGACAAAGAGAGATGACAAAGATTATTACTTATATAGTGAAGGTGAAATTATACAACCTTAAATACTAATTATATAATTACACATATGCAACCTAAGATAGCAATTTAACCTTCCTATTGAGGATTTTCCCCCCTTCAGTACCTCATGGTCTGACTGCCTTGAAAACCCCATAGCAGAGAGTTTTGTTTCTGTCAGCCAATGCCATAGTGGCTAGAGGAGGGAAAAAGTAGTAGAAGAAAAGAACAAAGAGAGCTAGAGATATAGTTCTGTGATGGACACCCATCTATTACCCCAAGGACCTGACAGCTAGAGATATAGTTCTGTGATGGACACCCATCTATTACCCCAAGGACCTGACTGCAGAGGGACATGGGAAGGCTCGGTAGAAAAAGCATCTGTCAGGCACTGCTGAGGTTATAAAATCTTTGCCCAGCCTGGAAGACATCTATTGTGACCTCAACTATCTATCAACTAACACAGCCAAGATTTCCATGAAAATCAGCTGATATGTAAAATGTACAATAAATCATTTCATTTAAGGCATTTTGCCTGTTCAAGGTTACTAAATTACTCTATCAATTTTTTTCAGTACCAATTACCTCACCTCAGATTAATTTCCAAACTATGTCTCATCTCATGTTATTTCACCACATACTTCTTCATCCATAACAACTACCTATATCTAGAACTAGAAACTTGGCCAAAAGGCCAGGTGTGGTGGCACGGTGGCTTTCTTAACTACTGAAAATGTTGTGGGACAAGGCATCACTAAGTAGCCCTGGTTGGGCTGGAACTTGCTATATATATAGACAAGAACTCACAGAGACCTGTCCAGAGGTAGGAGTTTGAGACTGGCCTGGTTTATACATCAAGTTTGAACCAGCCAGGGCTACATAGCAAGAGCCTATCTAAAAAGAAATGAAAGAAAGGAAAAAAGAGAGAAATCAAGAAATCAAGAAGGAAGGAAGAAAGGCAGGCAGGCAGGCAAGTGGACAGACTATGACCCTAAAAACCCATCATATAGATAGTGAACAAACTGCCAACTTTATTAAATACCATATTTGAAATGAAAGTTAAATGCACTGTAAGAATGATGTCCTAACATCTCACTGCAGAAGTGAGCCAATTCACCATCTAATGTCAGTCACGTTTGGAAACAACACTCACACACAAGTTCCTAGAAAAACCTGGCACTTAGAGGATAGGCTACAAGCAGCTGACTCCCAAGGACAGCGACTGAGAGGCCCTGGTTAGTGCCTAACCCGAATTCCCCATTAGTCACTTCACCCTAATCAAAGAAGGCTAAGGGAGTACGGCTAGAAGAAAGGAGTGTCTACACCCAGAACAGCCTAACCCCCGATTAGCCATTTCAAATATGGCCTTCTAAGGAGGCCTGCTAATGCTGTAATTTAAGTTTTGGCTGTTTTTACTTAATATGTTTGTTAAATCCAAGCAGATTTCAAGCTGCGAGAGAGTAGACTATTAATGGACTATCCACAGGCAAAAGAGTGAACAGCAGTACAGTTGGGTGGGTGTTTGGAGGACAAAGATGAGCCTGGTGGTATAACCCCTGATGACCAGGAAGGCACAGGACAAGAAAAATATCCGTGCTTTAGTGAATGATAACAACAAGGGGTGATGGGTGACACAGCACAAACCTCCTGGAAGATGTGAGAGCAATGGTAAAAGAGCCCCAAGTGTGAGGAAACACCAATGACGTAAATGTTCACAAAGAAAAGGAAAACAAAGCAATTCTGTCTCTATCATTTACACACAAAATACAACAACGACTTAGTTCTGAAGACATATTAAGACTCAAAAAACAATTAGGGATCACTACATGCAAATTGTCTTAATCAGCATATACTGCTACAAAACTATTTCAAGACAGATAAACCAGAAAACAACAAAAAGAATGACAGAAGGAACTCAACACTGAAAGTCAGACTAAAATTCTTTCACTAAACTGAAAGAAAAAAATCCTATAAAAGCAACTAGCCCCACAGTGCCACGCACTTGTAATCCCAACACTAAGGAGACTAAGGCAGGAGAATCCAGCATTCAGGGTCATACTCTGGCACCAGTCTGTCTCTATTAAAAGCAACAGACTCCTCACCTGGTTTCTGTGACTAATGAGACAGGTGTTCAAGAAGAGTAAGTGGAGAGAAAGGATCGTAGATCAGAACCTATTGGCTATGACCCAGAGGACACAGGTATGCACCAAAATGTACACAGACAAACATACTCTCGTCATCAAATAAGTGAAACACACTGATGAAGCCAAGCAAGCATGTGTCCCTGTCTCCCTGGCCACTGACACCATTACAGTCAGGTCATTTTCCCAAGATACATGAAAATTTTAATAGAAATTGTATTTTATTATTAGCAACTACCATGAACATTTTCAAAATACTTAATGGCCAAATAAAACATCTGCAAACGAGACTGTCAATGTGTCACTGCAGGCTTGACATACAAATAAGAAGACACAATAAAACAGCAGAGAGAAGGGATGCTGCAGAAGACAACAGCCATGGTCAAGATGAGCCAGCCCACCAAAGAAGGTGAGAGAGAGGAACGCCTAGGGACTAGTGCTAACAGAAGGCTGAGGAGACTGCTGACTCACTAGCTCTTCAGTGAGCAAGAAAGGGCTGACAAGAGACCGTAAGCAGGCTACTTTGTAATACAACCCTTCAGCAAACAGCCACTGGGAACTTACAGAACCTCTAGTTTAGAGATTCTTGCTCAAGCCACTGTTATCTATATATCCCAGATTAAAACATCAAGTTCACCCTGGCTTTAGAAATACTACAGCTACTTTTTAGATTGGGGGGGAGGGGAGTTTAAAAGCAAAAGCATAAGTAAAATCTGAATCCCAAAAAAATTCCACCCTTCCCCCCAAAATGCTATTGGTCCTTTTCACTAACCTGAAATGTTAGCATCATCTCAAACTATGGCTCATAGGGTGGGTTATGTGCCTCCAAGCCTGACGACCCAAGTTCCAGCCCCAGCCCCACCGTAGGAAAGAACAGACCACAAGTTGTCCTCTCACCTCCAGACAAGCACTGTGGTGTCCCCACCAAAATAATACATGCAAAATGAAAATAAATGTCAAAGTAAGGACTGGCCAGGCAGTGGTAACCACACCTCTAATCCCAGCACTCAAGAGGCAGAGGCAGGCGGATCTCTTAGCTCCGGGCCATCCCTAGTCTACAGAGTGAGTTCCAGGACAGCCAAGGCTACACAGAGAAACCCTGTCTGAAAAACAAAAACAAACAAACAAACAAACAAAAAAATCAACAGAAAATTTCTCAAACTTGGAAAAAGAGATGCCAATCAGATATGATTTGTTTAGGACACCAAGAGACAGAGCAGAAAGGAATTGTCCCTTGTTACAATTAGAACACTAAATACACAAAGACGGCATCCTGACAGAGCAAGAGACACCATGTGCAGTATACAAAGAACTAACAGGATAACAGCAGAGTATTCAACTGAAACTTTAAAAGAAGGAGGGCCTGGGCAGTGACTCAACTGCCCACCCAGACCATTATACCCAGCAAAGCTGTCTGTTGTAACTGAACGAAAAATAAAAACTTTCCATGATAAAAATATACTAAAGGAATGCATAATCAGAAAATACTTAACAACAATCTTTTGAACTGAACAACAACAACAAAAAACTATCCACAAGTCCACAGAAAAAAAAAATAAACCACAACAGGATAATAGTTAAGCAAGAGAGAAAAAAAGAAAAAACTAACAAACATTACCAAATCAACAAATGGCAGAAATTAATGCACACTTTTCAACAAGGACTGAGCATTAATGGTCTCACTTTCCCAACCTAAAGACAGGGGATCCTACACCACTGGTCTCCTCAAGCACCTGCAAGCATGCACACAAACCTACACACAATTAAAAGTAAAAATAAATCTTTGAAAAAGGGGGGTGGGGCAAACACTAGCACATTGGATCAAAAAAATAGGAACCATTTATTTGATGCCTCCAAGAAACAGATGTTACTGGAAAAGCCAGCTGTCACCTTAGGTTATAAGAATGGGAAAAGTTCCAAGTAAATGGACCTAGGAAACAACTAGGTATTTAACTGTTCCAGTAAGGGAAAACAGACTTTACATCACAACTAGGGAGAAAAGGATGGTCAGGTCCCACTAATTAAGGGAACACAGAGGACATTATGACTCTAACAGTTGCTCCCCCTGCACAGGTGCATTCAAGCTCATAACAAATAATATTAGATGTAAAGCCTAATTAAGTCTTTTTTAACTGTCTTTTTAAAAAAGATTTATTTATTATTTATACAACATTCTGCTGGCACACCAGATCTTACTATAGATGGTTATGAGCCACCATGTGTTTGCTGGGAATTAAACTCAGGACGTTTGGAAGAACAGTGAGTGTTCTTAAGCTCTAAGCCATCTCTCCAGTTCCCCCAGATTAAGTCTTGACCAACAGTAGTGTGACTTTAATGCTCAACCAACTGACGGACCTCCCTAACAAAAAATAAACAGAAACATGCAAATTAAATGACACTATAGATCAGGTGGGCATAACAGACATCTATAGACCATTCCATCCAAACTATGCAGAATACACATTATTCTCAGCAGCCCATGGAACTTTCTCCAAGACAGGTCACATATTCTGAAACAAAGCAAGACTCAACAAATACAGTAAACAATACCTAGTAGTCTATCTCACCACAATGGACTACAAATCAACAATAGAAACCCTAGAAAATACACAAACTCATGGAGATTAAACAACACATTCCTGAATAATAAATAGGTCCTTGAAGAAATCAAGAAGGAAATTTTAAAATCTCCCAGAAACAAATGAAAATAGAAACTCAGAAGACCAAAACCTATGGGATATAATGAAAGTAGTCCTGTTAGTTCTAAATGCCTACCTTAAGAAGCCAGAGAGGTAGCACATGTCTTTAATCCCAGCAAAGAGAGTCAGATTTCTGTGAGTTCAAGGCCAGTCTGGTCTATAAAGTGAGTTCCAGGACAGCCAGGACTACACAGAGAAACCCTGCCTCACAAAACAAAACAAAACATAAACAAAAATGCCAGAGAGAGCACAAATAAATAATGATTCATCTTAGAGCCCTCAAAAAAGATGAAGCCAAACCCCAAATCAGTAGATGAAAAGAAATAGATCAGAGCAGAAATTAATTAAATGGGAACAAAGATAACACAAAGAATCAATGAAACAAAAAGTTCTTTGAAAAGTATGATTGACAAACCCTTAGACATATCAAAAGACAAAGATTAATAAAATTAGAGACTCAGATCAATAAAATTAAAGATAAAAGGAAATCCACTATAACATAACAAATTCAGAAAATCATTAAGCTTGATTTTGAAAGTAGATATCATTAAAAAAACAAAAAACAGAAATCCAAATAAAAAAATAAACCCAAAGCGATCAGGTAATAATTTTTATTTTTTTATTTTTTATTTTTTTGTGATGGCTCGCTGGCTCCTGAAGCTCTCTATATAGACCAGGTTGACTCATAGAGATCCTCCTGTCACGTCCCTGTTTTTAAATTGTGACACCATATAACATTAATTTTACCTCTGTGTAGCCCTGGCTGTCCTAGACTCGCTTTGTAGGTCAGGATGGCCTCAAACTCACAGCGATCCACCTGCCTCTGCCTCCCTTTGCTGGGATTATAAGCTTGGTTCTGGTTCAACTTTACCATTTTAATCACGGAAAATGCATAATACAGGGTTACTAATTGTATTCATAATGTATGTGAACAGTTGCTATTTTCAGAGCATTTTAATTTTCCCAAATGAAAATCTGTATCAGTCAATAACTTCTCTTTACTGTGTCCTGTTTACAAAACAACAAACAAACAAAAACACACAGTCAAAAGACTTTAAGTTACAGTATGTTGCTACAGGTTATGGCTGCCCAAAACCAGTATGGAGGGCAGGCACAAAACTAACTTTCATTTGTAGCTTCACCAAAAATTAGAATATTTATTTTTATGTGCATTAGTGTTTTGCCTGCATGTATATTTGTATGAGGATGCCAGAGCCCCTGGAAATGGAGCTACAGATAGTTGTGAGCTACCAGTGGATGCATGGGAATTGAACACAGGTTCTCTGGAAGAGTAGCCAGTGTTCTTCACCATCTCTCCAGCGCCAATAATGAAATTTTTAATTTCCCTCAAAAATCCCATAGTAGTGACAGTGACAAGCTGAAGTCAGTAGAAGAGTGAATAATAGTATGTGGTTCCGTCCCAAGTGAGACATTCAACAGGCTAAACTCACACAATCTTTAAACACATAAAGTTAGGAAAAATGTTTAAAGTCAAGAAAAGGAAGCCTGATGGTAGTGGTACTTGCCTTTAATCCCAGGACTCAGGAGGCAGAGGCAGGCAGATCTCTGAGGTCAGCTGGGTCTACAAAGCAAGTTCCAAAACAGCCAGGGCTACACAGAGAAACCCTGTCACAAAACAAAACAACAACAACAAAAAACAAAACAAACGGATTATAAACTAGTGACAATGCCACTGACTTAATAACTATCACTTTGCTTTTCCAAGTTTCAAAATGAAAAAGTTTTAGTCTGGTACCAAATAATCCCCAACTTAGGAGGTATGGGGGACAGTTAACTGGGGACTGCGTTTGCCCTTTTGCTGTTGCTTGTTTGTTTTGTGTAGGGGTGCTGGGTGGTTGGCTTTAAACTTGATCCTCCTTCTTCCCCAAATGCTGAGATTACAGGTGTACACAATCATCCCTGTGTTTTGTTTTGGTTGAGACAGGTTATTGCGACACAGCGCACACCGTTCTCAAATTCAAGATCCCCTGCATTAGCCTCCCAAAAGATGAAATAACAGGTATGTCCAACTCCAAAGTATTTCTTTAGCAAGAAAATTGTTTATCTAGGTCTGTTTCATGACAAAGATTTTTAGCTTTAAATTCATATGTTAACACACATGACTTCAAAGGGCCAAACAATCCTAAGCAGAACAATGCTGGAAGAAACATAATATCTTATTTAGAATTCTATCCCAAAACTACAGTAACAAGCACAGCATGGTACAGGTACAGAAAGTGACACACAGTCTAATGGAGTAGAAACAAATCCACACAACTGTAGCTACCTGAATTCTCAACAAAGGGGATAAAAACATACACTGGAAAAAAAAAAGTCTCTTCAACAAACAGTGCTGGGAAAACTAGGTACGAAGAAAACTAAAATTAGACTCCTATCTCTTACTCTGCATAAAAATCAATTCAAAATGATCAAAGACAGGAAAACTTTTCACGACAGAGGCATGGCAATGATTTTCGGAAAACAACTCCAATACAACTCAGGAAATAATAGCAGGAATTGACAAATGAAAATTGCAGTAAATTAAACAGCTTCTACACAGCAAAGAAAATAATCAAGAATAAACTATAGACTGAGAAAAATTTTATCCCGATTCCAATGGGGAATTAATACACAAAAAATTCAAAAACTTTGGTTCAAAGTAACAAATAATATCAGCAATTAATAAACATAAACTTCCCAAATGAAACACAAATAGTCCTTAGCCGGACAATGGTGGCTCAGGGTCTTTAATTCCAGCACTCGGGAGTCAGAGGAAGGCAGATCTCTGTGAGTTCGAGGTCAGCCTGCTCTGCAAAGTGAGTTCCAGTACATTCATAGCTACACACTGCTCACAGCTAATTTCAGAGTATTTTCATCACGCCAATAAGAAACACTGCACACCATTAGCGGTCACCCAACCCCTTCACCCTCTCCAGCAGCTCTGGGTGAAGAGGCAGCTGTTCTGACACAGTGGATTTGCCATTTGAGGACATTTTATATAAGGAAAGCACACAAGAAAGATGGGGTTTTGTGTCTAGTTTCCTCCATTTCACAAGTTCCAAAATTCATCCATGCTGTGGCATTATCAAAAACCTTGTTTTGTTTTATAAATAATAATCCATGAGGTACACATACTACATCTTGTGTGTCCAGTCACTAATAGGCATTTTGGTTGTCCCCACATCTGGGCTATTATGAAAAATGAATGATCCTGCAACATTTGTTTTTACATAAAACTGCACTTTCAAATCTTCTTGTATATGAACCTAGGAGTGTAATTAATGGGTCATACTATAACTGCTTAACCTCTTGAGGAATTGCTCAACTCCACTGCAAACTAGCTGCATCACTTCACTCACCACAGGAAGCCTAAATGTTTAGATTTCCCTCCCGTCCACTGGCACTAGTCTGTTTTTTTGCAGCCATGCTAGTGGGCATGTATTTGAAATATGAATGTTTTCAGGGTGGTGGTATAATCGCCATGTATATGCTCTTGGAGACCCAAACTGAGATACTTCTAGATGAGTTACATGATATCTGGATTTGATCCAAATAACTGAGTACGGTTAAAGGAGTGGGTGGAGATGCAGATAAAATGTTCAGCCCTAGGTGACAGATGTGCTCACCATATATGCAAATCTCCATAACAAGTATCATGATTTAACAATATTATAAATTAAGCCGGGCATGGTGGCTCTGTCTAATCCCAGCACTTGGAGAGGCAGAGGCAGGTGGATCTCTGCGAGTTCAAGGTCAGCCTGCTCTACAAAGATGGTCCAAGAAAGCCAAGGCTACCCAGACAAAACCCTGTCTTGAAAAAAAAAAAGGATAATTTTTCATGAATTTAAAACTCTTGAAATCTACGTATTTTATATATCAGTAATACAAAAATATATTACTTCAGATACTTCAATGCTTTTTTCTGTTTTGCTTTATTTCATTCATTATTATTGTGTGTGTGTGATATGTATGTGTGGACACTCATGTCACAGTGCACATGTAGAAGTCAGAGGACAGCCAGGTGGTGGTGGCACATGCCTTTGATCCCAGCACTCAGGAGCCAGAGGTAGACAGATCCCTGAGTTCCAGGCCAGCCTGGTGTCTATAAATCAAATCAAGTCTAAGATAGCCAGGGCTCTGAGGATAACTTTGCAGAATTACTTCTCTCCTTCCACCTTTACATGGCTCTGGGTGTGAAACTGAGGTTTGCATCATCAGCCTTTATGGAGCCATCGCACCAGCTATTAAACATTTCTTTTTCTTTTTCTTTGCTTGTTTGTTTGGTTTTGTTTTATGTGACAGGGTTTCTCTGTTACAGAGCCCTGGCTGTCCTGTACTCTCGTTGTAGATGGGGCTGGCCTCAAACTCACAGAGATCCACCTACCTCTGCCTCCCAAATGCTAGCACTAAAGGTGTGCACTACAATCTCCCCACTACATATCAGATTTTCAAGATTGCATACTAGAATATGTTTTTTTGCATACTATATGTTGTTTTTTCAACTTGACACCAGCAGGGCTGGGTAAACAGATTGATCTGTGGAAGTATGTATGGGGGATTACCTTAAATGTGTTCACTGACCGTGCCCTAAGGCAGAGAATCTTGCAGGTTGTGAGGAAAATGAGCTGAAAGCAAGCATGTGTGCATTAATCCATTCTGAGCTGCTTTTGGCTACAGGTGTGAAGGGACCAGTTTCTTAAGTTTCTGCTGCCTTGAGTTCCTCATGGTGATGGGCTGTAACCTGGAATTGTAAGCCTAATAAACTTTTCTCCCTTAAGTTGCTTCATCAAGGTATTTTATCAGGAAAACAGGAAAGGAAAACCAGGATTTGTATTTATGCTGATAAACCAAAACCATAGTATCACCCAACAGGTGCAAATGTTAATAAAATCAGGGCCTGGGGAAATGGCTCTTTGTTTAAGAGTATGCTTTTCTTTCCCAGGTCCTGCTCCTCCAAAAAGAGAAAAATGATGAGGACTAGGAAGCACAAGAGGGAGGGGAAATGAATTAAGGGAAGGGGCAGGAAGAGATGGACTCTTTGAAGGACTGGTAAGAAAGAGCTCAAGTATGAGCAAGAGCTAAAGTCTCAAATCAAGAAAGTAAGAACAGAAAAACACTGGGTAAGTTCAAGAGCAATGGGGAGTCCCTGACATTTAAGTAGGCATGTGATCCATTCTTTTAAAAGCTCTTTCTGCCTATCTACAGAGAGAAAGGATAGAGGCCAGAGAGCGATGTAAGGACCAGTTAAAAGGCTACTATAGTAGTTGGGGGTTGGGGAAGCCTTCACTGGGAAGAAATGAAAACTGGGAAGACTCGAAAGGATACAAGACACCTTTGTGTCTCTAAGGGTCCTGGTTAACCTGGATTCTAGCATGTTCCTGCCTTGGCATTCCTTGCATTGGAATTTCAGGACTTACAGCACCAAAGCGGCAGTTTTTATATTTTTTTGTGTGCCACATGTAGAGGTCTGAGGACAACTTGTTGACAGTTTTCTCCTTTTACCACGTGGGTTTTAGGTATCAGCATAAGTCATCAGGGCAAGCACCTTTATTCACTTGCTGGCTTCTGAAATGCATATGAAGTGGAAAGAACAGGATCTGGAGGTCAGGTGGTGGTGGCACAGGACTTAAATCCCAGCAGAGGCAGAAGGCTCTCCATAAATCTGAAGACAACCTGGTCTACAGAGCTAGTTCTAGAACAGCCAGGGCCACACAAAGATTCTCTGCCTTGAAAAACCGAAGGAAAAAAAGAATGGTGTGGTGGGGAGAGGTATAGAAGAAACCTATAATCAGGGCATGGTGGCTCACGCCTTTAATCCCAGCACTCAAGGAGGCGGAGGCAGAGGCAGGCGGATCTCTGTGAGTTCATGGCCAGCCTCATCTACAAAGTTCAGGATAATAAGAGAAACTTTGCCTCAAAAGAAAAAAAGAAAAAGAAAACTGCAGTTGCCAAAATGATTCCCAGCTTAAGCAACTGAGTGCCATTTTCTGTGAAAAGCACTAGGAAATAGGTAGTCTGCCTGGATAATAATAGTTTGGGACATATAAAGTATAAACTTCTTGTAAAATAAAATTTAAGAATTCTCAGCATATTGCTGGTATTTATATCCCAGAAAACAAATGCTATTATCTAGAAAAAGAACATGGAAAAGACATTAAGGCACTGGCCCAAGTCCTAAGAATGAGGAAGTGATGGGGGAAAGAGACCATCAAAAAGTTTACCTAAGCTAGGCAGTGCTGGGGGATGGTCTTGTACACTGTATATTCATATGCTGATTTCTATTCCCTGAGATCTGCCTGCAGTTGCGGGGATGGGCGTGGGCACTGTCTTTTCTGTAAAGAACCTCCATCTCAATGTTGTGTAAACAATGTTCCCAATTATCTGACTGGTTAATAAAGAAAAGGAATTAGCCAATAACTAGGCAGAAGAGAGAGCAGGCGGGACGTCCGTTCCAGTCTGGGATTAGAGGGGTATCTCATGAACAGAGAGAATAGACAAGAGAGAAGGAAGAGGGGAGAGAGGAAGTGGCCAGGAGGAGAAGTTCACCATGAGGACAGAGAGTTGAAAAAGGCCAAGGCAAGATTAAGATGGCAAATAGAAGGGCATATGGCTGGGAGGTGGCCAGACTAGCAAAATTGGGTTGGAATACATGAATATCTGCCCTATTATAGAGCTTAAAGCTTGTTGAATAAATCTAATAAATCTCTGTGTCATTACTTGAGAGCTAGGGCCAATATTAGAAAAGACCACAAATAAAATGGATTTCAACCGATTAAAGGTGGTGTACACCTTTAATCCTAGCACTCTGGAGGCAGAGGACGGCAGATCTCTTTGAGTTTGAGGTTAGCTTGATCTACAGAGTGCCACCTAGCCAGACAAGGGTATACAGAGAAACCCTGTCTCTAAAAACAAAACAAAACCAAAAAAACAATAGATAGATACAATTAGATACATAAATAAATACACTAATATAAACTCACAAATAAATATGAAAAAGTATCTTGAGTTTGATGCCAACCTAGATTACAGAGCAATATACTGCCTCAAAGAACAAAGGGAAAAAAAATGATTGTCAGGTTGCAGAAGCTAAGAGACTGGAATACAGGAGAAAATAAAAGCTGTTAAAGACTCAGTGAGAAGTGGCCTGGTGTCCCTCAGATGGTAAGTCACTGATGAAAGAGCGGCTTCAGGGAAGCTTGTTTCTGACTTAGCCAACTTTTCCCCCATCTTTAGCCACGATGGAGGTGAACAATTTCAATCCGGCTCTACCAAGCTTCAAACCCTATGCTCCAGCCCTAGTTGGGCTAGGCAAAAGCACTTTCCCCAGCTGCACCCCAGCCCAGCCCTGGTTTATTTACCTTCTGTCAGAGCAAAGCCAGATGTACTAGTGCTCTGGGATTGGGTGGTTCTTCCAAATTACACAACCATGCCCCACCCCCACCCCCACCCCCTGTCACCAAGAAACACATAAAGTCATGCTCTGCAAACAGCCTTTTTTGGTCTGTTCTTCGAAGGGTAACCATACACAAAATGTTATCTTGTAATACCAGACAAGTTATGGGAAAATGAAGCCTTCGATTATATCACTGAAACATAAATCATTTTTGTTTGTTTGAGATAGGGTCTTGCTGTGTACTCCTGGCTGTCCTTGAACTCAAGGAGAGAGCAGGCTGGTCTCAAACTCAGAGATCCACCTGCCTCTGGCTCCTCGGGGCTGGGATTCAAGTCAGGCTCCATCACACCTGGCTGAAATACAAATCTTAGTCATTTTAGTCACATTTTAGGGATCGTGTTTGTATTGGATAATGTGTCATACAGATCATCTCTCCGAGTAACCTATAATTCAAACTCTGTGGAAACCAGCTCCAGGGAAGTGCAGTACTTACCAAACTGACTAATTTGCAATGAGCATATCTTAAGAAAAGGAAGTGGAAAATCGGGATCGGCAGCACAGGCCTGTAATCCCAGCACATGGGAGGCAGAGGCAGAGGGATCTCTGTGAATTTGAGGCCAGCCTGTCTACAAAGCAAGTCCAGGACAACCAAAGTTACACAGTGAAACCCTGTCTTGAAAAAAAAAAAAAGAAAGAAAAAAGAAGGAAGGAAGGAAGGAAGGAAGGAAGGAAGGAAGGAAGTGGAGTACATCTTTAATCCCAGCATTTGGGAGGCAGAAGCAGGTAGATATCAGAATCCCCAGGCCAGCCTGATCTGAATAAAGAACCAGTTCCAAGACAGCCAGGAATATACTGGGGGAGGGAGGGAATGAAAAAGTTAATACATTTGAGTCCAAATACTTGTAAATCTGGCTACATAATGGCATGAGGCTTTTTTTTTTTTAAATCACCTTCAAAATAACATATGTAACATGAAAAAAACAAAATAAATAAAAACTCCAAATGGTATTTACAAAGAAAAAAGACAGGAGAGAAATACAGAGGCACTAAAATACTGTCTTGAAATTATGTGGAATAAAGAATACTACACTTTTAAGTCTGCTCCTGACAATAACAAAAACTTAGAAAGCCTTCATCTAAGTGAACCAATAATGCATGCAAGAGCCTCAACATCATTATAGTCGTTAAATTAAAAAAAAATGTTGGAAGGATCCTGCTATTTGAGGGTTTATACTAAGGATACAAACCAATTTAGAGAGAAAGATAACAGACCCTGCTGCAAAAGCAACACTCCTAAACAATCTTATCTGGGAAAGATAAGATTGCCCAGGACACAGGCAAGCATGCCAGAGACTAAAACATAAACATTATGATAAATAGATTGTACCCATGATATTGGGACTGCTTCTTATCAGGCCTCTCCCCTGGCCTAAGCCTTTACAACTACAACACAGCATAATTCAAAATGTTTTAAGTGTGGAAAAACTAGACACTGCAAAGAAAATTGCCCCCAAAATGACTCAGTTGCCTTCAAACCTCCTAATTTTTCTAAGTCACATGCCAAGCCTTTTCCTTTGCCATTCTATGACTGCCCGTAACAATGCCTCAATATCTCTCCACAGCTTGTACCAGAAGCTAAGCCCATGCTAACTCATCATAATATTGCTTTACAGGAAAAACAAATAAGGTCAAAAACACCCTACTAGTTAACAATCTATAAACTTCCTTCATGAAAGCAGGATTAACATAAAGGACTTGATTCTAGCGCATCCCTGTCTTATGCTGTCAAGGTCAAAAAGGTTACCAAGACACACAGATTCTTCTTACAGAGGTCACATAACTAACATGGTGTTTCATTCCTCAGACACTTTAAGCAGGTAGAATAAATAATAAAGGATGCTGGACCAGGATTGAGATTTCTGTAACACTTGCCTCCTGTTCACTGCAGTGCCACCCTGGGATGCCGATGCCAAAGAAGAATGATGACACTCAACACAATGCTGACTTCCTTCTCCTTCGTTACCCATTCCAACACCTCTTTCTCTTTCTCTCTCTCTGTCTCTCCTAGGCCCAAATGAAGGGATCACTGATATCTTGTCAATCAAACTGTGAACAGCTTAACTTGTACACCACCTCCTTTCTCCCTATAGTGTAAAGGGAAAACAACCTACTTCAGAAACACCCCCTGCCAGGGTGTCCCTCCCTCTTGTTATTATTTCACAGATCTACCTCTACCAGGAACAGAAAACTACTACAAAGATAACTGAACCACGACAGCAGCCATCATCCTGACACACCTGACCAGAGACTTCTGAAACAAACCCAACCAGGCGATTGAATCTGCAGAACACAGCCCTGAATTTCTCCAGAGACAGAGAGATGAACTCTCTTGATGGGATTATGCTCCAAAACAAAAGAACAATAGACTTAAAACTGCTCTTCACGGGGATTTGCATGGTATTGGGAAAGAATGTTACTTTTATGTAAATGTATCAAATGCTCTTGAAACCAATGCTAATACCCTCAAAAATTCTTTACATACTATTTCCATTTCAACCCACTGAACAGTTAAGTTGGTTCAATATCCTTGTTTCTCTAGCTCCTATCCATTCTTAGCCTTCTAATTACATTATGTTTTATTTTGATGCTTGCTCCTGGCCTCATACAGTTTCTCCAGCAAGAGATTACCACCATTGCTAGAATCATCACCAGTCAGGCCATGGTACATTACCAAACTCTAGATCCCTCTAAAACAGATAACAGATTAAAGCTCATGATGACACCTCTCCATTATAAAATAAAACAGAGGGAGATGTTGGAAGGACCCTGCTGTTTGAGGTTGCAGTTCTCCCAGTCCAGATTGCTATTCTGGGCTTGGCAAAAGTGCAGGACTCCCTCTCCCCAGCAGGGCCTCCTGCTCTCTGCCTGACTTCATCTGGAGAGTGTTTCTTAGCCACATTTGATATATGTCCTTTGACACAGTCCCTGCTAGCTCTTCCCTCCCTGGTCTATATAACTGGGTACTGTGTTTCCATTCATATGCTAGGAGTGTAACCTTGGCTGGCTTTAAAGTCATTGTTAAGACCACTGCCGCCCAGCTGGCCAGCCTGCTCCATAGGCTGAGTTCTGGGACAGCTAATCAAGCACCTTGTAGTGTCTAGTTCCAACCAGTTACGTACACCTATCCTTGGAGCCCCTTACACACTCCCCACAGGGTACACAGTCTGTTTTCTGAAATTGAAAGTTGAACTAGCTCCCTGAAATGGTTCCCAGGGTTGGTGGGAGACAGGCCCCCAGACAGGAGAACCACAGAAAACAAAGACACACACTTCGTACCTACTAAATACTGAGCCCGCTCCGGCCTGTGGTTCAGAATATAAGCTTTCAGCTTCCAGTTCGAGCAGCCATGCCTGTACTCCGCCATCATGGCCTTTCACCCCTCTGGAACTCTAAGCCCCAATAAACTTTGTCTCTAAGCCACCTGCCCTGGTGTTTTATCATAGCAATAGAAAAGTACCTGACACACCTACTATCTTTCCAGCCTCGATAAACTTTTTTTCTTTTTAAAGACAGGGTCTCACTTGTAGCCTTGGCTGGCCTGAAATTATGTAGACGAGGCTGGCCTTGAACTCATAGAGTTCTACTGCTTCTGCCTCCCTCGCGCCAAAATTAACAGTGTGTGTTGTCGAGCCTGATCTCTTAATAAACTTTTAAGAAGGCATAGTGAAAGAATTCAATAAAGATGAGAATAGAAGTTGATGAAGTGGGGGTTGGAGAGATGGCTCAGCAGCTAAAAGCACTCACTGACTGCTCTTCTACAGGTCCTGAGTTCAATTCCCAGCAACTACGTGATAGCTCACAACTACCTGTAATGGAATCCAATTCCCCCTTCTGGTGTGCATGAAGACAAAGCATTCACATGCATAAATTAAATAAATAAATATTTAAAAATAAAGTTGATAAAATAAACAGAAATATAGAAATTCGGGAGCAGATTTTTTTTGCTGTTTGGTTAGTTTTATTTGAGGATCTCTTATTTGGTCTTGGGTGCTGATATTGATATAGCGCCTCATGCACCCCAGGCAAGCACTCTACCACTGAGCCACATGCCCACCACAAAAACAGACTCCTTTTTAACTTCTTTCTTTCTACTTATTTGCAAAAGGACTTAACTATGTAACCTTGGCTGGTTGGTCCTTTTCGTTTTTGTTTTTTTCCCCCAAGACAGGGTTTCTCTGTGTAGCCGTGGCTGTCCTGGACTCACTTTGTAGACCAGGCTATCCTGGAACTCATAGAGATCCGCCTGAGCCTGCCTCTGTCTCCCAGAGTGCTAGGATTACAACTGTGCACCACCGCACCCCACTATCAAACTTCAGCATGTAAATAGCTCAACAGACAGAACAATGAAGTGAGTGAATTGAAACCATGTGACACAAACCTGAGAAAAAAGGCTCTATAAATAAAAAATTGTCTTTTAACTCATCAGGCTTCAGCCACAGTCAATCCAGCAATTAACACCCTCAAGACACTACAGTTATATATTAATAGCAATAGGAAAGAAAAAAAAATGTAACAGAACAACTCACTATGGAGGCCTTGAACTCAGACACCCACCTGCCTCTCCCTTTGCTGGGACTAAAGGCATGCATCACCACGCCTGTCTGAGAACTGTCAAGGCTGGACTGGAGAGATACTCTTGCAAAGGAAAATACTGAAAAGGAGTATAAATTCACAGTGTCAATAAGAAAATTGCCTGGGGGCTGGAGAGATGGCTCAGAGGTTAAGAGCACTGGCTTCTTTTCCAAAGGTCCTGAGCTCAATTCCCAGCAACCACATGGTGGCTCACAACCATCTATAATGAGATCTGATGCCATCTTCTGATATGCAGGTGTACATGCAGAAAGAACATCGTATACATAATAAAATAAATAAATCTTTAAAAAGAAAAAAGAAAGTTGCCTAACTAGACAACCTAAGAAAACTCTATGAAAAAAAAAATTAATAAAACCTCACAAAAAATTCAGGTTAGGTCAATTTAGAGCCAGGAGTAGAGTCCACACCTAAAATCCTAGCCCCACCAGATGCTGGGAGTGCAGGAGGATCTCAAGTCTTAGGCCAGCCTGGCTAAATAGATTCAGTTTTAAAATTAGTTCATTTATAAAAAAACCAGTGGAGTGCAATGGCACATGTCTGTAATCCCAGCAATCTGGGAGGTGGAGGCAGGCAGTCTCTGTGAGTTCAAAGCTAGCCAGGTCTACAAAGTAAGTCTAGTACAGCCAAGGCTACACAAAGAAACCCTGTCTCAAAAGGGAAAAAAAAAATCTTTCTCTAACAGCGTAATTCAAAAGATATGATGACAAATTCCTGTTAAGGGCTGGAGAGAAGGCTCAGAGGTTAAGAGCACTGGCTGTTCTTCCAAAGGTCCTGAGTTCAATTCCTAGCAACCACATACTAGTTCATAACCATCTATGAGCTCTGGTGCCGTCTTCTGCTGTGTAGGCCTGCATGCAGGCAACATACTTATATATAATAAATAAATCTTTAAAAATAGGAAAAAAGAAAAGGCAGTCCTTGTTTCCATTACTAGGGAACCTACTTGGAAACTGAGCTGCAGGGTGACATCTTTGCAAGGGTTCTAGGTTATCTCCGTGAAAGGTCCTTGGTTGGAGTATCAGTCTCCACCTCGTTTTTTATTTGCTGGTTTGAGATAACAGCTCAAATAGCCCACACTAACCTCCAATAGGCATCTGAAACCATGCCCGGTGTTCACTTTTTCTTTTAAATGAAGCAAAGGTGCTGGCCTGTGACCAGTCCCAGGCCAGAAGACTCAGGATGAGTCTGCCCAGCTACATGCTTTTAAATATGATGTTTGACTTGTTGTCATGCTGGCCTTGGGTTTGGAGTGTGCCTATGTTTGTTAACAGCATCTTTTATCTAAATCTTAAAGATATTGTTACATGACCATAATAACTCCTAACTGCTCCCAACAATGCATGCAGTTTTAAAGAAACCACGGGTAATAAAGGTCACACAATCTCTTAGCTCACGTTATCAACAAAATTAACACCCTCTTCCTGCAAACAGCACACACTAATTCAGTGGCTTTCAACATTCCTACAGCTGTGACCCTTTAATACAGTTTCTCAGGTTGTGGGGGCTCTTAATCATAAAATTATTCCAGTCCTACTTCGTAACTGTAATTTTGCTACTGTTGTGAATCCTAACATAAATATCTATGTTTTCTGATAGTCTATTGGAAACCTCTGTGAAAGGGTCGGTGACCCACCCACACCCACACCCACACCCACACCCACACCCAAAGGGTATTGCATCCCACAGGTTGAGAACCACTGCTTTAGATATATTCTGAGACTAGAATTATTAAGAAACTCAAACCAGTGTAAGTCTGTATTCTCAGATGATTCTCTGCAACTGTCTGCATTAATCAGTCCTCACTCAACCTATAACTATAGAGAAAGGCCTTGCTTCTATGAATTAATTCAATGTTATTCAGCAATTTTGAAAGACAGAATTCATTTTTCCTACGTATCCACAAGCAAACTAGGGTAAAAAAAATTTGAGTTGGTAATTCATAACTCAAAAGCAGGCCATTTTTCTAAAAGTCAGTAAGTATTACACCTAAATTGGACCTTTAAATTCTACTTTTCCATAGACCATTTTCTAAACAGTTTCCTAGAATGACCTACCACTGTCCAGGAGCTTATTCGGACACACATTAACTAGTTAAAAGGAGACTTATTATGTGAGATTCCCACTCATGACCTAACTACTGACAGAGAATCAACGAACATTGCAAGCAATTTTGAGACAGTTCATTTGGAAATCACTATGCTGGGTATCTTCCTCAAACAATCCAGTCTCAAACATCAACACAATTTCCAGCTCTCTAACTAATGCTTGGATGTTCATAGTCTTATGCTGCTGAATAAAGGAATATGATTCTACTATAGCAATCAGAATTAGTCAGAAATTAAGGTGGTAGAGAAGCCAAAGTCTCACCCGCCACCCTGTTCTGAGGCAAGGCCTCTCCTTCCTGTTGCCCTGCAGTACACTCTCGGCTAGGTGACCTGCAGGCCTCAGATGATTCTACCTCCACCTCTTATCTCGCCAAAGAAGTGATGGGGTCATAGGTATACACTACCAGGTCCAGGTATTTCTATGAGT
Organism: Meriones unguiculatus; assembly: GCF_030254825.1. Lineage (NCBI taxonomy): Eukaryota > Metazoa > Chordata > Mammalia > Rodentia > Muridae > Meriones > Meriones unguiculatus. The sequence goes on from NC_083351.1 coordinate 34,646,180, forward strand.
TCCAGGAATCTTGCATGCCAAGCACTTTTACCCACTGAGCCATTTCACCAGTCTGGAAATTAAGGCTAAAATCCCCAAACCCAAATATCTGTTCTTACCCTGATTTGGAGAGAAGACACTGGAGTACTGTAATCACATAAAAAGATTTGGAAGGTCCTACAAACAGTCACATTTTGCTTAAGCAGCCAAAAAAGCACTTGGTTAAGATTCTAGAATCAAGGCCGGGCCTGGTGTCACACATCTTTAATCCCAGCACTCAAGAAGCAGATTTCTGTGAATTCTGAGGCCAGCCTGGTCTACATAGTGAGTTCTAGAACAGCCAAGGCTACACAGAGAAACCCTATCTTGAAAAAACAAACAAAACAATCTTAATATGTTTAACTCAATTTGACTTTACTCCAGGACACAAACATAATTCCCACTTCTAAAATGAAATGCTAAATAATGAAGTTGGGCTCACACTTGTACATTACAAAGATCAAGAATTCCTGGCAGCAGACCATAACTAAAAGAATGAATAGAGGAAGAGGAGAAGGGGGAGGGGAAGAAGAAATGAAAAATCATCTAACATGTGTAATTTAGAACTATTTTTTTTTCCCCAAGACAGGGTATCTCTGTGTGGCCTTGGCTGTTTTGGACTTAATTTGTAGACTAGGATGACCTCAAACTCACAGAAATCCACCTGCATCTACCTCCCAGAGTGCTGGGATTATAGGCATGAACCACTGCCCAGCTAGAACTTTAAAAATATATGTATTTTTCAGGACAGAACAAAGACTTCCTATTCTTGCTGGGTTTGGTGGTGCACACCTGTAATCCACTGGGGAGTCAGAAACTAAAGGATCCCTGACTCAAAACATAAAATACCTTACTTATATTCATGTTCAGTGTTTTGTTACCAAAACTCACTGCTGAGTTGAGAAAGGGTCTCTAAAGCTGGGAACAGTGGCGCATGCCTGTAGTCCCAGAACTCAGGGAGGCAGAGGCAAGCAGATCTCCGAGTTCCAAGTTCCAGACCAGTCAGTCTACAAGTGACTCCAGGACAGCCAAACAGAGTCTAAACAGAGAAATCTTGTCTTGAAGAAGAAAGAAAGAAGAAAGGGAGGGAGGGAGGAAGGGAGGGAGGGAGGAAGGGAGGGAGGGAGGAAGGAAGGAAGGCTCTCCAACTCTTAGTGAAATGCAGTGAAGAACAGAGTCTAGAGCCGCCTCAGTTCTATCCCAGAAGACACCTTTGTAAGGGACACTGCTGAGGATTTAACCCAAGGCCTTGTGCATACCAAGCAAATACTCTACCACCCAGCTCCACCCCAGCTCCACAGATAACATCACAAAGAGCTGTGTGTATCTACCACTAAGTTATCTGCCCTCTCCGCCCTAGTTGACTTATCTGCACAGTAAGTATGGCAGTAGCATATACCTTAGAGGACTACGCTGAGGATTAATTAATCCACGTGCATTACTTACAATAGAGCCTCACAAAATAAGCACACTTCAACTGGCCAATGTCATCCAGAAATTCAAAAAAATAAGAAGGGCATAGCAGCTCATGTCTGTGATTCTAACAAGCAGGAGCCAGAAGAGCTGCTTTATAATCCAAGAGCTGGCAAGGCTGATGCAGCCAGCCTGGCCAAACAGCAAGCCCCAGGCCAATGTGAAATCTTGTTTCAAAAATCAACGTGGATGGTGCCTAAGACAAGATGCCTAAGGTTCACCTCTGGCCTATATGTGTGAAGTATAAAAAGATTGGGGAAATCAGTTGAAAGAGAATATGCACGTCAAACTGAAGCAAGAATAGATTAGAAGAAGATCTGACATTAAATACTAGACCAAAAAAAGCCATTTTTGTTTTTCCAAAAAAATCCTAGTTTTACTTACTGGGGGGAACAGGTAGCAAACTGCTTGTGTTGAGGCCAGAACAACTTGCAGAAGTTGGTTCTCTCCTTCTACCATGTGGTTCCCAAGGGCTGAACTCAGGCTGTCAGGCTTGGAGGCAGGTGCCTCCACCTGATAAGACCCCTCACTGGCCCAAACTTTTATTTATTTTATTTTATTTTATATGTATGGGTGTTTTGTTTGCATGTATGCCTGAGCTCTACGTTCACACCTGATACCTGAGGAGGCCACAAGAGGGCATCAGAGCTCCTGGAACTGGAGTTACAGGTGTGAGCTGCCATGTGAGTGCTAGGAATAAAGCCTGGCTCTTCTGGAAGGACAGCCCGTGTTCTTAACCACTGGGCCATCTCTACAGCCCCAAGCTTAAAAAAAAAGTACACACACACACACACACACACACACACTTCCCTCTTGCATAAGCAATGTGCTGTGCATGTCTGCATGTATGTGCATTCACATGTGCATGGTACATGTGTCCAGGAGCATGTGCTGCTTGCACATAAGCGTGGAGGCCCAAGGCTGACATCAGAGCAGCTTCCTCAATTCTTTCAACCTTAATACTCACTGAGCCAGGGTCTCTCAGCTGAATCCAGAACTCACTGTTAAGGCTAGCCTACTCTAGCTAAGGATCTTGCTCTGAGAATCCCACATCTTCTTTCTGAGCACATGAATTACAGGGGGGTTGCCACACTAACTGGCAAGAGTGCAGGTGAATCCAAACTCTGGTGCTACGCTTGTATGGCAAGGGCTTCACCCACTGAGCCATCTCTGGTGACTGGAGGGTGTGTTTTAAGAAGATTAATCAGGGTCATCATACCGTACCTATTTCTGTTTCTTTTCTAAACAAGGGTCCCTAGAATACAAGATGGCCGACTACTCGTCCTGCCTTCCACCCGAGTCTAGAACCACCAGGGTGCACCACCATAGCCAGTCATATCACACTACTGGTTAATTTTTATTCTCTGTCCTCTGTTAAGGGCTAAGAATCTCTAAAATATGTTTGTTCTTATGCTAGCCCCTTGTCAGACTCCATCAATAAAGCGCCATCGTGTGCCTGCATCATCTCTGAAACCCTAACTCTGCCTAGTGTACTGTAGACATGTTTATCAAATCATTACTTTTAGTGGCTACCAAACAATAGTGAAATAGTCAAGAGTTAATTTTTCAAAAACAATATATTTACAAATGAAACAGTCCTGATAATACTTATCCAGTAGACGATTTAAGTTAAAATAAAAATCACTCTGATCAACATACTTGACTAAAAGAGGAACTATTATTTTGGTTTTATGAAATGCTAAACATAGCCCAGTCTGGCCTTGAACTACTCCTGCCTCAACCACCCACATGTTAGAATTATAAGCATGAACTACCACTCTAGAAAACCTTACAGCCAACAGGTGGGGTGGCACACGCCTTTAATACCAACACCAGGGAGGCAGAGGCAGGAGGATCTCTGTGAGTCTGAGGCCATGCTGGTCAACAAAGAGAGTTCAGGACAGCCAAGCTACACAGAAAAACCCTGTCTCAAAAAATAAAACAGCAAGATTTAAAAAAAAAAACTGATTAAAAAAAGTAGAGACAGTAAAATGGATTACTGATAAAGGAACCTGCAACCAGGCCTGGCAATCTTAGTTTGAACCCCAAAATTCCCGTGGTAGAAAGAGACTCAACTGCTGTAAGTTTTCCTCTGACCTCCACTACATGCTGCAGCATAGGTATATACACAGATTCATAGATACAACAGACACACACACACTACACAGTTCCTGTAAAGAAAACTAATAAGTATAGTTAGTTACCTATGCATTCTTTAAATTTTCTGTGTGAATGTTTTACCTGCACATATTTGCACCATGATTGTGCCTGTTGCCTGTGGAGGTCAGAAAACACTAGATCCTCTGGAAATGAAGCCTGGTCCTCTGCAAGAGCAGTAAGTGCTTAACTACTGTGCCATCTCTCTAGCACCTCCTAAAGTAATTTTCTTTTTTTAAAATATTTTTTATGTATATAGTGTTCTGCCTGCATGTACACCTGTATGCCATTAGAGGGCACCAGATCTCATTATAGATGGTTGTAAGGCACCATATGGTTGCTGGGAATTGAACTCAGGACTTTTGGGAAAGAAGCCAGTGTTCTTAACCTCTGAGCCATCTCTCCAGCCCACTAATGTAATTTTCAGTCTCACAAAATTTAGCAATCAAATTAATGTAGGCTTTTCTTTAATCTTCATTTTTTAAATTCACTTTATACCTTAGTCATAGTCTCCTCCCTCCTCTCCTCCCAGACCCACCCTCCCTCTCACATCCTTTCTCCCCTATCTTCAGAATAGAGGAGCCCCCCAACCCAGACACCCCAGCTCATCTATTCACATGAGGATTGTGCTTCTCTTCCTCCTCTGTGGCCTGGCAGAGAAGTCCCTTCAGGAGGAAGTGATCAAAAAGCAGGCAACATAGTTCATGTCAGAGATATTCCCTATTCCCCTAACTAGTAGTGGGCCAACATGAAGCCAAAGATGCCCACTGGACTTAACTCCTTGGGGTCTGTGCATTGCAGTATGTCTATCCTGTGCTATAATCTGGCTGTAAGTGAGGGTATACCACGTGTGTCTTTCTGCTTCTGGGATACCTCACTCAGGATGATCTTTTCTAGTTCCATCCATTGGCCTATAAATTTCATGATTTCCTTGTTTTTAATGGCTAATTCCATTATGTAACTGTATCACAGTTCCTTTATCCTTTGGTTGAGGGACATCTAGGTTGTTTCTAGCTCTGGCTATTACGAAGAAAGCTGCTATGAACATGGTTCAGCAAATGTCCTTTTTGTATGGTGGAGCTTCAATCAGGTATATGCCCAGGAGAGGTGTAGCTGGGTCTTGAGGTAGAACTATTCCCAGTTTTCTGAGAAAGTGCCAGATTGATTTCCAAAGTAAGTCGTACAAGTTTGTACTCCCACCAGCAATGAAGGGTGTTCCCTTTCTCCATATTCTCTCCAGCATGTGTTGTCACTTGAGGTTTTTGGTTTTTTTGTTTTTTATGGTGGAAAAAGTATATATTTAGAATTAACCAACTGGACTCAGTTTAGATGATCCTAGTCTTGTTGGCAACATCCAGAGCATGATAATCAGGGGCCAACGGAATATACGTCTTCCTCTCTCTCTCAGACTGTATCATGATATTAACTTTGGCCTCATCAATGTCACAGAGTTTCTTCACAGCCTGTTTGATCTGGTGCTTGTTAGCCTTGACATCCACAATGAACAAGTGTGATGTCCTCTATTTTCTTCATGGCTGACTAGGTGGTCAGGGGAAATTTGATGATGGCATAGTGGTCAAGCTTGTTTCTCTTCTGGGTGCACTCCTTTGAGGGTATTTGGGCTGCCTCCAGACCTGGAGGGTCTTAGGTTGCTGGAAGGTGGGTGACATGCAGATCTTCTTTTTATGGCTGTGGACACCTTTCAATACTGCCTTCTTAGCTTTCAAGGCCTTCACTTTGGCTTCAGCTTTGGGAGGGGCAGAAGCTTTCAGCACCATCTTGGCAAAAAGGTGTCACTTGAGTTTTTGATCTTGGCCATTCTGACAGGTGTAAGATGGAATATCAGAGTTCTTTTTTGTTGTTGTTTTAAAAGATTTATTTACTTATTATGTATACAATGTTGTATTTGCATGTACACCTGCATGCCAGAAGAGAGTACCAGATTTCATTATAGATGGCTGTAAGCCATCATGTGATTGCTGGGAATTGAACTGATGAAGAGCAGCCAGTGCTCTTAACCTCTGAGCTATCTCTCCAGCTATAACCCCCCACCCCGAGTTGTTTTGGTTTGTATTTCCCTTAAGACTAAGGATGCTGAATATTTCTTTAAGTGCTTCTGCACCATTCCAGAGTCCTCTGTTGAGAATTCTGTTTAGCTCTATATTTTTCTTGAGTTATTCATATATTTTGGATATCTGTTGGATGTCAGGGGTTGGTGAAGATCTTTTCCCAGTCTGTAGGTTGTCATTTTGTTCTGATGACAGTGTCTTTTGCTGTACAGATTTTCAGTTTCAAGAGGGCCACCAACAGATCAGATCTTAGAGCCTGAGCTGTTGCTATTCTGTTCAAGAAGTTGTCTCCTGTACCAATGAGTTCAAGGCTCTTACCCACTTTCTCCTCTAGCAAATTTACTCTATCTGGTTTTATGTTGAGGTCTTTGATCCACTTGGACTTTAGTTTTGTGCAAGATGATAAATATGGATCTATTTTGCATTTTTTTTTTTTTTTTACATTTAGACATCCAGTTTGACCAGCACCATTTACTGAAGATGCTTTTTTCCACTGCATGGTTTTTGCTTCTTTGTCAAAAATCAGGTGCACATAGGCATGTGGGTTTATTTCTGGGTCTTCAATTGGATTCCATTGACCAACCTATTTCTATGCCAGTACCATGAAATTTTTATTACTATTGCTCTGTAGTGTAGTTTGAGGTCAGGTATGGAGATAACTCCGGAAGTTCTATTATTGTATAGGATTGTTTTTGCTATTCTGGGTTTTTTATTTTCCATATGAAGTTTAAAATTGTTCTTTCAAGGTCTGTGAAAAACTGTGTTGGTATTTCGATGGGGATAGCATTGAATCTATAGATTGCCTTTAGTAAGATGGCCACTTTTACTATGTTAATCTACCAATCCATGAGCATGGGAGATCTTTCCATCTTCTGGTATCTTTTTCAATTTCTTTCTTCAAAGACTTGAGGTTCGCCGATACCTACCATCAAACTAAATGGAGAGAAACTTAAAGCAATACCACTAAAATCATGGACAAGACAAGGCTGCCCACTCTCTCCATCTCTTCAATATGGTACTAAAAGTTTTAGCTAGAACAGTAAGACAACTAAAGGAGATCAAAGGGACACAAATCGGAAAGGAAGAAGTTAAAAGATTGATATTCGCAGATATGATAGAATATATAAGTGAGTTCCAAAATGCCACCAGAGAACTCCTGCAGCTGATAAACACCTTCAGCAAAGTGGCTGAATACAAGATTAATAATTTTAAAAAATCAGTAGCCCTCATGCATACATATGACAAACAGACTAAAACAGAAATTAGGGAAACCTCACCCTTCACAATAGCCACAAATAACATAAAGTATCTAAGGGTAACTCTAACAAAGGAAGTCAAAGACTTATACAACAAGAACTTCATGTCTGTGAAAAGAGTAATACTGCCTTTTTAAAATTTTTCGTGCTATTTTAGTTGATAGCTCTAGAAGTTAAAGGTTGATGATGGCCCCCTTACTGTCGAGAGTGCCATGGTAGCACAGGGCATCACCTCATGAGAAAGAGAAACTATGAGTATGCCAATGCCAACTTTTCAAAGGATTATTTGGACAGGGTTTTACTGAGGATTGAACCTATAGCCTCACGCACGCTGAGGAAGTACTCTACCAACTGAGCTGCAAATATAGAACCTGAACAGAATCTGTTTTTTGTTGTTGCTGCTGGGGTGATTATGGTTTTTGTTTGTTTGGTTTGGCTTTTCCAAGACAGGGTTTCTATTTGTAGCCCTGGCTAGACCTAGATCTGCAGACCAGGCTAGCCTTGAACTCAGAGATCCAAATGCCTCTGCCTCCTGAATGCTGGGATTAAAGGTGTGTACTATCAACACCCAGGCTGGACAGGCTCTTTATGATGGGAGTTTCCAGCAGTATTTGTGTGGAGATAAGTTTAAGTCTGACTTTTTTAAACAAGGATAAAATCATGCTAAAAACAAGAGTCAAAGTCCAACTGTGAACCTGACTCCCAGAAGATGGGACAGCTCACAGCTGTGCATTTCCATTAGGGACATGTTATCAACCTACATAGAACATATGTCAATATAAATTATGGACAGAACCCTTTATCCTTACCCTAAAAATACTATGGTCTACCATGCGGCTTTTACTGCTTGTTTTGAGGTTGTTTGTTTTGTTTTGTTTTAGGTAGCAGAGTCCCATGTAGCCCAAGCTAGCCTTAACTCCACAGTCAAGGACGACCTTGAACTTCTCCTGCCTCCCTTTCCTAAGTGCTGGGTTTATAGGGTGTGTCACCATACCTAGTTTATAGGGTGGTGAGAACAAAACCCAGGCTTCACACATGCTAGGCAGGCATTCCACCAACTGAGTTCATGTCTATAAACAGTTATTTAGTGCATTTCTTTCTCTTCTTAAGAGCAATCTATTTGAAATACTAGTGAGAAGTAATACAGTGACCACTTACATACTGAGAAAAACCAGGCTGGATATGATAGTACTTGCCTATAAGCCTTACTTAGGAGGCCTAAAAGGATTCAGAGTTAGGTTAGCCTGGGCTACAGAGTGAGACCCTACCAAAAAAGAAAAGAAAAGAACCTCGCCCCCTCAAAAAAGAAAGAAAGAAAGAAAGAAAGAAAGAAAGAAAGAAAGAAAGAAAGAAAGAAAGAAAGAGAAGAATGAATGAGGCTGGAGAAATGGCTTGGTAGCTTGGTAGTTGAGGGCACGTACTGTTCCAGATTCCCAGGTGGCAGCTCATGGCCACCTCTAATTCCAGCTCCAGGGATCCAAAACACTCTTCTAGTTTCTACTTCTTTTACATGTGTGTGCTCAAGTGCACACAGGCACACAGGTAGGCAGATACACACAAAAATATCTGGCCAGGCTTTAATCCCAGCACTCAGGAGGCTAAGGGAGGCTCTGTGAGTTCAAGGCCAGCCTGGCCTACATTGTGAGTCCAAAACAGCCAGGGCTACATAGTGAAATCCTGTCTCAAAAAAACAAATAATATTGGCAGGGCTGAGTCTGGTGGAGAGACGGCTCAGCAGTAGCAGCATTAACTGTACTGTCAGAGAAGCAGAGTTCCATTGCCAACAGCAACTCAAGTTCCAAGGGGATCCAGTGCCTTCTTCTAGAATCCTGCACACATGTATAGCACAGACATAGATGCAGAAAAAGCAACCACACACATAAAGAAATTTTTAAATTTTTTTTAGCCTGGCAGTAGTGGTACACACCATTAATCCCAGCACTCAGGAGACAGAAGCAAGCAAATCTCTGTGAGTTCAAGGCCAGGCTGGTCTATATCATGAGGACAGTCAGAGCTATACAAAGAAACCTGTTTCAGAGACTAAGTAAATAAATAAATAAAGGAAATGTACATAGGTAGGAAAGAGAGAGAGAGAGAGGGAGAGAAGAAGAAAGAAAGAAAGAAAGAAAGAAAGAAAGAAAGAAAGAAAGAAAGAAAGAAAGAGAAAAACAATTTTCACTAAAAAACTAACAGCAAAGCTTAGAAGCATATCATGAAATTGAGTGGTGGCTATTAAGAGTTTATACCTGGGGGCAGGTGAGACAGCTCTATGGGTAAAAAGCATTTGCCCCCAATCCGGATGACCTGAGTTAATCCCTGGACCCATATGATGGAAAGGACCAACTCCTGCAAATTGTCATCTGATGTCCAGATTTGTGTGCACACAAATACACAACATAAATAACCGCTTAAAAACAAATAAATGGGCAAAGGAACATAGCTAAGCCTGTTAGTAAAGTGCTTAACTAGCATATATGAAGCCCTAAGCACACTAACATACTTATATGATCTCAGCATTAAAGATGTGGAGGCAGAAAGATCCTAAGTTCAAAGTCATTCTTAGCTACATAGCAAGTTTGAAGCAAGCCTGGGCAACATAAGTCTCTATTAAAAAAAAAAAAAGTAAATACTTGATTAATTAATTTAAAACAACTTAACATATATCCCAGAGTATTTTTTTCCTAGTAGTAGCAATATAAGATCAACTTCTCTGCTAGAAAGGAAAAAAAAGGAAGAAAGAGGAAGGAAGGAAGGAAGGAAGGAAGGAAGGAAGGAAGGAAGGAAGGAAGGAAGGAAAACCTGAAAGCCAGGCTGGTTAACAGAAAGCTGTAATCCTAAAACATAAGGGGCTGCGTCAGGATGACTGTGTCTGGGTAACACAGTGAGAGCCTGTTTCCAACAAAGCAAACAAACTCCATGACAGGGGCTCCAGAGATGGCTCCGTGGTTAAGGGAACTTGCTGCTCTTGCAGAGAACCCAAGTTCTGCTCCCCAGTAGCCCACAATCACCCATTAACTCCAACTCCAAGGGATCTGACATTCTCTTCTAGCTTCCATGGGCATATTCAAAAGTATAAATACATTCATATACACATATAAATAAAAATAATAAGCAAAATATGCATTTGGCTTTCTAGAACAAAATCAGTAATTCTAGCAATGCAAACATAAAGGTAAACAAGCAGATAGCTACACACCTTCTTCTGAAGTACTTTTCAATTATAATTTCGGATTAGAAAAAATGTTCCTGGTCTAGTCTTGGGATTTTTAAAGCTTCAACTACCTAGCAGAAAGCAGATTTAAAACTCTGAAATATATTCACTTAAACACACTCTTGTCAGCATTACAATGCTCCATTATCCACTTTTGGATGCTGTCTCCAGATAATTTTTAATCCCCCCCTGAATTTTCCCTACCAACAAGAACTTGGATTTTACCCTGCCTGCCCCCATTACTTGCTTGTGCTTAGGGAATCATAATTACAGTGATCCCGCCTCTTAGAACATCCGCAAAGCACAAAGCCTCTTTGTATGATTTCGGGAAGGGTGTGCTTTTCAGGCTCACAGGGAAAAAGGATGAGCAGCAGCAAAGAAGAGGAGCAGGATCTACGATGGTGGTCTTGGTTTTGGAGGGATTTTCCTTTCTCCAGCCCCCTTTCTCTATTTCTTTTTAAGACAAAGTCTTACTAGGTAGTTCCAGCTCACCTGGTAATACTATGTAAACCAGGCTGGCCTCAAACTGCCAGCAATCCTGTCTCAGCCATACTCACTCAGCCTTTGGGGGTTTTCTTGTGGGTGACCATCAAGAATCCTGCTCGGCCTCTGTACTCCCTGTATGGGAATATGGAGAGAGGCAGATCCCATCCTGACAAGCACAATCATTCAGCCCAGAAGGCCGTGAGCAGAAAGAAGCAAGGGGGAAAAGCAAGCAACACTGCCCTGAAGTGCACCCTTCTGGCTCATCTCAGAACTCAGCAGGGACTGACAATGAAGGCTATCACTTCAGAGAATCAGTGATCAGCAGGGCTGTACTCTCACTACAGGGAGACGCTCACATACGCACTCATGCAGTAATGAAAACTTAGGAGAGACACAAACCTAGTGTTTTTGTTTGGTTGGTTGGGCTTTTTTTTTTGTGGGGAGGGTTATGAGACAGAGTTTCTCTGTGTAGCCTAGGGTGCCCTGGACTCTGTGGACCAGGCTGGCCTTGAACTTACAGCAGATCCCCCTGCCAATGCCTCTCCAACTGCTGGGATTAAAGGCATGTGCCACCTTGCCCAGCTCCTAGTTATTATTTTAAGCAAGATAACCCCAAAGCCAAAGGAACAAAATACTTATTATTTAATCACAAGCATTCAACTCCTCAATATTTGTGAAGGCAAGTATAAAATGAAACTTGCTTCACTTTCACTTTCCCAACCTTAGTTTTAGCAAGCAGCACTAAAAGGTGCTAATGCAGAATGAGACAGGCCCCTTCTCTTCAACTCCAGGAATATACCCTACCACCTGGCTACTCTTTCTCTCCTGGATGCCTTTCTGCCTCTTACTACTTTTCTCCATTTGCCTCAACAAAATCAAACTGTTACATTCAGGGAGAGACACACATTCTCACTCCTTTATTTCTACACATATTTTACCACAGAAGCAAAATTGCAGAAATAGCTTCTTTTGACTTGACATGCACAGAACACAGGGAAGCTCCATTGTCCTCCACCTGCCCAGCATCACCTCAGTCTCCATCCTACCCAAGACACAGCCCTGATCTTCAGGTAAGAAAAACCAGAAAGAAAACAGTGAAATCACTCTGGATGGAGTCTACAGTTAGCTAGGAGGTGTCTATCCTTGTGTGGACATGAGGCCATTTTATTTTTGTTAAACATTTCTATTTACATATAATTTCTTCAAAAATCCCTTGCAGACATCAACACACAGTGGAACTCAATCACACTTTAAAATAATAAAAAGGACAAAAGAACGCACTTCACTTGACCATAACAACTGTTCTGGGAACTGTAGTCATCCTCTGCAAAAGCACCATGAAGTCCAGTGTATCTTTGGTACATGCTCCTCCTCCCCTCTCCAAGAAAAAGAATGAAACAGCAGGAAGTATAAACAACTACTTAATGGAAAATACAAATGGGTAAATAAATTTTAAAATAAATTGGCTAAAAAGCCTCAGGTCTCAGATATTCATGAATGCCAGGCTAGTAAGTAGAAAACAAGATAGAAAAATAATATACCTCCCCAAAGTGACCACTGTAAGAACATAAGAACAAATACGGTACACAGCCAGTTTCTCACCTCCATTTACCAATACCTCTGCCTTTCTTACAGATTTGTTTTCCAAAAGCTATTTTCTTGCTTATTCTGTGTTTCTCCTGTCTCATAATAAAGCATATCACAATTCTTTGATTCAGATTAATGTAGTGTTAAAAAGCCACAACTAAAATCCTTCTAATGGTAAGTTCAGGTGAAGAGCTGGGACTGTCAGTGGTGGAATGCACACTTACCATTTATTTATATTTAGATGACAGCCTCAACACTCATAACTATAAAAAAAAAAGAAAATATATGTATTTGTTTGTTTGTTTTTACATGTAGAAGCCAGAAGAGAACTTGGAGGCCTCAGTTTTTCTCCTTCCACCATGTGGGTCTAAGGGATCAAAGTCAGTTCATCTTGGTGGCAAATAACTTCATCTTTATCCACTGAACCATTTTGCTAGCCCCTAGGTGCTCATCCTGTCAAAGGGTTTTCACATCCCTTGCTACCTAAAATAGGTGGTCTGTTCTGGAGGTCATATATATATATATATAACAGTCCTGCTTAAAATAAATAAATTTGTTATTTATTAGAAAAAACTTAAAAAAAGAAAAAAACTTAAATGCCCTGGAGCTATGCTATAATGGCTAAATGTAATTCTAAAATAGGTTATCAAAAAGCACTTCAACAAAAACAGGCATTTCACAAATTTTGTCATCAGAAAATAACCTTCAATATAAAATTCTAAAGTGAATCAAACCTAAAAGTCTAACATCTAATGAAAACTAGTAAATCTGGGAGAAAAAAACTCTCCCAACTCAAGAGATAAGCAGTCATTTCCTAACACATTGAACTTCTGTCACAGATTCAAATAGCTGAGGCTCAAATACAGATAATAAGCCAAAACACTACACACCAATTTCCATTATCTGCAGAGGGATAAACCACTTTTCTCTTAGAAAGGCATGAGGAGACCTGAGAGCCGGCTCACCAGGTAAAGGTACTTGTGGTCAAGCCTGCTGACCTCAGTTCAGTCCCTGGAACCTCCGTCATGAGGGAGAAAATGGGACTCCTGGATGCTGTCCTCCGACCACTGCACCTGCATCTACCCACCACACAAGGTATATAAATGTGAAAAGGAAATGGGGGCATGAGAGCTCGGAGTGTAGCCCAGTGGTAGAGCGCATGCTTATCAGCGAGGGCAGGTCTGAGATGAACCCCAGGTCCTCCCACACTCCTACACATTTACCTTTTAGGGCTTCCTTCCTGTTAGACCCCATTTTGTTCTTCTCCCAACTACAAAATGACACAGTTGACAATGAGATAGAAAGAAGTCTGTAAATTCTGCTAAAAAGTCCTGTTGAGTGAGCCCCTTAGCCACCTGCCTAGAAGAGGGGCTGGCATCCAGGATTTAAGTGGCATGGGCAACCAGGTATGCACGCCTAAAATCCCAGCACTGGGGATTTGAAGCAGGAAAAACCTGGAGCCCAGGACCACTCTCAGCAACAGAAAACTGCACGCCATCCTGAGCTACGTTAGACCCTGTCACAGAAAACTAGAAAGAGTAATGGAGACATAACTTACTCAGTAAAGTACTTGCTAACATGCACCGAACTCTAACTGCAAAAAAATGCATTTGGTGGTGCTGGCCTATAATTCCAGCATTCTCACCACTCAGGTCTAAGCAAAGGGATTAGAAATTCAAGGTCACCTTTAATCTCAGCACGAAGAAGGCAGGGGCAAGCAGATCTCTGTGAGTTCAAGGCCAGCCAAATCTACAGTGAGTCCAGGACAGCCAGGGCTATTGCACAGAGAAACCCTGTGGGGGGGGGGGAAAGGCCATGGATAAAGGCATACAATCCTACCCTTAGCATTTTTTTTTAGTGAGTATTTGTGTATGTATATTTTTATTTCCACATACCCATGTTCACATGTTGGGAATGCAGGTGTGTCCAGGTGTGAATGTCATATACCAGGCAGAGGCTGGCACCGTGTCTTCTTATGTGATTCTCCACCTTGGGTCTCTCACTTGAACCTAAAGCTTGCCAATTTAACTAATATAGCCAGCCAGCTTAACTGGGGAAATTCTGTCTCTAGCTCCCAAGCACTGGGATTATAGGTGGCTGGCGTCATTTACCTGCAGCAAAGGATCTGAACTCTGGTCTTCACCCATGCTCAGCAAGTACTTCATGCATAAACCATTTCCCCAGCTACTCCCCTGTCACTCCTTTACGCTCCACAAACGAGTAAGTATTTTGGTGGCCTACGCCTGCACCGAGAAGCTTGAGGCACAAAGCTGGAGAGGAAGGCTGGCCTGCTGAAACAACCTGGTCTCAAAGTGATAAGCATCATGTGGTTCACATCATACCAGTCAAGGAACAGGAGAAAAGCACAGCCTGAGGAACAGCCTGGAGGCTGGGCTTTGGCAAATCTCAAACAAGTCCTCAATTGCCAGTGAGCATCAGAACCAGGTGTGTGGGCCCATCCTCTCCCTAGCAAATCAGAATGTGCAGAAGCATTTTCATATCACTTTTGACAAAGCTCAAACTGATATTGAAAATTTAGAAAACCTAGAAAATTCTCCACATCCATCAGCAATTCCAAAATGAAAATGATCCATGGCTAGAGAAACAGGTCAGCAGTTGAGCACTGGCCACCCCTCCCACCGCTCACACAGCTGCTTATACCCGTAACTGCAATTTCAAGGGACCCTAACACCCTCTTCCAACCTCAGGCACCAGACATGCTGTGGTACACAGTCACACATGCAGGCAAATATCCATATTGATAATTTTTTTTACCTTAAAAATAGTAACAACGTATTTTTCTTTAAGCTACTCAGAACAAACTAGGTTACAGTTCAGAAAGGGTAAAAAAGCACCAGCCTGAGTACGGAATAGCCAATGCACATCTATAACTAGATGCTATAGTTATAGAGCAAGTATTATGGGGCAAAACTTTGCGCTCTATTAACAAGAAAATGAGACACATATGAGAAATACTTCAGACATCTGAAATATATTTAGAATAATATACTTAACCTCTATACCCCATATCCAACATTAACAAATCTTATTTTGCAATTACCTGATTTAAACTTAAGTGACATTAAGTAACAATTAAAGCTCTTTGCATACCAGTCTTATCCCATGCTTCCTCTTTTCGACCCAAAGATAAGCTCTACTTGTGAATTTTTATGGTTCCCATGTATGTATTTACATTACTATGTATGTATATAACCACAAATAGTTCTGAGTTTTTAAAATATATAAGTGGAAATTTTCTGTAAACATTCTTCTGGGATTTGCTCCCCCCAATCCATGTCAGGTTTCTGACATGCATACATTTTTTAATGAATTAGCTATAGTTTATGTGTGGAGAGTTGAGACAAGTTCTTAAGTAACCATGCCAGCCTTGAACTCGTTCTGCCTCCAAATTACTAGAATTACAGGTACGTGACACCATTACTGCTTTTATTTTCTAACAGTACTGTAATATTCAATTGTGTGGGGCCCTGGGTGTGTGTGTGTGTGGTCAATGTTGAATAAATGCACATGTGTTTGCAGGTACTGCTGCCTATGCATGTTCATGTGAAAGCTGGAGACAGTTCAAGCATCTTCCTCTACTACTGCCCACCTTATTTTTTGAGACAGTGTCTCTCATTGACTCCACAGCTAGACTGGCTAGCCATTAAACAGGGTGCATCTCTCTCCACATAATACATACACACTCAAACTCCACAACACCAGGGCTGCGCGCAAACACTGCCACAGTTAACTTTTACAATCCAAAGTTGAGTCTCTGTGCTTTCATAGCAAACACTTTACCTAGTGAGCCATCTCCTCAGACTTTGCAAGGGTCTTCCTAAAAATTTATGCACAGCCCTTCTAGTACAACACATGAGCTGGAACAGGATTCTTGTACCTCTCCCGTATTGGTTATTGTCTCTACACATTTTAGGTAGATGAGTATGTCAACCCATTTTCAACTAGATTACTTGTTATGCTACTGCTCTCCAGGGTGGCTGGCACCCACTAATCAGTCTCACTAACAGTACATAAAAGTACAGTTCATTAATCCCAGCAGTCAAAAAGCAGGGAAGGGGCATCTCCCTGAGTTCAAAGCCAACTAAGTCTACACAGCAAGCTCCAGACCAGCCAGGACTACACAGTGAGACCCAGTCTTTTAAAAAATATGCCTCCCCAAGGGCTAGAGATATAGTTCTATGACAGAGTACTCAATCAGGGAGGAGGCCCTGGGTTCTACCCCAGCACAACAAAGCAACAAAAGTTTATTTCCCTACAATCTTACTAATGCTCACCAGAGCATTCATGTTGTACCTGGCTGATAGGTCTGAAGTGGCATGTACTGCTGTTAAATCTGCATTTGTCTGATTACAAGTCTTTGATAAATAAATTTTCTTATACATGTATGTATATATGTGGATATAGCTGCTAAATGTGTTTCTGACAGTCAAGGTTTATTTGCTCTATTAGAAGTTGAGCCCAAGGCCTGAAGTATGCTAAACAAGCACTCTACCTTCTTATTACATTTCAAAATAGGACTTCGAGGCAGGAAAAATGGCTCAGCAATTTAGATAACTGGCTGCTCTTGCAGAGGGCCCAGGCTCAGATACCAGCACCCACATGAAAGCTCACAACAGCCTGTTCCAAAATCCCTGACACTCTGTTCTGGCCTCTATGGGCACTGTACACGTGATATACATACATACCTGCAGACATAACACTCATACACATAAAATAAACCTTTAAACACACAAACAAACACACACACACACACACAGAGCAAAAACAAAATCTTAGGATGTTCCTAAGTTGATTAGGCTTCCAACTTGCTATGAGGAGCTGGCCTGAAACTCTTGATTTCCTCTACCTGTCTCCCTAGTGCTGGGATCACAACCACAAAGCACCCTTCCAACAGCATCCAAGATGGAAAACTCAGGTAACAGGGCAGGACAGTCAATCTGGACAAAAGGCCTTAATTAATTCATTTGCTAATTAGTTTTTGTCTTCTCTCTTTTGCCAAGCCTTACTGCCAAGACAATAATGTAGGCACGTTGGGGCCTGTATCCTTAGGAGTGAGAATGAAGGAGGATGCTAAGGCCACCGTGTGTCTATAAAATATTACAACTGTCCTTACTCAAAGAACATGAAATTATGTCAGACCAATAGGTAAACTCTACAGTGCAGGCAGCGTTCAGCTTGAAGAGAACGGATCATGTTTAGTTTCCTTTTTGAAGCATCCCAGTCTTTTCTCTCTAAACTAGCTGCCCTTCTCCCTCCCCCTTCAGCAATCCCTTTATCTCCCTTCCCGCACAATGACTATCCACACTCTCCTTTTTCCCCATTCCACAGCTTCTACTCGTCTTTCTTCACTGCCTGTTACCCATCCATTGCTTTCTCACTCTTCTCTTCAACTGACATCCCTCTCCTTTTCTAAGACGCACCCAAAGTAAAAGCAACTCACCTAATCACTCCAAGTAAGAACAGATTTTTCCTGCATTGTACAGCTAGCAAGAGAATGACTTGTCCCAACCCTCCCAACTTCCTTCCCCCTTCAGGCCTGGGACAGCTCGCTACTCTTCCTCTGGGAATCCTCCAGTGTTGTGCGTACAGATCATCTACCAAAACCTCTTACGGCCTTCTGAGGCATGCATGCTTTTACCAGGGCCGGGTGTGTATTTCTGTTCTCTGTTTGGGACATGAACAAAACTCGGGCAATTTCCTGGAAAAGATCCTGTAGGAACAGACCTCCTTCCCTTTCATTCCCGCTGGGCTGGCTTAGCCTATGCAGTGGTAAGAAAGATGACCTGGAGAAGACCAAACGGTCCCTGAGACAAGTTTCCAAAGCTCCACCACCTCAATAAAAATCCTCTCGGAGCACATACTCCCTCTCCCCACCCCCGGCAGGAGTCTTTCTCCCTCCGGCTCCCCAAATCGGCTCCCCAGGGCACTAAGCTCCCAACACAGCTCCTGTTTCTCCTTCCCACCCCTCGTGAGAGCCCAGAATGGGCTGGCTACCCTGGTGGGTGTGCCAGGGCGCAGGCCCCGGCCCCCTTCTCCCGACCACTCTAGTTCTCGGGGGCTGGGGACTCCGCTTCCTCCCAGCCCCCTCGGCCGGCGGCCCGCGCCAGCTCCAGGGTGGCCCTGGTTCCCGGCCAAGGCACGACTCTAGCTGGCTTTGTGACCTTGGGCAAGTCACTTCCCCCGGTAAGCCTCAGTTTCCTCCCCGGCAGAGCGGATTCCTCACGAGGTCCTGCCCTGCCCACCCCGCAGGAAGGGGCAGCCCGGCGGGTGCGAAAACGCTTTGTGAGGCGCTCTGCCCGGCGGAGTGCGGGGCTCCCGGGGGCTCCCGGGCTGGACAAAGCTGTGGCGGACAAGGCTCCTCCCTCTCCGCGGGACCCCTGGCCCCGGGCTGACCCTTCCCCCCGCCTCCCCGCACAGCCCGCCCCGCCCCGCGCCGCCGGGGACCCCGTACCTGCTCCGGGCGCTCTGCCGCAGGCGCCGCCACCCTGCGCCCCCGTCCGAAGAGGCCCGTGGCCAGGAGGGCTGAGGCGGCCGGCCGCGGCGGGCTCGGGCCGGGGCGGCGGCGGGGGCGGCGGGGGGCGCGGGCGGCGCGGGGGCCCGAGCTCGGCGGGGCCGGGCCTGGGAGACGACGGCCGAGGCTGGAAGTGCGCGGCGGCGGCCGAGGCGGCGGCGACCGCGGCGGCGGCGCTTCCGCTCATGGCGGGGCCGCGGGCAGCGGCTCGGGCCGCGACTCGACTCCGGCGCGGCGGGCGCTAGCTGGGCCCGGGCCCGCGGCGACCGAAGCTGTGGCGGCGACGGAGGCGGCTCCCGGCGGGCCAGGAGGCGGAGCCGGGCCGCGGCGGCGGCGGAGGGGGCGGGGCGCCGGGGGGCGGGGACGCCGCGCCGCCAATAAGCGCCGGGCTCGGGGCCGCGGCTCCCGGGCGGCGTCCGGGGGAACCTCGCAGCCGCGGCCTCCCACGCGGGGAGGCCCGAAGCCCTCGGCGCCCGCGCCCCCCACCCCGCGCCGCTCCGCCCCCGGCCCGCCCCGGGGCGCGGCCGCAGGCCCCAGGGGCCGGGCCGCCCGCCGCGCAGGGCTCGCCGCTCCGCCGCCTCGGGCGCTCTTAGCGCCGCCGCGGGTGCCCGGGGTAGCCTCGGCCCGCCCGGCGTTCCACGGCCTGCGCCGCGCCGGCCCGCCTCCCGCTGCAGCCCCGCGGCACGTCGGTCCTCCCTCCCGGCACGTTTCCTCAAAGTTTGTGCCTTCGAGACACTTAGGCAAGAAACTCTCCCTTCGCGTCGGAGGCTGGCTGCTGGCGGCTCGGTCTCCGCGGAGCGCCAGAGCACCGCGGAAGCGCAGACCGAAGAGTCGGCGACTAGCTAGCTCCCTTCCCTGAGTCCTGGAGACCCATCTTGAATTTTCAGCAGAAGCCGGTCGGGCTCGGCCCCGGCCCTCGCCCCTACCCCCTACTTTCTCTTCCTCTTTCGCACTTTAAACACCCTGTTGGTAAAGCACTGACAGGAAGCTGTTCGGGCAGCTGGGCCTAATCTCAGAAGAGGGAGAGGCTGTGAAGTGAGGAAACAGTTGGGGCTGTGCTGAAGGCTTTCCTATTATTTGGGGACGATTTGTGCGGATTCAGGACTTCCTCTCCGGCCCCACCCCGCCCTCTTTTTCTCAAACGTGGTGTTAGCGGCTGAACCCAGTTCCTTCCCATCTTTTTTCTGGCTCTCGTTATCGGTGGAATAGCAAAACAAACTCAGCCATGTGCTGAGTGCCTCTAAGCACAGGCATGTGGGTAAGGGTGCAGCTAAACTGCTGGCTACGATGTTTTAGTAAAAATTATCCTCAGCCTTTCCCTGCAAAGCAAGGAGGGGAGGGCAAACAGGGCCGTCTTTGGCGACAGACATTTCCAACTCCATGTTGATGCTAGATGATGCATTGTCTTTCATCTGTCAGGTCATTAGCAATGCTCAGAAATGGAGATACGATGATAATGAAGATATTGTTCAGATCTTCAAAGAGCTTGCTATCTCCTTAGAGGTAAGAGAGTCTTAGAAGTTAAGGATGAAAACAGGATCAGAGGAGGTCACTCTTGGTCACATGAGAAATTTGTGGACAAATTTCTGAGCTACAAAGAACCAGTCTCAAAAAAAAAAAAAAAAAAAAAAAAAAAAAAGACCCTTAGGGATCTTTCACCAAGAAGGAGAGGCTGGGGAAAGCTGTACACAATGAGATTATCTTTGACCTAAGGACCTGAATTTTCCTGAATTTCACCCATGAATTTCTTGCCACAGGAGTCAGGTACTGTATGTTCAGGCTGGGGCCTCCACCCTAATGCCCACTGAAGAACATGTGCAAACCACTGTTCAGAGGCCTCTTTCATGAGTCTCAGCAGTCTTGACCATAGTTTAGGCTCTTTTGTTGTTTTGTTGTTTTGTTTTTCAGGACAAGGTCTCTCCATGTATCTTTGTCTGTCCTGGAGCTCACTCTGTAGACCAGGCTGGCCTCGAACTCACAGAGATTCACCTGCCTCTGCCTCTGCTGTGATTACAAACATGTGCCAGCCAGTTTCCCCAGGATTCACACCCGAGTTTCAGCTTTTAGAACTCCAAGTTAGAACAAATGCCCTAAGTGACAGCCCTGTAAGAAAAGGAGCCCACTAACAGTTTAATCTATTCAGCCCAACCAGCCCATCAAAGACTGCCTTGAGACCAAGAAGAAATAAGGGAAAGGACCAGCAAAGCCCCATATCACCATGGACCCTGAAACCCTAAGACGTAAACAAAAGCACCAGCCACTTACATCTTCCGTCCTCCACTGGATTATTGAGAGAGATGTGGGTGTGATGGGGTGTAACATAACTGACATAGATCAGAGGAGATCGTAAAGAGACCAAACTGGGGAGTTGAAATGTGATGGATGTATACAGAGCAGAGTGTTATTCAGCTGTAAAGAACAATGAAAGCTCGTCATTTACAGCTAAATAAGTGGAGCTAGAAGACATGATGTTCAGGCAAGTGCTACATGTTCCCCCCACATATGAAAAGTTTTACAAAGCAGACCTGATAGGCTGTCGAGATGGCTCAGCATGTAAAGATGCTTGTGGCCCAGCCAGACAACCAAAGTCCCATCCCACATGGAGGAAGGAAAGAAGTGACTCTTGAAAGTTGTCTTCTGACTTCCACAAAGTCTCTGTGGCATGCAAGTACCAGCACACACACTCACACACACAAATACATGAATAATAATTTTTTAATAAAAAATGAGATAAACATGGTTACACATGCCTAAAATTCTAGCACTGGTAAGGCAGAGGCAGGAGTGAAGATTTGAAGCCAGCCTGAGCTACATAAAGAGAACTTGTACTTCATGCACATATATGGAGAGAGAGAGAGAGAGAGAGAGAGAGAGATCTGAAATCAACAAGCAAACAGAATAGTGATTACTGGACATTGGAAAGGTGATTGAATTTAATTGGTGCTAATTTGTATGCATACATGACAATATCATGCTGAACCCCATTAATATGTATAATTAATGTGTTTAAAAGATAATACCAGATTATGAAGTCTTGAATGCCATATTGAGGAAACATTTGAGCTTAATTATGGCCAGGATTGGTAGTGCACACTTTTAATCCCAGCACTCAGGAGGCAGAGAAAGGTGCATCTCTGAGTTTGAGGCCAGCCTGGTCTACAGAGTGAATTCCAGGACAGCCAGGGCTACATAGGAAAACCCTGTCTCAAAAACAAAACAAAAACAAAAAAGTAAAGAGCTTACTTATGAAATAAGTGAAGGGGCTTGTTGGAGTCACTGAGGAAACACCATTATTAGGACATGCTTTGGAAACACTCTGCCTGCTGTATAGAAGGTGGCTCAGAAAGAAACAAGACAGACAAGAAAACAAGCTACAATGTTCTTAGTCAAAGGGCAAGAAAAATCTAAATGGAGGCACAGATGGTAAGAATAGAGAGCCATGAAGTGGGGGATCAATGGGGCAGCTGGAGCTCAGTGGGTATGAACACTGTTCTTTCTTTTATTTGTGTGTGTGTGGTGGGTATAGGATGACTTGCTAGGGTCAGTTCTCTCCTACACATGGAATCTCAAGGATCTAACTCGTGTTATTACAGTTGGTGGCAGGTGTCTTTATCTGCTGTGCCATCTCACGTGGCACTTTCTGCTCTCTCAGAGGACCTGGGTTCAATTTATAGCACCGACATGGCAGCTCACAGTCATCTGCAACTTCAATCCCAGGGGACCTGACACCGTCCTGTCACCTCCACAGGCACCAGTACATTTGTGGTACACAAACATACATGTAAGCAAAAACCCACTGAATAAAGTAAAATAAAAATAACTGAAAAAAAAAAAAACAGGGCATAAATATTGAGGTAGAAGAGAGTCAAGAATAACGTTTTTGGTTTTGTTTTGTTTTGTTTTGTTTTGAGACAGGGTCTCTCTGTGTAGCCTTGGCTGTCCTGGATTTACTTTGTAGAACAGGCTGGCCTTAAACTCATATTAATATCCCTACCTCTGCCTCCCAGAGTGCTGTGATTACAGGCATGTGCCACCATGCCTGGCTTAACAATTATTTGTTTGTTTGTTTGTTTGTTTGTTTGTTCACTTTTGAGATAGGGTTTCTCTGTGTAGCCCTGGCTGGCCAGGAACTCAGTGTGTAGACCACGCTGCCCTCAAACTCACAGAGATCTACCTGACTCTGCCTCCCAAATGCTGGGACTAAAGGCGTGCACAGCCACTTCCTGGCTAAAAATAATATTTTTTGACTTGAGCAACAAAGTGATGGGTACAGCATCCTGACAGATGGGAATATAGTGCAGAGACCAGAAGGAGCAGCGAACAGTGACTGTGCTTTAAGTCACTTTACCCTCTTAAGGCAAAAGAACTGGGGTAGTTGAGCTAGAACCACCACTCTAAAATCGCTAGTGTTCTTGGATTGGAAACTAACAGTTTATAAAGGAGAGAAAGTAACACAACTACCCATTTCACATTTTCTTCTTCATATTTTTTTCATTGTGATAAAATATATGTAGCCTAAAATTTAACACTTTCGCCCTCCTCAAGTATGCAGTTGTGGTTTCAAGTGGCATTAGTAGCTGGGCAATGGCATGCAACCTATACCTTGACCCAGCCTCATTTCCTTTATCTACATAAAAACTGTCCACTCACTGAATAAGAACCCAGTTAACTACTTCTCCCAGCCTTCACTTTTCTGTCTCTGTCTCTGTGAGATCATAATGCTTTTCTTTTTCTTTTAGTGTGATCTTTGAAATAGAACCTAGGATCTGGCTTGTGCGAGGCAATACTCTGAATTTAGGTATTCTAGGATCCCGATGCAAGCTGAATCTCAAATGTTTGTCTTGTCTGTCTAAATCATTTTATTTAATTCCGTGTTTTCAAGATTCATCCTGGAGGTAGCCCAAATCAGTCTCCTTCTTTTTAAAAACTGAGTAATATTCTCTTATACGGGCCAGCATGTTCTGCAGAGTTCCAAAACATCCAGGGCTACACAGAAAACCCTGTCTAAAAAAAAAAAAAAAAAAGGCTCAGAGGTTAAGAGCACTGGCTGCTCTTCCAGAGGTCCTGAGTTCAATTCCTAGCACCCACATGGTGACTCACAACCATCTATGGTGCCCTCTTCTGGTGTGGAGGCAGACATGCATGTAGAACACTATATATAATAAAATATTCTCTTATATGTACTCACCACATTTTGGTCATCCAGTCATCTGTCTATGGACACTTAGGCTGCATACACCTTTGAGTATTGTGAATAACCCCTCTGCAAATGTTGAATTATTTGTTTGTTAGAGTCCCTCTTTCCAGTTATTTTGAGTATGCTGCAGAGAATAGAATTGCATCACTTGGAAATATAGAATTTCTGGTTATCTTTTTACCTTTTTTTTTCTTTTTTGGGTCAGAGTGTATTAGTTTCTTTTTTGTTACTGTGTTAAGCCATTACCAAAGGTAGTTTGTAAGAGAAAGAGTTTATTTTTGGCTAACAGTTCCAGAGGGAGAGCCGATTATGCCAAGGGATGGTTCCGCTATGTGCTTGCCCCAAACCCTGAAGGACCTATTTCATTGCGAAACTATACAACAATAACAGACCTATAATCATATGTAAAGTTAAGAAAATGTAAAGTTAAGAAAAAAAAGAGCAAGATAATCACAAAAGTATTGCAGAATAGTGCTTTTTTTTAGTTTACTAACCGAAGAACTCAGAGTAAACTGAGGTCAATGGAAATTACTACTGCACATGGCAACATCGCAAGAACAGCAAAGACTAATGAAGAACAGAAAGAAAAGGCTGAAGCAGGAGATGAGATTTGCTGTTACTGTTGCTGTCATCACTGTTTTTGTTTAGAGGCTTAGGATTTTTCCTAGTTGATTTTTTTTTTAAAGCAGGGGTCTTATATACCAAGCTGGCCTTGAACTGTTGATCCTTCTGCCTCTACCTCTATGTTTGAGAATTACAGATACAGAATGCCACCACACCTGGCAAGGAAATGACAAGTTTGACTACCAATACCAAGTGACACTTGTTCATCAGCACATTGCACACTTGTGTGTGCACAGAAGTTTCTTATGGTGTTTCTATTTTTTTTCTTCCAGACTGAGTTTTGTGTAGCCTTGGCTGTCCTGGAATCAATGTAGACCAGGCTGGTCTCCAACTCACAGAGATCTGCCTGCCTCTACCTCCCTAGCACAGGAATTAAAGGCGTGAGCCACCATGCGGAGCCTTCTCTCTCTCTCTCACTCTCTCTCTCTCTTTCTCTCTTTCTCCCTCTCCCTCTCTCCCTCTCTCTTGAGGTTTCTCTGATTTACTTGAGAACTGTGACCATTTTTCTTACTGTCCTGAAACTGATGTTTGTGAGCCTCTTGGATTTTTTTGTTTGTTTGTTTGTTTTATTTGTTTTCTTTTTCTTTTTGAATGGTATTGGAGATTAAATCCTGCCCTCTTATGTGCTAAACAAGTGTTTTACAACTGAGCCATATCCTGAGTCTGGTTTCTTTAGACTAGACTCCGTCCTTTGTTATTGCTGTTTTCTTTTTGTTTGTTTTGTTTGAGACGGGGTTTCTCTGTGTATCCTTGGCTGGCCTGGAACTCACAGAGGTCCTCCTGCTTCTGCCTCCCTGAATGCTGGGGTTACAGGCATGAGCAACGCACCCAGTTTAGACTCCCTCCTTAAGTATGATTGCTCCCCAATTTTTTTTTTTTTAATAACAAGGTCTTGTGTAGTTCAGTTTGGCTGTCAAACTTCTGATCCCCCTGCCTCCACATCCCAAGTGGTGAGATTAACGATGAGCACTCTCACACCCGGCTTGCCTCAAAAAATTTTTTTAATGGTTTTACTTCCCAGATAGACTGTGTCCATTTATTTATCTAGTCATTTACTTATTTTTACTTAAATATAGGAAGTTGGCTTATCATATTTCTTACTTCAAAGTCAGCTCTTGTTTTATTTGCCATTATTTCTCTTTTACTCATCATACTTCCACCCCATCCCTTTTGGCAGGGTCTCCTCTAGTCCAGGCTGGCCTGGAACTCAAACTCACTATGTAGCTAACGATGACCACGGTCTTCCTGCCTCCACTTCCCAAGTGCTGCTCTTACTGTCCTACCCAGCACTTGGCTTCTCCAACCTCACCACCACCACCACACACAAGCCTACTCCAGTCTCTTTTCTTTTCTTCCCTTCCAGTACACTTCCGGTTTTTAGTTGTTCATTTAACACATATATGATTGTTTTAAGTACCTGTATTTTTTACTTAGGTAAATAGAGTTGTATAGTTTTCCCCCTTATTTTCTCTTCCTCACTAAAGCATGTTTGTTATTTACTTATTTAGTGTAGTGTGTGCATGCCTGTATGTGCCATAGTATATGAGTGGACACTTTGTGGGAGTAGGCTCATATCAGTCCCAGAAGTTGAACACAGGTCATCCAGCATGATGTCAAGCACCTTTATACAATGAGACATTTGGATAGCCTCACATGCTTGCATTCTCTTCTCTCTCTTTCTATTTTGTTTTGTTTTGTTTTGTTTCATTTGCTTTGCTTTGCTTTTCAAGACAGGATTTCTCTGGGTAACTCTGACTGTCCTGGAACTCACTCTGTAGGTCTCGAACTCAGAGATCCACCTACCTCTACTGAGGAGTGCAGCAACCCCCCCGCCCCGACTCTTCCTTGACTCTTTCTTTCTTTTTATTTTATATATAAGTGTTTTCTCCATATGTACATCTGCACACCAGAGGAGGGTATTGGAACCTGCAGGACAACAGTTATAAACAGTTGTGAGTCTCCATGTGGGTGCTGGGAATTGAACTCAGGACTTCTGGGAGAGAGGGCGGCTCTCTTAACCACTGAGCTATTTTTCCAGCTCCCCACATGTTTTCTTTTTTTTTCTTTTTTCTTTTATGTGCTTTAGTGTGAAGGTGTCAGATCCCTTGGCATTGCCATTACAGACAGTTGTGAGCTGCCATGTGGGTGCTGGGAATTGAACCCCGGTCCATTTGGAAGAGCAGACAGTGCTCTTAACCACTGAGCCACCTCTCCAGCCCCCACCCCACATGTTTTCTTAAGGGAGGAAGAGTTACTGTAGCACAGTAACAGCAAAATCTGCTCTGTTAGCCAGTCATGGTGGCACGTATTTATAACCTCAATACTGGAGAGGTAGAGGCAGGAAGATCTGGAGTTCAAGGCCAGCCTTGCCTACAAGAGACACTTCAAGGTCAGTGAGAGTTCTGTGAGACTTTATCTCAATAATAAACAAATAAGTAAGCTCTGTTCTGCTGCTAGGACTTACTGCATTGTACTCTACTCAGCTCAAGGACTGGTTTCATAGTGGACACCCAAACTGTCTCCAACTCTCTACAACCCAAGCCAGTGCTGCAAAACAGATTTGATAACACCGGCCTGTAATTCCAGTCCTCAGGATGCAGAAGCAGGAAGAACACCCCGAATTCAAGGCTGGCTTGCTCTACATAGTGAATTCCATGTAGGCCAGGGGTATAAGGCAAAACCCTGTCAAGAGAGAGAAATACCCAAAACACTTTCAGGAATATCTTCATGATATTTACTGGTAGGTGTGGTTTTGTGTTTTTATTTAGTTATTTGTTTGTTTGTTTTGAGAAAGGTCTCAGGCAGCTCAGGCTGAACTCAAACTTTCAATATGCAGGCAAAGATAACCTTAACCTCTCCTTCCTGCTTCTACCTTTTGTCACATCCTTAATTCCATATTCATTGCTTCTTTTACAGACAAATTTGATCTATAATTGATTGTAATACATTGAATAAATGAGCTATATGAGTCATAATGAGACTCAGAGAGAGAGAGACAGACAGACAGACAGAAAAAAGGAGACAGAGACTTAAAAAGGGGGGGAACCCTCATTTGCCAGCATCAAAAATACTATGATAACACTGAGTGTGGTATCTTAATCTTTTGTTTGTTTGTTTAAGATTTATTTATTATGTGTAGTGTTCTGATTGCATATACACCTGCATGCCAGAAGGGAACATCATATCTTATTGTAGATGGTTATGAGCCACCATGTGGTTGCTGGAAACTGAACTCAGGACCTTTGGAAGAACAGCCAGTGCTCTTAACCTCTGAGCCATCTCTCCAGGTATTCTAATCTTTAATCCCAGTACTCAGGAAGCAGAGGCAGGTGACTGGTTATGAGTATGAAGCTAGCCTGGTCTTCATAGCAAGTTCTAGGATAGCCAAAGGTACATAATGAGACTGTCTCAAAATTTTTTAAATGAAATACTGTGATACCAACTTCTTTGCCAGTAACTGGGTCATTAGAGAGACAGGATGAAGCATTTAACCTACCATTGAGGAAGAAATTAGATTCTTCCTGCTTGATGAGGGGAAACCCTTCTACACAAAAGAGGGTCAGCTAATACATGTAATAGAATTGATAATAAATCACCATTTCACAATCTCCAGGGAGATAATTGAATAAGGGAAGGATCAGCTGGAAATGTTAAACTATTTCAAAAGAAAGAAAAAATGACCAATCTACTCTTGTGTGAATTTCCGACCATTCACTTTCTCTACAAACATTTCCAATTTCCTTTCTGCCCTAGTGAAAGGCGATGGTGACTTCTCAATTGCTAAGCACAATGGCTTTTTTCTCAGGTCTCTTCTTCCATGAACTCTTCCTAGGCTTTGACAAGAGAGGACACTTCCTTTTCTTGTAACTATCCCCTTCCATCCACAAAAGATGGGTTATGGGTCACACCGCAAACCCCTCTAACATTTAGAGGCTTAAACAAATTCTTGTTTCTCATGACTCTTGCTGTAGACCTAGCTCTGGAGAAGAGCTGGGGCTGGATTCATCTGAACGCTTCTCTGGGCTCAAGACAGCCTTTCAGTGTGTGCATGGTGGTGCACTCCTCTAATCAGCCCCAGCACTCAAGAGGCAGAGGCAGGCACAGGCTGGCTCTGTGAGTCCCAGGCCAGCCTGGTTACATAGTGAGACCGTGTCTCAAATAAATGAATAAATAACATAACATAACATAACATAACATAACATAACATAACATAACATAACATGGCATAACATAACATAACATAACATAACATAACATAACATAACATGGCATAACATAACATGACATAAAAAATAAAATTTCAGAACTTTCCCCAGGCTGGCTGAAACAGCCAGGTATTAGTTAGCAGTGTAGCCCAATGGCTTTAGCTGTCTTACAGCAATGTAATGTACCAGGGTAGGTAGCCTTCTTATTTTATCTGTGTAAGTATTTGCCTTCTTCTATGTATGGAACGCATGCATACCTAGTTACTACACAGGTCAGAAGAGGGCACCAGATCCCTCAGGACTGGCATTACAGATGTTTGTGAGCTGCTATGTGGGTGCTGGGATTGAACTCAGGTCCTCTGAAAGAGCAACAAATGCTCTTAACCACTGAGCCAACTCTGTAGGAACTAGGTAGACTTCCTGTATACCTGACTTCCCCCAAGAGCAAATGTCCCAGGCAGACGCTGCAAAATTGTTTTTTTCTTTGTTTGTTTGGTTGGTTGGTTTTGGTTTTTTTGAGACAAGGTTTCTCTGTGTAGCCTGGGCTATCTTGGACTCATTTTGTAGACCAGGCTGACCTCCAACTCAGAGATCCACCTGCCTCTGCCTTCCTGAGGGCTGGGATTACAATGTGTCACCATGCCCTGCTGCAGCAAGGCTTCTTACTAGAGAATTTGTGGTATTTTGTTTTCCACTTAGTGCATCTTCCACTAATTACTTTCAGCATCGTTTCTTTCTCTCTTTCTTTCTTTCTTTCTTTCTTTCTTTCTTTCTTTCTTTCTTTCTTTCTTAGATTTTATTTATTCTTTATACATCATTCTGTCTGCGCACCAGATCTCGTTGTAGATGGTTGTGAGCCACCATGTGGTTGCTGGGAATTGAACTCAAGACCTTTGGAAGAGCAGCCAGTGCTCTTAACCTCTGAGCCATCTCTCCAGCCCTTTTATTCTTTTTTTTTTTTCTTTTTGTGCTGTGTTGTTTTTAGTTTTTCAAGACAGGGTTTCCTTGTATAGCCCTGGCTGTGCTGTAACTCAACTCTGAAGACCAGGCTGGCCATCAGTCCAGAGATCTGCTTGCCTTGTTGGGAGTGCTGGGATTAAAGAAGTGCACCATCACCACAGCCCTGCACATTGTTTCTTTTTCCATTGTTGTGCTTTGTTTGTTTGGTTTTTGGTTGTTGTTGTTATTTTGGTTTTTGGTTTGTTTGTTTGTTTGAGGCAGGTTCTCTTATATTCCATGCTGATCTGAAACTCACCAAGTAACAAGGTTGCCCTTGACCTTCCTAGCTCCACTTCCCCAATGCTGGTACAACAGTCAAACACCACTGTTCCTGGCCAACCCTGGTTCCTTTAGGGAAGATGAGGACTCTAGAAACCCAACACTAAATATAAAATCACCCATGTGTTGAGACAGGATCTCATTGTGTTAAGCAGGCTGGTCTTCAACACCTGGTATCAGGTGTTCCTCTCGCCTCGGTGTGGAGAGTACCTGGGACCACAGGCCTTTTACTTGGTTTTTTTCTCTTTCTCTCTTTCTCTCTTCTTTTCTTCCTTTCTCCTCCCTTCTTTCCTTCATCCCCTTTCCTTTCCTCCCTTCTTTCTTTCTTTCTTTTTTTTCTTTCTTTCTTCCTTCCTTCCTTCCTTCCTTCCTTCCTTTCTTTCCTTCTTTGCCCTGGGGATTGAATCCAGGGCCTCACACATACAAGAACTTTACCTCCCAGCTGATTCTCCAGCAGCTGACTTGAAAGTGGGTTCCACTAAATTTCCCAGACTGGCTTTAAACTCACACTGTAGCCCAGACTGCCCTTGAACTTATTTTTTGTGCATTAGTGTGAAGTCTTCAGATCCCTTTGAACTGGAGTCACAGACAGTTGTGAGATGCCATGTGGGTACTGGGAATTGAACCCTGGTCCTTTGGAAGAGGAGACAGGGCTCCCATCTGTGAGCCATCTCTCTGGCCCCTGCCCTTGAATTTTTGATGTTCCCATTTCAGCCTCCCAAGAAGTTGGATAACACACTTGTGTCACTAGGACCAGCTTTTTGTTCCAGTTTTGCTGTTTTCTATGATTACTGTTTAATTTTGAATGATGTAGTTAACTTAATCTAACTCAAAGCAAAATTTGAAAAATTTTCACCAAGGCCTTCAAAAAAGCAATATAGTTTTCATAGACCCAGAAACTGGTTCCTCTTGTGTTTGTATTTTTGAAGTTTAATTAATATTTATTTAAATAACAGAATTTCAGTAATAATTACAACCATTATAAACAAGTTTGGGGATAAAATTTTCTCTCAACTTAAAGGATCAGTAAGTACTAGTAAGCCTGCTATCTGTGAATGTTCATTTTAAATGAATGTGAATGCACATTTTAAATAAGCCTCAAGAGAACTGGTTAATCTTGCTAGAGAGTTAAAGATTTAGAAGGCTTTATGTCTTTCTTTTTGATATTTTGAGACAGGATTGCCTTATGTAGCCCAAGCTGGCCTTGAATTTGAAATTCTCCCAACTTAGCTTTCCAAGCACTGGGTTGCAGGTGTGTGCCTCCATACCCAGCTAAACTTTTCCTATATATCTTCTTCTAATTTATTTTATTATTATTATTATTATTATTATTATTGAGACAAGGTTTCTCTGTGTAGCCTTGGCTGTCCTGGACTAGCTTTGTAGACCAGGCTGGCCTCAAACTCATGGAGATCCAGCTGCTTCCTTCCTCCCTGAGTGCTGGGATTACAGGCATGTGCCAGCACGCCCAGCTTTTTTTTTTCTTTTTCTAATTTTTTATGTGTCTTAGTGACCTTAAAAGTATTGTTTCTGCCTATGTGTGTGAGTGTCTATGTGACTGGATGAGAGGAGGCCAGAAGAGAGTGTCAAATATCTTGAGTTAGAGTTAAGACAGAAGGTGCACAATATGGTTGTATCTTCTAACAGGAGCCATGGGTCGCTGAGCCATCTCTCCAGCCCCTTAAAAATATCTTCAAAATGATTCGTGTGTGTGCTTGTGTGTGTGCACACGCATGCATGCTACATCAGAGGTCAACTCGTAGGTATCGGTTCTCTCCACCACATAAGTTCTAAGGCTCTGACTTCAATGGTAAGCCATGGCAGCAGGGCCCTTTACCATCTGAGCCACCTTGCCAGCTCTCCGATGTGTCTTTTTAGTGGGAAGTTTATTGTCTAGTACAATTGGCTAGTCAAGGGGTGAATGTCGTCCTCTTCTTCTACCATGTTAGACTCTGTGTGATAGCAAGATTGTGACAGCTGCTGCTGGCCTCCAGAAGAAACCATGAATCCCTCTCAGAGGTCTGAGCAAAGTCTAGCACTACTCTCTTGTGACTAAGATTGTGTATATACCACCCTTGTGCTGACCTGTGGCCCGGGCAACTGGGACAAACTGATTGACTTAGGAATGAGTCCCTTCCCTCCCTGAGGCCCTATCTAACCCAGTGGACTGAAAAGAATTGCCTTAGAGCGTTGCAGCCTCAGATTGTAAAAGTCCATTCCTGAGGTAATGATTGGTAGGCAAGCAGAACCATCTGCTGCCTGAGGGGCAATTCTAGCAGGAGAGTCTTCTCTCTCCCTTTTCTCTGTAACCCAGTCCCATCACACACACACACACACACACACACACACACACACACACACACACACACACTGGATGGCAGGGGTGGGGTAGGGGGAAAGCAGGCATTGCTTAAGCTTAGTATAAATGAGAAATATGCACTTTTTTTCCTCTCCGTCCGCTGTGCAGCTCACTGCATTTTATGGGACTTTCACGGAGCAGGACATCAGTCTTCACTGGCTTGAATCTCGTCATCCCTTGATCTTTTGTGCGTCAGAGCATAGGTTCCGCCAGGGTTTGGATATGAACAGCCCGAGAGAGCTGTGCTCCTTAAAGCATCTCCCGAGCAGGTACTTCGTCTTCTAGCACTGGATGTGGTGAGACTGGGGCCTGTCTCCTTTTGGACTTCTTATCAGCGCCACGTTTTAGGGTTCTTCTAGGATCCTCCCCCATCCTCCTCCCTGAACTTAGCTTCCCCTGGCCCCTTCCTTCCCTACAGCCACAGCTGCTTGGCTCGAGGGCACTCAGTCGGCACTGTCGCCTTGGCAACCCAGAAGGGGGCTTCAATCTACTGTCTCCCCAGAGGAGCTGGGCTGGCCCAGAGCCAGAAAGAGGCAGGGGGCAGGGGACCTGGCTGGCCCTGAGCAGAGCATGTAGGGAAATAAAAAGACTGTTGGTGCTCCACCTGCCACGAGGGGGTGGGGAGAATGTCATGGGTGTGATTGCCTGTGCGTTGAACAAGCAAATGGCCAATACCAGCAACCTATTAAAGAAATAGAAATGAGACAAAGAAAGAAGGCCTCTTACGCATCTTGGGCTAAGATCTTTCGGCCCGGTTTAACCGCTGAGCCTTAGTGTTAGTTTCTAGGGCCGTCAAAACAAAATACCACAAACTGGGTGCTTAAAACTAAGGCCCAAGGTCCAGAAATCCAAACTCTCTGAAACCTGGAGTGAGAGTCTTCTGTGCTTCTTACAAGTTCTGGTGGTGCGACCTCCGGCGTTCCTTTGCTTATGGGTACTTAACTCTAGTTACTTTGGGATGCCGTGGCTTTCTCCCTTTGATTCCCAGAGGCCTTCTGCTAAGGACACTATTCAGCTGCAGGCCTTCCCTACTCCTGTTGGATGGAACTATTTATTTATTTTCTTTTGGGAGGTGGATATTTTCGAGGCAGGGTGACTTCAAACTCACTCTGCAGCTGATGGCCGTGAACTTCTGATTTTTCTGCCTCTATCGCCTGATTGCTGGGATTACAGGCATATGCCATCATACCTACCTTTGCCCTTATTTGGTGCTGGAAAGCCTTGAAGGGTCCTGGAACGGACAGCAGTATGTCAGGCTCAAAGACTCAGTTTGTCAGCAGATGCTTTGTGCGGCTTCGTGCTGGTGGAGTGGGCACTCTCTCTCCAGCGTGTACTCTTCCCCTGCCCCAAGTCACAGCACAGCCACACAATGAATCACGGCAAACAAACAAAGCTAGCACGGGTTTGAAGGTGGTTCAGAAATGAGACTGTCCATTATCAGCTGGGTCAACCCCACCAGCGAATAAGATAACCATGAAGGTATCTTAATTTTGTAGAGTTGTCAAGTCAGAGGGTTTTGTGTGTGTGTGTGTGTGTGTGTGTGTGTGTGTGTGTGTGCTTAAAGTAGGGGGAGTGGGGAGAAAGAGAGAGAGAGATTGAACAAAGAAACTGAAGTCCAAGTTTCAGAAAGCAGAGACGGAAGAATGAGGAGCTCCAGGCCAACCTGGGCTGTCTAAATAGTAAAACCGGTAGTTCAACACAAGCAAACAAAACAGAAATGAAAAAGGAATGCCTGACAAGTCAGCAAAGGGTCACAATTATTATGCAAAAGCAAATGGCTCATTTGGCAAAGGAGGGCAGGAGAAGCCCTCCCCAGTGCTGCTTGTCACACTGCAAACCCTGGAATTTCTGCCCCTCCCCACCAGGCAGCGATTGCTCACACTGGCAATAGTACTTGCCAGGTTTCCAAGTACTTGCTCATCCATTCCCCCACCTCTCTGTCATCTTCATGACAGTCTCACCAGACAGGGAGGGCTGTCACTGTCTCCATTTTGCAGACGAGAAACTGAGACCCAGGTGGATTTCATCAGTGGCTCTCAACTTTTCTTCTGGGACTCGCGACAGATGATGCTTTCCGTGGAGCACTCCCAAGTGCAGTCCTGCCATGTCTTTATCCGTTTCCTCCCTCCCACTGAAAAGCGGTTATTGCTATGTAGCTGTGAAAGGGTAAGAAGAGTTATATATAATTGATGGGAAAATAGCTCTGTTATATTGCGGATGGAAAAAAATCTGATGGCAAACTTACTATTCATAGTAGAACTGTATTACCATGTTTATTTAGCACATGCATGTTTGCATGTACACGAGGTTGTCAGGAAGGCTGCCTGTGAAACCGTTAACAGTGGTAAACACTGAAACTGAGAGGTGGATGGTGGCCGATGAGGGCTTTTATACCTTTTTTTTTTCCAAAGAGTATGTATTATTTTTACCATGAAAGCATTTGGTATTCAAGCAACATTATAGGCAGACCTTGAGTCTGCTCTGATTTTCTTCAAGGAAATCATTCATGAATATGTATAGACTACCTCTGGAAAGATATTTAAGAGGCTGATGGCAGTGCTTGCCTCTAGAGAGGAAGTCTGGGGGATTGTTGTTTGCAGGCAAGGATGGGAAGAAAATGGACTTCTCGCTGTATCCTCTTTTATAAGATTTAATTTGTTTTCAACCAAGTGCATGCATTATAAATTCAAATAAGTTGAAAGAGTATTATTAAAAGCTTCAGTGGTTTATAATTACCAGTGAATAATTTGGAACCCACCTTCTGACTGATATTACACACCAGTTATTCCTACTGAGTTGGATGCTAATGCCAAGTGCTTACAATCAAGCTCAGGGCTTCTCTGAGTCTGTGGCTTTTTACATTGTGTCACCTGTGTGTTACTTCAAGGGGCATGTCTTCACAAACCCACTGTCCCCTAGACCCAGCTTCAGGATCAACAATCCATGGCAGGAAGTCATGGCTATGGAATTAACTTACCAAACTATCTTTAACTGAACCAAAATAAAGGTCGAAAATGTACTTTTTATGATAACATTTTATAACTGTATCTATTTAGCACACGTTCTATATTGTTTACCCTCCGCTGTTTTTTTTCCATTAAAATATAACTTTCTTGTAAAAAAAAAAAAAACCCTGTCTCAAAAAATAAAAAGCACACAATAATAAATTTGGCTCAATGAATGTTATTGTTTTCATTATTACATTTATTTGCTGTGTGTGTGTGTGTGTGTGTGTGTGTGTGTACAAGCATGTGCCACCACATTTGTGTGGAAGTCAGGGGACAACTTTCAGGGGTTGATTATCTCCTCTAACAGGTGGGTCCCGGGGATTGCACTCAGGTCATCAGGCTCGGCATCAAACCGTCTCCGCATTCCTGTTGTTATGAGGCAAGGCGTCACTGCGGAGCCCAGACTGGCCTGGGTTCATATGTTTCTCAGGCTGGCCTCAAACTTAAAACGGTCCTCCTGTTGAGATTACAGGTGTGAGCCACCGCTGCCAGCTCTCACTCCAGTGGATTTTTAAATGTCTTACCCATGTAACCAACACCCAGCTCAAAATATAGCTGTGCCATCTCTCTGGATGGTTCTTTTCTACCCTCTCCAGCCCTTACTACTCTTCTATTCTGATTCCTATCACCAGAGACTAATGTTCACCTGTTTGGGGTGTCATAAAAGTGTCTCCTCTTCACTGTCTTGTTTCCACGTAACCTACCCAAGTAGTGGTGTGTAGCAGTTGTTTGATCCTTACCAGGCAGGAAGTGCTGAGTCAGAGGGTATGCAGATATTTAATTATCTGTATCTGGTCAGGCAGCTGTCCACTTGTAAGAAAGGTCCACTGTTTGCAGCCTCAGACCCTTGGCACCATCAGTTTTTTTCATTTTAGCCATTGTAGTAGGGCTTGCCAACTCTGCTTCGACCCCTTCTTGGTTCCATGGTCCCCATCTGCTCAATTCTGTATTCGGAAAGACCCCCTACCAAGAGCACTCTCTGAATGCCTAGCCACTCTTTCTGTGCTTTCCTTGCTGGGATAGAACCCTATCCTTCCTTGACCCCAATTCCTGATTAAATCCTAGCATGCATCACAAACAAATCCAGTCTCTGCCTCAGGCTGAGATCTGTTTCCCGCAGAGACTAAGCCCTAACCTGAACCACAAACTGCCCTCTTAGGCCACTACGCACTGAGTCCTACACACACAGCTACAGGGTGAGCCCACCCCCATGGACTCCAACAAACGGAGTCCCCCGCCCCCACCCCTGCCCCTCTTAGATGGTGATTTAAATTAACCTAATCTGAACTCTGTACTGGAACACGGAAAAGGGCCAATGAAGCACACTGTCCAAATTTATTAGGAAATGTACAACTGAAAGAATAAAATGCCTAAAAGCAAACTACCATCTCAAAAGGATCTCCTTGCTACACTTAAGATGCTCATGGTGACTGAATCTCCCTAAGTCAGAGAAACAAACTACAATCAACCCCACTCTGATATGTAATGAAGAACAGGCTGGGGGTGGCAGTGGGGGTGTGCGTCTCAAGGAAGATGGAGCTAAGCTGGTCCTGCAGATGGTGGGAGAAGCAGAGTAACCTTCCTCCTGTCCTCACAAGATGGTAGGTTTATTTTGAGGGTGTTTCTAACAGCTTGAGAAATGGATTCAGAGAACACTGGGGGAAGCCTCTGATTTAGGGCCTTTGTCCATGGTGTCTTAATTTTCCGTTTTTTAACAATGGTGTATTCAACTCCTGGTGAGATTTGTTCCTTCATTAAGTTCTGATCCTATTGCTGTTTACACCACCACCACCACTACCCCCCTACAGTGGCTGTGGGGGTGGGAAGTGGGATTCAGAGCCTTCTAGGAGGACCTGGGAATGCAGTTTTCACTTTCTTGAATGTCCTTGAGAAAAAACATGGTTTCCTCTTTTAACACTGGGCAGGGTGACACTGCCTTCTGAAGGCTGGCTGAGGAAGCCTCAGGGACAAATAGGCCTTCCCCGATTTTTCCCCCACTCTGGAACAAAAGTCTTGGTTAGTGTGAGACTGAGAATTCCAAATTCCTGAACATTAACTGGGTGAATCACCTTGCCGGATGAGGCCACACGGTCATGGAAACGACACTGAGATTAGCTTCAGGAAGCCAGCACGGTTTTGCCACCAGCTGTGGCTTCTGCAAGCCCCCTTCTGTCTCTAGACCAGGTCTGCAGTGAAGGCAATATAGTATACTCAGTGGTAAGATCTTTTATAGACAGTGTCTTATTTAATCTTTGTAATGATCCCAGTGAGATAGGAACTTTCATTATTCCAAATTTACAGAACAGCTAGCAGGGATTTAGAGAGAGAGATTACATTTCGTCAAATGTGCCAGGCATGATGGTACCTGTCTTTAGTTCCAGTACTCCTGAGGCAGAAGCAGGTGGATCGCTCTAAGTTCAAGGCCAGGCTGGTCTACACAGGAGGTTGCAGATCAGAGCAGCCAGTGCTACATAATAAAACTCTTTGTCTCAAAAAAACAGAAAAAAAAATTTTTTTTAAAAAGCATTTACCAAAGGTAACACACAACCACATATTTTGTTTGTATAGTTTGGTTTTAATTTTAATATAATCCTTCAACGTTGTTATTTGTCACTGATTTGCATATTGATACTGATTTTGCATCTTAATGTCTTTGTCTTTAGGTACTAAATACTACTTTTGGCTCAAGAAGAAAGTAATCTCCTCGTTTAACTAGTCTATAAAGGTTAGTGTATCCACTGAAGAGGGCACAGGTCAAGAGTTTCCCCAGTCTCATTTTTTCCTGTTTTTAATAACATTTGCTTTCAAGGGCAGGGGGTGGGCACTTGAGTATTAAGACATGCATGTGGAAGTTGAGAGGGCTTAATTGCAGTCTGACTTGATGACAGGCTTCAGTTTTTACCTTACCTGACTAGGCTCGGGTTTCAGTTTCAGTTTCTAGGAACGTGTGATGGGCAGTCAATCGGCATGGGCCCCAATACCAGGCTTGGGTCAACTATAGTCACTTCACAATTGCTTTGGAAAGTCCTTAAGCTCCTGACCAATCCTCATTGGCCGTGCCCCTTGGCTAGCTGCCCACCAATCAAAGTAAAGGTCACTAATCATTCCTGGAATTCCCCGACTGCATAAATAGGGCCTGCGAGCCACTTCTGGGTTGCTGCCATTTTGTGAAGGTGGTGACCTCAGCATGCTGGAATTCTCTGCAGAATAAATGCTCTTTGCTTTTGCAAAGCATCCGAGTCTGGGGTCTTTCTTCCGAGAGTCACGGACCCTAACAAAGTTAGAGGGCAACTTTGGGGAGTTGGTTCTGTCTTTCCACCATGATGAAACCTAAGCCATCAGGCACAGCAACAGTTACCTTCCTCTGCTGAGCCATCTTGCCAGTCCTGCCCTTTCTCCTTGTCTTATGACAAACGTGGGTTAACATCCTACTTCTCTCCTAGAAGCCTAGTGATGTCAGCTACAGAATCAGGCAGAAGGCCAATTACTATTTGTGTCACTGAAACCATGATGC
Source organism: Meriones unguiculatus (assembly GCF_030254825.1). Taxonomy (NCBI): domain Eukaryota; kingdom Metazoa; phylum Chordata; class Mammalia; order Rodentia; family Muridae; genus Meriones; species Meriones unguiculatus. Next base: position 34,685,154 of record NC_083351.1, read on the forward strand.
CTGACTTCTTTTGGCCCCCATGCTCTGAGGGCCTTGTGACGGGGAAAGCATGGTGGAACGGCTCAGGTCATGGTGGCAGGAGTCTGTGGCTTATGCTGTTCACGTCACAGAGGTCCAGGAAGTAGATCCTGAGGTTTGAACCTTGGCTTGGGCCATCATTTTCAAAAGCTTTCCCATAATGACCTACTTTTGTCAGTGAGGTCCCACCTCTGAAAGTTCCCACAACCTCCTAAAACAGTGCCACCAGCTGAGGAATAAGTATTCAAAACACAGGCTAAAAATAACTCCTGACTGCTCAGGGGCCCCAGGATGCATGGGGTGTACAGGCACCTAAAGGAAGCTGTGGCTTTAGCTTCCCTAAATGTAATCACTCTTATTTGTTTGTTCTTTGATTGATGGTGCTGAATATTGAACCCAGGGCTTTGAAGTTGCTAAGCCAGTGCGAAGGCTAATTTTGGCTGTTAAGCTGACTACATCTTAGGTCAACTAAAACTAACAATTGGGCAGGCCTGTGCATGAGGAATTGAGGAATTTTCTTTTTTCTTTTCTTTTCTTTCTTTCTTTCTTTCTTTCTTTCTTTCTTTCTTTCTTTCTTTCTTTCTTTCTTTTTTTTAGGCGGGGTTCCAGACAGAGTTTCTCTGTGCAGTCTTGGCGGTCCTGGACTCACTTTGTAGAACAGGCTGGCCTCAACTCACAGTGATCCGCTTGCCTCTGCCTCCCAGGATGGAGGTGGGAAGACCCACACTGTACCTGGGTTGCACCTTTTGGTGGCAGCCTATAAAAGGACACGAAACAAGGATGCTTTCTCTCTCTTTCTTTCTTTCTTTTTTTTTGGGGGGGGGGCTTGCCCTTAGTTTTGCTGGCATGTTCATATATCCTGCAGCCGGTATTAGAACTTAACTTCTTTGGGATTCCAACATAGATTGAAGACCAGCTGAGACATTTGGCCTTGAGGACTGAACAACTACCATATTCTTGGCCTTTCCTTTGAAAGATGGCAGCCATTAAAGATGGCAGCCATTTTAGACCTAGCTGGAACTAGACAGCCTGTGAGCCACTCTAGTCAATCCTGTTAGTATATATTTGTTCTATCAGCTCTGCTCCTTTAGAGAACCCTGACTCACACAGATAGTGTTCTACCGCTGAGCCTCATTCCCTAGCTCTGAAGTGATTCACAGAACAGGGTTGATCTCCTGAGAGCCTCCTGAAAGGTGTGACCACGAGGCAGAGGCAGAAGATTTTAATTCCTATATGGGACAAGCCATCTCCAGTTAACATTACTGTCATACCTGCTGCTTCTACCTCCTTGCCCATTCACGGTTGATTAGGGGCTTCAAGAAGCCTAGTTACTGGGTCACCACAGGAAGGCCCCATTATCTGAGACGCCACTCCTCACCTTGGACTCTTCTGAATTAATACAATTGCCAACTGAGGCTGATGATGTTTGAGTGGGGTTAAATGTCTAGTTGAATTTAAAGACAACTTGATAGTGGACATTTGAGTTGCAATCCCGGTCAGGTGGTTTCGAAGATGGAATTCCAGCCTTTTGGTGTCTAACTCTAGAGCCATGGGCCTCAGCATTGGCCCTGTACTGGTCTGGCATTGAAATGATATTAAATCTCTGACAGGAAGCACAACAATGAAAAAGAACAGTGACTACATACAACACAGATGAGTCTCTTAGGCGTTAGTGAGGGGAGAAGCCAGACACCAAAGAATACAAACTGGACAACTCCGCTTACCTAAGGTTCAAGCATAGGCAAAATGAGCCCAGATAGTGGCTCTCCTGAAGGCTCCTGGTTAGAGACAGAAAAGATCCCTCTAGGAAGGAATAAGTGTCCTGGGTGTTAGGTTGGGGATACAGCTTGGTTGGTAGAGTACTCCACAAGCATGCATGAAGATCTGGGTTTAAGGATCCCCTGCACCCATAAAATGAGCCTGGTGGCATGAGGTTATAAGCCTAGCACGCTGGAAGCGACACCCAAGGATCACAAGTTTGTCCTGGCATGGTGGTGCATACTTTTCATCCCAGCCCTTGGGAGGCAGAGGCAGGTAGAGCTTTGTAGAGATACTGTATTTCAAAAAACAAACAAAAGAAAAAATAATAATTCAAGTTCAAGTCCTCCTCCTTGGTTATGTAGTAAGTTTAAGGCCAGCCTAAGCTAGTGACCTTGTCCAAAAGCAAACAAAAAACAAACAAACGAAAACATGTATGTCACCAGGCACAGTCGCGCATGCCTATAATCCCATCACTTTGGGAGGCAGAGGCAGAGTTGGAGGCCAGCCTGGTCTACAAAGTGAGTCCAGGACAGACAAGTCTACATAGAGGAACCCTGTCTCAAACAAACAAACATAAAGTATATGTCTTAGACCTGTGGTTACATAGAAAGATATCTATCTACCCATGATATCTAAAGGCAAAGCAGGGCATGGTGGTACATGCCTGTAAGCCGAGCACTCTGGGAGTCAGAGGCAGGTGAGTGTCTGTGAGTTCGAAGCCAGTCTGGTCTACAAAGATAGTCCAGGACAGCCAACGCCACATGGAGAAACCCTGTCAAAAAACAAACAAACAAACAAACAAACAAACAAAGGCACAAGACAGACAACGAAAATGGGTGACGCGCCTAGTTGAGATTTGAGATCTTGAATTCCAGAGCACACTTTTATGGAAGGCTCAGACTGGCCTGTGGAGTAGAGAATGTAAGCCTGTTCCTGGTAGTCTGCACAGCCAGCATGGTTGACTGAAGGAGATGCCCCCACATTCTCATGCGTCTACATACTTGGTCCCTAGTTGGTAGTGCTGTTTGGGTAGGGGTAAGAGGCTTGGCCTTCCCATCACTTTGGATGCCAAGGCAAGGGGATTGCTGTGGCCAACCTGGGTTACAATAGCCAGACCCTGCTTAATAAATAAATAATCAAATCAATAAACGAAGAAAGTCATGAGTCATCTCTTACAAGGAATGGCTGAAACGACGAAGGTCATTTTCTTTAAAAGGCAAACATCTTTGACCAATGACAGAGCTTAAAAGGAGTCTCTCTGCACAGCTGAGGTTTCCAGGTAAAGGCAGATTCAGGCCTGGGTAGTAGATCAGTAGTAAGGGACATGCCTGGCATGTACTGAAAAAAACCCTAAATTACTCGAGATGATTCTGGAAGGAACAATGGCTCCTTAGAGGAAATTTGGGGAACTAGAGTATGAAGAGAATCTTCAACAAAGCATCAGAGACCTTACATCTTTCCTAACACATCATGACCTGTGTGTCCAGTTATTACTTGTTCCCTATGATAGACTCTGGGATACACAAAGAGAGATGAGCCTTAGGTTTCACAGAGCGGTGGTAAGACCACCTACTCAGAAAAGTGATGGCTGAAATTTTAAACAGTGCGTGTGTGTGCTCTCACCCTTGAGAATAAGAGTGTTTCTCATTTATCTAACTGAAGCTTGATCCTTTTTGCTAGGCTAGTTGGCGACCAAGTTTCTAGAAATCAATCTGTTTCCACCTGTAATGCTGGGGTCACAGGTACATATTGCTATGCCTGTCTTTGAAAAAGATTTTATTTTTATTTGTGACTCTCTCTGTATGTGTGAGACTGACTGACTATGTTCACGTGTGTGTAGGTGCTCTGAGAAGCTAGAAGAGGGCATCAGATCCCCTGGATCTGGAGTTGTAGGCAGTCGTAAGCCATCGAATGTGGGTTCTGGGAACTGAACCTGCATCCTCTGAGAAAGAAGTGCACACTTAGCCACTGAACCATTCCTCCAGCTCCATGCCTGGATTTCTAAGCGCAGGTGCAGGGGATTAGAGCTCAGGTTCTCATAGCTCCATGACCTTCGGAGCCATCTCCCAGACACAATGGCTGAAGTTTTAGTTGTCAGTTTGTGTAGGAAATGCCTGTCAAAGTGAAGGCCACTCATGACCCAAGGGCCTTGGGTTTCTAGTAACTTTGGTGTCCCCACATCATTATATCAGCTTTTGGTTAGCCATATCTAACACCCCCCCCTTCTTTTTGTTTTGTTTTTCAAGGCAAGGTCTCTGTGTGGATCCCTGGCTGTCTGTCCTAGATCTCACTCTGTTGACTAGCCTGACCTCGAACTCACACAGATCCACCTGTATGGTGAGTGCTGAGATTAAAGCCATGCCCCACTACCGCCTGGCCACTCTCCCCTTTTTAGTGTGTGGTTCTGGGATCTAACCAAAGTTTTGCATGTGCTAAGCTGGTGCTCTATCCCTGAACCACACGTTCAGCCACATCTAAACATTTTTTTTTTTTGCATTAAAGAAACAATATTCAACTTTATTTTCGTTATTTGTTTAAGTTTTCTGCAAACAATCCAAATATTTTTCTTGTCATACTTCAAGAAAAATATTGCTTGTTATTTAAAAAAAAAGATGAATGATGTAAAATGAAACTTGGGATTCTTGTTGCAAATGCCTGGAGAGTTGCAGTTACTTCCTGGGTAATGTCATCTTCTGCATGCAGCTTCCCCCAGACATGTTAGGACTCAGTCTCTCTGAAGGTCTTCAGTTCTCCCACAGAGATTTGTTTATTCTGCCAGGATAACACTCATCATACTGAATTTGTGCCGGGTCTCTCACCCACATTTATAGTTCCGGTGCACTGTTTGTGGTATGGGCGTGGCTAACACCAGGAGAGCACCGAAAGGGGGTGCTGTCCACGGTCCTGAACTTTTAAAGCCTTTTGTGATGTAGATGTTTTCTTGTCACAGAGACACTGGTTACACTCACCTCTTTAAGGCATTCTGAGCAGGTAAACATGTGATAAAAGAACGAGGGATCAGAGAGAAAGTCAGAGGCTGCCAGACAACAACCATTGAGAGGAGGCCAGGGAAGAAAAACAACAAACGAAAAATAATTTCCTAAAAATGTCATTAGAGTGGACAACTAGCCAGGTGCGGTGGTGCATGTTTGTAATTCCAACATTTGGGAGGTGGAGGCAGGAGGTTTTGGGTTCAAAGTCACCTTTGGCTTCGTAATAAAATTTCAGCTAGACACACTTGTATGGAACTGCCTTAAAAGGTAGAAGAGGGAGAGAAGCGCTATAAAGGATGGGGAGGAGGAGGAAAAGGGAAAAAAGAGAAGGAGACAGGAGGAGGAAAAAGGAAGGGAGAAAAGAAAGAAGAGGAAGGGAAGAGGGAAAAGGGAAAGAAGAGAAAAGGGGAAGAGGAGGATTTGGTTCACAAGACCCCACACCTTGAGATTCTATAGGCAGATGGTGCTTTTGGGGGAAGGAGAAACGTTTTCTTCAGTGGTGTGGCCACTGACAAGGTGTCCATGCTCCCACAAGTAATCCTCATTAAACTCATTAGAACACACATACACACACAGACACACACAAACACACACACTCAGCATCAAAAAGGCAGGGGACTATTTGGAAAAAAGGAAAAACATGACATTTTTATAATGAAGCAAATATATGATTAGTATATGATAATAAAAACTTAATAACAATAATAGTACATATGTGAAGTCAAGTTCTCAGAAAAAAAAAGCAACAACTAGGTTAAAGATTTCACTATGCTGACTGATTAGAACTTTGTGGTTGTGGATGAAGGAAAAAATGAGCACATGATCTCAGGTGTGGTTGAGGAGAAGGTTTACTGCAGATGTGAGGGAGAATTCAGTCAGAGGCATCCAGAAGGGTCCAGACCAAACACGGGCAGCCAGCTGAACCACACCATGAGGAGGAGTGAAGGAATAAAAGAAGAAAGAGGAGGGCTCAGAGGTCAGGGGTGAGCCAGGAGACCAAGAGGCCAAGAGACACATGTCCAAATGGTGACAGACCACTAGCTTCCACCAAACTGAAGAACAAAGAACGTCATCGGATATGTCTGAAACCTCCTGTAGAGATTCCCCTGCCTTGCTGTTACCTGACTCCCTGACGTTTTCACCAATATGCTTCTACTATATTGTATTTATATTTATTTTCTGCATATGTGTTTATGTAGGTGGACATGTATGTGGAGGTCAGAGGACCTGGGGATCAAACTCGGGTTGTCAAGCTTGGCAGCAAGGGACTCTGCCCACTGAGCCATCTCATCAGCCCTCCACTAGTGTGGTTTTAAAATGCCTTGATGTATGTCTTTTGTTCTCTAACTATAAACACATATAATTCTTTCCATGTTGGAACATGTTATTTGAAGCAACCTGAATCTATGTTCCCCAGGTCATGCTAACTCATATTAGGCTCCAGAATAAGCTATCTCTTTCTTCCTTTTAAGGTGAGAGCTGTGTTTTATGCCAATGGATACTTAAAGATGTGTCATAAGTCTGTGTTCTAACTGATTCAAAGCTGTGCAAGTGTTTGTATGAGCAACTGTGTTTGTGCAGAAGGGAAAGCAGTGTGTCCTGTGGATGGAGATGGAGGGAGACATGCTTTCACTCACACTGAGAGGTCTAATAACTCCAAAGCCCCTGAGGCAGTTTGGGACATACTTACCCAGCAAGCATAGACCCTGCATTTCATCTGTAGCACTAGGTCAACTGTATGTGGTGTGTGCCTGTGTTCCCAGCACTCTGGAAACTGAGGCAAGATGAGCAGAAGTTCAAGGTTCTCGTTGGCTACGTTAGCATACTGGAGATCAGCCAGGAATACACAAGCTCAATAATTAAGAAATACAGACTGTTGATTTTAGCCGAAAGGCCAAGAAGTGACTAAATTAATTAATAATTAATGAAAAAGTGCTTCAGGAGCCAGGGGTGTAGTTCAGTGGTGTGGGATTTGCCTAACATGCACAAAGCATGTTAAAGATTTCACCCCTCTTGCTCTGGGTTCATTTACTACTAGTTCTCTCTCTCTCTCTCTCTCTCTCACACACACACACACACACACAGTTTAAAAATTGTTCCACCAAAGGATTTGTACAGTGATTTCTGTTTTATAGTTCGTACCCAGTAACTTCAGGTATTTAAAATCACTTTCACATCTATACTGGGTACAAGAAGTTCTCTTCCTCTCTGAAATTTGGAGGGCGGAATGTGTTTTTCTCATAATTCCCCTATGTTGGCCTCTCCAAGCCAGTGATTCCCTTCTACAAAAGATTCTTACATAGATCTTGTTTCAAATGCATGCTAGGTGCTTAAAAATGCATTATCTCAGTTAATCCTCCAAACAGCCCACCATATCATTGTAATTGTTCTCATTACAATTAAGTTCATGTCATGGATCTTTGAGGCTGTTTGTGAACAGCTGAGACAATGAATAGTGATTTAAAAGTGTCAAGGGTCTGTCTATTCATATTCACCTGTCTGTCTCCTAAAATAGCCTTTGAATATTTGGAAGTTGTAAGACATGTCTTGTTCATCAGTAAATTCTCAACATTACCTAATATGGTTCCTAACACATAGCAGGGGCACAGAAGTGTTTTTGAATAAATAAATCAATTAACAGAAATGTGCAGCCACCGAGTATGGTGGGGCGGTACATTTAAGCCCAGCACTTGGGAGGCAGAGGCAAGTGGATCACTGTGAGTTCCAGGTCAGCCTGGTCTACAAACGGAGTCCAGGACAGCCAAGGTTACACAGAGAAATCCTGTCTCAAAAAAAAAAAAAAGTACAATAATTAGCATTGTATTTGAATAATTTAAATAGCTACATTTATTCATAACAAAGCAAAGCTACCTAAGGAAAACTGTAAAATAGTTTTAACTATATTGAAAAGGTTAGAAAAAGGCCTTCACCCATTGTCTGCTAGATGAAAAAATGCTCCCTACACAAAACCAGGCTGGCCGCCAACTTGTGGCTATCCTCCTGACCTGAGTACTGGGATTACAGGTATGTGCTACTCTGCCCATCCCTACAAAATGTATTTTAACTTTAAATTAAGACAGGGAACAAAAACAGTGAGATAACCCCCCTTCCATAAACCAAACTTTTTTGTTGAGGGATAAAGTGTGTGTGTGTGTGTGTGGGGGGGTTCTCCAGTCTGTCTTCTTCCTGTCTCTTCTTTTCCCTCTTCCCATCTGTGGAGATCCTCCATGTTGATGCACTGAAGGTTTCAGATGGCTTTCAAACAATTTACTTTTGCTGAAGCAAAAACACAAGTCTCACCTCAAAGAGGATGCAAAATAGTTTATTTTAGAGCCAACATGAGCAACCAGGGCCTGAGAACACAGATTCAGGCTACCCCAAATTTTGTGTTCCAGCATGCTAACAGGCCTGTGAAGTTTAACAGCACCAGAACAAAGAAAGTCAAATGAAGGCACTTCTCAGGACATTGACAGAGACATCTGGAAGGGCTTATAGTGAAGCCAGCAGGTCCTCTGCTCTCTGAGAACATTCTTAGCATTTTGGTTGTTGGGAGCTCCTGGTCTGTTGAGTTAATACATTCCAAAAAGTGTCACCTGCTAGTCACAAGGATGTTAGATCAGCCAGAGGTGGCCAAGGAATGGCTATTAACTGGGCTGGAGTTGGGTGTGGTGGCACATACCTTCAATTTCAGCTCTGGGAGGTAGAGATAGGCAGGTTTCTGTACGTCTGAGACCAGCCTGGCTTAAATAGCAAGTTCCAGAACAGCCAGAGCTGCACAGAGACCCATTCTCAAAATGGAAATGAGGTTAGGGACAGCCTCAGATAGATTGTTAGTGGCCTCTGGACCTGCAACATTCCGACATCCCCACATTCAGCTTTGCTGTAAGTTCTGTATTTAAGTGTGGCTTTTCTGGCAGTTTTCTTCACTTGCTCTAGTCGGAAGAGAAGGGTCATGACCATAGAACCACCTCAACAATGTATAACTTTCTACAATGATTTCAAGCCCACAACTTTATTCGGAGCTGCCTTCTCGCCATGGAGCACCTCATCTTGGAAGACTTGCCTGATCTTGTTTTCTAATTACAGAAGCAAAAACAAACAAACAAAACAAACCTCCTCCTTCTTCCTCCTCCTCTCCCTCCTCCAGCTCCCCCTGTTAAAAAGCATGAGGCTGGTCAACAGATATTCTCTGCAAGAAGTTTATTAGGAGGGTATGGAGGGAGTGGGAAACAGGACATGGTGGGGAGAGAGAAAGGGAAAGGGGGATGGGGCACCGAGAGATAGAGAGAGAGAGAGAGTGTAAGAGTGAGAGAGAGTGTAAGAGAGAGACCACGTGTTGGGGTTAGCCCTTTAAGGGGCAAGGTAACCACGCCTTTCAGGTGTGGCCATCTCGATGGCGACACATGATGACATCATAAATTGCAGGGTAACCCAGGAGCAGGTTGTGTTCCAAAATACTAACATCCCCTCCTCCTCCGACTGTAAGCACCTGCAGTAGCTGGCAAACTACAATAAGTAATAAGGCTGTCGTCCTCTGAGCACAAAAAAAGGGGGGGGAGCCTCAAAATCATGTTCACTACAATTAAAGCAACTCGGAAAAAGGACTCTAGCAACCGGGAAGGCTCTTTAGAGCCTCCGTCTAGTTCAGCTGCCTAATCTGCTGTCTGTGGACACCAGAATCCAGAAAGATAGACAGATGGTATGCCCGAGGACGCAGTGCAGCTCAGCTGACCAGTGCCAGCTCTGTAGCACAGGCTTCTGACCTCCCCTATGTGCTTCCCACTTTCTTCATTCCTGCCGATGGAATGAAGAAAGACTGCTCAGACTAGGACCTGAGCAGTGACTACAGCATGGTCCTGGGGGAACAAAAGCCTGCACTCCTGAGCTTGTTAGCTTACTCTAGACATTTGTTTTGTTTATTTCAGATGAAGTTGTTTGTTTGTTGTTGTTTTGAGACCAGGTTTTTCTGTAGTCCTAGATATCCTGGAATGTCCTCTATAGGCCAGGCTGGCCTCAAACTCAAAAATTTGCCTGCCTCTGCCTCTGGGATTAAAGGCATGTGCTACGATCACGAGTCTCAAACAGTTTTGCCTTGTAGCCCAGGCTGGTCTAGACTCTCATGGCCATCCTCCTTGCTTCAGCTTCCTAAATGATAGAATTATGGGCATGCAGGGCTAGAATAAGCTTTTAAGATACAGGATTTTTTTTTTAATTAAAAAAATTTTTTTTACATGTCTGTATACATGTGGGAAGGTGTGTGCATGTGTGTGTGCAGGCACTCAAGACACATACTTTTTGGCATGCAAGTGTGCACAGAGGCCAGAAGAGGGTGTTGAGTCTCCTAGAGCTGTAGTTGTGGGACGGGGAGAGCTGTTCACTATGGTGCTTGTGCCTCCGGCCCTCCACCTTGGAAATTTTAAGGTAGGGTCTCAGGTAGACCAGGCTGCCTCAAATTACCGTGTATGACCTTAAATTCCAAATCCTTCTGTCTCTGCCTCCTAAGTGCTCCAAAGTGCTGGAATTACAAGTGCATCTCACAATACCTTGTTTATGAGGTGTTAGGGGTGAAACCCGGGCCCCATGGTGGTTCATAACCATCTATAATGAGATCTGGTGCCCTCTTCTGGTGTGCCAGCAGAATGCTGTATAAAGAATAAATAAATAGATAAATAAATAAATACTATTTTTTAAAGATTTATTTGAGTGCTCTATCTGCATGTACACCTGTACACCAGAAGAGGGCATCAGATGCCAGTATAGATAGTTGTGAGCCAACATGCGGTTGCTGGGAATTGAACTCAGGACCTCAGGGACTGTTTCTGACATGAACTTAGTGGCTGGCTCTTTGACCTCCCCCACCCTCCCATGGAGGAGCAGCCTTGCTAGGCCACAGAGGAGGACATTGCAGCCAGTCGTGAAGAGACCTGATAAGCTAGGGTCAGATGGAAGGGGAGGAGGACCTCCCTTATCAATGGACTTGGAGAGGGGCAGGAAGGAGATGAGGGAGGGAGGATGGGATCAGAAGGGAATGAGGGAGGGGGCTACAGCTGGGATACAAAGTAAATAAACTCTAACTAATATAAAAAATTAAAAAATTAATTAAAAAATAAAAGAACTCAGGACCTCTGGAAGAGCAGGCAGTGCTCTTAACCATTGAGCCATCTCTCCAGCCCCTAAATAAATGTTAATATAAAATATATATATATGTATATGTGTATTTTTATATATACATAAAATATATATGTATATATTTATATATGTGTGTGTGTATATATATATATGGGCTGGAGAAATGGCTGAGCAGTTAAGAGCACTCATTATTCTTCTAGAGGACCCATATTCTATTCCCAGTACCTACATGGTGGCTCACAACCTCTGTAACTCCAGTTCTAGGAGATCCAATGCCTTCTTCTGACTTCCTCGGGTACCAGGCACACACATAGTACACAGCCATATATATACAGGCAAAACACCGATGCAAATAAAAATTTAAAAATATGTAAAAAGCACATTGAGCTTTGATTTTTGAAAATTTTCTTTTACATTTTAATTTATTTTGTATGTGAATGTGTATGTGGGTATATGTGCACGTATGTGAAGGCCAGAGGGCAACTTTCCATCTAACTTTCTATCCTTCTAGCATGTGTCCTGAGAATCAAACTCAAGTCACCAGGCTTGGTGGCAAGTGGCCCTCCTACCCCTACCCACCGAACCATTCCCACCAGCCTAAACTGAAAGGAGGATAACAAAGAATGATCGATAATTTCCTTTGGATTTGGAGTGATTGCTCAGTGGTTTAAGATGGACTTGGGTCTCAGCAGTACACTGTAGGCTTATATTTTTCAAACACGTCTTATTTAAGGTTTTTAAATGCCTTTGCCTCCCTTTCAACCCCACTCCTACCTTAGGTAGGAGATTAGTAGGGAAAGAGGCTGTAGGGCTCTTTTATCCACTTCCTGTTGATTAGGGTCTGTGGGTCCTTAGAAGGATTACGGAACTCGGTTGTCAGGATACCATCAGCCTAGTCAAAAGGCAAAGCAGCTGCCACAACTCAGAGCCAGCAGCAGCGGAAAAAGATTCAGTAGAACCAGCTAGACTCTGTGAAAAGGGCACGAGCCCGCCGAGGTGGCAAAAAGTCACCAAAGCAGCTTGAGAAGTTCTCTGGATCCTTTTTCTCATTTCTCTCTTTGAAGACCAGTGAAGAACGCAAATGGTAGCAATGCAAAAGCATAGAGGTGCAGAAAGTGTCGTCTCACTGTCTTGGGCCTCTGTTTAACCCTTCTCAGAGTCCACACAAGGATGTTTTGTAGCTCAGAAAAACCATACCTCTCAAACAAGTAAGGTTTCAGCTGACCAATATCTTGTACCTTTTCATGTGGGCTGTTTTCCTAGGAGGCTGTTTTCTCCAGGGAATAAACATTCCCACATCCCACACTTGGGACTAAAAAAAACATATTCACATGACACAACTAAGTTTCCAGAGAAACCAGAAACTTCCACTTCAGTCAACAGCTCACAGCTGCCTGTAAACTCCAGTCTTACAGAGTCCTACACTGTTTCCTGACCTCCTTGGCCACCAGACATGCACAGGCACATACATACATGTAGGCACTCACGCATACCTATAACATAAAATAAATCTTCAGAAGAAAAGCTTTGGCCGGGCACACACCTTTAATCCCAGCTCTCAGGAGTCGGAGGCAGATGGATCACTTGTGAGTTAGAGTCCAGCCTAGTCTACACAATGAGTTCCAGGCCAACCGGGTTATTTTAACGATCGGGACCACTGACATGGGATTCCCATTCTGGGGCTGAAAGGTGGCTCAGGGGATAAAATGCTTGCTACTGAAGTGTGAACACCTGACTTCTGATTCCGTTGGGTTTGTAAAAGCCAAGCTGTTGTGGGATGGCACCGTTATCAAATCCCAGAGCTGGGACAGGGCAGATCTTGTAGAGTTTACGCACCATCCAGTCTAGCCAGTCCATATATCCCAGTTCAGTGAAGAGACCTATCTTGAATTGAAGATAGGCAAGTTAATGTCTGGCCTCCACACTCACGGCCACACTTGCGTGCACCCACACACTGGCACCCCCAGCCCCAATGAGTGCATATGTAGCAGACATACACTTACTCTTTAAATTAATTAAATAGATAATGATTCCTTCATGCCTATGAATACGGCTTAGTTAGCAGAGTCCTTGCTTAGTATGCCCAGCTCCATGCTTGATCCCAAACTGAGTGAAATGGTGCAAGCCTGTAATCCTGTAATTTGAATGATGATCCAAGAGGCGAAGGAATTAGAGTCATCCTTTGTCACTGCAAGTTTAAGTCTGGCCTGAGATACATGACCCCCTGTTGTTTTTTTTTTTTTTAAAAAAAAAGAAATAGCTGGGCAGTGGTGGCAAACTCCTGTAATCCCAGCACTTGAGAGGAAGAGGAAGGTGGATCTCTGTGAGTTCAAGGCCAGCCTGATCTAGGAAATCGAGAGTTACACAAAGAAACCCTGCCTCAAAAAAGAAAGAGAGAAAATCCAGTCAAGGTGGCCCAGGCCTGTAATCACAGCACTTGGGGAGGCAGAGGGCAGAGGCAGGCAGATCTCTGTGAGTTCAAGACCAGCCTGGTCTACAAAGGGAGACCAGGACAGCCAAGGCTCCACAGAGAAACGCTGTCTCGAAAAACAAAACAAAACTACAACAAAGAGAAAACTATGATTTAAATGTTAGTATTATTTAAAAGTTGGTACTTTGACCTTCCAAGATGAGGTGAGGGACTTTAGCCAATGTAGCTGCTCAGGACACCGTGAGAAGACAACCATTTCATGGGAATGTGATCATTAGACTTGTGGCCTATGTCGCAGGCCTGGGCTGTGCGGTCAGAGGTGAGTGGAAGCAGAAGGCTTTTGCACAGAGGAGTCAGGCCTGGAAATGTGAGGGAAATGACCACACATTCAAACGTATACTCTTAGGTTAACAAAGGATCACAGAGCAACGCTGTGACCTCTTTTCCTAAATCACAGGTGACAACCACAAGATCCAGGTGTCAATCCTGCTCCTGTCAGGAAGCTTGTGGCCCCTGCTGAGTCACGGGATCCCCGAGTTTATGAAAAAACTTGGTTACAAGGGATCACTTTGGGACTGACAAGAGGCTTTGAAAGGAAAGTGAAAGATGGAGAGAGAGAGAAAAAAAGAGGACAAAAGAGGAAGCCAGGTGGGAGGGACTATAAGAAGAATGAGGTTATTGAAATGATTTCAGGCTTCATGTGCTGAAATAGTCATTCTTGCTACAAGCTGCTAAGCTCTCATCTTATGAAAACATGTCTAAGGTGGTAGATGAATATATTTAAATTTTTTTCCTGAAACATAACACTCCAACAGGATGTGTCAGAGAAATGCCAAGAAAAGAAGGCAGGAGGTAAAATCCCTGAATGAAGTCAGTGATGGAGGGCTTCTGCATGGACCCTGGGGACAAGTCCCCCATCCGAAACCAGCTCCCCTGGGCTCCTGGGTGGAACTGAGTGCCTCCCTGTTGGACTCCCGTGTTGTCCACGTGCCTTGGCGTGGGGCTGGTGTGACAGTTTATGAGTTTCTTGGTTTGTCTGTCATTACCAGCAGCTGACAAAGCTCTGGAGCCATTCCGTTGTGTTTCAATCATTTTATTCCCAATGTTCCGCCCACAGAACCCACAGGGACATGCTTGGTGTGCATGAGCCTGAATCTAGGATTTGGAGCCATGACCTTTGAGGGAAGAGTGAAATCCAGGGGACAGTTAGCCTGGAAAAGGGACAACTGTGGGAGATAAACTCCCTGTTTGAAAGTTTATTTGGAAAGTTTATTAATTGTGGTCCAAATGTCCAGCTGGGATTAAGGAAGGAAGTTTTTTGTTTGTTTTTGTTTTGGAGACAAGGTTTCTCTGTATAGCCTTGGCTGTCCTGGACTTGCTTTGTAGACCAGGCTGGCCTTGAACTCACAGAGTTCACCTTCCTCTGCCTCCCAAATGCAGGGATTAAAGGCTTGTGCCACCACACCTGGTTAAGGAAGCAAGTGTTAACAGCTGTTGTGCAGCAAAGGCCTACAGTTAACAATGCTTTGTATCCAGGAAAATCAGTAAGATGGTTCCTTTCTATTTAACTATTTGTGTGTATGTGTGTGGGATGGGGAGGTGCTTGGCCATATGTGTGCATGTGGATGCCAGAGGTTGAAGTCAGGTGTCTTCTTCCTTTCTCTCTCTCTCTCTCTCTCTCTCTCTCTCTCTCTCTCTCTCTCTTGTTTGGCAGTCATTTATGGAATCTGGTGTTTACAAGTTGGTAATCCTTGGAATCCTCCTGCCTCTGCCTCCTAGTGCTGAGACTACAGATGTGTGCTACCACATCCAATTTTAAATCTGGGATCTAGGGATCCAGGGATCCAAACTCAGGTCCTCATGCATGCCCAGAAAGCACTTTATCCACTGTGCTCCCCCCCCCCACCAGCTTCCCTTATTTTATTGTTTTAAACTCAGTGTTTTGAAACAAGGTCTCCCTGTGTAGTCCAGGTTTGCCTTAAACTTGTGATCCTAAATATACTGATATATATGCTAGTTACTTTTCTGTTGCTCTGATAAAATATTCTGACCAAGGTGACATATAGATAGAAGGGTTTATGTGGGTCTGTGGTTCCAGAGGAAGAGTATGTGAAGAGTTTAAGTTAGCCTGGGTGATTCCATTTTGAAATAAGGAGCATCTTGACTGGGAGCTGAACTCAGGTACCAGGAAATATCACAGAATGTGCACCTGGCAGAAAACAAAGTTAACTCTCCAAGCAATAGCCTCCAGGAAATATTACAGAATAAATGTTTAGTAAAAAATAGAGACAATCATCCTGGCAATTGTGATTATGTAAATGGTCACCTCTCCCCTATGGCTTTTACCCAGTTCTGTAATGTCAAGGCATGAACCCTCCTGCTTTCTCTCATGGAAACGTGAATCCCCATGCTTGCTGTCATGGAAACCCGTGCTCACAGACTTTCCCTTTAAAAACCCTGCTCACTCAGGGCTTGGGGTCCCACTTCTCTACTGCTGTGTCAGTGAGACTTGGGTCCTGAGTTCGATCGCTCTCGTAATAAAGCTGTTTTGCTCTTGCATCGAGTCGTCTCCTGGTAGTCTCTGAGGGTTCTGTGATCCTGGCATTACATATGGAACAGCACAGGAGGCATGGCAGTTGAGGGATGGAGCAGGAAACTGTGTCACATCCTCAACCATAAGCACACAGCAGAGAGAATGAGCTACGAGGGAGCAAGCCTGGGAACCCTCAAAGCCCATCTCAAAGCTGTATTTCCAGGGTCTCCAGTAAGGCTGCACATCCCACCACCTCCCCAAGAGCCCCGGAGACCAAGCGCTCAAATGTCTGAGTCCCTGGGGGAACATTCTCATTCTAACCACCATATCACTCACTGGCCTCCTTAGGCTCATGACCATATTATAATACAACAATGTATTGAGTGCAACTTCAAAAATCTCCACAGTCTATAACAGACTCAGCATTGTTCAAAAGTTCAAGGTTTCTCGTGAGCTGGGAGCAGTGGCTCATATTTTTAATCTCAGCACTCTGGGAGGCAGGCAGATCTCAGTGAGTTCGAGGCCAGCCTGGTCTAGAAAGCGAGTCCAGAACAGTCAAGGCTATACAGAGAAACCCTGTCTTGAAACAACAACAAAACAAACAAAAGTTTCTCCTGAGACTCAAGGTAATCTCTGGACTGTCACCACCAGCAAAATAAAAAAGCAAATTGCATGCTTCCAACATTCAACAGCATAAAATATACATTAGCATTCCAAAAGAGAGATGCTGGTGCACAGTGAAGGCTTATGTGTGTGAATGATTGGTCCCAGTTGGAGGGACTGGTTGGAAAGGATTCAGAGGTTTGGCCTTGCTGGAGGAGATGTGTCATTTAGGCTGAGCTTGGAGGTTTCTAAAGTCCACATTGACTTAGTTAGGGAGGCAGAGGCAGGCAGATTTCTGTGAGTTCGGTGCCAGCCTGGTCTACAAAGTTGAGTCCAGGACAGCCAAGGCTATATAACACAAAGAAACCCTGTTTGGGGGAAAGAAAGAAAGAAAGAAAGAAAGAAAGAAAGAAAGAAAGAAAGAAAGAGAGAGAGAGAGAGAGAGAGACTGTGACCATGATGACTCATAAAGGAAAACATTTAACTGGGGCTGGGCTATAGGTTTAGAGATTTAATCCGTTATCATCATGGCTGGAAAACATGTTGGCATGCAGACAAACATGGTGCCGGGAAGGAGCCGAGAGTAAGCTCTCAGCTACTGCTCCAGCACCATGGCTCCCTAGAATGATAGTCAAAACCCTCTGAAACTATGAGCCCCAGATTAAACCCTTTCCTCAATAAGTTGCCTTGGTCATGGTGTCATCACTACAATAGAAAAGTAACTAAGATGTGGTTGTTTCTTACGTTTCATCCACTTTGTTTTAATTTTTGAGGAAGGAACTCTCTCGTTGGCCTGGGGCTTGACAATTAGGAGTAAAAGAGAACCAGAGAGAGTGCATGTGTGGGGATTTGACTCATGTGTTTGAATGCTTGGTTCATAGGGAGTGGCACTATTAGGAGGCGTGGCCTTGGTGGAGGAAGTGTGTCACTGAGAGGGCGGGCTTTGAGGTTCTTATGCTCAGACTATGCCCAGCATTGCTCACAGTCCCCTTTGGCTGCTTGTGGATCAAGATGTAGAACTCTCAGCATCTTCTCCAGCACCACGTCTGCCCGCACAGTCCCGTGTCTCCTGCCATGATGATAATGGACTAATCCCCTGAAACTGTAAGCCAGCCCCAAATAAATGTTTTCCTTATAAAAATTGTCGTGGTCATGGTGTCTCTTCACAGCAATAGAAACCCAAACATGGTAGCACAAGGCTTTAATCCCAGACAGGAGGATTTCTGCAAGCTCAAGGCTAACCTGGTCTACATAGTGAGTTCCAGAACAGCCTGGACTAAATATAAAGACCTTGTCTCATCACTCCTAAGAGCAAATAAAAGCAAAGAACTATATATGAGACATGCAATCGCTTCTGGGGAGTTCTCAGGGCAAAGCTGTTTCTCCAGTTTCTTTTACTTCTTGACCACAACTCCCATATTTTAAGACAGGGTCTCCTGTGTAGCCCCGATTAGCCTTGATGTCTAACTCCTCCTGCCCTAGTCTCTTTTGCTGAGATTAGAATGTGCACTTCCATACTTCTGCCCTTCACAGTTCACACCATCTTCTCTATCTTTGCAATTCCTCAGCTTCTCCCTGCTTCCTGTTCACACCCTCACCATTGAAACACTTGTTGGTGATCTCATGGTGCAGGTATGTGTGGAAGCCAGAGGTTGACCCTGGGATGTCTTCCTCAATCATTTATTTATTTATTTATTTATTTATTTATTTATTTATTTATTGTGATAGGGTCTGTCACTGAACCAGGAGATGTCTGTTTTGGCTAGATTGGCTGGCCTGAGCCACCAATCCACTTTTATATGGATGCTGATGAACTTAGGTCTTTGTGATAGGAAGCAAACACTTTCCTCACTGAAGTCATCTCCCAGCTTTTTCTTTTTTTAAGATTTTGTGGATCTGAATGTTCTATCTGCATGTGTACTTGAATGCCAGAAGAGGGCAATAGAGGTTTTGTATGGTTGTGAGCCACCATGTGGTTGCTGAGAACTGAGCTAAGGACCTTGGGAAGAGCAGTGTTCTTAACTGCTGAGCCATCTCTCCAGTCCCAGCTTTTTGAAACAAGGTTTCATGAAGTCCAGGCTAGCCTTGAACTCAATCATTATGTAGATAGGATGACCTTGAACTTTTCATCCTCCTGCCTCTACCTTCAGGATTTCAGGTGTTAGGATTTCAGGCCTGCAGCATCCAGGCCTGCACCCCGTTTCTACTTCTTAATTTTTTATTTTCCTGGTTAGAGGGCAGGTGCAGGAAGCAGAAAGAAGAATTTTAAATGTTTTCCTCTTTTGTCCTTATTTCAATCAATAATATTTGCAGTGTGAATTCTGAGAAAACACAGGAATCCTTTGATCGTTATCAAGTATTCTGGATGAGAGTTCATTTAATTTGAGGTAGGTTGATCAAAGTCTACAATGTCCATTAGAAGCCTGCAGCCAGGCATGGTGGCTCAGACCTGCAACCTCAGTGTTTGGAGGTAGAGGTAAGGGGATCAAGAATTCAAGGTTATTTTCAGATACATACTTGAATCCAAGCTGTCTGTGAGGGTATTTGCCAAGGAGGGGAGCCCCATCCTGAATTCGGTTGGCTCTAATCCCATGGGCTAGGCTCCCTTACTGAGGAAGGCGCTGAGGGACAGCATCCGTCTCTCCTCTTCCTGTCAGAGGATGCAGTGTAACCAAACTCTTCACTGTTCTGCCACCATGACTTTCCTGCCATTGTGCGAGGTACCTTAAAGCTGTGAGCCAAAATAAACCCTTCCTTCCTTCTTTTTTTTTTTTAGCATTTATTTATTTTCACATTGTTTATTTATTTTGTATC
The DNA here is from genome assembly GCF_030254825.1 of Meriones unguiculatus. Classification (NCBI taxonomy): domain Eukaryota; kingdom Metazoa; phylum Chordata; class Mammalia; order Rodentia; family Muridae; genus Meriones; species Meriones unguiculatus. The sequence continues at coordinate 34,704,436 of NC_083351.1, forward strand.
TATGTTTGTATGTACAAGAAGGAATAGGGGCCATAGCATTCCTATGGTAGCCGGAGAATAACTTTCAGGAGTCAGTTCTTTCTTTCTTTCTTTCTTTCTTTCTTTCTTTCTTTCTTTCTTTCTTTCTTTCTTTCTTTCTTTCTTTCTTGTTTTTTTGAGTCAAGATTTATCTGTGTAGCCCTGGCTGTCCTGGATTCTTTGTAGACCAGGCTGGTCTCGAACTTACAGAGATCCACCTGTCTCTGACTCCCAGAGTGCTGGGATCATATACATGTGCCACCACTGCCAGCCAGTTTTCTTTTTCTACTCTGTGGGTACTGAGGATTGAACTCAGGTTCTCAGGCTTCGTGGCAGTTACCTATGCCTATTGAGCCATCTTGCCATGGCCCTCTACTTTTCTTAAAATGCTTTTATTAGTTTTTTGTTTGTTTGGTTGGTTGGTTGCTTTTGTTTTAAATGACAGTAAAAAGAGTAGCTATGGATTGAGGATGAAGTTCAGTTGATAAAGTGTTTACCTGATATGTTCGAAGGCCTGGATTCAATTCCCAGTACCACATAAAACAAGGTGTGGTAGCATGCCTATAATTCCACACTCAGGAGGCTGAGGGAGAGGATCACACATTTGAGTCCAGCTTGAACTACACAGGCAGACAAAACAAAACATCCTTCATACCCCACGGGGACCAGCAAGATGGCTCAGCAGGTAAAGGTGCCTGCTGCTAAGCTAGATGATCTGAGTTTGGTCCCTGAGGCTCACGTGGTTGAAGGAGAGGACATATTCCTAGAAGTTATCCTCTGATTCACACACGGGTACTGTGGCTTGTACACACACACACACACACACACACACATACATACATATGTACATACATACATACATACATACGTATACACATACATGAGTAAATGTACATTGCAAGCACAAGTACCTAAGTTTTATCCCCATCCCCAAGTCCAAAAGCTGGGTGCTGTCTACAGTGCTCAGTTTTGTTCTTTGTGCTGGAAAAGTGTGGACAGGCAGACCTCTGGGCATGCTGGCCAGCCAGCCTCGAATAGTTGTTAAGAGTAACCCCAGTGAGAGACACTATCTCAAAGGAAAAAAAAGGTGAGTGGTACCTGCAGAATGATTCCAGAAGTTGTCCTCTGACTTCCACATCCATCTATTCTCCTCACATGGATACCCATGCACATAAACACATATATAAAATAAACAAATCTCACCAAACAACAACAAAACCAAAACATTAAAAACAACAACAACAACAACAAAAACCCCACAAGGGTTCTCAGAGTAAATGGTAGTAGAGCGATACTGCACAAAGGCCAGTTTCGGCTGGCTTATGAATCCATCTCTGACATTCTGACACTTTCTGACAACCTGTCACTCACTCTGTTGCCAGCTGTATCTGGCTTGGCCATGACTCTCAGTCCATCCTTTCTGATTCCTGCAGGATTCTAAAAAGATGCTGTCCAACTGTTACACAGGTGTTGATAATATTAGAGCACACTTTTGTGTGTATGTGTGTTTTCAAGATAGGGATTCTCTGTGTGGCCCCAACTGTCCTGCCCTCCATTTGTAGACCAGGCTGGCCTTGAACTCACAGAGATCCGCTTGCTATGCCTTTCTGTTCTAGTAAAGAATAGCCACACAAACCACTCAGACGCCAGTTTCAGTTAGATATGGATGGTTTATTGGAACACCTTTTCCAAGCTGATTGATAAGGGCCACAGCAAGAACCTGGGAGCCTAACTGTGGCATCTACAAATTCTAACAGTAGGGTTTCTACAGAAAGAACCAAATGCAAGAGACATGGAGAGAGGTAGTAACACATTTTGGTTAACCAAACAAAGCAATTTTATGTTTTTGGCTAACTAGACAAAGCATTATCAGCTAACCTTTAAGCTGATTGGTCCTAAGTGAGGTAAGTGAGGTGGTGCTTAGGGTCTTCTAAAGCACATCCAAAGTGTAGCCAGGTGTATAGATAAAAAGGGTGCAACCAGGGTGTGGTCAAGTGAATAGATAACAAAGTATGATTTATGACACTGTTGAATCATAGTGACATATAAGGTCAGTTATGAACAACTGTTTCCAGGAAGCAAAGTTGAAAAGTTAAAATTTTTGTACTTAATTTCACCTTAAAAACAAAGCGGAAGCTGCAGCTTTGTCTCAAAGAGCAGGCTACAACGCTCCCAAGTGCTGGGACACCTGACCTGGAACACACATTCAGAGGAATTCCTGATGTGATGAGGACAGAGGCAAGTACCTCAGAGCTGCTGCATAGGGCAGAACCTCATTATCTAGGGTTTCATGGATGTATATGAAGAGATCTCTTTTAATAGGACAGTAGCTTAGGTAACTGTTGAGTCTGGAAGGAGACATGATACTTTGGATGGAGAATGCATCACCATTGTGGATACAGTTCAACGGAAGAGTGCTTACTGCCAATACCTGAAGACCTTGGTTTCACTATTAGTCTTGAAGAAAAAAAAAAAAAAACAAACTATATAGAGAGACTTCATATATAATTATATATGTGTATTTATATATAATAGGTTTTCTCCACTGATGAAATGGGCCTATTTAAGTCAGATTAAAGCATAAAAGCAGGTTTATTGGATGCAGCTCTTGGGCAGGTTCACTGGTCCCAAGGAATGAGGCCAAGGAAGTCACAAGGGGGAAGGAGACAGAGAGGAGGGGGAGGAGAAAGAGAGAAAAAAACATTTGAGTGCAGGGAGAGAGAAAGCAGAGAGAAGGAGGGAACCAAAATGTCTAAATTATATAGGGCAGCCCAGGCCCAGGGCTGGAAAGTTCAGGGTAGAGGCTGGGTATGCCAGACACACCCTGCAACAGGTAGGGACTGTGGCGTGCTGGGAGAACCTGGAGGCCAGCTCCACTTTGGTATGTTAACTATTGCACTTCAGCTGCTCATCCTGGGTCTGAAACCCAACAATATATAGTTATATATGAACTGTATGTATACAGACTTCAAGACAAAGAAAAATCATTACAGAAAAGAGTTCAGAAAAATGAGCAAAATTAACATTATACAAACATTAGAGAATCTGGTGTACCAGGCAAAAAACATGGCAGAAGGATTTGGGGTGCGTGTTAGAAAGTGACAGAAAAGGAAGGTGGTGAGCCAAATGTGAGGGTATAGATCAACACTAGCATGTGTATCGTGAAATCAAGAGCCATGTTTATCAGGCACTTCCTGATTTTCCAATGCTTAGAATGGTGCCTAGCTCAAGAGAAAGAGTGATAGACATTTGGAACTATGTTTAATAAAAGTGTGTATTCCCTGTGGGTGATGGAGACTGTGAGCGTGAATTCAGTTGCCACAGTTAAGCCTCCCTCTATCTCATTCATGAAGCATAGCAAGGACCTCTAAAGTGCTTTCTGTCATGAGCCACAAACTTAGAAATCCCCATGTGCTCAGCTAGTGGCATTTAGACTAATAGACACGGTGCCTCAAGAGAGTCCATATGTGTACTAGACGGAAGTCAAGTGTGTATGTTTGAGTCAAGTGTATGCAGCATATGAGTGAGCAGAAACAGAAAACATAACCTTTAGGAAAAGACAACAGGCAAGTACAAGCCACAAGAAAGCAGAACATGCATTATTCATACAGCAAAACAAATCCTAGGCAAGAAATGTCTATTTAGCTATTTACCTAAAGAAAACCGCTACTGAACAACACTTACAGGCATGGGCCAAATTTACAAGAAAAGTAGCAATCTTTGCTTTTCTTTTTTTCTCTTTTCCTTCCTTCCTTCCTTTCTTCCTTCCTTCCTTCCTTCCTTCCTTCCTTCCTTCCTTCCTTCCTTCCTTCCTTCCTTCCTTCTTTGTTTCTCCTCCTCTTTCTCTTCCTCTTCATCTCTCTTTTCTTTCTCCTCTCCTCTGTAGAGCTCATGTAGCCCATACTGGTCTCAAAATTGCCACACAGTCCAAGCTGCTCTTAAATTTCTATTCCTTCTGCCTTCACCTTTCAAGTGTTGGGATCACAGGCATGTGCAATTCTGCACAGACTCCTAAATTTTCGTATCATCTAAATAAAAATGGGGCTGGGATGCAGTTCAGTTGGCAGCATACTTGCCCAGAATGCATGAAGTCCTGAGCTCTATTCATCAGCTGCTGAATAAACTGTATGTTGGTGGCATAAGCCTGTAATCCCAGTACTGAGGAAGTGGAGGACCAAAAGTTCAAGGTTTTTCTCAGCTGTATAGCAAGATGGAGGCCAGTTTAGACCTTAAGAAACCCTGTTACAAAAAATGGGGAGTGGCAGTGTATGTGTGGGCTAGTGAAATGGCTCCTAGGTGTAAAAACACTTGCTATTAAAGGTGGGGAGAGGAAGGACCTAATCATTCAATTTTAAAAATGTGACAAAAGCATGGAAATATGGGAGATGCACCAGAGAGATGTCTCTGAGGGTAAAGGTGGTGACCTAAGCTCACACTCCAGAACCCGTATAAACATGGGAAAAAGCCAAGTCTACCAAACTGTCCTCTGACCTCTATATGTACTTCAGCCATGCATACTCACATGGGATAATTTAAAAGACAAGGGACCAGACAGAATGGGAAGGGTGCATAGTGGCAGTTTAGCTCCTCAAATGCATAAGCAATATTCATCAGAGATGTGTAAAGCCGAGAAGAGGGCTCAGTGTCACAAAGGCCAAAGAAATAGAGTTTGAATAACTAGAGAGTCAAAGAAGGGAGACAACAATCAACTTTGTGAACTCAAAGTACAAACTCAACATGAAAATGACTGAAAGTCTGGTGTGGTGGTGCATACTTGCGAGGTGGGGGCAGGAAGATCAGGAGTTCAAGGCTAGCCTGAGATATGTGATATCCTATCTCCAAAAAAGAGAGAGAGAGAGAGAGAGAGAGAGAGAGAGAGAGAGAGAGAGAGAATGAAGAGCTTTTGAGAATGAAAAGACATTGGGGTGGTGGCCTTCTTTCGGAGAGTACCCCCACCCTATTTTTCAGTTGAAGAGACGTTGCCAAGGCAGGGTTCAGATGAAGCTGAGCATTTCCGTGTGCAGTAACCGATGGGGGCTGGACACCCAGATCAAAGACCTGACTCATTCCCATTTGCCTGCTCCACCCACCCTCAGTTTCCAGCCACCCTAATACAATGGCAGTGTGTTACACAGCACAAAGAACACGCGATGACTGGGTAGACTGAGCATCCATCCACGAAACAGGTGGAAAGATCAAGAGAATCACAGTTGTTCGGACACAGAATTTACACCTGGAATTGTGTGGATATAGATATGTGAGGAAAATAACCTGATGCCAGCTCCTGGCAAACATGGAGTCCTTGTAGCTGACTTCATCTCTGTTACAGAAGGCTGATGATGTTACAGGGATGCTGGCTAAGCTTGTTCCTAGCTCCAGAGATGGGCATGTGACTAAGACCTAAGCCGGTTCACAGAGAACATTCCCTTAAGGAGAGTGAGCTGGTCAGTGATGAGGCCAAGTTAGGACAATTACAGCTAAAGAAACTCACTCTGCGAGACATCTGTGTGAAGCAGGGCGTGGTGGCAAAGGCCTGTAACCCCAGCACCCTGGGAGGCAAGAGAAGGTGGATCGCTGTGAGTTCAAGGCCAGCTTGGTCTACATCCAGGGCAGTCAAGGCTACACAGAGAAACAAACAAACCAAAACCATCAGTGTGAGTCATGCCCCTAAAAGATAAGCAAATTTCTCTCTCCCAGTAACTGAACAAGACAACGTATGTGGCTGGAGCTACAGCAGCCTCTTGCCTCCTTGAGGAGATTGTGAGGCCCCATTCAGCATAGAGAAAGCTGGAGCCGGTGATGAGAGGAAATTGTTCTAGTGACATAGTCTGAGTCATTTGAGCCTCATCTGGAGATGACATTACCATTGGGTTTTTACATGTATGAGACAATACATTTCCTCTGTTGAAGCTATTTAGGTTTGGATCCTCGGTAATGTGAAACAACAGGGATCTATAGATTTGTTGTGCTTTTCAAAGACGGCTCTTCCAATTCATCATTCCATGTGCCTTTCTTGAGATTCCACTGATGTTCTTCCCCTCAATTGGAGGGTCCTGCATTCACACCTCTTGAGTAGGTCAGGATCCTGATTGCTGGAACCAATTCAGTACATTGAACCTCTGAGACTTCAAAGGCTAAAGTGCAACATGGCCTAGGGTCCTTCACTATCCTAACACTTGACCCTTTCAAAACACAGCCCACATTGTCAGGAAACTGCATTTGACAAAGGCATGTGCAGGCATTGTAACCCACAGGTGAGGTCTAGCTAACAGCCCCAGTGAGTCACAAGATAGAAATAAAGGAGCCATGGGGTGACTCCAGCACCCAGCCTTCAAGTCCTCCAAGAAAAAAAATCCCAGGCAGCATGGAACAGAGGCGAGCACCAACCCACGGGAGTTATGAGATAAAATAAATACTAATTTCTTCCACAGCAATAAATGAACTAATACAAAGCCTTAATTAATCTAATTGGTATTCTATATTAAACTGTCTTAAGAATAGCGGAGAGATGGGAACATACCTCCACTGATAGAGGGATTGCTTAGCATCATCTATCAGGCCCTGGGTTAAATCCTCAGCTGCATAAAATTGGGTGTGAGACTACATACCAGTATCTGAGCACTTGGGATATGTACATAAATGTAATAAAAATTAAGAAATAAAACAAACAAACAAACAAACAAACAAAAAACCACAGTAGACTGATCCTGAGAAATGGCCTCTGGCTTTTGTTTGACCTCTGGCTTCCACAGGCACATGAATGCACACACTCTTATGTGCAGGCACGTGCATGCGCACAGACACAGACACAGACACAGACACACACACACACACACACACAGAGGAAAAGGTTCTCTCACCCCACTTACTCACACACCCATATTCTCTACCTCCCAGAAAATAGTTGCTCAAATGTCTGATTATTTGTGCTCCTTTGTATTTTGGGATATCTGATCCCATTGTGAACCCTGAGATTGTGAACTATAAAAACTCGTTTCTTGTTTGGTGTGGCTCAGCCCTGGTGGTTATTGGGTGGTGCAGCCCTAGCACACACCTTTAATCCAAAAACTTTCTGTACACAGGATTAAATAAAGTTAACCATAGGTCAAGAGTTGGAGCAAGAAACCAGCTGATGGTAGGGCATGATGGTGCACACCTGTAATCCCAGCACTCTGGGAGGCAGAGGCAGGCAGATCTCTGTGAGTTTGAGGCCAGCCTGGTCTACAAAGCAAGTCCAGTCCTGTGTATCCTTGGCTGTCCTGGACTCGCTTTATAGACCAGGTGCCAGAGCCCACTGGCAGAATCAAACAGTTCCTGAGTGGGGAGTGAAGATTGAGAGAAAATAAAAAAAAACAACAAAAAACAAAAACAAAAAAAGCCCCCAACACACTATACAGGAGATCAGTTCGAGAGGGCTGCCAGTTGAAACTGTCACACACAGTTTATTCCACGATTCCTTTTTATAGTCAGAGCAATGCACTGAGATACAATGAAGGGGTCCATGGAAAAGTCAAACTTGTTTACTGCAACCACTTGTCTGTGTGGTCCTCACACAAACAAAAAGAAGTGGACTTGGCAAAACATCCTGACTATCCCAGTCTCCAGGTGAAGGCCAGGGTGAAAACATGTTTTTCGCTCAGAACTCAATAATAAAGCAGCCTGATAAACAAGCAGCTCTCTACAACCAGGCTGGCCTGGAACTCAGAGATCCGCCTGCCTCTGCCACCCAGAGTGCTGGGATTACAGGCAGGTGCCATCATCCCTCCCGCTCAAGCAAACACTTATAAAATAAAAATAATTTTCTAAATGCATACTGCTCATGCAGAGGTCCTGAGTTAGATTGCTACCATCTAAGCTGGGTGGATATTTAGCACCTTCTTCTGACTTCCAGTAACTTCTGCACTCACATTCACAAAAAGTGACTACACAGAAAATTGGCACCAAGAAGTGAGGTCATGGCTCGGAGTGGGAGTGGTGGCCCACACCTTTAATCTCAGCACTCAGAGGCAGGTAGATCTTTGTGAGCTCCAGCCCAGTTGGAGTTACACATTGACACCCTAACTTAAAAAAGAAGAAAATAAGAAAGAGTAGGACATTCTTTGTGACTATGCCTGAACACATGGTTCAGAAGTTTCTGGAATTGCTTGTGGGAAGGATTCAGGAAGAGGTTGGAGAAAAAGGCCAGAAAGGTGTTGGATGACAGAAGTGGAGTGTAATGGGTGATTTTGACCGTTGACAAGCACGGACGGTTGGGGAAGGGGCAGTAAAGGCTGATTTCGAGATAGGGAATAATGTGATTATTGGGGACAGGCATTTGAGGTGTCGTGCAGCTACAGAGCGTGTGTTCTGTGTGCACGTGGCCTTAGCTTCAATTCTAGCACCAAAAGTAAGGGGGAAGGCAGAGAAATGTGTCCCGTTTGCTTTTGGTAATCTGACTGCAGAAGGCCAGCCCCTTTACTGATCTGTGTGGGTTCGTGCACAGCACAGAAGAGTTTCCGAAGGCCGAATGAAGGGGCTTGGCCGAATGAATGGGCTTGGCCATTTTTCTCCAGAGTCCCCCCAACTGGAAAGGATGTGATGGCGTGCAGTCCAGCCCTGGCCAGAAAGTTGCAGAGAATCATGGGATTCTAAGAGGCAGTCAGCCTGTCACACTCTTTGGAAGTGGTTCAGCTGTTGAGGAGGTCTGGTTGCATAAGTTTACTAGGTCCTTGTTTTGCACTGTCTTTCCCAGAGGTTTGGGGATGACACAGAGTAAGAAATTTGAAATTTAAATTCTTACAATGTGTTGGAAAGTTCATTCTAAATTTGAGAGCCTTGGCCTAATCTACATTAAACTTCCAAGAAAGGAATTATATGTTTATTACCTCTCTCTGTCTCTCTCTCTCTCTCTCTCTTCCTCCTTCTTGAGACAGGGTATCACTTAGAATGTAGCCTAAGTTGCCTTCTATTCCTCCATGTATATGGGTGTTTTGGGTGCCTGGCTGGAACCTGCAGAGGCCAGAGAGGGCCTCTGGATCCTCTTGGAACCTTAGTTACAGATGGTTATAAGCCACCATGTGGGTGCTGGGAATAAACTGAGGGACTTCCAGAAGAGCAAGCTAACTGCTGAGTCATCTCTTCATTACACAAACTTTTTTTTAATCAAGGAAAACAGTATTTGCTTTCTTACAGGGGAAATGCCTTGAGCCATTCAGAGAATAGTTGTTGTTTTTACAAACCACAGAAAAACTCCATAGCTCAAGAAAATCAACAATAGGATCAATGAAATGGCACTCACTATAACCTGAGTCCAATCTCCGGGATCCAGAGTAGAAATAAAGAACCAGCACCTGAAAGTTGGTCTATAATGTCCACATGTGCCCCTACTCATACACACATTACACACACACAAATAAATAAATAAATAAAATACAATTTTAAAATATTTATTTTTTTAATTTTTTGGTTTTTTGAGGCAGGGTTTCTCTGTGTAACAAACCCCGGCTGTCCTGGACTCACTCTGTAGAGCAGGCTGGCCTCACATATTTTTTTGAAGGGTTTCTCTACATAGTCTTGTGTATCCTGGTACTTGCTCTGTAGACCAGGCTGGCCTTGAACTCAGAGATCTGCCTGCCTCTGCCTCCCTTCCGTGTGCTAGGGTTAAAAGCATGCATCACTATGCCAAGCTATAAAATATAATTTTAAAACAACTCTATCCAGCATTTTACAAGGGTATGAATCTGGGACCCTGGTACTGGGTAACCAGAGGCAGGAGGATCATCACAAGTTAGAGGCCAGTCTCTACTATTTCCCTAACTCCAGACCAGCCAGGGTTACCTAGGGAGACCCTGTCTTAAAAAAAAAAAAACTGTATAGACATATAAAAAACTAAAATGAAAACCAAATTCTATAAAAGCAAGTCACAGATGCCTGCACCACATTTCAATTTCCAGAAATATGGTGCAGTGACAGAAAAAGAATGGGTTCAGGAGTTAGAAGTCCTGACTTTTTCTTTCTCTTGTCTTTTCTTTATTTCTTTACTTTCTTTTTTTGTCATCCTTCCACCCTTCCTTCCTTTCTTCCTTCCTTTTTTCCTTTTTTGGGACAGGTTCTCACTCTACTCCATGCTGGTTTTGAACTATGTCTTAGTTTGTGTTCTATTACTGTGAAGAGACATCATGACCAAGGCAACATAAAAAAGCACATTTAATTTAAGTCTTGCTTACATTTTCAGAGGTTAATCCATGACCATCATACCATCATGCAGGGAGGGAAGTGGCAGGCAGCATGACACTGGAGGAGTAGTTGAATGTTTACATCTGATCCACAGGCCCGAGACAGAGAGCCAGACTGGACCTGGAAATTTCACACAGTGACACACATCACTCAACAAGGATCACCCACTCTAACAAGGCCACACTTTCCAATCCTTCCAAAAATAGTTCCAGCTAGCCCTCGTGGCAAACACCTGTAATCCCAGCACTCAGGAGGCAGAAGCAGGAGGATCACTGTGAGTTTGAGGCTAGCCTGGTCTACTGAGTCCAGGAGAGTAAAGGCTACACCAGAGAAACCATGTCTCAAAAAATAAAACAAAATAAAAACGAACAAAAGATAGTTCCACCAACTAAGGACCAAGCATTGAAATATATGACCCTATGGAGGCCATTCTCATTTAAATCACCACAGACTCCCTATGTAGCCCAATCTGGCCTCAAAGTCTATGCGACCATCCCACCCCGACAAGACAAACACACACACCTCAGACACACACACACCTCAGACTAGCTGGTGTGGGGTTACAGGTGTTAGCCACCATGCCTAGCTGAAATCAGGAATTTGTACTTCTGAGTGAATCGTTTGTTTTCCCGCACTCCACTTTACTCTCCTGGAATACATAATAAGCACTGTAGAGGCTTCTGCAAAGATGAAGTCCATTGATAATTGCTATACTTTAATCATAATGTATTATGGCCAGGATACACTTTTCTGGGTAAGGTGCATTATTTGTATTAGGGAAACGCTTTATCACCGGACCACACCCAACCTACTTAATTACTGATAAGCTAAGCAAATTAGAAATATTTTCGAGCTGGGTGGTGGTGGGACATGCCTTTAACCCCAGCACTCAGGAAGCAGAGGCAGATGAATCTGAGTTCAAAGCCTGCCTGGTCTACTGAGCAAGTTCCTGGATAGCCAGGGCTATACAGAGAAACCCTGTCTTGAAAAAAATCAAACAAACAAAAAACAAAAAAGAAAAGAAATATTTGTTATCTGGGCAGCCTCCAACTTATTTTAATCAATATTTGGTAATTACTTTTAAGGAATATTTTCTATACATGATCCATTTCATTGTTATAATTTTATGGTATTTATATGTTAAGTTTGTATTGCATTACTCTGTGTGTGTGTGTGTGTGTGTGTGTGTGTGTGTGTGTGTGTGTGTGTATGTGTGTGCGCGCCACAGCAAGTAAAGAGGCCAGAGGCCTGCTGCTGGGCACATGACATGTGCCTGCAATCCTAGTGGTCAGGGAGGCAGAGGCAGGTGGATCACTGTGAGTTTGAGACCAGCCTGGTCTACAAAGAAAGTTCAGGACAGCCAAAGCTACACAGAGAAACCCTGTCTCAGAAAACAAACAAAAACAACAAACAAACAAGAGGCCAGAAGAGTTGGATCTCTCATTTTACCATGTGGGTCCTTGAACTCGAGTGCCTTGGCTTGGCAGCGCTTCACTGTTGAGCTATCTTGCCAGCCCACTGTTTATATCTTTTTTATTGTGGAAATTTCAAACACGCAAGGAAAAAGAATACCTAAGTGCTTCCAAGGCTTCAGTGTGCCTATGGATCCAGGGGTCTGGTCACTGCAGAGTGTACACAGAAGATCTGAAGAGGGTCTGGGGCTCTCCACCTCTCACAAGCTCTCAGATGGTGTCTTGAGTACCAAGGATGAACAAGTGTCAAAGTTCAACCCCTGCAATTCCTAACCCTTAGCCAAAGTTGCTTCTACCTTCCTCCCCAGTCCACTTCTTCCCAAACTAGCTAGATATCCTATCTTGTGTTCTTTCTGTCTTTCTCTCTTTCTTTTTTTTTAAATAGTGGCAGGTTAGCCGGATGTGGTGGCGAATGCCTTTAATCAAAGCACTGGGGAGACAGAAGCAGGTGGATCTCTGTGAATTTGAGGCCAGTCTGGTCTACAGAGCAAGTCCCAGGACAGCCAGAGTTGTTACAGAAAATCCCCGTCTCAAAACCAAACCAAACCAAACAAACAAAAAAATAGTGGCAGTGTCTTAGGCTCACTCACCAGAGAAACTTGCTGGAAAGCTGAGGAGGATCATCTTGTCTCTCCCTTCCAGGTGTGGGGATCACGGGCAACACCAGTCCTAGCTCTTGGGGTGCCAAAAACCAGCACTCTACCAATGAGTATCATCCTGACCACTTAGCTTGTCACTCCCCAACACAAACACACACACACACACACACACACACACACACACACACACACACACAAGGGGTTTCTCTGGGTAGTCTTGGCTGTCCTGGATTTGAAGACCAGGCTGGCCTTGAACTCCCAGAGATCCGCCTGCCTCTGCCTCGCTGAATGCTGGGATCACAGGTGTGCACCACTACACTCAGCTTTCGTATTTCTTTTAAAGATGGGCTGGAAGGTAATTGTGATTACACAGGTGGAATTATCTGCCCAGCCCAAAGTGTTACAAGGCCATTATAGAATCTAACAGGTGTCAGTATCTTATTGATTGTGATAGCAGGTTAAATAATACCAGGGTAATAATTATAGGGCAAATAATAAACGTAGATTAGCCCAACGCCATTTTATTTTCAACAACATTTTGTCTCCAAAGACTTTTTAAGCTTAATTAGAAATTATCCAAATGGGATAGAACACAATGCTCAAGACATGTATTAATATAGATGTATAAGATATAATTATATATTATAAATACATAACATAATTATATTATAAATATATTATATTATAATGAATATTAATTCATTTATTAATTATTATAATTATATATTATATTATGATTATTATATATATTAAATATATATTTTTTTTTCTTTCTTTCCATGGCCGAGAGCTTCACAATCGCTAGGTATATATATACTGTCATTGAGCACACCCATTCTTCCAATCCTGTATGAGTACTCCTTACCTCTCCTTAGCTGAGAACCAAACACAGGACCTTGTGTTTGCTATGCAAGCATTTCACCACTAAGCTAAATTCCCGGCCCTTTGGGGGTGGGTTTTGGTTTTGTTTATTTTTTTTTTTTTGCTTTGTTTTTGTTTTTTGAGACAGAGTTTCTCTGTGTAGCCTTGGCTGTCCTGGACTCACTTTGTAGATCAGACTGGCCTCGAACTCACAGAGATCCTCCTGCTTCTGCCTCCCTGAGTGCTGGGGTTAGAGGCATGCACCACCGTGCCCAGCAAAGAGCCAGGTTTTATGCCGGGCACGCACAGCACTGTAATTCCAATTCAGGGGAACTTGACACCCTGTTCTGGACTCCAGTGGTGCCCAGCATAAACATTGTACACAGGCATACATGCCAGCAAAACACTCACACACACGCACACACACATGCACACGCACGCACGCACACGCACACACACACACCTGAAAACAACAACAACAACAACAACAAAAACTGCTCTTGGGCTGGGGACATGGCTCAGCAGTTAAGACTGAGGTCCCCCTGCTCTTCCAGGGGACCCAGGTTCAGTTCCCAACACCCACATGGCAGCTCACACCTGTTTGTACCTTCTGATCCAGGAGAAACTTCACACAGACATACATGCAGGCAAAACAATGTACAGAAAATAGAAATAAATTTTAAAACATTAAAAAGAGAAAGGAGAGAAAGAGAGAGAGAGAGACTGACTCTTCAAAACAAACAAGGTGAGAAGCAAGAACCTACACTTACGTGCGATTGTTCTGTGACCTGCTCACCTGCTCATTCATGTATGCTGTGTGTGTGTGTGTGTGTGTGTGTGTGTGTGAATTCTTATCTTGATCCAGTGACTCTGAGCCAATGGCTTCACTCTTGAGAAGCATGTGTTTTTTCCCAGATCTCAGGTTTGGTGTTCTTTTTCTCATGACAAGTGTGCTTCACGGGTAGTGGTGTGGTGTGCACAGCCATCAGGCGTTACGTACTGAGGGCCGTTTTTCTGTCCACATCATTTTAAGGTAGTCATCTTCCTGAGCGATGGACTCGCTTAGGAAGATGGTTAGAGTATACTGACACCAAGTGGTAACAGTTTGCTATACACAAAAGAAACTGCTCGGAGACCCCAGGAAGCAGGATTTTCCCACAGTTGATAATAAATTGCCACCCCCCCCAAACATACTGAGGTGCTGGATAAGGGCTCTGGCACTGAGCAATATCCCTAAGCTATCCAGCCCATATCACTACTTAGTTGGGTAGATAGATAGATGGGGGTCTCATCACATAGCTACGGTTGGCCTAGAACTTGCCATGCAAAACAGGCTGACAGCAAACTCGTGGCAATCCTCTTGCCCCAGCGTTCCAAGCGCTTGGATTGCGTTACAGATATGTGTTACCATACCCAGAACTGAAATGTTTCTTTAATATGACGTTTACAAACATTGTATTTTTTAAATACAGGGGCTTGTGTATTCCCGACTGGGCTTTGACTCATTCTGAAGCCCAAAGATGACGTTGAACTTATCCTTCCGCTCCCATATCCAGAGTGCTGGGATTGTAGGCTTGCCATCAGATCCAGTTTTATGCAGTCTCTGGAAAAGAACCTAGGATTCATGCAAGAACTCTATCAGCCTAGTTGCTCAGGAGCCTAACAGGCCACTTTTTAGAGTAAACCACTGCTGCGGCTCTCTGGCGCACTGTAATAGCTGGAAGCACTGAGCTCGAGAACCTCGTTTTTATAACATCCAGGTTATTAAAACCAGGTTTGCCAGTCCGTAATCCCCTCAGTTGATGGGTGGAAGCAGAATACCATCCAGGCATGTTAAATCAGTGTGTCCACATGGCAGCTCAAAACCATCTGTAACTTCTGTTCCAGAGGTCCAACACCCTCTTTGGGTCTCCACAGGCAAAAGGTATGCACATGGTGCCCAGATGTACATGCAGAACAGCCGTACACATAATAAAATAAAATAAAATAAAGTAAAAATGATTACAAAAAAAAAAAAAAAAGGCCCAGCATGGTGACCGCACACACCTATAATCCCCAGCACTTGAGCTGGGTAGGCAAATGCAGGTGGATGCCTGTGAGTTTGAGGCCAACCTGGTCTACAAAGTCCAGGACAGCCAGGGTTATACAGGAAAATCCTGTCTCAAGCAACAATAAAACTATTACAGAGCATTTAGCATGTGACAGGCATGGTTGTCAACACGATCTGATAACTCATTTTGTCCTCCCAGCAGCCCTCTGGAGGAGACGGAAGCTTGTCCAGGCACTACCCTTACTCACGGTAGAGTTTTTCTGTGTTGTGGCATGTGTGTGTGGACGTCAGATGGCAACCTCAGGGCGTCAGTTCTTTATCTCTACCTTTGTTTGAGGCTGGATCTTTGTTGTTTCTGTCTCTGATACTTTGGGTTAGCAGGACCGTGAGCGTCCAGGCAATTCTCCCATCTCGTCTCTCAGCTAACTGTAGGAATGTTGGGATTACAGATGTGTGCCATGACATCTGGCTCTGCATGTGGGTTCTGGGGATAAAACTCAGGTGGTGAGGCTTGCATGGCAAGAACTTCTAACCATAGAGCCATCACCCTGACTCCAGGCTCTCTCTCCTTATGTTTGCTGTTCTGCGTAGGGTGGAATGAGGTGCAGAGGGCTTGGAGGCAGAGGCGGGAACAGATAGAACCTCAGGTGAGCATCCAATGACCCTCCCCACCATCTCTTTTGATGAGGAAGTATCTGCAGTCAGGAGGCCAAACATCTTGCAAATAAGTAGTTTGCTGTGATAAGGATGATAGAGTGTGCTCAGAAATATGCAGGAGGACACATCGTGAACCATTTAATGTAGAATATATACAACTATTTCAGTGTATTAAAACATTTACTCTTTTTTTTTTTTGAGACAGGGTTTCTCTGTGTAGCCCTGGCTGTCCTGGAACTTGCTTTGTAGACCAGGTTGGCCTTGAACTCACAGAGATCCACCTGGCTCTGCCTCTCCAAGTGCTGGGATTACAGGCATGCACCGCTGCACCCTGCTGGATATTTACTCTTATATATCATAGTTCAATGACCAGAATTAGAAAATGTCACAAATCTCTGAAGTTGTTTCAAATTTTCAAATCCCTCAATGTTTTCTTTCTGCACTAGGATCTTGCTGCATAGCCTGAGCTGTCCCAAGCTTATCCTCGTGGTCTGGTCTTCTTACCTTGACCTCCTGAATGTTGGAATTATAGTCATGTGCCACCACACTCAGATTTGCTCTGAGTATTTTTTTTATGTCATTCAGTTAGTCACACACACACACACACAAACACACATAGCTTTTGTCCCAGTGCTCAGGAGGGAGGTGGATTTCTGGATCTCTGTGAGTTCAAGGCTAGCCTGGTTTACAGAGCAAGTTTCAGGACAAACCCTTTGTTGAAAAAACAAAACAAAACAAAACAACAACCACAAAACCTCAAATAGTTACCATATATAAAATACAACCTTACAAGGTTATGATGAAAAATTCAGTGTCTGCTTAAAATATCCAAGACGATTTTGAGTAAACATATTCAAAATAGTTTGAGTAGCAATGCATTAGAAATGATAATTAGAGCCAGCCGGGTGCAGCAGGCATGCCTGTAACTCCAGCACAAGAGGAGGCAGGAGGAGTTGTGAGTTTGAGGTTAGCCTGGTCTACAAAGCAAGTCCAGGACAGCCAAGGCCACACAGAGAAACCCTGTCTCAAAGCAAAACAAGAAAGAAACAATAATTATATAGTGGAAAAAAAAAAAAAAAACACCAAAAAACCAGCCAAATTCAAGAAGGCAGGAGCCATGAGCCTCTCTGCCAAAAAGTCAAAACCTGATCCTCTGTGGGCATATTTCCTTCTTCCGGCACTAGGGAGGCTGGATTCCTCTGCTGCTGCTCCATGTTTCAGGAATGTGTAACTGAGTGGGTCAGGCTATTTAAAATGGAACATTTCTACCAATACAACACCACCGTTAGTGGCAGCAATAAAGACCACTACAGTTTTCCAAACAGCTAATGTACACGTGCATTCATCATCTCTATACACCATTGCCTGCTCCTGTCACACGAGATAATTTGTGCTCGTCAATCTCTCATCAGTCACCAGCCTCTACCCTTTGCCAGGCCCTCCTCAAGGCACTACCAGAGAACAGAAGAGATGTGGCTTCTGTCCAAGGAGCTCAGAGACAGAAGCGCAAAAGTCACAGACAATCAAGAGCCAAATACAAGCACTATTATGAGTACATGCAGTCAGTCATGCAGGATAGAGGTCAAACAGGAACAATTAATTCTCGCCAGAATTGAAACACTCTAGCACTAGATCTTGAAAACAAAATGCAGAAAGGAAGAAAGAGAGAGAGGGAAGAAGGAAGGGAGAGAGAGAGAGACAGGGAGAGAGAGAGAGAGACAGAGAGACGGAGAAAGACAAAGACAGAGAATATTCTCCAGACAGGTAGAAATAAGTGTACATAAGCACAAAGGCAAGAAAACACGAGGCTGGTGGGGGACAGCAAGTTGGGTGGACACAGGGAGGGGATGGTAAGAAAGGGAGATCTGTTCAGCAGAAGGGGAGCCTGGGAGACAGAGGCCATATAAGACAAGAATAGCTGGATACCCAGGGGACCTAATTTGAAGGGTTTTAGTGCTAGCCTACGCTCTCGGGGATGCTGGCCAGGAAACAGCAGTGAGTGGATATGCATTTCAGAGAAAGCCAGAGCAGCCACTCAGCCAAGAGTATGCCTGGCCTACTAAGGCGGGGGTGGGTGAAGGTGGGTGGAGGGGGGTGGGCAGTGTGGGCTCTAATGGTGGAATGGATGTCATGGATCCTTGTGCCCATGTGTGGCTGAGTCATAAATGTTCCAGGAAAGAAGGGCTGCAGCCCACACTCTGAAGGTGCTGTTTATAGCAAGATTCTCTGTCTTCTGAAGTCACCGGATTGGACAGCAGGTGAAGGTGCTGCTTGCTACCAATGATCTGAATTCGACATACCCAGAATCCACAGAGCGGAAAGAAATTATTCCCATAAATTGCTCCCCCACACCATTAATAATTGATAAACAAATAGCATTTGAATCTGGGCGGTGGTGGCACACGCCTCCCATCATTTGGGAGGCAGGTGGATCTCTGAGCTCAAGATTAGTCTAGGATATAGGCTAAGTTCCTGGAAGGTCAGGACTACTGGGGGGAGGGGGGAGGGAGAAAGAAAAGATTACAGACGTGTGCCACCAAGCTGGGCAAGTCACGGTGTTTTTTTTACAGCAACATCTAACTAGGCCAGTGTAGTGGTGCACGCATGTAATCCCAGCACTCAGGGAGGCAGAGGTAGGCAGATCCCTGTGAGTTCTAAGGCCAGCCTGGTCTACAGAGCAAGTTCCAGGACAGCTAAGGATACACAGAGAAATCCTGTCTCAAAACAAACAAACAAACAAATAAAAACAAAAAGAGAAACTTGTGGGGGAAAGGTTTATTTCACTTATATTCCATTTTGGAGGGAAATCAGAGCAGGAACTCAATCCAGAAACCTGGAGATTTCTGGCAGAAATCTGGCAGAGGCCATGGAGGAATTCTGCTAACTGGCTTGCTCAGCTTGCTTTTTAAACAGCTCTGTACTACTGCCCAGCGTTAGCTCTACCCACAGTGGGCTGGACTCTCCCACATCTATCATGAATCAAAAAAATGCACCACAGATTTGCTCACAGGCCAACTTGAGGGAAGCATGTTCTCCTTTCCCAGATGACCCTGGTTCGTGTCAAGTTGACAAACAAAAACAAAAACCCCAAACAAACAAACAAACAAAAAAACTTACCAGTACAAAAGTGTTGTTATAAAGAAAGAAAATCCCAATTGTTCAACTTTACCACTAAAGACTCAGGAGCCTGATGCTGGAATGGAAACCTGCTAGCTCAGAGAGGCAGAGAAAGCACGTAGCTGACCTTCCTTCTCAGCAGATCTCCCAGAAGTTTGGAAAAGCTCTTTCTCCGTGCTGTCTTAAATCCCCTTCAGCTCAGTGTCCCTCTTTTCTACTTCCCGTGCATCTCCTCCTGCACCTCTGCATCCGTCCTCTGGTCTTCCTCTCACTCTCTATGGTTTCCTTCCATGTTCACTTTTTGTTGCGTGCTTGCTCTGCCTCACGACCTAGGGTTAACTTTATTTAGTTCTGTTTACAGACAACCCAGGATTGGGGCTGGGGAGATGGCTCTGAGGTTTATGAGCACTGGCTGCTCTTCTAGAAGTCTTGAGTTCAATTCCCACCAACCACATGGTGGCTCATAACCATCTATAATGGGATCTAGTGCCCCTTTTTGGCATGCAGGCCTATGTGCAGGCAGAACATTGTATACATCATATTAAATAAATCTTAAAAAAAAACAAAATTCATGGATTAAAGCTGTCTGCTAGGGCTGAGCCATGTCACAAGTACTTGTTTACAGTAAACAGAAATCTTTAAGATCAAAGACTAAGTCACACCACACTTTACAATACACAATCTCAGGGTTCACAAGGGATCAAATATCCTTCCTCACAAAAGGTATCTGATGGATTGGAAATATTTGCGTGATTAAACACATCAATTTTAAGAATACATAAACAAAAATAACAACTTTTTCCATCATCATCATCATCATCATTATTTTTGTAGCACTGTAATAAGCTTTATAGAGACACAGAGTCCTCTGATACTATGCTACATCACCAGCCAAGCAGCAAAACACCTCTTTATCATTCACTTACTGTCTTTCTCTTTTCCCTACAGTTCTATTTCCATCCTTCACATTACCTTGTTTTTTTTCCCCCTTTATCGAAACTCTTCTATCCAGCACCCTAAAACACTTCACTATAATAAACTAATCATACAGGGGCTATTCTAGCTTGCTCCTTATTGCTATGATAAAAACATCATGACCAAAAGCAATTTGGGGAGGTAAGGGTTTATTTGGCTTACAGGATATACCCCATCAGTGAAAAAAGCCAAGGAAAGGACTCAAGGTGGGATTGAGGCATTAAACCAGGTACCATAGAGGAACGCTGCTTACTGACTTGCTTGCTCTCCTTGGCTTGCTTGGTTTGATTTCTTACACACCCCAGGACCACCTGCCCAGTGGTGGCACCACCCACACCAGGTTGAACCTTTCACATCACTCACCAATCAAGAAAATGCCCAGAACAGGGACTGAAGAGATGGCTCAGTGCTTAAGAACACTGATTGCTCTTCCAGAGGAGAAGGATTTAATTCCCAGAATCGGTGTGTGGTGCCTAAACTACTTCCAGGGGACCTGAAGCGCTCTCTTCTGGTCTCTGCAGGCCCTGTGCACATGTGATGTACAGATATAAGCACAGGCAAACATCCATACACACAAAAAAAAAATAAAAAATAAAAATAGAAAAAGAAAACCAAAAAACACCCTACTTACTTGCCTATAGGACAATCCAATGGAGACATTTTCTCAACTGAAGTTCGCTCTGCCCAGACTCCTCTCGTTTTGTGTCAAGATGACACAAACCAACCAGAAACAGGGAGCCAGTGTAACAGCTCCTTCAGGGAAGTGTGGTGAGAAGGGCCAGTCTGCTATCAGTAAATGGTGGCTGAAGCACACTCCATTCATAACCAAAAGTACGTCTATGAAATAGGCTTCTAGAAACCTGGCCTTGGACACTCAGAGACTGCAGGAAAGACATGGGGACTCCAAATGTTTACATTGATACTAGGTTCACCAAAACTGCACTAGGGATGCCCTGTTTTGCATTCATCAGTGGTTGTCTGTGAGGAGGACTCCACTAAAAAGCTCTGTACGTTGGGAACCTCTCTCCCTTTGGTAGCCACTTTCAAAACCCGACAGTCCACGTGGATGTGAATTTACTGCTGAGTGTCAAATCATTATAAAACATATACATATGTACTTTATTTTTTCTTTCCCATGGCTGTAATTCTTAATATTTTTCTGGGTTGGGCTGTCACTTCAATTCAACTTGGTTTCTCAAACAGTAAATGGATGAGAAGACTCCCGAGCTCCTGACTGGGTATAACAGGGGAGCTATGAAGAAAAAGACTTCTATTGTTATACTGGGTGTTTATGGTACATTGAACTTCTTTTTTTTCCCCCATGAAAAACATTTACTTACTTATTTTTGGGGAGGGGTGAATGGCCAATGAGACAGTCAGACTGAATTCAGGTTGTCAGGACTGGTGGCAAGCACCTTCACCTGCTGAGCCATATTGCTACCATCTAGACAATTAATTTAGTTCCTAGATTTTATAACTCACAGCAACAGATTTTAGTAAGAATCGGGATATGCACAGAGTTGGGGACAGACAGATCAAAGTCAGAGCTCTTGTGGCTCACGCCTGTAATCCCAGCACATAAGAAGGTAGAGGCAGGTGGATGTCTGTGAGTTCGAGGCCAGCCTACTTTACAAAGTGAGTCCAGGACAGCCAAAGCTACACAGAGAAACCTCGTCTTGAAAACCCAACCCAACCCAAACCAAAACAAAACAAAAAATTGTCCAATGTGTAAAAATTTCTCTGCCTCTTGGAGATATACATGCTGCAGTTAGAAGAGGCAAATTATTAAAAAAAAAAAAATAGACATGAAGATGAGGGGGTTCTGGGTGGTGGGGTGAGCAAGAAGGGAGATTTAGGTAGATATGGTCCACATACACTGAATACATGTATGAAGTCATCCAAGAATAAATAAAAACATTTTTAAAATAATTTTTTTTTTGAGACAGGGTTTCTCTGTGTAGCCTTGGCTATGGTGGACTCACTTTGTACACCAGACTGGCCTCGAACTCACAGAGATCTGCCTCTCTCTGTCTCCCTGAGTGTGGGGATTACAGGCATGTGTCACCGCGTCCAGCTAATAAATATATTCTTTTTAAAAAAGATTTATTTATTATGTATATAGTGTTCTGCCTGCACGTAGGCCTGCATGCCAGAAAAGGGCGCCCGATCTCACTATGTATGGTTGTGAGCCACCATGTGGTTGCTGGGAATTTAACTCAGGACCTGTGCAAGAGCAGCCAGTGCTCTTAACCTCTGAGCCATCTCTCCAACCCCATAAAAATATTCAAAATATTCTTAAAAAGAAATATAAGAGGCAAAGCCTTAAGTCATCAGTCAGAATCTCAAAGGCTCGCTCCTGATCTTGAGGGTCTAACACCCTCCTGCGTGTCTAGAATCCATCCATTTATCCCAAGTTTGAGCCTAGCTCGCCCCGCCCCATCATCGCCCCGCCCAGTTTTCTCCAGGCCCCGCCCCACCAACCTGGGACTGGGCCGGGGGCTCCGGTGGGCCCCGCCTCTTCCGGTCCGCGAAGTTTGATTCCCTTGGCGGGCGGAAGCTGCTGGAAGTTGAATCCTGCAGGTATTCCCGTCTCCTATCCCGGTGTTACTGGTCCCTGCGGCCGGCTGCTTCGATCTTCTGTCCGGTTCGGTCCTGCTGGGCCTGTCGCCCCTCAGGTCAGTTCTCTCTGGGCTCTGTGGGGCGGGCTGGAAGACGGAGCTTCCCCGGCCTTCCCCCGACCAGCGCCGCTCTGGGAGAACTTGCAGACTTTTCAACCCTGGCCTTCACAGATGGTGGTTGCTTTTTCCCCCCTTCTCTCTTTCTCCCCCGTTCTGAGACGTAGTCTTGTGTAGTCTAGGATCCGAGAGGTGGGGATACCCGCGTGAGCGCTCTCCACTCCCCATTCCCGGCTCTAGGGGTTATTGAAGTTTGGCAGAGCTCTTGACGCCCTGGAGGCTGCGGTAGATGAGATTTTTCATTTCTGTTTCAGTGCTCCGGACTTTTCTCTAAAACGGTTTAGAGAAGGACCTTGAGATACTTTCCTTCGTTCAACACAGTTTCCTGGGGTACTTCAGTTAGAAGGGAAACGTGTGATCACCCCTTTTTTAGAGTCCTTCCTCACCTGGCACCTCCTCGAAGCAGGTGGCCAGAGAAGCCCATATTGTAAGGCTGCTCGGAGGCTGTAGCACTAAACGGGGCAGTAGAAGTGGCTCCTGCCAAGAAGGTTGTGAAGAGAAACGGCAATTTCTCAGAGAAGGCGGCCCAAGGCAGGAGGCTCATAGTAGGGTGAGGTTGAGTGAGGGAGTGTTATCGGTAGATTTCTGTGGTTAGTGGTGTAGGAGAAAAAGGGGTTTCAGAGGGGCCTGAAATGTTGCTTAGAGCTGATTCCCAACTTCTGTTGATGTTTTGGTTTCTTATGAGGTGTGAGAGAATCGGAAAAGCCCTTGTTACACCTTCATGGAGACATGGGATCTGCCCTTGCTGCCTTTCTATTGGATTGATTAGCCCTTAAATGCTTTTTGGAACGAATACCTCTATTGCTGGTCTCATAAACCTCTGGAGGGGAGCAGGAAGGATGCTACTCAACTGTATTCTAAGGCTAAATTACTACCATTTTGCACTCTCTTTTGAAATGACCAGATCAGTGTCTTCACTGAGCACATGAGGCAAGTTTATCTATTTTGCAGAAAGTGATAGCATGGTTCAGATAATACCATACTAGTAGCAAAACACCCTCTGTTTGCCCTTCTGTGAAGACTCACTGTATAGTCCAAGCTGGCCTTGAACTCAGATGCGCCTGCCTCTGCCTCTTGAGTGCTGTGATGTATGAGGGCATGCATACAGTATCTGAAAGTTTAATCGCAGATCTCCCAGTGTCTAGCTGATTTCTTCTTTCCTCAGAAAGGTTTCTCTATTACAGATTCCCCGTTCTTGCATTTTACCAGTACTAGAGGGTTCTCAGTGAGATAATGGACAAGGGTCTAGTTTCCTTTCACACTGACATAGTCAGGCTTTCCAGTCACACATATTTCTACTTTCTGTATTCCAATTTCTAGAAGATAAACAGGGTGTGTAAGATTATTTGGACCCAGCATTATTCTCACAACGTGATATAATCATTGGTTTTCTTTTCTTTCTTTTTTTAATGAAGTCTTTTATCTATCTATCTATCTATCTATCTATCTATCTATCTATCTATCTAGACAACATTTTGCTTACATGTGTGCCTACATACCAGAACAGGGCACCAGATCTCACTAGATGGTTATGAGCCACCATGTGGTTGGTGGGAATTGAACTCAGGACCTTTGGAAGCAGTGCTCTTAACCTCTGAGCCATCTCTCCAGCCCCTGGTTTTCTTTCTTTCTCCTTCCTTCCTTTTTAAAAATAATTTATTTAATTTTATTTTATGTGCATTAGTGTGAAGGTGTCAGATCCCTTGGAATTGGTGCAGACAGTTGTGAGCTGCCATGTGGATGCTGGGAATTGATCCCGAGACCTTTGGAAGAGAAGACAGTGCTCTCCAATGAGCCATCTCTCCAGGCCCCCCTCCTTTTTTCAATACAGGGTTTCTCTCTGTAGCCATAGCTATCCTGGAACTCGCTTTGTACACTGGGCCAGCCTCAAACTCAGAGATCCACCTGCCTCTGACTCTCAAGTGCTGGGACTAAAGCCGTGCACTACCTTACCCAGGATAGTTTTCTTAATAGTAGCAAAAATGATGTTCCCTGGATTTAATAGATATAATCCAGCCTCACACTGGTGTTACTCAAAGACATGGTGTGATTTGACAGAAGAGGAAAGACAGAAAAATGGTTTTAGTATTTGTGCAAGTTAGTCTTTCCCAAGGAGCTAGAAGTTTAAAACTCCTCAGGGAGAAATCTGTGAAGAGGTTAATTATGAGCCAGGGGGCACATTCTGCAATCCTGTGTGTATGTGTGCTGGGATCAGACAGGAAGCTTGAAAGTTCAAAGCTGCCTCAGCTATAGAGAAAATTACCACTGCTGGGGTTGCAGGCCTTAGTCTCCATGGTGGGCTTGCCAGCCTACTTTATAGCCCCAAATTCCCCCATTTCCTCTCTTGCTCTCCCACCGCCCCCCCCCCCCCCATTTCTTCTCTTTGAGCAGGATTGCAGGAGTTACTAAGCCATGCCTTGACTCTAACCTGCTGCTATTTCTTGGAAACAAATATGTAATGTGTTTTTCTGGTACAGGGTTTCTCTGTAGCCCTGGCTGTCCTGGACTCGCTTTGTAGACCAGGTTGGCCTCAACTCCCAGCAATCTCCCTGCCTCTGCTTCTGGGATTACAGGTGTGCGCCACGGCACCCGCTCTGCCTTGAAATTTCTTAGTTCTCTGATTCTAAGTTTTTTGGGGATGGGGTTCTGCTTTGTTCCCATATTTTTCCTACTGGCAGATGGCCATTAAGAGATTTCTGAATTAGAGAGTCTGTTAAACATATTCCCTTAAAAAATTTGCTTAAAATCTGTACGGGTAAGAGGTTGCAGTAGGCTGTGCCAGCAGGACCTGAGTTCAAGCCCAGCGGCTGGTTCTGTGTCTTCTCACCTCCACATATACACTACGGCATGTGCACAGCCAAATACACATTTATGGAGTATACACAATAATTATAAACTTTACAAATTAAAACCAATTTCCGTGTGTGTTTGTCTGCATGAGTGTGTAGCATGCTGGTGCCTGTAGAGGCCAGAAGAGGGTAGTGGATGGCTGGCCTGGACCTGGAGGTCCGGGTGGTTAAAAGCAGCCCAACTTGAGTGCTAGAAACTTCACTAGCTCCCAAGGCGCTGTCCAGCCCTTCACCCCAATATCCCCCCTCACCCCTGTTCTACTATAGGGTCTTAGGTGTAGCCCAGGCTAGTCTGGAACTTCAAATCCTTTCTGGTGTTCCCAGTGCTGGATTA
Organism: Meriones unguiculatus; assembly: GCF_030254825.1. Taxonomy (NCBI): domain Eukaryota; kingdom Metazoa; phylum Chordata; class Mammalia; order Rodentia; family Muridae; genus Meriones; species Meriones unguiculatus. The sequence goes on from NC_083351.1 coordinate 34,730,318, forward strand.
GAGGCAGGTATCAGCACATTTGGTTATTTTCTTTTTTGATGGTGTCTTTGATTATACGGGAATTCTGAACACACACACACACACAAACACACAAACAGACACTTTAGTTTTTTTTCCTAGTTCATCTGAAACTCACTGTGTAGACCAGGCTGGCCTGGAACTTGCAGTGTATGTGTGTATGTGTGTGTGCCACAGTTCATGTGTGGCGGCAGGACAACAACTATGGGGGTTGGCTTCTCTCTCTGTGTTGGGGTGCAGGGATCAAACTCAGGTTTTCAGGCTTGGTGGCGAGTGCCTTCACACAGTGAGCACGTTTGTCTTCCATGGGTAAGCGATGAGGCACAGTCTTCCGTAGCCCAGGCTAGTCTAGAGCTTGCTGTGTAGTCTACTACCACCCTGAGCTCCTGCTTCCAGTTCTTAAATACTGGCGTTACAGGCAAGTGCCCTCACCTGGGTATGCTTCAGTCTTTATCTGGATTTGATTTTACGTGTGATGTGAGGCAGTAATGCAGGTTAGTTGTTGTTGTTGTTCTTGTTGTTGTTTTTTTCCGAGACAGAGTTTCTCTGTGTAGCCCTGGCTGTCCTGGAACTGTAGACCAGGCTGGCCTTATACTCAGAGATCCCACCAACCCTGCCTTCTGAGTGCTGGGATCAAAGGTGTGTACCACCACCGCTCAGCTTTGTTTGTTTTTAGATATGGCTAGTTAGTACTTCCACTGTCATTTATATGCCTACGATTTATTTTTATCTCTATATACAAAGGAGGAGGTGATCTGGTGATATTCCTTTTATTGGTCATATACTATTTCTTCTGTTTTACAGGTTCTCGTCATTTTGAATAAACTTCTCAGTGGACTATGAAAGATTATGATGAACTTCTCAAATATTATGAATTATATGAAACAATTGGTACAGGTAATTGTTAATTTTTTTCTTGGGGGAGAGTGCACATAAAATAATTGAAAGTAGGTCTATTTGTGTAGTCATGGGCTTTTTAGTATAATTAATGTAGCCTAACATTTTTTTCACCTGTAATTAAAAGGTTTAAATTTATTTTGTTGTGTGTGTGTATGTTTGTTTGTGTGTGTCTCTGCGTATGATGTTTATGGGACGCATGGCACGGTATGCCTGTGGAGGTAAGAAGACAGCTTTTGGGAGGAGATTCTTTTCTTTATGTGGATTCTGTGGCTGTGACTGTTGCCAGGCCTGTGTGCTAAGTGCCCTTACCTGCTGAGCCATTTTGTCTGGGCCTCTGTTTGCTTTAATAAACAGTAGAACAAGGATAGAATGTTAGGAAGGCTTGCAGGTCATTGCAAAAGAATGTTGACTTTTAGTGCAAATAAAAAAACCATGGAGCTATAAAAATAAAAAAAACTCCATGAGCTAAGGAGTGATTTGACCTTTGTTTTTACAGGGTCGTCCTGCCTGCTTGAGGGTGAAGACGTTGGGTGGGAGAGGGCAAGGCACAGGTAGAAAGCGTCTAGGAAGCAATTGCTGTGAGGAGTTCATGTCAGGAGAAGATGGCAGCGTGCTTAGAATGAAGCTGATGAGATTGAGTTATAGCATGGGATAAAAGATGCCAAGTGTGTGGATGTTAATGAGATTTACACGAGTATATAGTCATGCATTACCTGCTCATGAAGACAGGGGCCATTTCTTTTTTTAAATTTTTTTGTTTATTATAATTTATTCACTTTGTATCCCAGCTGTAGCCCTTTCTCCGCCCCCTCTCAGCCTCACCCTCCGTCCCTCCCTCTTCTCCTATGCCCCTCCCCTAGTCCACTGATAGGGGAGACCTTGCCAGACCTCTGACCCTAGCCTATCAGGTCTCAACAGGACTGGCTTCATTGTCTTTCTCTGTGGCCTGGCAAGGCTGCACCCCCAAGGGGGAGGTGAGCCAGCCACTGAGTTCATATCAGAGACAGCCCCTGTTCTCCTTAGGGAACTTAGAGATTGAGCTGCAAAGGGCTACATCTGTGCAGGGAGGGGATCTAGGTTAGACAGGGGCCATTTCTAGTCAGCACCTGTTTCCTGTTTCCTTTCCCCCAAGGAAGTCATTGGTATTTTTCCCCAGGGTAGGCAGGTGGGATTTGCTGATGAGTTGTACATGGAATGCTAGAGAAATGAAGTTGGAAGTTTCATGGTTTTGTGCCCAGCCACTTGAGAAAACAGTGGGGAGGACATTGGAAGATACTCTCAGAAGCTTCTTTTTGGATGTTTTTGAACATCTTTCAGATAGCTAGAGATATTTAGTCAGCCTTTGACTCATTTTTAAAACATAGTTGCTTACCTTTGTAGTTTTTTTTAAGTTAAAAATTCCTTAATTTTTTATTTCTGATACCACAACCACAATTTACAGGCAATATACCCGATGTAATGAAAAGAAAAAGACAAAGCTACAACAGATAAAAGACCTCAGGAATGTACATTAATTGACACTATATTCCATTAATCAATAGCTGCACTTTTTGCGAACTTGGCTATGACAGGCCTGAACAAGAAGGGTTTCCTGTTTAAGCTGCAGTAACTTTTCTGACTATGGATCATCGTTCCTCCTGTGGCAGATTTTTACAGTTCCTCTAATGCATTTGGGACGACTGACTCAAAGTAACCTGCAGGTTTTCTGACAATTCCTCGCTCTCTTTCCTGCTAAGAACTGTAACCTTTTTTGCTTTTTAAAAAAAACCTCTGCTACCATATCCACCACTTCCACCACCAGATCCACAGCCAAGATACAGAAACCTTTGTAGTTTAAAAAGAAATTATTTACCTTTTTTTAAATGTGCTTTGGTGTTTTGCCTGCATGTACGTCTCTGTGAAAGTGTCAGATCTTGGAGTTCCAGCCAGTTGTGAGCTTCCATGTGGCTGCTGCGATTTGAACCTTGGTCCTCTGGAAGAGCTGCCAGTGCCCTTAACCACTGAGCTATCTCTCCAGCCCCTACTTTTGTAGTTTTGAAGCTCATTGAAGTTTTGTATAATTTGTCCTCAGTGACTTTATGTTTCGTTCTAGCATGTTTATAAAGCAAATTTAATTGCAGTAGGATATGGTTAAAATCGATTTACTTTTATTTATATGTATATGTTTGGTCTGTGAGTAATCCATGTGTGTGTGGGTGGCTCAGGAGTCCAGAAGAGGGTGTTGGATCCACTGGAGCTGGAGTAACAGACAGTTGTGAACTGCTTGATGTAGGTGCTGGGAATTGAACTCTGATAGTTTGTAAACATGGCAAGCACATTAATTTATAAGCCATCACTTCAACTCTCATAGAATTTATCTATCTATCTATCTATCTGTCTGTCTGTCTGTCTGTCTATTTTTGTTTTTTTGAGACAGGGTTTCTCTGTGTAGCCGTGGCTGTCCTGGACTCGATTTTGTAGACCAGGCTGGCTTTGACAGGGATCTGCCTGCCTCTGCCTCCATTAGTGCTGGGATTAAGAGCATGCACCACCACGCCTGGCTCATAGAGCACATTTTTATTTTTTTATTATAAAATTAGTTATTTGCTGTTCATGTCAGGAAATAAAAATCTCTATTTAGAACAGTCGTTTTCAGCCTTCCTAATGCTGCAACCCTTTAAAACAATTCCTCACGTTGATGTGTACCTCAGCCATAAAATTATCATTCCTACTTCATAACTTTAATTTTGCTACTGTTATGAATTATAATATAAATATTCGTGTTTTATGATGGTCTTAGGTGACCCCTGTGAAAGAATTGTTCAATCCCCCAAGGGGGTTATGATCCACAGGTTAGAAACACTGACCTAGAAACATGGACTGCAAAGAATCTGGAGTCATGGCTAACATATTTGAAATGACCGAAGAATGAAAAACGTCCAGGAAAATGTGGCTTGATAGATAGCCTTTTAAAAAAATCCCTGCTTGGGCCTTCATTTATCTCCATATGCATTTTTCTGTCCTTAGGTGGCTTTGCAAAGGTCAAGCTTGCCTGTCATATCCTTACAGGAGAAATGGTAGCTATAAAGATCATGGATAAAAATGCGCTAGGGGTAAGTTTGAAATTATTTTTTCCTTAATTGTACAAAATAATGAGTTCCATTGATACTTTTATATATGGGAGTTATAATACATTGATCACCGATACTTTCTTTATATGTGGGAGTTAAAGTACATTGGTCATATTTATCTTTCATGACATTAAAAAAGATAACTTTTGAGTCAAGGTTTGATTATATGTAGCTTTATTGTATATAGCTGGTCTTGAATTCAGATTGTGTCCAAGTTGGCCTTCACCTTGTGATCTGTCTGCATTAGCCTTATGAATGTTAGAATTACAGGTATGTGTCATCATACCCTACTAAGAAATATATGTATCTGTCATTCTCTGTTCAGTGGGGGCCAGGAACTTGGATTCTGGATGGAGAATGGAGTGACCCTTTCTGTTTCTCTCAGGGGTGGCTAGAGTGCTTTAGGGAGAGGCCTGTGCACTAGACTGGTGTGTGGAAAAGTTTTCTACAGAGTATTATGGTTTAGCTCTTTTAAAATGAGATCACCGGTGGCAGTGGAAACTTAGGTGTTCCAAAGCCTATGGCAATACCAAAGTGTTATAGCTCTTGGTTAAGCTGCTGTGCTAGAGATGCGGGTGAAAGTTCATGCCTAGTCGGCTGCAAGACACAGGCCTGTCGAGGCCTAGGCCCATCGGGCTGGAGACAGGTCTGGTGGGATGCAGGTCTACAGCTGGCTGCTGCATGCCCAGTGAATGGAGGAAGCTGTCGCTACTGCTGTCAGCATGTGGCTGGCTGACCAGCCTCAGGTGATCCAGAGGCCCGCAGTGGCAGGCAGGCAGCTGCTTGATCGGCAGTGGAGTTTGGGTGTCCAGCAGTGAGTCTTTAGGGAGGAAGGGCGCTCTCCCTTCCCCAGGATAAGTGAAGACTCTCAGGCAGCCATGGTAGACCGCTGATGGCAGCCCCAAGAGAGGGTTTCTCTATGTGGCCTTGGCGTCCTGTGTTGCTTTGTAGAGCATGCCGTCCTCACAGAGATTCGCCTCTCTGCCTCTCTGAGTGCTGGGATTAAAGGAGGGCACCACTGCAGTGGCTCTATGACTCACTCTGGTTGGCCTCAGACTTTCAGGAGTCTTCTGACTACTGCTAGGATTGTATCCAGGCCTGCTAATGAGTGTTTCTGTTACATCCTTTGTTTGGAATGGCCAACTTGTACATTAGTCTTAATTCTCTTGGCTTTTCTGGGCATTGTACTGTTGACTACTGTATCAGTTAGCTTTTTGTCACTGTGACAGAAACTTGAGGGAAACAATTTTTCTTTTTTTCTTTCTTTTTTCTTTCTGACAGGGTTTCTCTGTGTAGCCTTCACTGTCTTGGACTTACTTTGTAGACCAGGCTGGCCTGGAACTCACAGAGCTCCACCTGCCTCTGCCTTGCTGAGTCCTGGGATTACAGGTGTGTGCCACTGCACCTGGCCAGGGGAAACAATTTAAAAGGAGGAAAGATTGAGTTTTGTCTCCTGGTTTGGGTTCAAGTTTCCATTACTTTGGGCTGAGGTAAGGTTGACTATCAGGATGGTTTGAGCATGTGCCAGTAGCAGCCAGGAAACAGTGAGCACACCTGTACTAGCAGGAATCCTCTTTTGCACCCACACCCCGTCTTACTTAGTGGTCCCCGCTGGGTCCTCACACACTCCTAGTGTGTACTTTGCTAATTTCCACTCACTTAAACTGACAGATTAACTGTCACGCTCATATTGAGCTTGCTTTTATGTAATCCTCAGAACACTAATTTTGTAATGATTTTCAGTTTTTGATCAGCTTTTTTTAAGAGTTATTGATAGCTTTTCCTGCCTACTATTAAAACTGTTTATTGATGCTTGGAACACTTACCAGGGAATTTGTTGCTTATTTGAACTGATGTTTTCTCAAACAGAACGATTTGCCCCGAGTCAAAACTGAGATAGATGCCCTGAAGAATCTGAGACATCAGCATATATGTCAGCTCTACCATGTGCTTGAGACAAAAAACAAAATATTCATGGTTCTTGAGGTTAGTGGTGGGTTTCAGACAACCAAAAGTATTTGCTTGCTTTTTTAGTAATCGAGAATCATGTCTTCTTACCTGAAAAATCAGAACAAATGTTGGTTCTAGTGTTATTTCTGTTGCCACAATAAAATAATCCTTATAGAAATTAATTTAGGGGAGGAAGGGCCAGCTCACAGTTTCAGTTTCAGGTCCACAGCAAGTCAGTGCAGCACAAACTTAGTTAAGAGAAATAAAAATGTTGCTCTGCTTGTGCTGAGCTGGATTTCTCCAGCCATACACAGTTCCAGACCCCTCTCTAGGGAGCAGTGCCACTACAGTGGGCTGTGTCTTCCCACGTCAGTGAACTTTAGCAATGGTCTCCCATGGACATACCCCCAGGCCAGCCTGGGTGGACAATCTCTGGCTCTCCTCCTGGTTATTCTAGGTTATGTCAAGCTAATAAAGCTGAATGTTTCTGGTTCTTTTCTTCCACCTTTATGTGGGTTCCTGGGATCAAAGTCATCTTGCTGGCCCTTTTTGTGCTTTTTATTAGTATATATCAATTATATGTAATGCATTACATTGTGACATTTAATACATACATATTTATGTATATAAAAGGTATTTATTTTTATGTTCATGAGCATTTTGGCTGCATGTCTGTCTGTGCACCGTTTGTGTGCCTGGTCCTCGTGGAGGCTACAAGAGGCTGTTGGATCCCCTGGGACTGGAGTAATAGATGGTTGTGAGCTGTGAGGGGCTGAGAAATGAGCTTGGGTCCTCTGCAAGAGCAGCCAGTGCTCTTAACCTCTCTTAACCATGTCTCTAGACTCCTATATAATGTTTTTTGACTATATTAATTTTCTGTTACCTTCTTGCTATTACTCCTGATCCCTTCCTCTTATCAACTAGCCCCACTTCTATTTTCATATCTTTTTTTCTTGAGGGTTGCTTATAAGAGCATGAGTGCTTTACCAGAGGCTATATTACTGAAGAAACTATCTCTTTCTCCATTGTAAACTATTGACTGTATAAACCCTGAAGAGGGGGCTTTGTGAGCTCTTTCTTTCTCTTAATTACTTTTTCTTTCTAGATATGTGTGGTGTGTGCATGTGTGTAAGGCATCTGTGTGTTTGTGGGTACGCATGCTTGCACACGTGCATGTGGAAACTTGGAGTGTCTTCTGTATTGTTCTCCCCCTTACTTATTAAGGTGGGCTCTCTCACTGAACCCGGAGCTCACTGTTTTTTGTAGGCTGGCTCACCAGGGAGCACCAGGAACTGCTTCCCTCTACCTCTGCTGGGGTTACAGACTGGTGTTGCCAACTGCAGGCTTTTATGTGGGTGCTTAGGGATCTGAACTCGGGTTCTAATGCTTGTTCAGCAAACGCTTTACCATCTCCTCAGCCCCTAATGGGCTCTTTGTTGGGAGATTGAAAACCGCTGGTCTTTGGACAATGACCAGCAATAATTAGTAGAGAAACAATAACTACGGCTACTTTTCATTTTTAATTTTAGATTACTTTATTAAATGTGAGTCTATTAACTTGAGAATGAGTTTTAGTACTTTGTTGTAAGAATATAAAGCCCTGAATGAGCTTTTTAAAGCTACAGTGGTAGTTGGTTTAACGTCTGTTTATTGGTAATAAAACTGTTCAAGGGAAGAATTACTGCTCTCCTTTCTGGAGTAATTACAGAGTTGTTGGAAGACGAGAGGGTAGTTCCCTCAGTTCCCTTGCCTTTAAAGTCAAACTAGTATTGAGTTTTGTGTGGTTTTTACTTGCCATTCCTGGGAAGTGATTTCTGTCAGCAGTAAGTGTGTGACTCTTGCTGTTGAAGTACTGTCCAGGAGGAGAGCTGTTCGACTACATAATCTCCCATGACCGCCTGTCAGAAGAGGAGACCCGGGTCGTGTTCCGTCAGATACTGTCTGCAGTTGCGTATGTCCACAGCCAGGGATATGCCCACCGGGACCTCAAACCAGTAAGTGGCCCTGTCACATTTAGCTGCTTACCTGAGAGTTCAGCCTCTTCTTTCCGGGTGCCCATTGCTCTGTTTAGAAACCCTCCAGTTCTGCTCTTTACGTTTCTGTTGCAGTCAGAGTCTATCAATTCACTTTTCTTTTTCACATCCTCAGGGCCCATCAGGTGTATGTGACATTATAGATGCCCTTTGTTAAGATTTTACCCCTGGGAAAAATGGCCATTTAGTATTTTCCATTCAGTGTTCTGTTTTGTCTGAGACAATGTCTACTTTTATAGCCCAGGCTGGCCTGGAGCTCACAGTGTAGCCTAGGCTGCCTTCAACTTGAGATCTCCTGTCTTAGTCACCCCAAATGCTGAGATTATTTTCCTTTAACTTCAAATCATTATTCCCCAGAAGGAGCCAGTTCAGTAGAATTGACAGGTTTTACTTTTAAAGGACTGATGAAAGATGTGAACATTCTTTCAGTCTTTAAGTGCTAATGTGTGTGTTAGTTAGTATATATTTAAATACAACTTTGTAAAATAGTCAGGAACCCAGAACCGGTCCGTGACAGTGTTATCCTTTTCCATTTTTTATACCACACTCTTCAATCTGAGTTGTTTAGTCTTTCTGTTGTTGTTTTGTTTTGTTTTGCCGAGACAGGGTTTCTCTGTGTAGCCCTGGCTGTCCTGGACCTCCCTCTGTAGAGCAGGCTGGCCTTGAACTCAGAGACCTGCCTGCCCCTGCCCCCAGGTGCAGGGATTAGAGGTGTGCCTTTTTAGGCTCACTTGTACTTGGCCTTCAGAATATTAGGGCGGAATGGTCTCTCCTCCTCCTCCTTTGTTTTTTCCTTTACCTTAGTCTTCAAAATAATCTCTTACTGACCCCAGAGCTTGCTACTTTGGTAGACAGTCAGGGCAGCGAGCCCTAGGGATGCTCCTATCTGTGTTTCTTGAGCTCTGGGTTAGAGTAGTGTGTTGTGATGTAGGCTTTTTACAGTGGTGTTGGGGCTAAACTTGGCTTCTTCATGTTGCATAGTAAACACTATCCACTGAGCCATCTCCCTCCAAACCTCTCTCTTTTTCTTTTTGTGGTTCTGGGGAATAAACCTAGGGCCTCAGGCATGCTGGGACAGTACTTTTTCTCTGAGCTACATCTCCAGTCCCCAGACTTTTTTCTCTTATTTTCCTTGTCTTTTTTTTTTTTTTTTTTTTTTTTTTAGTCAGGGGGCTGAGGAGACAGGGTCTCATGAGGTAGTTCTAGCTGCCCTGGACCTCACTATGTGGACCAGGCTGGCCTCAAACAGATCTACTTGCTTCTGCCTTCTGAGTACTGGGATTAAAAGTGTGCTCCTACCTCTAGCTCTGTTTTTTTTCCCTTGTCTTTTCATTAGGTTTTATTGATGTTTTAACTTATCTCAGCCTCGAATAAAAACAACTCAATCATTTTTAGAAATGGGTAGAGGTGGGATATGATTTAAGGAAATCAGAACACAGTTACTAAAATGTCTTTGTTTTCTCAGGAAAATTTATTATTTGATGGATATCATAAATTAAAACTGATTGACTTTGGTCTCTGTGCAAAACCCAAGGTAAGTGTAGAAATAAAAATGTGTTTATGTTAGCTGCACATGTTGGTGCACGCCATTAATTCCAGCACTGGGGAGGTAGAGGCAGGCAGATCTCTGTGAGGTCAAGGCCAGCCTGGTCTACAAAGGGAGTCTAGGATAGCCAGGGCTCTGTTACACAGAGAAACCTGTCTTGATAAACAAACAACAACAAAAACCCTTTATGTCTAATAGTATACTTTGTTAGTGTGTTACTTCGCGCTGACTTTTACTTTATCTTGTTTGGCTACATCTATTTTGAAGAATGTTAAATTTTATCCTTAGCATTAATAGTTTCATAAGTTTGCTAGATTAATCTGTGATGGAGCCAAGATGGTGAGCCAGTACGGTAGGTCTAGGATTGTCTCCCAGGGAAGCTCTGAGACTGCAGTGCCAGGTAACTTGAGGTCATTATAACATTATATATATAACATCATAACAAGTGTTTGCAGTTTGAAGAGATTGCCACCAGATGATGCCTTTGTTCATTTGGTGTGTGTCTCTTTTTTATCCAGATGGTTATATAACTAAGAGCTAGTTGATCCCCCAAGATGATCCCCTTTCCCTGTGAAAGAAGAGGAGACATAGTGGTCATGGGCTTCTCCATTTATCATGCTCAGGATTTCCCTAACTGGCCTTCTGTAGGAAGTAACACTGGTGTTCTCCAGCATAACTTCTCTTTGAGGTGACTTTGAACCGTTCAGCCCCGCTGTCTGCAGCAGGTCTCCTGTGTGGCTGCTTGTTGGCGGCTTCTTTCTGGGTTCTCTAATGATGGCACTGCTGCTAAAATGAGCTGTCTACACTCATTAAGAATGTAGAAACTGCAGACTCGTCTCAGCCCTTTGGAGTCCCATGATTATTTCCTGCCCCTCAGCACTAGCGAGGTGCATAGGGAAGCAGATTTTGCCTCTTCGGTTTTGAATGTTTGGTTCTTTCTGATTCTTTTCCTGCTGATGTCTGTTCTGAGGTTACCAGTGGAGGCTTGTGTCTGGGAAGCAGATGATTCAGAAGGCAGGTTTAAACATTTTTTAACAGACATATAAAATCATATAAAGATCATCCTTTGACAGATAAGTTGTTTTCTCCAGAGGAGGTGGTGAGAATGTGTATGGAAGACTCCATTAGCTGCTGTTGCTTCCTTTTTTTTTTTTTTTTTTTTTTTTTTATTGGCTTCCATAGATTTAACTCATACAGACACCAAGAGATTTAACTCATGTAGGCCAAAGATAGCCTCAGCTCTGGGGTTCTCACTGTGTCACACCGCGTGGCTCATTTGTAAACAAAATCTTTAGGTTTCTAGATTCTTTGCCTTTTGTAGGGCTCAGCACAGGAGCGCGGCAGGAGCTTCACTTTTAGAAGGCCTATGTTTGTGTGGGAGACAGAGGAAGTTGACAGGCCACCAGTTAAGGGTGATGGATCTTATCCCAGTCTAGACAATAGATTCACTTGCATTCTCCTACATACCAGTTGCTTCTTCCTGTGAACAAGAAGGAAGCTTTTCTTACTAGGAAGAGTTGATGTTAAAGATAGGGACTTGAATTCCTTGACTACTTGGGGGTGGGAAATCATGGGTGCTTGGGTGGATGTGAGGTTGATTACTGTGCAGATGAGTATCTAGGGAAGTATGGGTTTGATTTGACTGAGCTGAGGGGAAAAAGATCTTGTTCTTGTGAGGTCGAGAGGTATTAGAAATCTAGAGAATCACAATTGACATGAGCACATGTGCATAAATACAAAGAGCATTTGCAGAAATCTCTTATTTGGGATAATTTTTCACCTACCCTTTCTTTGAGTTCAAAGGGGGGAGTCTCAAAGTTAATGTTTATTTTTCTTTCTTTTTTTTTTTAAAGATTTATTTATTATTTATACAGCATTATGCCTGCACACCAGAAGAGGGCACCAGATCTTACTATAGATGGTTATGAGTCACCCTGTGGTTGCTGGGAATTGAACTCAGGACCTTTAGAAGAACAGCTAGTGTTATTAACCTCTGAATCATCTCTCCATTGCTACTTTTCTTTTTTGAGAAAGGGTCTCATATAGCCCAGACTGGTTTCAAGTTTTCTGTGTAGCTTGACCTTTGAGTCTGACCTTGAACTCCTGACCTTCTGACTTCTATTGTCCGAGTGCTGGGATTACAAATGTGCAGCGCCATGTCTGATTTGAGATTTCCTATTCTTAGGGGCTATACTAATAAGTGTTTCATTTTTACGTTACGGTAGGGCAACAAGGACTATCATCTACAGACGTGCTGTGGAAGTCTTGCTTATGCAGCTCCTGAACTAATACAAGGCAAATCCTATCTTGGATCAGAGGTAATTGTTACTGGTTACTTTCTGTCATCCTCATTGTGGTTGCTTTTTGAATGAAGTGGCTGTAGTTTGCCCTGGTTAGGTCAGCTAGGTAGGCCCCAAGGCTACAGAGGTACGCTCAGTTTTCAAAGATATTGATGAATGAACACAGAGGAAAAACTTAGCGTTCATGCATAGCTGACCCCCAAGGCCTGTGACCTGTCGAGCGCCCATGCTTAGAAGGCCTGGCTTTGTCTCCTTTGCACTTGCTTCTTCAGTCAGTCAGCTATCTCATTCTCTTCAGTTCAAGTCTCAGAAAGACATAACATGAGTTGTCAGAAGGCACTGCTGGGCTGAATGTCTTCTGTCTTTCATACACTCTGGTAGAGGGTGAGCTTTGGGGAGGGAAATAACACAGGTGACAGCTGGTCCCAGCTTTCCTGACCTGCAGAATCCACTTTCCACATGGAACATGGCTGGGGAGAAGTGCCATGTGGGAGAAACTTTGGGAAATACTACCTTACTTAATTTGGAACAGGAGTAGATGCGAATATGTATATTTTTGGTGACTTCATTTTAATCTAAAGTATTATACAAAAATAGAATTAAAAATTTGGTATGTTTTTATTTAAATCTGTGATTTATATTTGTCCCTATTTTCTTTATTCTTTCTCCAAACATACATACTTATGCACAGATTTTTAAAAAATATATAGGATTTTAAAAAGTATATAGGATTCTTTCTGCATGTGCGCCTGCATGCCAGAAGAGGGCACCAGATCTCATTATAGATGGGTGTGAGCCATCATGTGGTTGCTGAGAATTGAACTTAGGACCTGGAAGAACAGCCAGTGCTCTTAACCTCTCTGAGCCATCTCTCCATCCTGCACATCTTTTTTTAATCATGTGAATGTGACCTGGGCATCCTATCCCTTTATAACTAAGCTTTTGTATTTTATTTTTTTATATATCGTCTCTTTAAAAAAATTATATCTTCATTTTGGTGTATATTAGGGCAGTGCATGCTACATTGTACATACGGAGGTCAGAGAATAACTTTCGGGAGTTAGTTCTTTCTTCTCATCATCTGAGTTCCAGGGATTGAACTTGGGTTGTCAGGCTTGGTAGCAAGTGCCTTTCAAGTGCCTTTACCTGTTGAGTCCATTTTGCCAGCCCTGTTTTTGTTTTTGTATTTATTTTAAATGAGCCAAAGGAAAAAAAATTTTTTTTCCTTTGTGGTGTTTTGAGACAGGGTTTCTCTGGGTAGCCTTGGCTGTCCTGGACTCACTTTGTAGACCAGGCTGGCCTTGAACTTAAAGCAGTCCACCTGCCTCTGCCTCCCCAAGGGCTAGAATTACAGGTGGATGCCACCTTGCCCAGCCTCTTATGTGATCTTAATTAGTACCCTTGTTCGTGTGGGTTTGATTGTCCTTGTAATGTCTTAAGAACTGTACCAAAAAATCCTCTGGCATGCTTGAAAGAACTCAGGTGTGTACCCTTGGAGATTTTAGTCTGGTTGCTTAAGTTTTAAAGTAAGTAGTTGAGACAGTTCTGCTGTTTATTCTGCTTAGGACATGTTCCATGGTGGGATCTTTGAGGTTTTTACAAATTTCTCATGGGAAATGTTTCTGCAGTTTTCCTTTCCCAAGTTATTTTTATCATACTTGTCGATTGATATGTTTATTTGTATTATTTTGGTGTACAGTTCTAGTTAATTTGTGTGTTCTTTTATCTAATTTGAAACAGTAAAGTGAGGTGTTTGATGAGTTAACCAGAAAGTCTAGTTTCTTTCCAGAAGGGTGTGCTAGATTTTTATGGAAACATTCCTAAACTTTTTTTCATCTTTTAGTTTAATTTCAGACATAATCTGTTTTGACCTTTCATGGTATTTGGCAAGGCTGTGTTCACTTATTGCTTCCACTTTAAATGTTTGACATCTCTCAGGCATAAATGCTTAACTTTGCTATCCTACAACTTGGAACACAAATTATCTGTTGGCTTGAAAGGCAAATTGTCCACTTGAGGCATTGTCAGAGTCCTGGCCTGGCTTTGATGTAATTCGGTAGACAGGAGTGGATCACCTGGGCTATCTAATGCGTATGTACCACCTAGATATGAGAGGCCACCTATGTTGTCATAAGTTTCCTGCCTTTTTTTTCTCTGTCAAAAGATGCAGCTTCTGAGCTGTTCGTGGTGTTGCATGCCTGTAATCCCAGCACTCAGGGAGGCAGAAGCAGATGGGTCTCTGAGTTTGAGATCAGCCTGGTCTACAAAGTGAGTCCAGAACAGCCGAGGCTACATAGAAAAATCCTGTTTAAAAAAAAAAAAATGCAGCTCTTATCTCTTACAAGTGAAGGTAGAGGCTGTGACTTACAGTTAGTCACTCTCTTACTGGCTATCACGGGGCTGTTTCCCCAGCAAGTGAACTGTTAGGGTTCTCTAAAGGATATATATCCCATTCTGTGTGTGTGTGTGTGTGTGTGTATATATATATATATATATATATATATATATATATATATATATATATATATGTTTATTAACTGATTTATAGATAGTAGTTCAGATAATCTGATAATGGCCAGGAATCTAGTACTTGTTCAGTCCATGAGGCTGGATGTCCCAGTCTGCTGCTGGAGTCCGAAAGGATTCCGGGAGAGCTGTTGGTTTTCAGCCTAGGTTGGAATCTTGACAGCAATGGATATAATACCAGCTGCAGTAGCAGGATGGGCTTGCCAGCTAGAGTGAGCAGCAAAAACTCCATTCTTTCAGGTCCTTTATCCAGGCTGCCGCTGAGGGTACGGCCAGACTTAGGGTGGTCTTCCCACCTGAAATATGTAATCAAGCAAATCAGCACTGTGGTTTTAGCTGATTCTACATGGAGTCAAGTTGACAACCAAGTTTAGCAACTGCAGGAGCCATGACTAATGATGTGTCGTCATTATTGATGAAAATCAAGTACTGCTTGAATAAATACTTACTGTTCCTGACTCCTGAGACTCAAGGAAATCTCGGTTGTACTTCTTCGTGAAGTTTAGGATTTGTAGTGCTGTTGTGCTAATTTCTAGCCTACATATTTGAAAAGTCAGCCATTGAATTTTATTAAGCTTTTTCTACATACAAAGGATTTTTACAGCGAAGCTTAATTGCATTTTCAGATTAATAGGAAGTCTTCAGACTTGTTTTTGATGTCTCCCTGAATGTTTACATAATCCCCATAATCCTCATATGTAACCTTCTTCTCTGGTAGCCTTAAACTTGTCTTAGAGAAGCAAGGCTTTGTTTTCTCATCATGGCTTAATATTCAGCCATTTGGGATTTATTTTCTTTCTTTCCTTTTTTTTTTCTTTTTCGTTTCCTTTTTTGGAGACAGAGTTTCTCTGTGTAGTCCTGGCTGTCCTGGAAGTTACAGGTTCGCCCTCCTCTGCTTCTTGAGTGCTGGGATTAAAGGCGTGTGCCACGACACCCAGCTGGGAATTATTTTTCATGCAGTGTTAGTAGCTAGAGAAGTACACTGAATTGAAAGTCAGGAGGTCTTCCATTGAGTCAGTGTCTCTGGACACATCTTACTTTTGAAATGTGTTTTAATGCTATTTTGTTCTTCGTCTTAGGCAGATGTTTGGAGCATGGGCATCCTCTTATATGTGCTTATGTGTGGGTTTCTACCATTTGATGATGATAATGTCATGGCTTTGTACAAGAAGATTATGGTGAGTATTATGGGTACAGAATTTCAGAATTAACACTGTCTGTGCTGCTTATTGTATGCTCCAGAAGGCAAATGTATTCTGGGCTGTTAGAAGATAGACTATAGGTATTATTTGGCCATGGTTAAGAGGAAGAGTTGGAGGCTGCTTTTTCTTGATGTGGCTGTTAGTCACACTTTTTTATTTCAGTTTTTGAAAACTTACCAAGGTACATGTTTATGATATATATATAAACTTTCGGCTTGTGTTTTGTTAAACTTTTTTATCGAGTATGATATATATACACACATATAATATACATACATATGTATGATATATATTGCACTTACTCAGTAAAAAGTTCCATTTCTTATCTGAGTCATGGCTGTCCTCAGACCTCTTGTGAAGCCCAAGATTGTCAAAAAAAGGAGCAAAGTATTCCTCTGGCACCAGTCAGACTACAAAGGTAAATACAAGCATGCCTGGTGGAAAGCAAGCAGAGTTGGCAATAGGAAGTGGGGGCGATTCGTTATCCTGATGCTCTTAGCACTGGTTAGTGGAGAGACAGGAAAACAAAGCAGTTGCTATCCAGTTATTCTCCAGATGTTCCAGGCCGGTGGCTTGAGGGAGCTAGAGTCTTACTGTGTTGAGCTTACTCAGTTTTCTTCCAGGAACTGTAATAGAAGTTTTGGTTTCTTTGTATGTTTCATAAATATGGTTTTGTTTTAATCCCAAGTATGGGCTTTTAGTTGGGCTATAGTTTGTCCATGATTGTTAATTGTCACATGCAGAGCATGATCTTTGCCAGCTGGTAACAGCCTTCCGTGTGTGGCACGGAGAGTGGCATAGTGTAGGACTCTGAGAGTATAAATACAAGAGCCGAGAAAGAGTGGTGGTGGCCTTCAGTGTTTGTGTGTGGTGTTTAGCAGTTCAGAGAGGCCAGAGACAGTGTGGTGGTTTGGAGTAGATGGATGGAGAGAGACACTTCGGGGTACAGGAACGTGGAGGAGACTGCTAGCTGCATTTGTGGTTGGCAGAGATTGGTGTAGAGCTCTAAAACCCTTGACCATAAACAGCTGGGAGAAGTAAAGGGGTCTGGGCCTTCTCTCCCCACTAACCTTTTCTCTCCCACGTAAGGGTTGGGAGGTTGGTAGGGAGGTTGAAGCCTAAACACCCCAAATAAAATAGAGTTTTTAAAAAGAGCGCTACAAGGAACCCCATAGCCATTGTGAAATGAGCAGCTCAGTGGGCCATCAAAATCACCAGTCCTGGTGTCAGGTTGTAAGCGAGACAAATAGCTCATGTGCTCACTTTATTTTCATTTAATAAAAGAGCAGGATAGCAGGAAGAATACACTGAACAGCACAGGATCACCTGTGTGTTTGCATATTCAGTTTCAGTCTGTATCCAATCCAAGCAGCCAAGATTTTATGAGTGATTGGTCGTAGTCTGCTGAAGCCGAGAGGTATGTTAGGTCCGTGATGTGATGTTCCTGATTACTGACTTGACCATGAGGTATGCTGTGGTTTTGCCTGTCTGAACCTTAAACTACTCTACCGTTTGTTTTCCTTTGCTGTTGCTGCAAATTCACACTTATGGCAGATGTGGCATTAATACTATTAATTATTAATATTGTTTAACCAGCATATTTATTTGCATACACTAGTGGATCTTTGGAAGATCATTTGGGGCCCAGAACTTACCTTAAAATAATGTGAACGTATTCTGTCTCGATAGTAAATCCAAGGTTTTATTTTTGGCAAATTGTGCACCTTTGCAGGGGCATAAATGTGGTAGAAATTCTTGTTTGGTGGAGATTTGGCTGTCCTAATTAATATTATTTACTAATACTGTGTATTCTTTGTTTCTCCTGCTCTGAATTTCAGTTTTTAGTTTTTCATGTATTTGCAAGTTGAAAATTGATTCAAATTAGGATTTTTATGCATTATTGTGGAATTTAATTTCACACATTATAGATTTTGAAACTTATTGTAATCTTGGCTCAGAACTATTGTTCCGAGTCACAGTGTAACACAGTCTGTTGGTTGAATCTAATTAACGTGTCGTATCACTTGCATACAATATGTATCTGCCTAGAATATTCTAAAAATTCTCACTTGGGACTAGTACAACCCTCACCTCTTGGCTTGATTGAAAAGCTCGGCAATATTTGACACACTGTGTGACTTATTGAAGAGGTAGACTTCGTCTATCTTTTGCGTTTGTTGGCTATTTTAACCAAAATGCTGAAATGTAATTTTCAGCATGATTACTTAGAGATTGTGTATTAATCTTATTAAAGTCACCTATTCATTTGCTATCACTGTATTTGAAGACAAGCATGACCAAACTGCAGTTCTGGTGCACAAATACTAGAGTCGTCTACGTAATTTATAAGTCAAAGTTGGCTAGCCTGAAGGTAGAATTGCTTATCAATTGTTATTTCAAATTTAAAGGAAATGAATAAGTAGTCTCTTTATGAGATTACATTTTTATAGTTTTTATAGAGTTGACTATGGTACTGTCATTGTATGTTGGAGAGACTGCTTGCCTTTCTTAGCACCATGTGCAAAATGAACAATTTCAAGGCTGCTAGAATTCCCAGCATTGTTGTTAGTCCGAGATCTTTCTCCTCCTCCCACTTGGCTTTCACCCACTGTTGGCTCTTGTTCTCATTTGCAAGGTAATCATCCTTTAAATAGAGAAGCAGGGTTAAGGGCACAGCCCTGGCTAGCACAGGGCCTTCTGTCGAGATGCCCCTTCTTAGCAGCACTGTTCCTGAGGTCTTTTCTGTCTGGTCTTCAGATGTATGTATGTATGTATGTATGTATGTATGTATGTATTCACCCCTCTGTGCATTTGTAGGCTTCCTGTGTGTATAGCACAGAACAGCAGAAGAGCTACTTCTCTCTCTGTCCTTTTCTAGCCTTTAAAATTTTTTTGTACTGTAACTATTTCTCTACTTTGGCTCTGTGGATATTTGGGACTAGCTCATCCTGCTGTAGGTCGTGCACTTTGCTGTAAGGCTGAGCACTGGGGTGTACGTCAGTCTTATGGCCTGTACTTACTAGAGGCCAGGCATATCCCCCATTGTGCACTCTAGCAAAGCACAGGCTTCCACTGAAAAGTTCCTTCATGCTGGGGGCAGTGGCACATGTAATGTGGAGTATTCCTGTTCTTACCCAAGAGTGTTTGTTTGTTTTTGTTTTTGCTTTTGGATGTTAGTTTAAGGGCATAATATTTTTCCTTTATTACAACTGACTCTGGCTTTCTTCCTAGTGCCAGTCCTGGACTACATTTCTAACTCAGAGGCCTTACTCAGAGGCACTGTGGCTTTCTGTGGTTCGGGGGGCCCTTTGAATTGCCATAAGTTCATTTGTTGTATTACAAACAGTTGTGTAATAATTGATACCACTTACATTTTCTACACAGATTATTTGCTTGGATTAAATTAATGAAGTTGTCAAATATACAATTTTGAATATCTTAATATATATTTACAAGTTATTCTTCAGAAAAACTTACACTTTAGCATAATATAGAAATACTCCTGGTCCTGAACTCTTTCCACTAATAGTGTATGTGTATTTAAATAAATATCTTTAAAAAGTTTTGATAGTTTATATGTATTTCTAGTTTCAGCCACTCAGGTTGAAGCAGGAAAATAACTTGAGCCCTGGCTCTTCTGAGCACATAATGAGACCCATCTTACAAAACCTCCTGCCTCTGCCTTGCTGAGTTCTGGGATTAAAGGCATGTGCTACCATGCCCTGCTTAATATCTTACATTAAAAAAAAAAAAAAGATTTATTTTTTACTTTTCATTTTATATGTGAGTGCTTTGCCTTTATATATATATGTGTACCTTATGCCCATAGAGATCAGAAGAGGGGATTGGATCCCCTGGAACTGAAGTCTGAGACGGTTGTGAGCCACTGTGGTGCTAGGAACTGAATTTGGATCCTTTGCAAGAGTAGTCAGTGCTTCTCATTGCTGGCCATCTTTGCAGCCCCTCTTTCCTTGAGACAGAGTCTGTTCTTTTTGTGTGTGCATGCAGAAACATATGTGAACATTGCAGATACATGTGTGGAGCTCAGAGGACAGCTTTTGGTTCATGCCTTCCACCTTAGTGACATAGGCTCTCTTTGTTTCTGCTGTTGTGCTGTGTAATTCAGGCTGGCTCTACTACTGGCTTCTGGCTGACTGTGTCTGTGCTACCTCTGTCCATGTAGGAATGCTGGGGTAACAGATGCATCACCTCATAAGGGTTTTAAAATGGGGGTTTCTGGGATTGAATCCTGGTTGCCCAGCTGTATGACTAGTGGCTTTATCCACTGAGCCATCTCGCTCACTCCTGTTTGGTTCTTTTGAGACTGGTCTCACATAGTCTAGATTGAACTTGGACGTGCTATGTAGCATAGGATGACCTTGAACTTTTGCTCTCAAGTGGTAGGACTACAGGTGAGTGCCACTACACCTGGTTTTAAACAGCGCTAGGGACTGAACCCATGTTAGGCAGTCACTCTACCAACTGAGCCACTCTCCAACCCTTAAATTGATTTTTTGTTAGATTACTTGAACATAATTTCATGCTTATTGGCCACTTAAATATCCAGTCAGTAGTCTTTGTCTGTGTTCTTTTAGAATATGTGCTTTTTGTCTAATTCCTTCCTTAGTCAAAAAGTATTAATTGAGCTCCTTAAACACACGAGGGCTAGACACTATTCTGGGTCAGCAGAATGGCAAAATCCTTGTATTAGGGAGCTTGTGTTTGAATGTAATGAGGCATAAAATAATTTTTATATTATAAAAATAATCTTAACATAAGTTTAATTATTGTAAAATTTTGCATTATAAAAATAAATGTAAATATTTTTATTTATAAAAAAATAAGGGCTGTAAAACATATAGGAATGACTGCGGTCAGATGCTGTGGTTAACATGGGGAGGGCAGGGCAGTCTCCACTGGCGTTTAGGTGGAGATCTGAAGGAGACTGAAGCACACACGTTGCTGGCATCCAGCACAGGCATGGCAGGCAGAGGGGACTATGGGTGCTGAGGCCCACGGCAGGCTGCTTTCACGAGTGGCTATGGTTTGGTGAGGGAGAGTAAGGCATTAGATGAGTTTTAGAGGTAGCAAGAGGTGGGGATGAGGCCCGGAGAGATGGCTCAGCAGTTAAGAGCTCTTCCAGCAGTCCTGAGTTCAATTTCCAGCAATCACATGGTGGATCATAACCATCTATAATATGATATGTTGCCCTCTTCTGGTGTGCATGAAGATAGTGCACCCATATACATAAAACAAATAAATATTTTAAAAAGAAAAAAAAACTGGGGGGGGGGTCGGAAAGAAGTGGGATGGACCAGAAGAAACAGACTACCCTGAGCCAGATGGGGGAGCCACTTGGGAGAGGGCTTAGAGTAGTGAGGCACCATGACTTGCCACAATATTTGAAAAGAATATAAGAGGTAGTGAGTGAAGACTAGACTGTAGGGACAGTGATGCAGTCTGGATGACCAGTTAGCAGCCTCTTGCAGTGTTCTACAAGGGAGAGGCATGTGTGGCATGGTGAGATTGCTGGGGATATTTTGAACATAGCCAAGATGCTGAGGAGTTGAGTGTGGGTGTGAGAGGAAGAGGAGTTGATCTGATGGTTGGCAGAGTGCTTCCACTACTCACCAGGGTGGGGAGGCTTGTAAGAATGGGTACAGCGGCGGCACCCTGCTGATTTGCAGATCGTCTCCCCTGTTTTCTCCTCCACCCCCTCTTTTAAAAGATTTATTTATTCTATGTGCCTGTATGTTTGTTTATGTGATGGTGGTGTTGGATCCCCTGGGACTTTGTGGTGCTGGGAATTGAACCTGGGTCCTCTGGAAGAGCAGCCAGTGCTCCCAACTGCTGACCCATCTCTCCAGCTCCACTTTTTGCTTTCTTTAAATACTCTTAGGATTTTTGTATTTGCATTTAATTTGGGTGAACTTAATTTTCATGCATGTTTAACAGCCTCCTGGTTTTGTCTTCAGCAGATGATATAGTGACCATAATGTCTCAGTTAACTAGGTTGTAAGCATTTCTCTCCTCAGTCTCTTCCATTTCCTCAAAAAAATTTTTTTTTGCCTTACAAAATGCTTTTTCTAAGCTGGAGACAGGATGGCTCAGTAGGCAAAGCACTTACCCCTCAAAACCTGGTCACCTGAGTTCAGTTCCCGAACTGCTGTAGAGGTGGGAGGAGGGGACAGACTCCACAGAATTGTATGACTTCCACACCCTTTGTGGCATACATATGCCTGCCTTCACATGCACATATTCACATGATAATGTTTAGAAAAAAAAGAAATTGACTTCTGTTAGTTTGTTTTAGTGGTTGAGAGTGCTGCCCTCTGCACTGCTAAAGTACCCCTATGCACATTATGTGATATGACCTGATTTGTGGTTAAGGACCAAACCAAGATTTTGCACTTGCGAGGCAAGCACTCTTCCACTGAACTCGTTCCCCAGCTCCTGTGACCTATTGTTAACCACATGTCCTGCTATCAAGTACGTTTTGCTGTTGCTTCACTGTGTCAGCTGATAATT
Source organism: Meriones unguiculatus (assembly GCF_030254825.1). Classification (NCBI taxonomy): domain Eukaryota; kingdom Metazoa; phylum Chordata; class Mammalia; order Rodentia; family Muridae; genus Meriones; species Meriones unguiculatus. The sequence goes on from NC_083351.1 coordinate 34,752,431, forward strand.
GCACCAAGATGAGCAGCTCCAGTTTTCTTTGGCAATATAAAATGAGTGCAGCATTCTCCTTGCTGTTCGTGTAATCGTAGTATGGATCCCTAAGCTTGTGGTATATTTATCTTTCGCTGTTGTAGTCTCAGTTCTATAGTCCTTTTCTGATATGTGGATAATTTAAAGGTGATGATAGGATTTAATTTACTGGGTTTTGTTCTTTTTGGCCAGAACTGGGAGTTATTCTTATTGACAGCGTTGACTGAATTTTATAATTAGAGAAACAAACCCTAGTGTCTCACTACCTTAGAATATCAGCAAGGCTGCTTGGACCCAAGTCTTCTCAATGTTTTCTTTGCTTCTTTTGTAGAAAGGGAAATATGAGGTTCCTAAGTGGCTGTCTCCCAGTAGCATTCTGTTTCTCCAACAGATGCTTCAGGTAAAGTTTGTTATTTATTTTTAAGTATTAGAAGCCCATTGTAATCATTTGAGTTAACTTAGTGTATCAGTGGGACTGCTGCATTTATTGTTATCTGTGAGCTTAAAAAGGATTCAATTCATCATGTATCTTACAAATATCCTATCTGAAGACCTCTTCTAATTATGTTGTAAACACAGTTGCTTTAAACTGTGCCTTGATGATGTGCCCTTTTCTGTCTCTGTCTATCTGTCTGTCTGTCTGTCTGTCTATCTATCTATCTATCTATCTATCTATCTATCTATCTATCTATCTCTCTGTTTTCTCCAGCTCTTGCTCTCCTGACCATTTTCTTGTCTCTGTGCTTGCACATTAGGCATATAAAAGTTACTGAACACATGCTTGGATGAACTGATGTGTATTCTATGGGCCCCGTGATTTAGTAGAGTGCTTTTCAAATTTTGACATGGGTCAGAATTGCCAGGTGGACTTGTTAAAAACACAGCTTACTGGACCCCATCCCATCTCTGTGATCTAACAGATCTGGGGCCGGGCTAAGCATTCACATTTCCAAAAGGCTCCTGAATGGTGCTGATGCTGATGGTTTTGGGGCCTCTTTGAGAATGACTCTTTGGGATGAAGGTGAAAAGCGGAGTGCTGAAGTCCAGGTGTTGTCCCTATCAATCGGTCAGTAGGCTTACCTCCTAAACTGTCTGTGGTCTGTAAAATGAAAGGACCATGTCTGAGCCCACATCACTGCTCTGTGGTGTATTTTAGATACAATGAGTTGGAAATACTTGGAAAATGAGTGTCTTATTAGTAATTACTTTATTTATTATGTTCCCTGAATATCTTCAGTTTTCCATCGATTAAGCCATCTTTACCTTTAAAATGTACCTCAGGCTCACCTACCTTGATTAAATAGAACCAGACCACCAAATCTCCATAGTGAGATTGAAAAATGCCTCAGCCTATCTTCTAGACCCCAAAACTTAATCTTTGTTGATTAATTTTTCTCTCCTCACATTTGAACGTTACAAATGGAAACGAAAGGTGTGCTTTTCAGCTTGTTCTGTGTGATTGTTGAGTCAGTCGGAAGTAGAGATTGCATATTTAGTGTGAATGCCCTGCATTGCGCTTACTTGAATACTAAACTGGTGAATATTTCACATGAATAGGTTTTCCAGCAAAAAGACTATTACATCATACAATAGCCTGACTGAACTTCATGAATAATGTCCATACCAATGAAGTTCATGTTTGTTAAACATTTATCTTGTAGGTCTGTGTTGGTTGCTATAGTTTTCTTGCCTCAATTGCCTTTTTAAAAGAACTCATTCCAAGGCCATTTTAAGGTCTTTGACAGTGTTGTTTGTGATGATAACATTTACATCTGTTCTCGTGCATTTTGAGTTCTCCGGAGGAAAGGTGTCGTAGTCTCTATTTGAAATGTACTTCAATGGCCACTAGGTGGACCCAAAGAAGCGGATTTCCATGAAAAATCTCTTGAACCATCCCTGGACCATGCAAGACTACAACTGTCCCGTTGAGTGGCAAAGCAAGACGCCCGTAAGTCCAGTGAAACCCAGCAGTTTTCGCAAGTTTGTATGACCCCAGGACCTGCAGTGATGTGCTCTAAATGTGAAAGAAAATGTATTTTGCATACTTAGCTGCATTGGTGGTGGGGGGAGACCTTCACCTCAGCCCTATGTGTATCAGTCTCTGGGCCAGTGAGTGGCTGCTCAACTGTACTGCACATAAGTCACCTTCAAAAGCAGAGCCTGTCTGGGGATAGTGACACATGTCTTTACCTCCAGTGTGTATCACCAGCAATTCCTCTTTTACATCCCAGAATACGTAATAAATACTTTAAAAGCTCCCAAGTATTTTCCATGTGTAGTCAGGATTGTGAACAGTGCTCTGTAGTCTTTTTATTTCTCTGTGTAGCCCTGGCTGTCCTGCAACTCATTCTGTAGACCTGGCTGGCCTTGAAATCAAAGATCCACCTGCCTCTGCCCCCTGAGTGATAGGATTAAAGGCTAAGGCCCAGCTACTCTAGAGTTTTGAAGGAGTTATTTAACTCTGCTTACCCTATTTATTCATCTGTAGAAATAGGTTCAACCAGTTCTGCTTCTCAGAGTAGTAATGAGATGAGGGCTTTTTGTCCCTTTTGTATTTATTTATTAGTTCATTAAAAAGTAACAGGAAGAGTTGAGTGTAGTGACACATGCCTGGAATCCCAGCATTTGAGAAGTTGAATCACGAGGATTGCAAGTTTGAGGACAGCCTGGTCTATATACTGAGACTGTCTCAAAAGAAACAAACAAACAAAAAAGCAATCAATAAATCTGTTACACATCATGAATAAATATTTTTGTGAAGAAAAAAAAACATTTAAAAATAAAATTTGACAAAGGAGTGGCATGTTGATGTCTTTACAAGCTTCTGTAAAGTCTGGTATACTAGTAGACACTTGTGTTGTCTCCTGCTCCTGCATTTAGAAAAGGCAACCTCACCCATCATAGAGAAGGCAAGGGGGTATATTTTAATAGCCTTCTTGGATGATTTCTGACAGTTCCTTAAAGCTTGGTTGTTTCTTTTTTAAGAAATAGTTGTTTTAGTTTATATGTATGGGTGTTTGCTTGAATATCTATATATAGGTGAACCATGTGACCAAGGAGAACAGAACTCTTGGAGTTGGAGTTGCAGGTGGTTGTGACCCACCATGAGGGTAATGGGAACTGAACCGTGGTCCTGAGCAAGAGTACCAAGGACCGTCTGTCTAGATCCCAGTTTGGTAGGTTCTTAAAGTGCAGGTGGAATATGAAGTCACATCAATTAGCACTTTGGATTCTCCCATAACGCCCATTAGTCTGTTCATGGGCTCTTTGCTCCATGTACCATTCTGTATTGGTCATTTGGAAAACCACTTGTGCAGTTTTTCCGATGCTGACACATTTTTCGACACAGCATTAAAGAGAACCACATTCCCTAAAGTCACTACTGATCTCATCAGAAAAGACTTTTTTTCTTTTAAAGATTTATTTATTTATTTTATGTGTAAGTACGCTATCTGCATGTGCACCTGCATGCCAGAAGAGGACACCAGATCACATTATAGATGGTTGTGAGCCACTATGTGGTTGCCGGGAATTGAATTCAGAATCTCTGGAATTGCAGACAGTGCACTTAATCACTGAGCCATCTCTCCAGACTCCCAGAAAAGACTCATTTAATGTTGGAAAGCTCTCGAGCTTATGTGGCAGGGGCAAGTTTTCTAAAATTCTTAATTTTTGCTGGAAAGATAAAATTGCATCGTTGGCAACAAGTACCATAAGTTAATTTACGTTGTTCTGCTTTGACAAAGTACTTCTCAATATCCAAATCTGAATAATCAGTAAAAAGTGGTATTCATGACTAAAATGGCTGTAGAGGCTGTTTCCCAGCCACATGGGGTCTTTGCTTTAGACAACAATGGCTCTGCACCTGAGCCTTTCATCTTATACCAAAAACACACATGCTCAATGTAGACATATAATAAAATAATTCTTTGCTTCGACTTAATTGAAACTGACTTATTTGGGGAATTATGAGTACATGACAAAACACACCGTCTTGGGACGGTTTGATTTCTACAGAAGCACCAGTTTCATTGTTTTTGTGCTATCAGCTCAAATGTCAGCACTGTGAAAATGCGAGAAATAGTATTATAAAAACAGATTTGACCTTGGAGACCCTCAGGAGACTGCAGATCACATAAAAACTGGTCTAATATACCTGACTTCTCCTCTGCCCTCTGCATTCTCACAGGTATGTTAATGCACACATACATGTATATACCATACATGCACCATGAACACGCACGTGTACTTGCACACATGCAGCTTCACCACACGTGCAGTTAGAAAAGGTAGGAGTGTCTTTATAACCTTTGCAGGTAATCGAGACTGTTCTCTTCTGCGGTGGTGTATGTCATAGCTGTGGGTTGGAATAGCTTGGAGGTCTGTCCCAGCCATGTCACATGGAGACAAATGGACCATTTGCTTTCTGGAATAATCACATCAGTGAATATAATTACTCTTACCAGTAGCTAGCTAGTCTTAGAAAAATGGACTTTTGCGTCCAGCCTCTACTCTTGTCCCCACTGTTAGGACCACACAGGCCGAACTCATCCCCCTCCCCCCATTCTCCTTTGATGGTTAACTTGTACTGTATCTCTTGTCCGTATTCTCCTTGGCCCTCATGATGTAGTGGATAGCTATTGAGTAAATCCAAGTTAATGTAGTGATTACCAATGCTGAGAGCCCAAGAACCATGTGAGTGTCTGAGCAGTTAGCAGAAGGAGAAGGGAGACTGACAAGCCCCTTGTGAGGTGGAGATTGGGGTTGCAAATGCCTGTGTCCAACCATCGGGGGTCATCATTTCTCCATGTGTAGAAGGCTTTGCATGCATTTTGAGCCATGATTCTAATAGGATAGAAAGCACTACTGTTCATGTTAGAATAGGCACCAAAATGAAGTATGTTTCTCATTATTTGTTTTTGAGACACTCTCAAGTAGCCCAGGCTGGCCTCAGGCTTGCTGTGTAGCCAAGGCTGGTATAGAACTTCCGATCATCCTAACTGCTTTTTAAGGATAGTCCCTGATTCAAACAAACATCAGAGGTGTTTGTTTTCTGTTCCTTTTTTTTTAATTTGGGGCATATTATAAAGTAAAACATACTTTTGAGTGTTCCCAGGGCATGTAGTTTTACTTACATCTTAATATGATTGCTAGTCAGTTGTGGTGACACACATCTATAATCTGAGCTCTTTGGGAGGCTGAGCAGGAGAATGACAAATTTAGGCTGATATTCGAAACATGGTGAGACTGTGTCTTGGAGAAAAGAAAGGAAAACAAATAACTGCCAATCTGGATGTAGCGGTGCATACTTGCAATCCTATAGCTTGGAACACCAAAACAAGAGGACCGCCATGAATTAAGGACAGCCTGGACTTCTAGTGAGTTATAGGCCAGCCATTGGCTACAGTGTGAAACACTGTCTTTAAAAAAAAACAACAACAAATAACCGGATATGGTGGCACTTGCCTTTAAAATCCTAGCACTTTTACAGTCCTAGGCAGAGGCAGGTGGATCTATTGAGTTCAAGGCCAGCCTGGTCTATAAAGTAAGTCCAGGGCAGCCAGGGCTGTGTTACACAGAGAAACCCTGTCTTGTAAAACAACAAAACAAACAACAACAAAACGACCAGACAAATAAACTATTGCTCAGTGGTTAAGAGCCTATATTTACTGTTCTTGCAGAGGACTCAGGTTTGTATCTCAACACCCATGGCAGGTGGTGGCTCACAATGTTCTGTAGCTACATCTGGGGGTGGGGGAAAAACTGACACCTCGGGCCTCCTTAGGCATCTAGGCACACACACCCACCCCTTAAAATTTTCTAGTATTTGTTGAATACTACATAAGTATGCTGTTATAAAGTTTAGGTTCTATATTTCACTATGAAATGATATGGATAGAACTTTTTGGATATCAAGCATTGTTCCATATCCTTTGTTAACTCATCTAGTCTTTGTACTAGCTAGCCTTCTGAAGTAGGGGCTATTATTGCCCAATTTTGTAGATGGAGCAAAAGGATGTACATTATCATCTAGTAATACAGTTGAGTAGCCAGTATACATAGAGAACCAGAAGTTGAGTCAAGACAGGGGCTGCAGCATGGAAGGGACTTGGGAGGTCATTTGGTTTAAGCTTGGGACCTCTATCCTGGCCATCTGCCACATTCCTTGTCTGTGTCTGCTGGAACAGAATTCAAGATGGGTAGCATCATGGTGTAGTATAATAGTCGGCCAGGAATAAAAAATGCCAGTCTTGGGGGCAGATAACAGACTCTTCTTAATCTTCATCGCATCGTCCCTAGTCTGGGCATCTTAGTGTTCTGTCTGCCTGACCTTTACCCAGCAGCTTACTCATCTCTTTCCCCTGCGCACAGAGCTGTGGTAAAATGAGCTGGAAACAGAGAGGTTAAGGATTGCTGTCACTGTTTGAAGTATTTGCTTTTTTTCTTTCAGTACTGTGTGTTATCAGGAATGAACTATAAAAATTATTCTGATTTACTTGGATATTTAAGGCATAGATGCTGTAATAATTCTACGCATGATCTCCTCATGCCATTTTCATGCACAGGTCTAGTATCCAAGTATTGTATCAAATAGAAGTTATATTCAGTTCCATTTTCTGCCCTAGTGAACAGGAAATGTAGCAGGCACGGATAATCCAAAATAATTGGCTACTTTTGGACATGCATTTTTGTACTTAACCTAACCTTAGTATGCATAGCTGAGAATTCAGAGTATCATCAAACTATCAATCCCCTTTGCAGACTCAGTTTGAAATGAAAGGCTTTCTCAGAACTTTGTCATCTCATTCTTTTTATTCTAGTTTAGGAATCCAGTAGAAAGCACAGTACCTCCTTCATTCCTGTCCTGCTTTTCCTGTGGACAACTTATGGCTGATGCACCGGGCAGGGTGGTATAGAAAACAGGCTGCTTACCTTTTTCCTTAAGTTTTTTTTTTTTCCTTGCATTAATTTATATATGTGTGTGTGTGTGTGTGTGTGTGTGTGTGTGAGAGAGAGAGAGAGAGAGAGAGAGAGAGAGAACAAGACAGACAGAGACAGAGGAGAGAGGTAGAGAGGTATAAGGGCAGAGGAGTCGGATCTTTCCTTCTACCCTGTTGGGCCCATGATCAGTCCTAGTCCACTGAGCTTGGTAGCAGGAGTCTTCACTATGCCATCATGCCAGACCTGGCTATTTTTTTTTCTTCTTTTTTTTCTTTCTTTTTTTGTTTTAAAAGTAGGGTCTCCCAAGGCTGGGGAAATGACTCAGTGGTTAAGAGCGCGTACAGCCGTTGCAGAAGTCTGGGTTCGGTTCCCAGCACACAGATAGTGACTCACAGCCATCGTAACTCCAGGTCCAAAGGATCTGACCTCCTTGGGCTCCAGGGTGCAGGTGGTACACATGCTCAGGCACACACATTCATAGAGAGTTAACTAAATAAATATTTTAAAATTAAAATAAAAAGAGTCTCCCTGTGGAGCTTTTGTTGACTTTGAATTTTCTGCACAGCTCTGTTTAGCCTTGAACTCTTGATCTTCCTGTCTTAACCCCTAGAGTGTTAGAATTACAGATGGCATCATACCTGTCCGAGAAGTGTTCCCCGTTTAGGGGATAGCTTGGGCCTGGAAGGAACTCAGTTTCTCTTCTTCCTTGAGCAGTGATGCCCAGCTGGGTGTTGAAATGTTTGGGATTTTGAGGTTGAGGTCACCCTAAATGAGGAGTTTGTACTCTGAGAGATATAAATGTTAAAGCAACACAATGGACATATATCTTAGAACTTTGGAATTTTCCAGTGCCACTAGTATAAGCCTGTGTGGTGTGTACTTTTTTTTTTTTTTTTTTTTATTAATGACCTTTGAGTTTGTGCTTGTCCCAGCCAATAGTACAAGTTCGTCTTGGTCCGTTCAGTCTGTTCTGGAATGGAACGCCATAATTTGGGTAGCTGAGAAGTTCAAGTCCAAGGCCTGTGTGATGCCTGGTGATGACTTGCTCTTCTGTTTGTAGTTGGTCCCCTTACATTGTGTCACCTTCCCATAATGGAAAGACTGAGGTGCCTTTGGCTTCTTCCTGTTCTTGAGGATAGAGACCACTCATCTCACTCTCCAAAACCTCACCTCCTAACACTCAGGCTGGTCATTAGGGTCAGCATCCAGTCTAAGGAACACAAACACGTTGGCCCATAGAAAGGTGGTTGTCTTTTCTGTTTCTCTCCTTTCATGAAGGTGGGATAAGTTTCTCTTGAGCTCACTGTTGCTTGTGTGTAGTGCATGAGGGGAGGTCCTGATACTGCTCTGCTTTGTGCTAAGCAAACCTCTCTCTCCTTCATGCTGCCTGATTCCAAGTAGCTTATTTAGAGGGGAAAGTGGCCTGTAACAAGAATCTTTAAATTCCTGAAAGGTTATCCAGTTAATAAGAAAATAGAATCGTGTATGTTAGTAAAAACACTTGGCTGTTTTTTTGAGGGCCTTGTCTGTTTAGTTGCCATACTTGAGTATTCCCTTGTGTTACATATATGGCAAGGCATGTACCATGTCTCTTTTACAGATGATAAAACAGGCTCAGAGAGGTGTAGGGGTACACTCAAGGTCACACAGTTATAAAGTGATGTCACAATTAAAACCAAGGTCTGTCCAATCTCAAAGCCTGTTAGCTGTCTGTCTGCACTGACTCAGGAGCTAGATATCCCATGGAGACAAGCTTAGATGACAGCAGAGGCCGAACACCCCAGCCGTTCTGCTGAGGAGGATTTGAACATCACTTCCTGGAGCTGTTGTGAACAGAATGTTTTACTTTGGAAATCATGTTCCTTGTGATTCTCTTCACATTCCATCATCTGAGTGTTTCCAGCTCAGGCAAGGCATTCTTGTCATTCTCCTCTTAGTGAGAGGTCCCACCATGCAGGGATTTGAGGACATGGTGATCGCTCTCTTAAGCAGATTGAATTTCTGTAGAGTTTTGCTGTGTTTACGTTATGGTGTGCTGTACCTTCAGTGTGATGGTGACTGCTGCATCTGCCACACACTATTACATGGCCTCCTGAGATCGTGCAGACCCAAACCTGACTCAGTGCAACACACTACAAGTCAGAGCCACCCTTTGATCACTGGTGTCAGCACTGAAATCTCACAGGGCTGCTCTTTGATGAGCGTGCTGGGCAGGTCTTGCAGTAGACATGGGGGATATGATTCCTTAGCTGCACAGAAGCACGGTGACAGCCAGGTGGCAGCATAAGGAGGCCAGGAAGACTCATCTTGTTGAAATGGTTGTCGGCCTGATTGCGTGTGAGCAAATGAGGATGACTGCTGGGTGAGAGCGTAGCTCAGCAGCAGAGCAGAAAGATCCTAGGAGTGTGGATGTGTCCAAAAGTTTGACAGGCTCACGTGCCACACATCGCTGTGGGGCTTTTTGGAAATGATAATGCTGGTGTTAGGTTTCAAAAGAACATACTTGTAAACGTAACAGTTTATGAAATTGTTTTGTAGCTGACTCACCTTGACGATGACTGCATAACAGAGCTCTCTGTACATCACCGCAACAGCAGGCAAACAATGGAGGATTTAATTTCATTGGTAAGAAATTCGGCATGAACTTAAAGTGATAGCTTCTGTTTCATTGTCCTTCTGTTTTGTTAGTACATTGATGGTGATAAAGCACTTTTAAGACCCAAGGTGCCATCATGAGTAAGTGTGGCACTAACATTATATTCATGTTTGATACTGTAGTGAGAATTGAGGAATTTCATTTCTTTAAAAATCAAAGAAATACTGTAAGAAAGTGTTTTCATTTTAATACCTGTCCGCAGCAGCTGACTATGATTTGCCTCATGCTCTAGTGGAGGCATGGTTTTGACAGCTGCAGTTAGTTTCAGTGATTGCGTAACATTTGGAATTCTGGGAACTTTTCACAGTGTATATAAATGCTAGCGCTCTGATAGGAGGGGATTTTTGTTCATTTAGGGAGGATGGTTGCGGTTGGCTAGTAACCGTGGTCACAGAAGAAACAAAGGAAAAGACATTAGATTCAGGGATTTTCCTAATTCCTCTTTCCCCTCTATCTGTTTCTCTCCTATCTAGTGTTAGGGGATGAAACAGGGTGCATAAAGGGTGGGAAAAAGAAGAACCCACAAAGTAGCAAAGGCCAGCTACATGATGCAGTTCTTTGCTGTGTCTTCTGGGTGTTTTTTACATTTGCTTGCTTATTCTGTATCCACATCTGTTGGTGAGCACATGTTACAGTAAGTGTGTAGAGCTCGGAGGACAGCTTTGTGGAGTTCATTCTCAGACATAGAGATCTGGTTCAGTTTAAACATGAAGAGGACAACATTGTTAACATGCTTTCAAGGGCTGAGCATATAGCCCTTGAGTACTGTTTAGTGTGTTTGAAGCTCCAGTTTCTATCTCTACCACTGGAACAAAAGAACAAAAAGTTTTGTTTTTAAGCAGGGGCTTGCATGTAGCCCAGGTAGTAGGCCTCAAATAACATGTCCCACACTGTTTCTGTTTCTGTTTTCCCTGCCTGACTATCCGTCTGTTCTCCATCTGTCCGTCTGTCTCTTTCTTTCTCTCTCTCACACACGGACATATATACACGTAGTTTTACTGTATGCCTTACGCTGGCCTTAGCCTAGAGCTTACTGTGTAACCAACCTTCCTTCCTTCCTTCCTTCCTTCCTTCCTTCCTTCCTTCCTTTCCTCCCTCCTTCCTTCCTTTCCTCCTTCCTTCCTCCCTTCCTTCCTTCCCTCCCTCCTTTCTTCCTTTCCTCCTTCCTTCCTTCCTTTCTTCCTTCCCTCCCTCCCTCCTTCCTTCCTTCCTTCCTTTCCTCCCTCCCTCCTTCCTTCCTTCCTTTCTTCCTTCCCTCCCTCCCTCCCTCCCTCCCTCCCTCCCTCCTTCCTTCCTTCCTTCCTTCCTTTCCTCCCTTCTTTCTTCCTTTCCTCCTTCCTTCCTTCCTTCCTTCCTTCCTTCCTTCCTTCCTTCCCTCCTTCCTTTCTTCCCTCCTTCCTAGCTTTTTGAGCTAAGGTCTCTCTGTATAGCCCTGGCTGTCCTGGAACACTCACTTGGTAGAGCGTGTTGGCCTTGAACTCAGAAACCTGCCTGCCTTTACCTCTTGAGTGCTGGGACTACAGGCATGCAGGGCTTTTACTTTTTAATTAAAAAATTTTTTTTAATTTTAATACAGTGTTCAGGACACCAGATCTCATTATAGATGGTTGTGAGCCACCATGTGGTTGCTAGGAATTGAACTCAGGACCTTTGGAAGAGCAGACAGTGCCTTTAATCTCTGGGCCATCTTTTCAGCTCCCTAACTTTTTTTTTTAAATAAATTTTTATGTGAAGTCGTCAGATTCTCCTAAGGCTTACAATTTGAGCATTGTTATTATATCCCTCCTAAGATTCCTGGTAGTGGTGCTCAAGCCTCTAGCTTATTCTTCTTACTCTCGCTGTTAGTGGCTTTGCGTGTGGGAGCACTCACAGAAATGGGAATTTCACTTAGCATTGCAGGTGCTGTCTCTCTTTAGCCTGGGTGCCTGGGAATTCAGCATTTACCGAGCACTTAAAAAGGATTGTAGAGCCTGTGTGGTAGTGCAGTGCTTAATTCCGGGTACTCAGGAGGCAGGCGGGCAGATGTGTGTGAGTTCACAGCCAGCTTGGTCTGCATAGCAAGTTCCAGGACAGCCAGGGCTGTCCTGAGACCCTCTCTTGATGGCACAGTTGTTAGGATAGCTCAGTGTGTAAAAACACTTGCTGCCAAGCCTGAAAACCTGAGCTAAGTCTAGAACCTACAGTAGAAAGAGATTGGACTTTAGACAAACTATAAGAAAATTAAAAGTGTTTATAGTTTTTTAGAGACAGAGCTTCTTTCTAACAGGCAAACCTATCAGCATCAGACATTCGCTCTCAGAAGAGGGAGTGACGTAAAAGGTAGCTGGGTTGGCCTTGCAGAAAGGAAAACAACTGTATTGCCTTATCTCTTACTCAGCTGTCCTGTGCATCATATCAAGAGGTGTACAAGGTAACTATGGCCCCAAAAGTTATAAAAGTGTTGTTGCCAAGGAAAAAGGGAGGCATTGGCATATTTAGAAAAGATTCATAAACTATTATGAGGTAATTTCCACCAGAGAACACAGGGACACTCTTAAAGTTGATTAAAAAGTTTTCCAAAACACCTAAAACTTAGCACTATCCAGTTACAGTACTTAAACTAGGTTGGTAGAGTAACAGCGCCCTGCCCCCCTCCCTCTTATTTGGGTGGTACTGGGGGTAAAACCCAGGACCTTAGATGTGCTGGATGAGTGCTCTACCACCTAAGTTTATCTTCAGCCCGCCAACTTGTTTCTTAAGCTTCTCTTGTGTCTCTCAAACAGTTTTTTATGTTTTTAAAAAGTGCCCTAGCACATACGACACAGTAGATGTGGGGGATCTTTGGTATAACTTGGGCAAAGGGACAGATGCTTATAAATATATTGTTTTTATTTGGTTATGCAGTTCTTTTTCTCTTAAGTATTTTCTGTTGTGCTCTGATGTGCGCAATAAGGGCAGAATTCCACTGGAATTATCACAACATCAATATTTTATGCCCTTTCTAGATCAATAGGGCCAACATGAAAATTTCAAGTCACCTATTACATGTGAGCCTATGTAAAATATGAATGGACAAAATTAACAGTGTTGATGGTGGTCCTTTTTGTGTTGTGCTCTTTTTGAGAGCACTCTATAACATTAATACCACTCTATTATTAAGATTTAGCATATTTTTAAAAATTATTTTGCAGGGACAGAGGCTCTTAGTCTGAGTTTATTACTTTGAGCCAGTGAATATTTTCTTAAATCTCATTAAAACAATAGAAAGGGATTTAAAAATCAAAAGCTTTCCAGGTTATACATAGGTAAAGAGACAAAGGGATGTCAAAATTTTCTTTGAAATTTATAAAATAGAAAGGTTGTAGCTGACAAAAGAAGTTGGGAGGAAACTGACCGTTAAGGGTTGTGGTGGGAAGAGGTAAGAGAGGGAGCGGATTCGCTCTTGAGAATTCTGGTATAAGGTCAGAAACCAGTGGGACCCAGAACGCCAGTATTAGTGAGGCGGTTGGAAACCTGCAGTGAGAACCCCAGGTTGCTCTTTCTACTTCATGCTTTCTGCAGCTGATTCCTTATCCTGGCAGGAAACTGGGGCATTTAACAAGGAAGAAGGAAGGAAACGGGAAGATACTCTAGTAAAGTAGACTTGGCAGGGAATGGGGAGATGGTAAAAAGAATAATCTAAGAAATAAGGGAAGTTAGTTTAGTTCTTGAAGAGGATTGAGATGCATCCATAAAGAACTTTCTAAGTGCTAACCCTCAAAACTCTTAAACTGTCCATAGAAATAAGCTTGGTAGAAATGTTTGAAAATGAACTTAAGGTAAAATTTCAAAAGTAGAACTGAGAGACAAAAAGATCCCAAACGAGAGGAGGGGTAAAAAGAGGTACCATGTATATTACTATTAATAGTACTAGAAAGCCCATGAAGGTTAAACACTGTTGGGGTAGGAACTATCGAAGAAAACTTGAGATTAACCAGGATTTAGCCTAATAGATGAAAACAGAGATCTACCAATCAGTACTTCTTCTAGTGGAATTTCAGAAAGCTGGGGAAGACCATAAAAGTTTTCAGAGACAAAAATCTAAGGCCATAAAATGCATGGGAGTTAGACTATTTATTAATTCATCCATTCATCCATTCACTTACTTATATTTATTTATTTGTTTGTTTGAGACAGGGTTTCTCTGGTAGCTTTGGCTGTCCTGGAACTCACTCTATGGACGAGGCTGGTCTCGTCTCACAGAGAGCTGCCTGCCTCTGTCTCCTGAGTGCTGGGATTACAGGCATGTGTTACCAACACCTGGCCTGAGTTGGACTTTTTAAAAATAGCTATGCTAAAATCAACAGGAATAATATCTTCCAAACTATGAAAGTTATTTTTTGTCTGTAATTCTTTACTTCACCAAACCAGAATCAAGTGTAAGGGCAGAATGCTGTCATATATCAGACATGCATAATTTCAGAACATTTACCTCCTGTCAACCCTCAGAAAGTTACTGGAGGATGATTTCCAACACAAGAGTGTCAATCAAGAAAGAAGAATGCTTGGATCTAGAAAAGTGGGGGTATATTGTAGCATAGAGGAGGAAAAAGTTGCTAGACTGGCAGGTGGCACATGGACTGTCAGTATTGGGGGATGTCTCTAGGAGAAGGGAGGAGGTCGGTTAGCTGATGTACCATGAATGCTGAGAGGTAAGACTATTAGAATTTATGATAGAATTAGAAGAATGAGGAAATTAAAAGTTAATTTCAGGAATGACACAGTAGTAAAACATCAAACAGGAGATGCAAGAATGTTGACTTTATTTTACTCCTCTTCTGTTTCTGCATCTTTTTGTCTTAAGCTCTATATGGTTTGGCTGCAGTGCTTATATCAACCAGTATGTCTGTTATTAAGATGTTAGGCCGGGTGGTGGTGCCACATTGTTTTGAATGGTTCCTTCTTACTTGTCTTAGATACCCTGGATATCACTTCTCCTCCATTTTAAACATCCTATTTTTCTTTTATGGTGCTGGGGATGGAACCCAGGGTCTTGTGCATGTGTTGGTGTAATATTCTTGTGAAATGTACCCTTGTTCTTTCAAATGCTGATTTCTCTACCTCACTATCTGGTTTCAAATTGGACATTGCATTGTGATGTTTATTCTAAGCATCACCTGTCTCAAGTTTGTGTAAACATGCCACCATTTGTTCTCTATATTGTCAATTAAACAACCAGCCAATGCTGAGCAATGGAGAGGTGAGGGTGGGACATCCTGGTCCAGAGGGGAGGAGAAGGAAGTGAGTGAGAGGGAAGAGTAGGCAGAGGTCAGCAGGACAGGACTTTGAACCGTGAGGGAGATGAATGTACCAAAAGCAAGTATAATGGGTGAAATCTGAATGGGAGGAAATTATGCGGGTGTGGAGGTGTAGGATGGAGTAATCATTGCCCAGCATTGTGCTCTAGGTTAACTAAACATATCTTAGTCTCTGTGTGGAGATTTGGGTACACAGCTGGTTTAGAAATAACTACTGATTTAAAAGAGATAAATTAATAATAAATTAATCATCCATAATACACATGCTAGGCAAGTACTCTATCATTGAGCTACTTCCTCAGCCCTACATCTCACAATTAAACAATTGATGTGGCAGGGTCCCCAATACCTTCCTGGCCACTTCTTGGTCTCTGTTCTGACTGATTGTATCAGGATAATAATAAAATATTTAGACCATTACTTCTATTTAGTTGTGAATAATACTTACAGACTCATAATTTTGTAAATTTGATTTAATTTAAAATGATAACATTACTAGAGGAGATGGGAAGATGTATGTAGGGGAGATGTTATAATAGAGTAAAATTCTTATTTTCCACACTAAGAATTAGAATACCTGAAAATAAAACATTTAGAACTACAAGGAAATTAACTTTGAAATGTGCAGTTGATAACAACATGGTGTTCGAGGTGCTCAGAAGTTCTTTCTGTGCAGGGCAGTGTTAGGTAAGGAGTCCTGATGTGGAGGGATGGTAAAGATGTCCCTGCAAAGTCATTGACTTAAAATTCTGAATGCCTATTGCATTGAAAAGAAGAACAGTTTTAAATGGAATAGTATTTCCTCACATTCGTGAGTATCTTGACTGCTTGATTTCTTTTCCTTCAGTGGCAGTATGATCACCTCACAGCCACCTACCTTCTGCTTCTAGCCAAGAAGGCTCGAGGGAAGCCAGCTCGTCTACAGCTTTCTTCCTTCTCCTGTGGAACCCCCAGCACCACTCCAAAGGCAAGTTCTAGAAGCCCTTATGTGGACACCTGCTCATCTTGCAAACCTGTTCACAAGCAGACTCCCCCCCCACCACCACACCAGCCTTAAAACAGCCAGAAGGATTGAACCCCAGGCCTTGCACATGTGAGGCAAGCATTCTCTCACTTGAGCAAAATGGGAGTTCTGAAATTGAACTCTGAAAGTTTGAAGTTAATATGGCATTTTAAAAACATTTGCTTCCCTGGCGGGGTAGCATACGCTTGTAATCCCAGCACTCAGGGAGGCAGAGGCAGGTGGATCTCTGAGTTCGAGGCCAGCCTGGACTACAGGGTGAGGACAGGACAGTCAAGTCTACACGGAGAAACCCTGCCTCAAAAATAACAAAAACATCATAAAAACACTTCGTCTTCCCTTCTCTTTTCTTCTTAAAAACACATCCTGATTATTGAGAAATAGATAAAAGAAAACATAGGATTTACTTATAAACCTGCTAGCTACAGATGATATAGGTTTTTTTTCTTTGTTGTTGTTGTTTGTCTGTTTGGTTTTTATTTTTTTTGAGACAGGATTTTTCTGTGTAGTCCTGGCTTCCTGTAACTCTCTCTGTAGACGAGGCTGGCCTCGAACTCACATAGTTGGACCTGCCTTTGCCTCCTGAGTGCTGGGATTTGTTTTTTTATGTGTATGAGTGTTTTGTCTGCATGTATGTGTGCATTTCGTTGTGTGTGTCTGGTGCTGGAAGAAGCCAGAAGAGGGTGTCAAATCCATTGAAACTGGAGTTGCAGAGAGTTAGCTACTTTGTGGATGCTGGGACTTGAACCTATGTCCTCTTCAAGAGCGGCCAGTGTTTTTATCCACTGAGCTATCTCTTTTGCTCCGGACTTGGTTAATTGTTTAATGTGTCTTTCCTGTCTCTGCTTTTTAATGTACTTGACAGGACTTTTAAAGGGAGTCAGGCCTATGAATACATGATACATTGCATTTCATATGACATGAAGTATTTTAGTATAAACATTTTCATGGTTAGGTTATGACTGGGATTTCTGCAGTTGGTATAGCTTGTGCAATGTAAATTCTTTCCATGAGACTGTTGTGATTCTTCTTATATGTTTCCTGTTGTGAATGTTGATAGTGATGGAGTTTATATATTACAAGCAACATGGCATTCTTCCTAGATGTTCATATTTTTTCATTTGATTCTATCTTTTATAGTTGAAATTTATTTTATATTATTTATTTGTGTGTGGTGTGTGTGTGTGCGCGTGCATGTGTGCACAAGCGTGTATATGTGTTTGTGCCACATCATGCAGGTGGTCAGAGAATAGCTTTTGACAATTGATTGTCTCTGGGGATTGAATTCAGGTCCTTAGGCAAGCACTTTACCCACTAAGCTATTTTTCTGGAGCCCCCGTCCTTCCATTGCTTAAAATGTGACTGTTCATTCTTGGGAGGCTGAAGCAGAAGAATCCCTGTGAGTTTCAAAGCTAGAATAGGCCACATATATGAAGTCAGGCTGCCTGTGTCTGCAGAGTGAGACCCTATGTATAAAACAAGCTCTGAATACTTTGTTAGGTGGTGTGGGATTTTGTAATATAATCTTCTCTCAGCCCATTCCAGGGTGCAGTTTAATGATTCCAGTATTAGAAAAACCCAGCTTAGGGCTGCCTCTGTTGGTCAGTGGTAGTCTTCATTTAGCATGCATGCCTGAGGCCCTAGGCTTGATCCCTAGTATCACAGAGAACAGAAGGGAAAAAAATCAGAAAGGAAATGAATCTTTGATATCCTTAGCCGCAGTTGACCTTCTTTATAGATTAAAGATAACCCAAATAGCCATGTATTAGGCCTTTTTTAAGATCCCCAAACTGTTTTTAAGTAAGTTACAGTCACTGCTTTCATGATCTCTAGTTGAATCATCCAACTCCAGCTTTGCTTAACTCCTCCTTTAGAGCTCACTTTTTATTGCGTGTCATTCATGAGCTATAGGTCTAAGTGGCTGGGAGGGTCCTGACAGATCTTATTTATCTTCCATCTTTCCTCCCTTGGTGAGTTTTGACCAAACTCAGGACTAAGAGTATCAGTGCACTTGACCAGTGTGTGAAGTCTGTGAAGTGAGGAATTCTCACTCCCAGGCCAGTTATTCTATCCAGGTTTGGAGAGTTTTGTTAGGCTGGTAAATGCCCCATGTTCTTATGCCTGCATGCTTAGTGAATCGACCGAACATCTTTCTTGCTGTTTTGGTGAAATCCTTTAACTTTCAGGTTCATTTGGGTCTAAGAAGACATGAAAATATGAGCTTTGTTTTTTAACAGGGTAATTGCAGAAAGGCATTATTTACCTCTACATTTAGAATAATTACTTAGGCAAACATATTAATTTACTCACCTCAGTTAAGATGACTGGGACATTCTCCTGGGCCAGTGGATTTTCTTGTATCTGGGCTGTTGAGGTCTCAGTGGCTGGCTTATTTGATCTGTGAAGTATCCAAGTAGGAAGCTCTGAGAAGATATTTACCCTTGTTAAGTTTGTTTATTTGGTGTTTTTGTTTTTGAGACAGGGTTTGTCTGTGTAGCCCTGGCTGTCCTGGGCTTGCTCTGTAGATCAGGCTGGCCTTGAACTCAGAGATCCACCTGCTGGGATTAAAGGCATGCATGGTGATATTTACAGAAGATGAGCCCAGTGATATTTAGTGTTATTTTTCCATCTACTACATAGTGAATTTCATTATTTGGGCAGTCATACTAGTGAACCAATTTTTATAGCAGGCAGACATTTTAATGGCCAGAAAATAAGTAGAAATCAAATTTTGAGTTCTTTTCTGGCTTTTATGCTAATTAGTGGACCTTGAACAGGCCATATAGTTTCTTTGTATCCTTTTTCCTCTGATGAAATGACCTGTATTTCTGGGGGTTTGTTTTTAAGAGAATAGTTAATTCTGACTTACCAGTCAGTCGATGTTGCTTTCAGTTGGTAATAGTAAGTCTGAATTAGGAATCACTAAAGACCACACAATCTTCAATGGTAATGTGTTCAAGCATCATAGATTTGGGGAACAGATCTAGTTGAGTGTGGTACTTGCTCCTGCAATGGTCATGCTGAGGCAAAGCACACAAGCACAGAAACGCACGCACGGGCTTGATACCTCAGCAGATGAGTTCCAGATCTATTGTGGTATGATGTGGGGACTTTGGGAAATAGGAATGACCTCCATTGGGAGATCCAAACTGGATCAGCGGTTAAGTTTGAGTTTAGAAAAATGGAAAAGAGGGAGTACAGTTATTAGGGCAAGATAAAGGTAATAGCAGAGCTCAGGCACCACACTGTGCTTGATGACAGTGGCTAGACTCTGGAGAACTCTGAAATGCTGTGCCATGGGGTTAGACTTTGTGTAGTAGGTCATGGGGAAACACTGACTTTGAGCAACAGAGGGGCAAAGTGACTTTGAAAATCAGTGGGTAAAGGCACTTGTCAAACTCCACAACCTGAGTTTGATGGCCAGGTCCCACATGAGAGGAGAGAACCCGTAACTCTAAGCTGTCCTTCTACCTCCACATTTGAGCACACACAGGCACTCAAATAACTAAAGGTAAAATTTGAAAGAAAAAAATTGTATATAGAATTCTTCAGTCAGGCTGGCTGTGGTGTCACACACCTTTAATCCCAGCACTTGGGAGGCAGAGGCAGGTGGATGTCTGTGAGTTCGAGGCCAGCCTTGTCAAAGAGTGAGTTCCAGGACAGCTAGGACTACACAGAGAAAACCCTGTTCTGAAAAACAAAAACAAACAAACAACAAAAAGAATTCAGAGCTCCTTTGTATGTAGTTAATGCCTACTGTAGTATCATCACAGCCATCATTTATACAACAGTAAACTTTTCCCAACTTGGCCTAGACCTCAATATTTTTCACAGCTTAGCATTCTATCTGTGCAGTGAGTTCTCACTGATAGTAACTGGCAACCCTGGAAAACTCTTGTGGTAGATAGAGAGGGTAAGAAGATTGCCTGTTTGAGTAATGTAAAAATGAGAAGATTTGGCCTTGAACTGCATTAGCTATTAGTCTGGGTAAAGGGTTATAGGTATTAAAAATTTACTAGTAGTACTCCACCGCCTCAACCTTTAGGCTGTATCAAGTATACTCCTAGTTTGTACAGGGACTGGATGAAGGAAAGGAAAGCATTCTGGTAGTGTTGTTAGCATAGGCCGCAGATGTTCTGTTTGTGGGCGATCTTTCATGTAGCTAATTTACTCCTGGCAGAAATGAGGAGTTATGCTGTTTGTTTTAAAATTTTACTTATTTATGGGATTGGAGAGATGGCTCAGTGGTTAAGAGCACTGGCTGCTCTTCCGGAGGAGCCAGATTTGATTTCTAGAACCTCCTGGTGCCTCACAACTATCTGTAACTTGTTCCAGGGGACATGACACCCTCTTGGCCTCTGCAGGCACCATGCTTACGTGTGGTACACAGACATAATACCCTTACACACACACTCTCAATCAAACTTTAAACATTTTTATTATATGTCTGATGTATGTGTGGGGTTAGGTATACATGCCGTGGCAGGAGTTTGGGGGTCAAAGGACAAGTTTGTGGACTCAGTTCTTTCCTTTCTCTATGAGTTCTAGGGATCAAACTCAGATCACCAGAACTGTGGGGCAAGTGCTTTTCCCCACTGAGCCATTGTGCTGGCTCCTGTTAAATGCTTCTCAGTGTCAAAAGTTATGTCCTTTCCAGCTTTCACTTTTTTGGGACTTTATTCGTAAATTTGCAAATGAGTTTAGTATTGGTATGTAGTAGTGATAAGCGAAGTAAACTGTATTCCGTATAACATCTAGCTTGTCTCTTTGTTTCTGCTTCCATGTTTCTCCCTGTGCCTGGGTTATGCTGTTGTAAAATTTGAATCCTGGTGTTATTATTGCTAACTTCTTTTGCCTTTCAAATTAATAGTCAAAGAATTTAAGCCTGGAAGATATAACCACAAATGATGATAACTGTGCGGCTGGATTAATAGACTATGACTTCTGTGAAGATAATTTATTAGCTCACCAGACACTACAGGTGGGTACTTTTATTACTACTTAAAGTAGAATGTGTGTCTTAATTATAAACACACCTAGTCTAACAGGAAATCAAGTCTGCTTGTAAATTTATTTAATCTCTAAGGCACTGAAGACATCAGTGAGAGATTGTTGGAATATAAATGAAAGAGAAGTCAATGATTTCAAAGTCAAGAAAAGCAGGATTCCATTTTGAAGCACCTCATTGCCCCTCCCCTCTTTAAATGAAATATTATTTTCATGTAGTTAAGTAGTTGAAATTCACTTTTTTTAGGGTTTAGCCCTGTGTTTGACAACGTAGAGCCACCAGAAATTGTGACACAGTAGTTCCTTTACCCTCTCCCAGTGCCTTCATGTCCCTTTCTGTGAACTCTTTTTTCCTCTTAATTCAGGGCAGCAACAGATAGGTTTTTCTCTTCGCTTGATAATTTTGTTTTAATCCTACCCTAAGTTTGTTACACTTCTTAGGTGTATGGTTCAAAGTTTTCCACCAAATATGGGATGTTTTTAATATATAGTACATATATATATATGTATATATATATGTACTATATATAAATATATACTATTATAAACATATATATATATGGTATTTTTTAACTTTTAAGACAGGGTTTCTCTGTGTAGCCCTGGTTGCTCTGGAACTCACTCTGTAGATGAGGCTGGCCTCAAACTCACAGAAATTCACTTGACTCTGACTTTAAGGGTATTTTTTTCAAATATTATTTTTGCCTCATCAGTTCTGTTTCTATTCTTTTTTCTTTCTATTCCTCACAGTAATTTGATCCATCTCTTTCCAGTTGGCTGATTCATTTTCTAATGCCTCCTGAAAGTGCTGTGAAGTATAGTAATGAGTCTGCTATCCTCGTCCTCCCTCTTTGTCTCTACCCGCTCTCTTCTCTCTCTCTCTCTCTCTCTCTCTGTGTCTGTCTGTCTTGGCAGGGCCTCACCTTACTAAGTAGCGCTGGCTCCCCTAGAACATACAGTGCAGCTCCCAGTAGCTGTGGCCCTTCATGCCTCTGCCTCCTAAGACCACACTATTGTGTACAACTAAATTTTTAAAAATTACTGTACTTAAGCTGGGCACGGTGGCTCACGCCTTTAACCCCAGCACTTATAGAGGCAGAGGCAGGCGGATCTCTGAATTCGAGGCCAGCCTGGTCTACAAAGTTCAGGACAGCCAAGGCTACAACAGAGAAACTATCTCAGGGGGAAAGATGACTGTCCTTTTTTAAGTCTAGGATTTCTAGGTAGATCTTGTAAATGGTTATCTGTGCTGATTCTGTGGTGTTGCCTTATGCTTCAGTTCTGTAGAACTTAGCTGCTTAACTGTGAGTCCCAACCTCATGACCTTGTGTAAGGGAGTAGAGGAGCTGAACAATTTGGCAAAAGCAGAAGGTTCATGAGTGTACAAGGATCAAAGGTCACCATCAGTGTGTGATGAGCCTGAGGTGTTCCTGGTTGTGCTTGTCTGTGTTGCATCGTGTGACTTCACAGTGGCCACTGTCCTGAGCACCCAGCATGTGCTCATGCACTGTGAATGCTGTAGCTGCCACACAGGGCCCATGACTGCTGCCTGAAGTGCCTTTGCTCAGATTTGAGATAGTTGTTCTATTTTCATTTGTATTTAATCTGCTATTAGATATATACCCTGAGTTTATTTTTATCCTTTTTTCAATTTCTGGAGGTTCTAATTCTCTTTATAATCTACCTGAATATTTTGTTGTCTTGTTCTTATAGTGTAATATTATATTAGTGTATGTATATTATGTAATATTATAGTGTATATATATTATTATATATAATAGTGTTTAAAGAACACTAATATATTTATAGTCTTCATTTGATCATTTGATATCTAACATTTTTCTGGCCTGATTCTGAGTCTTTATTTTTATTTACTAGGTTCATGTCGAGGGGTCTGGAGGGCCAGGGGAGGAAAATTGAATGTACACTATAGTGTGCTTATGGGGGTCAGAGGACAACTTTTGGGAGTTGGTTCTCTCGGGGCTTCTGGGCATCAAACTCAGGTCATCAGGCTTGTGTGGTGAACATTTTAACCATCAAGCCATCTTGCTGGCACTTTTTTTTGTTCTCTTGAGGTAGGCTTTTGCTGTGCAGCTCAGGTCGGCTTTAACTTCACAGTCATGTACCAGCCCTCCAGCCTTATTCTGTTTAATTTTCTCTGCTGACCTTTTGCTCAAGCTGCTTTTATCTTGTGGATTGGTTGACTGACTGATTGATAGATCATGCTATAATGTCTAGTTAGCTTCAGACTTTAGGCTCAAGGGATCTTCCTTTAGCCTCTTGAATAGCTGTGATCAGAAATGCATGCCACCATGATGGGCTGGAATACATGTATATAGGCTTATTTTTCTTTCGACTCTTAGAATTCTTTGAATGCTAAATTAGGGGTTGAAGGCTTTGGTTAAAGTAGGTTGAAATCTTGATGTTACATCAAATTTAAGTTTAAGATTTCTGTGATTAGCTGGGTGCGATGGCACACATCTGTGATCCTAGCACTCATTCAGAGGCTGTTGGATATTTATGACCTCGAGGTTAGCCTGGTCTACAAAGTGAGTTCAGGACAGTCAAGGCTACACAGGGAAACCCTGTTTTGAAATGCTCCCCAAACCCTGAAAAAAAAGATTTCTGTGATTAACCAGTTATTATGATTTTGGACCTTAAATCAACGTGACAACTGTTCATTTTCTCACTCATTATTATGGTACACCTCCACTTTTCTGAGGTCCAAGGCTAAGAAACACAAACTTTCTTGCTGACTCCTTTTGGGTCACACTTCTGTTTAACGCTCCCTTTCACTTTAGCCATGGCCCCTCCTGGCTTTCTCTGAGAACTTGGACACTTACTGCCTGGCAGAGGCCCCCGGTTTCCATGTTTGTTCAGGGTTAGGTTATCAGTGTCAACACTGGTTTCATATTCCTGTTTTAAATTTGAATTTCCTTACTCTTCTGTGAGCTCAGCTATAAATGTAAAAGGATTAAAACATTTTGATGTGGAGTTTGGAGGGTGACTCAGCAGTTAAGAACCCTGGGATTAAACGCATAAAACACTACTGCCCAACTTTACAAAGTATTTTAATGTGTCATTTCTATTTAAAGTATTATGTGTATGCGTGAGGGGGTTGGGTCCACACTGCGTATCTTCCTCTCTTATTCTTTCTCTTATTTTTTGAGACGAGGTCTTCCTCAATTGAACCCAGAGCTCAGCAGCTGGTAGAATGGCTGGGCGTCATGCTTTAGGGGTGTGCCTGTGTCAGTGTCTTTTCTTACCTTAGTGCTGCAGTTGCAGGTACAAGCATCACACCTGCTTTTCCGTGGGTATTAGGGACCAGAACACAGGTCCTCCTGCATGTACCGTAGTCACTTTTCTAACTGAACCATCCCCCAGACCCTGTGTCTATTCATTTGTTTGTTTTCCAAGACAGGGTTTCTTTGTGTAGCCTTGGCTGTCCTGAAATTCTCTCTGTAGAACAGGCTAGCCTCGAACTCAGAGATCCGCTTGCCTCTGTCTCCTGAGTGCTGGGATTAAAGATGTGCGCCACCACCACTTTGTAAAGAGTATTCTAAAGACTTTACTCTTTTATTCATTCACTTATTTATTTATTTATTTACTTACTTACTTACTTACTTATTTATTTAATGTATATGAGTGCTCTGTTTTCATGCATACCAGAAGAGGGAATCAGATTCCATTACAGATGGTTGTGAGCCTCTGTGTGGGTGCTGGGACTTGAACTCAGGACCTCTGGAAGAGCAGCCAGTGCTATCTCTCCAGTCCCTGTCAAAAGTATTTTCATACTTTTTTTTTTGTCCTAATCACTGAGAAAATTTTTATTTTTGTGCGTATTAGATAGAGTCAAGCCATAGCAACATAGGTATTAAAAAATTAAGCATGATCTAGAGGCTATGTGTGGCTAGTTTCAGCATTGTCTGGGAGCTTAAGTGTGTTTAAACACCCATTTCGAAATGTTGGAAACACCTGCAGTAGAAAAGACTGAGTTGATCTACCTGTGCTAGGGGAATTGAGGACACTGTCAAGGGTCCTGGTGGTGCCAGCACCATCCTCTTGGTAGCATAGGATTTTAATAGGAGTAGTACAAGCAGTTTGTTGATTATTAAGGTATATTGTAAAGAAATTGACTTTTCTTCCTTAGAGTGCTTTATCGAGTACCTTTTTCCCTCCAGGTTACCAAACATTGGGCAGAGTCAAATGATGTGGTATCTAAATCACCAACTCCAGTAGTATGTAGAGCACTGGCAAATAAAATAAAGGACCAAGAGAATGTGTGCACTCCCAAATCTGCTGGGAAGAATGAAGAACACTTTGTATTTCCTGAGCCCAAGACGCCAGTTAGTAAGAACCAGTATAAGAGAGGAATACTCACCTCACCCAACTGTCACACAACACCTGCTAAAGGTATTTCCTAAGAGAATTAAGCAGAGATTTAAAGGTTCAAAGGTAATTCTTGCTGTTGTAAATGGACACACAGACTTCTGGAAATAACTAGCCTTGTTCTCTGTCTTCAAGAGTAGGTTAGCTGCCTTCATCATATGCACTTGAATTAGTGCAAATGGACACATCACTTATAATTCTCAGATGATGCTTTTATTTTCTTTTCCTCATTTAAAGTCTTTTTAAATTTTAATTTATTCTGTGTGTGTGTGTGTATGTATGTGTGTGTGTGTGTGTGTGTGTGTGCATACATGCTGTGTGTGGGGTACCCAAGGAGGCTTAAAGAGGATGGAGCTCCTTGGAGCTGGTGTTACAGGTAGGTCAGCCACCTGATGTGGGTGCTGGGAACCAACTCTGGTCCCCTCTGGAAGCACAGCAAGCATTCTTGGCTGTTTAGCCATCTCTTCAGCCCCTCTGTCACATTTGAGTTATTAAGTCATGGCACTAAGATAGCGACTTAGAGCTTGTCATGTTTCCACAGTGTAGGGACCTGAGACTCAGAGGAGCAGACTGCTTTGCCAAGGTCATATGTCCAGACTTAGCCCTCATTAACTCTACTGGGAATCACTCAGGTCAGGGTAGGGTTTCAGCTGAGTTCTTCTTATCTCTAGGCCTTTGTCCTGCTAACCTGGTCCAGTCCTGCCCTGCAGTAGTACCACCAGAGTCCAGAAGGCAGGGAGGCTGTGACTTCTTTCCAACCTTCACATGACTTGCTTTCCTCTTCAGTGTGATGGCACCGTTTGTTTTGGTTGCTCTCTCATCTGGATACAGTGTACTGTGTCAGTGTGAGGCCAGTTTGCTAGGATGGAGTCTCCCCAAGACGAGCAGTCCATGTATGCAGCAGCTCTCTGCCCCACTTACCGCAGACTCTCATGCTTTGAGTAGGGCCATATTTGCTGAGCGAAGGAATAAAGCAGAGCGGGAAGCAACTTTGTTTACCTTGATCTATTGTCTGTCACTTTTGACAAAAGAAGCTGCGCTTCATCTGCCTCTCCCCTTCTCTTGTGCTGTATTGAGATCCTAAAGAACCCCAATTCTGAGGAGGTGCCCCGTGAACTCCTGCAAGTCCCCTCTACCAGTGTCTTCTGATCTGATAGTAGGGTCTACATCCCCTTCAAGAGGTCATTGTATATACATGAAGACATTGTGGAAGATTTTGCTTAAACATTTGCAAGAGTTCCATTATTGTGTTAACAGAATTTTGCATTTCATCAACTTATAGTCATCTCCAAATGTGAAGCCAGTTTGGTATGATGAGGTGTGTTTGTGTGTGGCTGTTTGTATTTGTCTCAAAAATTGCAGGTTTATTGAGAACAGCAGCCCATAGTAGGACCTCAAAAGTAGTTGCCATTTCACCTTTCCTCAATAAAGGGTCTTCTTTCTTGTTATTCTTAAGATTATTTATTATGTATACAGTGTTTTGTCTGTATGTACACCTGCATGTCAGAAGAGGGCACCAGATCTATTACAGATGGTTATGAGCCACCGTGTGGTTGCTGGGAATTGAACTCAGGTCCTCTGGAAAAACCTCTGGAAAAACAGGCAGTGTTCTTAACCACTGAGCCATCTCTCCAGTCCTTAACAGCTATTTTTAATTACCTTTTTTTTGTTGTTGTTTTTATGAAACTAGGAAAAATAGAATTTTTTAGTTAAAAACAAAACAAAATCCCTACTTAAAAACTGTCATATCACCATTAAGAGGAATAAGGCCTGTGTGTATGTGTCTCTTGCTGGGGATTGAACACAGGGCATGCTGGGTAGGTGCTTTACCACTGTGCTGTATCGCCAGTGCTATAAAACTTTTAGATTGCAAAGAAAAGTCAGTCAGAGGTAACCAGACCTGTTGATGCACACCTGTCACAGACCCTACCTCATCTAGGGAAAAGCATGAACTTCTGGAGCAAAGAAATAGTCAGACAAACTAATTAAAAAATTAACTAAGCTCATTCTACACTTTTGTCAAGGTTCAGAAGGGGATCAAATTCTTTACCTGACAAATTAAATTGGGTTGTGAATTGAATTAATACTTTTCAAGTACGCTTCAGTTTGTAGTGAGGTTTACGTTTTGTTTTACGTTGTAACCTGTAAGACAGAATGATTTCTTTTTTTGAGGAGGTTTTGTTTTGAGACACAGTGTTATATACCTCAGGCTGACCTCAGACTTGCTGTGTCACAGAGGCTGGCCTCGATCCTAACTCCGCCTCCTGAGTGCTGGTGATTTTGTTCTTAATACAGATCACATGGAAACATTTTCCTTCAGTAATTTCACTGGCCAAGTGGTACCAGTGTTTTGGAAGTGATGTGTTGATTAAAGTGTTGGGGTCATGTCAGCTACACGTGATTTGTGTTTGTTGTTTTTCCAATAGCTAGACAGCAGTGCCTGAGAGAAGCCCAAGTTAGAACGCCAGTGAATTCCTCAGGAGCAGACACGTTGATGACAAGTGTCATTAGCCCTGAGAGGAGGTGAGTGTTGCTTTTCGGACTTTTTAGTCTGGGTCCCGGGGTTACTCTTTTCATCCAGGAGAATAACCCGACAGAGGGAACCGAGACAGATGCTGCTGCAACTGGGAATGTCTGTCTGCGGCGGAGCGAGGTGACTGCAGTTCTTGCTCTGCCTTCTCCGGGTGAAGTCATGGACCTGATCAGCTGGGGGGGCTGATAACTTAAAGCACAGCAAGCTGGGAAGACAGGGTCCCTGCCTCTGGCTCTGCAGCTCCGTCTCCAGGGCCTACTTATATTATTTCTCTGCCAGTAGAGTGTAGGTGTACACTAACAGTCAGCATTCCCCCAAGTATTTTAATTGGTAAAAATACTAATTTAGGTTACAGAGAAAACCAACTCCCTTCTTTTAGATGGAAAGTCCCAAAGCATAAGTGAGCCTTCATTGCCTTGGTAGTTGTTTGTAGATGCATGATCTGTTTGGGGGAAATAGAGTATAGACTATTAGATGATGCTTCAGTTATTATGAGCTTTTTTCTGTTGTTGATATTGTGGCTGGGTAGGAAGATATTCGTTGGAGGCGAACACAGTGTTTCTGAGTGAGGTATTACACAAGCACGCAGGCATGCTTAGTCTATGTATTATGTGTGTATGCACAGAGAAAGCCGCTCCCCAAATATCAGTAGTTGCTGACCCTAGGAGGACACGTGGGTGTTTGTTGTACTGGTGTTCTGATGTTCCTGTGTTTGATTTAAACAACAAGGAGCTGGGCCTTGTAGCATAAGCCTGGAATCCAAGCTACTTGGGAGGCTGAGGGAGGAGGACTGCAAGTTCAAGGCCAGCCTGAGAAACTTAATGAAGTTCCTGTCACAAAAATAAAAAATAAAAGAAGGTTGGGGAATAAAGCACACTGGTAGAATGCTTTCCTAGTGCAAATGGGTACCTAGGCTTAATACTGACATCTCCCAAACAAATGAATGAATGAAAGGACAAGTAGATTGGTGGAGATAGATTTAGTGTCTCTTCTCCTGAGGAAGACTGAGGTGATCTGGCTCTGGCATACCTGCCTGTGGCCCTTGGTGCATGTAGAGGGACAGGTCCCAGAGCCATGAGGGCAGCAGGATAGTGCCATGAATGCCATGTTGGTTTTTAAGGTGCCGATCAATGGAAGTGGATCTCAACCAGACACACTTGGAGGATACCCCTAAAAGGAAAGGAACCAATGTGTTCGGGAGCCTAGAGAGAGGATTGGATAAGGTTCTCACGGCACTCACCAGGAGCAAGAAGAAGGGGTCTGTCAAAGACGGGCCAAGAAGACGAAAGGTAAGTGAGCCAGAGTCTATTACAGATTTCTGAGGCTGACTCTTAACTGGTGTCTCTCTAGCCCACCCTTCCTTCTTGCAGAGTTTCTGGCCAAGGCTGGTCTTAAACCAGGGCAACTGCCTTCCCTCAGCCTCCCAAATTCTGGGTTGACCACCACTTGTGTTGGTGTCGGTGTGCGTGTGTGTGTGTGTGTGTGTGTGTGTGTGTCTGTGTGTCTGTGTCCATATTTGTACATATGTGTACATACATATGTACATACCACTGCTCATCCATGGGATCCAAGGACTAACTAACACAGGGGTCAGTTTTGCAGGTCAACCCTTTTGTCTTCTGAGCTATCTTGCCAGCTCATCTTTTTGCTTTTTAAAAAGAAATATATCAAATAAATTTACTGTTTTTATTAAATTTCCTATTTGTTCGTTTGTATACATTTTTTTGAGTAGTTAATACAGGCATGTTCTTATGTGGTAGGTTTTAAGGATGCAGAGGTAGAGTGGAGAGGTGGCTCAGTGGTTAAGAGCATTTGTGGTCTTGCGAGAGGACCTGAGTTCAGGTCTCAGCACCCATAGTGGTGGCTCACAACCACCCATAATTCCAGTTGTAGAAGATCTGATGCCCTCTTGTGGCCTCTGCAGACACTAGGCGCATATGTGATGAACAGACATGTAGACAAAACAGTCATACATGTAACATAACAGCCTAAAAATACATTTTTAAAAGAATGCAGAGGTAATTTAGATACAGTTGCTCTCTTCAAAGAACATGTAATTATACTTTAAATAATTCAGAATCACACAGATTGATCACAGGACAACAGAGAGGTGGGGAAAACACAGGATATATATGGGAAACTAAGAGCTGCAGACTCGAGCTTAGTCGTCCTGTGTCTGACACATGAAAGAGTCCCTGATACATAGATACCTTAATAGTTCTTGTGAAATATATGCATGCGTGCAAAGTTAATTTGAACGTTTTAAAAACAGTTGTTTATTGTGTGCGCATGCATACCACAGTGCACATGCTGAGGTCAGAGGACAATTTGCAGGAATCTGGTTTCTCCATCTGCTGTGTGGGTCCTGGGGATTGAACTCGGGTCATCTGGCTTGGGAGGAAGCCCTTTTATTCCCAGAACCATCTTTGAGTATGTGTAAAGATAACAGTGAGCGACAGGTTGGGAAGCCAGGCTGTAAAGCTGTTAAGGGCCTGGCTAAGAAGTTTGCACCTTATTTAATAACCCTGCTACATTTTAGAATAGATAATACACTTGGTGGGGAAGGGAGAAAAAAAGGTCACTGTTTTATTTCTGTGAAGAGATACCACAGCTACTCTTATAAAAGGAAGCATGTGATTAGGGGCTTGCTAACAGTTTCAGGAGTTTAGTCTATTATCATCACAGTGGGCATGGTGGGAAGCATGGCATCGGGCATGGTAGGCATGGTGTTGGAGAAGTAGCTGGAGCTACATCCTGATCTGCAGGCAGTAGAGAGAGAGCTACTAGGTCTTGTATAAGCTTTTGAAACCTCAAAGCCCAACCCAAGTGACATACTTTCTTTAACAAGGCCACACCTCCTAATTCTTATAAACTTTTCGAATATTTCTACTCCCTGTAGGGGCCATTCCTATTCAGACCACCACATTCTACTCTGGCTCCCATAGGCTTGTAGCCATATCATAATGAAAAAGTGCATTCAGTCCGACTTGAAAGCCCTCATAGTCTTTCAGTCTCGACACTACTTAAAAGTTTTGTGAGTCTTCCGAGACTCACAAAAAGCTCTTAACTATTAGCCCTCTGTAAAATCAAAGCCAAAAACTTGATCACATACTTTCAACATACAATGTCACAGAATGTACATTACCATTCCAAAAGGGAGGAAAGGGAAAATAGTAAGGAAATTCTGGATGACCAAAAACCATCTGGGCAAACTGCAAATTCTGTACCGCCATGTCTGATGTCAAGGTGCTCTTCAGAACTCCAATTCCTTTTAGCTTTGTTTACTGCCACACACTTCTCTTGGGCTGGTCCCACCTCCTGTTAGCAGCTCTCCTTGGTAGGTGTCTCGCAACTCTAGCATCTCCAACATCTTGTCTCACATAATCCAGGCTTCATCCTCACAGCTTCACGCAGTGGCCTCTCTTGGCCTCCATTCCGGGATACCACTGACATGACGGGCCTCAGCAGGGGAGATTGCATAACCCCCTTTTTATTTTTATCCTGGGCTCCAATGCCAGAACTGTGTGTACACACTTAGACACATACATGATGAAACGTAAAAGTCTGGTAAGTAAGGAAGATGAACATAGAAGATTGACATGAGGTTAGTGAGTAAAGTGTGTCAGTGGGTAAAGATGTCAGCTATTTAAGCCTGATGACCTGAGTTCAATCCCTGAACTCATAAAGGTGAAAGGAGGAGCCATTGCTCCTACCTTCACACACGCTGTGGTTCACTCATGCTCTTAAATATATCGCATCTACACACACACACACACACACACACTTTTATTTATTTATCTATTTGTTTTTTTGAGACAGGGTTTTTCTGTGTAGCCTTGGCTGTCCTAGAACTCTGTCTCTTTGTAGACCAGGCTATCCTCGAACTCAGAGTGATCCTCCTGCCTCTGCCTCCCAAGAGCTGAGATTAAAGGTGTGCTCCACCGCCGCCTGGTGCACAGTTTTCTTTTAGTGGGATAATACAGTTGCTTTGATGAAGACGGCTTCCCTGACTTCCCCACTGCTCCGATAATGAAGCTGGCCGGCTTGGCTGGCTGCTCTTACAGTGTTTTCTTGAAGAATTCCCATTTGAAAAGGGGTTGTCTTGGGATTTTGTGTTGATGTGAAGTTTGACTCTGCACACCCTTTCCTTCTTAAGCTGCACTATAACGTGACTACAACTAGACTGGTGAATCCCGACCAGCTCCTGAATGAGATAATGGCTGTTCTTCCAGAGAAAAATGTGGACTTCGTACAGAAAGGGTAAGAAGTTCACCACCGCCGTGCGGGCCTCACCTCACTGTCGGACCCCGGGAGTCTCGTCTCCCGCCTTGCCCTCGTGCAGGAATTCTCCTGCCACTCTCCAAAACTGAGCTGTGGTAGTGCATTCTTCATGACCGCTTTTCCTTTGAGCTGAAAGCACTCATGGTCACCACTTTCAAGGTTAGACTTCCATCTCAGAATTAGGAAATCTGGACTTCAGTTTATTTTAGGACAGTCTATATATATATATATATATTTTTTTTTTTTTTTTTTTTTTTTTGCTTTTTTATAACTGTTTATCAGTTATAATATTAATCAATGAGACACTTTGGGAAAGTAAAGATTAGTAGATTGCTTCTCTATGACTACTTATGGAGTTGTATTTTTGGCTGAATGAGCTGCTGTTTAGAGGCTCCATGGGTTCTGAGGAACTAGGCCTCTTCTGGTCATGCAAACTGTTCCTGTTTCTAAGAACTTCAAGAACATGTCTTTAAAATGACTCATTTTAATTTTAGTTTTTATTTTGTATGGATGGATGGTCGGACGCCATTCAGGGACACCGCTGACATGACTGGCCTCAGCAGCTTTCCTTAGCCATGGAGGGGGATTTCACAACCCCCTTTTTATTTTTGTCCTTGACTCTAAAGCCAGAACTGTGTGTGCATGTACACACTTAGACACATACATGATGAAACGTAATTTAAAAAATGTAAAAGTGTGGTAAGTAAGGAAGATGAACATAGAAGATTGACATGAGGTTAGTGTGTGCCTGGGGCTTGCAGAGGCCAGAAGAGGGCATCATATCCCCTGAACTAGAATTACAGATCATTGTGAGCTGTCCTATTGATGCTAAGACTTGAACCTGGGTCCTCCGGAAGAGCTACCAGTGCTCCTAACCACTGAGCCACCTCTGGATCATCACTGAACTTCTGGGAAGATAGTCATACCTTGTCATTACAGCATAGCTAGGTCAGTTGGAAACTGTAAGGAGAATATATGCTTAGAGTAAAAAAATGGTTCATTTCCCCACCAGCTCCTAGAAGCCTAGAAACCTCTTGCATTATCCCCAATACTTACTGCTCCCTAATTACCTGGTATCTTGTGTTTTTCAGTTACACGCTAAAGTGTCAGACACAGTCTGATTTTGGCAAAGTGACAATGCAGTTTGAACTAGAAGTGTGCCAGCTTCAGAGGTCTGACGTGGTGGGTATCCGGAGACAGCGGCTTAAGGGTGATGCCTGGGTTTACAAGAGATTAGTGGAAGATATTCTGTCTAGCTGTAAGATGTGATTGATGGGTGGCTTCCGTCCTGCCTGGAAGAATGTGGATGATGCTGTACACGAGACCGTGTGGTTGGTTGGATTTTCAAGCCCATTGGAACTACAAGCTTATTTCTAAATAGCCATCTTCAAGACCAGTGCCTTTTTGCTTTTCAACAAAAAATTTTATTTTGTGGCTGAATCCGCAGCAACTCTGCTGTCATTATCTGTTACTCTCCTTTTCTAATCATGTAGCTTGCTGTGCTAGTGACTGTCAGTTTCTCTGTACTCACTTCCAGAGGGGATGCCAGCTCTTCCTGTGACTCATTTTGATGTACAGTTTCTTTCTGAGCTAAAACCATTTGTGAATATATCAGGCATCTTTTTGTATCTGTTTTTGATCCAAATAAAACCTCGAATGGCTTCCTGACTGTTAAGTAGAGACTATTTGGAGTGTGTTTTATCTGTTATCAAATATGCCTTGGGCAGAAAAACAGATAAGAATTCATTTGCATAATTTTTTCCTGTCTCTGATTTAAGTAGGATTTATTGAGATCGTTAACTAAGTCGCAGCTGTGGTTACTAGAGTTAAACAACACATTTAATATGTGGAATAAAAGCGTATTGACTTCAGTAAGTATGTCCAGTCAACAATGATAAGTGTCCCAACTGCAGGCCCCATGAAATGCTGCTTTATGGTAATCTCTCTAAGTCTCAACGTTGGCCCCAAATTTGTATTTTAATTTCATTTTATTGGTCTCTAAAGGCTAGAACTCAAGTTATATTTGTATGGATTTTACCAGTTAAACTAGTTGGAGAAAAAATAGCACTGTTTCTGGTCAGTAGCTCGGGAATGTTTTGTCCTTCATTTATTCAATAAACATTTACTGGGTGTTTACAAGCATTTGGTCCTGTAGCGGAAACTGGGACTGTTCTGCAAAGCAGGGAGTTCACAGTTTGTTATTAGGGCAAGATGTTTTCTATAGTCACACATGATCTGACGGTAGGAATGATATCTTGAGAAAAATAGCATTTATTGTTGACAAATCCACAGGGATACACCAGATAGAAGTGAGAAGCATGATCGTAACAGAGTCTGTGCAAAGGCAAAGCGTTTTCAGATGGTGCTGAAGAGGAATTTTAAGTGGAAATGAGACTAAGTTTTGAGAGAAAATAGATGAAAGTTGGAAATGTAGCCAAGAATAAACCCCGAGGACCTTGTGTGCCCCCGAGGGGAGCACCTTGGGTCAGGGGAGCCGCTGCAGGGCTTCCCACCTTTTAGTGACAGCTTTGTCGACTTACCACAATGTAAGCCGCACACTGCAAGTTCCACCTGTTAAAATAGTGAATGCAGATTTTAAAGCGTGTTCATGGGGTGGTGAAATGACTGAGTAGGTAAAGGTGTTCACTGCCAAGCATACCCAGAACCCGCGTGGTGGAGGGAACTGACTCCGCTCCTGATTTCTACATGCATGCCAGGCCATGCACTCCTTCCTCCCCTCCTCTCTCCCATGACAGTGTAAACATTTTTTATTAAAAAATAAATAAGTGGACCTGGAGAGGTGGCTCAGAGGTTAAGAACACTGGCTGTTCTTCCAAAGGTCCTGAGTTAATTCCCAGCAACCACATGGTGGCTCATAACTATAGTGAAATCTGGTGCGGGTCTTCTGGTGTGCAGGAGGAATGCTGTGTAAACAATAAATCTTTAAATAGATAAATAAATAAATATTTGAGGGGTAGCTCACTGGTCAAAGCACTTAACATCCAAGTGTGAAAAGCAGAGTTAGGATTCCTAGAACCCTTGCAAATGCCTGCATGGAATTCTAGCCTCAGAATGTGGAGATGGAATTCCTCAGGGGAAGGTGCAAGCTCTAAATTTGGGGGACCTTGCTCAATGAACAAGACTGAGGAGGGATGTTGCTGGCACCAACCTCGGGCTTCAAATGTATGTGCACACATGAAGGCATATACACACACATGCACACATTTGAAAACGGGAACAAATAAAACTTATTTCTAAGTTACGCCGCCATCACCACAATCTCATTTTGTAAGATTCTTATCCTAACAGAAACTATGCCACTGTGAAGACTCTCCATTCCCCCCACCCCCATAGCCCTGCTTTCTGTCTTTACAGAGTAACTAATGCACAATTCCTAAAAATATGCTCCAGTTTTACTCGGTTGCTCTGACAGATACCACGACCAAAAAGCAAGGTGGGCACAGGAACGGCTGGTTTGTATTACACTTCTAGGCCACAGTCCACTGTTGAGGGAAATCAGGGCAGGAGCTCAAGGGCAGAAATCAGGAGGAAACACTGCTTGTTGGTTTTCTTGCAGACCCATGTTTTCTGCCTTAAGTTTTGTTTTTTAAATTATTCATGTGTATACCTATGTGTGGACTTGTAGACGTTAATACAGGTGCCCTTGGAGGTTAGAGGAGGGCATTGAATTCCTTAGAGGTGGGCACTTGGGAGGCACCGGATGTGGAAATTGAGCTTGGGTCCTCTGGAAGAACAGTGTGTGCTCTTTAATCACTAAAGCATCTCTTCAGCCCCAGCTAGCTTTCTTACATGGCTCAGAACCATCTGCCCAAGGAATGGTGCTGCCTACAGTGGACCAGGCCCTCCCACATCAATTAATGATTAAGGTAATCCCTCACAGACAAAACTACAGGCCATTCTGATCTAGGCGATTGCTCAGTCTAGAATTCCAGCTGTTCTAGGCTGTGTCAGGTTGACAAAGCTATTGAGAAAATAAGGCTATGGTTTTTGTTTGTTTAGCTTTTTTTACGTGTATGGATTTCCTAACTTGATGGTGAATTTTGAGGAACAGAAGTTTTAATTTTCTGAAGCCCAGTTTATCTGTTCTTGGAAGCATAGGACTATTCACCCTTCTGGCTCTATGGGGAAAGGCATCATCTAGAAAGTGAATCTCAGAATAATGTTTGCCAAAATCCACAGCAGATTCATATAATGTAAGCCCTTCTATGTTAGTGTCTCACTTGAGGATTTTGAGGAAAGAGTTTTGAGGCCATAAATCAGAAGTCAATTGGGGAAGCATAGAAGCAGCCAGCTGGGGGTCCTGATCCACTGAGAGTCCTGAGCACAGCAGGGTCTCTGTGGGTGAGGCTTCAGTAAAAAAAAACAAGTAGGAGCAGAAAGATGACAGCAGGTCAGACAATCATCCAGTAGACACAACTGGGGAAGCTGCAGCAATTGGCTAGAATTCCCTATTGACTGTGAGCTCTTTTTTAGCTTCCTCTTCTCACTGTAGGGATTTTCCTATCATAGAATAAACAATAGGAATCTGTTAGAAATGGTTTACTTTCTAGTTCTCAAGGACTCACTGTTTTTTACTCTTGGGCTGTTTTGTTGATCTCTTCCCTCCCTGTCATAGAGTTAGGGGAAACCAGCCCATCCCCAGAGAAGAACCCTTGGAGGACACTTCAAGACAGACATGCTTGGATTTGAAATGAGAGGGGGCAAGGCAGGCTTTTGCTATGTAGCCTAGCCTGGCTTTGAACTGAAGATCCTCCTGCCTCAGCCTCCTGAGTATTGGGATTGTAGCTATATGCTGTTACTGATACTCTTTCTCTATTAAGTATTAGTTATGGGTGTGTGTGTGTGTGTGTGTGTGTGAGTGTAGGTGTCTGAGGATGCCAAAAGAGGGCTCAGATTCCCTGGAGCTGGAGTTGGGGTTGGTAGTAAGCCACCTGATGTGGGAAACTTGTGTCCTCTGGAAGAGTAGTATATGTCCTTAACTGTTGAACTAACTCTCCATTTAGTTTGACTAGTGTAGTCTTTGCCTTTTAACTGCATTTACTTAATAATTCCTTTCTGGGGCATCAAGTTTATTGAGAGATAATTTACATAGCGTAGACTTACCCTTGTTAGTTACATAGTTTGGGAAGTAAATGTCATGAAATTACCACTGTAGCCAAAATGGGGGTTATATCATGTCCTTTTATTGTCAGTCTCTGTCCCTGCCCCCAACCCCTGCCCCCACTCTTGCCTGATTTCCATCTTTTTTAGAAGATGGGGTCACATGTATCCCAGGCTGGCTTCAACCTTGGGATAGCCAAGGATAACAATAAACTTCTAATCTCCCTGCCCCTGCCTCTCAAGTGCTAGGTTTATAGGCATGTGCCACCATAAGCTAGTTTATGGGGCACTGGAAATTGAACCCACAACTTATGAGTGCTGGGTCCAAGCATAATGACACCTGAGCTCTACCACAGCCCTGTTTCTGTTTCTTTGAGACAGTCTTCGCTGTAGACCCAGCTAGCCGAGTGCTTGCTGATTTGAGTCTCCTGAGTGCTAAGGTTGCAGACCCTCACCGCCATGCCCAGCTGATTCCCACTGTGAAAGTTTGGTTTGTTAAGCACGTTATTATGCAACCATTTCTATCTGGGGTGTAACTTCTTTCACTTAACGTGATTCTGAGATTTGTTCGTATCATTGTCTGTATTAGTAACTCGTTTTTATTGTTGAATAATGTCTGTCAGTTCATCCCTAATCTAAAAATCTAAAATACTTCAAAATGACTGTGTGTGTATGTGTGTGTGTATGTTTGTGTGTGTGTCCATCCCCTAAGTTCTAATTCCCTAGAGAGCCCTGACAAGTGTAGATATATTGACTTCATAATTTTCTGACTTTCCTAAACTTATATATCCTAGTAGGTTTTTCGGAGGGTGGGGGTGGATTCTTAAGCATTTTCTGTGTGTGTAACTGTCCATTTATGAACACAGCCATTTTTTGCCTTTTCAGGCTGTATGCCCTTTGCTCATTTCATTTATCATTTAGGAGCTCCAGTTGCTATGGTTAGTATTATCAACTGGACAGAATCTAGACTTGACAACGGTTGGGCCTCTGGCCATGCCTGTGGGGTATTGTTTTGTTGTTGTTGTTGTTCTTGTTTTGTTTTGTTTTTTTTTTTTTTTGGGGGGGGGAGTTCAAGATAGGGTTTCTCGGTGTAGCCTTGGCTATCCTGGACTCACTTTGTATTACCAGGCTGGCGCTGAACTCACAGAGATCCACTTGCCTCTGCTTCCTGAGTACTGGGAATAAAGGTGTGTGCCACCACGCCAGGCTGGGGTATTGTCTTGATTGCATTAATTGATGCAGGCAGACACCCCCACCCCATGTGGATAGCACCATTTCTTGGGCTGGGTGATGGACTGAGTGAAAATGGGATGAGCTGAGTTATTGCGCTCTGCTTCATGACTAGGGATCCATTGTGATCAGGTATCTGAGCTCCCGGTGTGGTGGCTTTATTATGACTGAATAAACCCTCAGCCAGAATAAACCCTTTCTCCCTTGCAGTGACAGGAAAAGACTAAGACACCAGGATAACATTTTGATTAAAGCAACTTTAGAAGATACCCTCAGCAGATAGTAAGGGGTTATATGGTTTTTCTCTGAGATCCGAGCACGTGAATTAAAAGTTTTATTTAAACAGATTTGTTGCATACAATATGAAGGACAGTGGCAGTAACAAAAGTACTTCCTGCTGTGTTTTGAAACTCGATATGGGGTCTCTCACTGGCCAAGCAAGCACTCTACGATTGAGCTGTATCCCCAGCCTTAACAATTTCTTTTCTCCCTTCTTCCCTCCCTCTGTGCCTAAGACAGAGTCTCAGATGATGCAGCCCTGGCTGGCCTGGATCTCATTTTGTATATCAGTGTTCTGCCTCTGCTTCGTGGGTGCTGGGTTTAGAGGCCTGTGCCACACACCCATCAGAACTTTTAATACAATTACTAACATAGCTGGATTTGTAGCTATTGTTTTACTATTCTTTTTTTTTTTTTTTACCTTTTATAGCCACTTTTGCCTTCATTTCACTGTTGTATTATTTGCTTCCTGTTGTTGTACAATTATTAATTCTTTTTTTTAAAGATCTGTTTTATGTTATGTGTATGGGTGTTTTGCCTGCATGCATGCCTTGTGTCTGAGAGGCCAGAAGAGGCATCAGATTCTCTGGACCTGGAACAGGAGTTACGTGTTTGTGAGCTGCCATGTGGGTGCTGAGAACTGAGCCCTGGCTCCTCTGCAAAACCAGCCAGTGCTCTTAACCTTTGAGCTATCTCTCCAGCCCCGTTTATTCTCTCTTTAATGAGCATGCCAGATTCGTGTACTACAGTTCCCCCTAGGACTTTCCAAACAGTGAAAACCTAGTTTAATTATGTTACTCCCTGTAGGGGGTTGAAGGAAAATGGGCCCCATAGGGTCCACAGGGGCTGTGTGGCCTTGCTGGAGTAGGGCTTTGAAATCTCAGATGCTTAAGCTCAGGGTGGTGATCTCTTCTTGCCGGCTGCCAAGATCAAGACACAGGACTCTCCTTCTTCGGCACCATGTCTTTCTGCACTCTGCATGCTTCCCACCGTGATGGTCATGGACTAGCCCTCTGAACTGTAAGGCAGCCCCACTTAAGTGTTTTCCTTTGTAAGGGTTGCCGTGGTCATGGTGTCTCCCCTTAGTAAGACACTCTCTCTAGCCTTTTGCCTTATTTTGCCTTCATTTTAAGCTCAAAATGCCTGAGTATTACTGTGTTTTCTTGTTTTATATTTGCCTTTCCATTGTTCTTCATTCCTGCACTTTTTTCAGCTGTGGTCATTTTGGCTCATGAACGCTGCATAATTTTTATTAATTTTTTATTAATTTTACTGTAAATCTTCTTGGGTAAATTATTTTAATTTTTGTTTACCTGAAGACATCTTTGCCTTATTTGCATTTTTAAAGCTCTTCCCACTGGTACAGAGTTCTAAATGGGCACAGTTGCCTTTTGTTATCTGTATGTTAAAGACAGTGGATTCCGTTGTCACCTGGATTGCATAATTTTGGGGAGAGATGAGCCACCAGTCTCACCACTTCTTTGAAGGGTGCTGCTTGCTGCATTTCTCTACCTGCCGAAATATTTCTCTAGTCTTAAAATTTTTTTCATTAGGTTGATGATGTAATTGTTTGGTTTTCTCTTGAAATTTGTGTTGTTTGGCTATGTTACGAGTTTTTTGATATCTTTTATTAGTTTAATTTTTTTTTCAGGTGTTACCTTTTAGAATGCTACTTTTTCCTCTCTCTCCCTCTGTTTCTCCTCTTCATTCTGAATTAAACCCAGCACCTTATGGATACTAGGTTAGTTCCCTGACTGAGATAGAGCTCAAGCTTCTTCTCTCTCCTGGGACTACAGTTGCAGTTAAGTTTCACCTTTTGTTGTATCTCTTACAGCTTTCATATTCTTGTGCTTTTTGCTGTTTTTCTCTGCGTGCGTCACTTTGCTGGCCTGTCTTCCAATTCGTTCATTTTTGTCTTCTTTTATGTCTAATTTGCAGCCATACTGGTCTGTAGATATTATAAATGTAGAATGTGTGTGTGTATATATACTTTTATTGATTCTTTGTGAGTTTCACAGCATTTACCCCAATTCCATTTGTCTCCTCATCCCTTTTTTTAAAGATAATTTACTTATTTTTATTTTGTGCACATTAGTGTTTTGCCTGCATGTAGGTCTGTGTGAGGGTGTTGGATCCTGGAATTACAGACAGTTGTGAGCTGCCATGTGGGTGCTGGGAATTGAACCCGGGTCCTCTGGGACAGCAGCCAGTGCTCTTAACCGCTGAGCCATCTCTCCAGCCCCTCTACATCCCCTTGTATCTGCCCTCCACCCTTGCATCCTTCCCCCCAAAATAAAATAAAATAAGACACAAAATAAATAAAAAAATAAAAAAGCTCCTTGTCGCGGAAGTCGCAGTGTGCCACACAGTGTGCCCTTTTGTCCACACACCTGTCCCTGCAGACGTTCATTGCGATGAGCCATTGTCTGCTCGACCAGGGTTCCTCTCTACTAGCCTGCTGTTGCCCATGCCATGGAGATCCTGAAGCTATGAATAAGCAGGACTGGCCCTTTACATACTCCAGCAGATCATAGATGGGGTAGATGCTGGGTGGGCCAACTCAGTAAGGCACATATTCAGCTCACTTTTATTTTATTTTTTCTTTTTAATCCCCCATTTCAGTGCTGACAACTGAGCCCAGGGCTTCACACACGCTAGGCAAGTGCTCTACCGCAGAGTTGCCGTCCACGCTTTCCTTCTGAGAGAGGCTCTCACTAAGTTGTCCTAGCCTTAAATTTACTTCCTAGCCCAGGCTAGCCTTGAACTTACAAAGGATATGAAGTTCAAGGATAAACTTGAACCCCGATCATCCGGCAGGAATTGGGGTTACAGGCCTATGCCACCACACCATCTTTTATTTTTATTTTTCATAATAATTACTTATTGAATGATAGATATTGTATGTTAAAGGTTCTCAGAGCTGTAGGTGATACCTTCCTTAAAAAGGACTTACTCTCTTAGGAAGAGTCACCTCCATTCTATCAAGCCTG
Source organism: Meriones unguiculatus (assembly GCF_030254825.1). Taxonomy (NCBI): domain Eukaryota; kingdom Metazoa; phylum Chordata; class Mammalia; order Rodentia; family Muridae; genus Meriones; species Meriones unguiculatus. Next base: position 34,794,177 of record NC_083351.1, read on the forward strand.
GGCTGAGGTTTTCAGTGGGATAGTGCTTCTGACAATGTCCAGTCTAGCTGATAGGTCTCATCTTCAAAGTGGATCCTGAAATTTAAATTTTGCCTCCTGAGCTCTATAAGGTTATAGGAACTACTTTTAACAAAATAATAAGATTTGTATTCTTAAAACTCTAAAGTGGCCCTTTTCGCCTTTTACCCCCTTCTTGTTTGCTCTCTCACCCTCCCTCGCTGCTCCCAATAAACCTGCATTTATCTAATATAGCTTTGTCTCGCCGTTAGCTCATTCTGTTTTATTTAATCAATCATCTGATGCCCATGACTGGGGGAAGTTGAGCCCCACAAACTGGACTTTGTGGGGCCACTCCCTTCACCTCAGTTCTCCACCCATCGTCTTCAAACCCTAGAGAAGTTGAGTATGCAGCCTCGTGACCCAGTGGCAGCAACCTGGGGACCAACTGCTTCTCTCCTTCCACCTCCCTCTCTGCCTGAGGCAACTTGGGGTTCAGTAAGTGCCCTGTCCCCAGCTGCCTCTAAGAGGTACCAGGTGCCTCTTTCAGGGTTCACCGTCCACCTCTCATTCTTCTGTGAAGACGTGGCCACGAGAGAGGAGTCCGTCTGGAGCAAGGCCAGCATTTGTTCCGAGGTAATCTCACGTTTCAGAGACCTCTGTTCATAGATTAACCTCACCAAAGCTGCCGGTCCCAGAATATTGAATTGGGACCCCACTTCCATAATCTCGGGATTCTGGCAAAGGCTGGAAAAATGGGTGCTTTTGGGTCTAAAATTGATCCCTAGACACCTCTTGGGTGTCTGGGAATTTCCTAAGCTATCTGTCTAGGTATTTTAGAAAGCGAGCTTTCATCCCTCCTCCACTCACTGAAGCTGTGTCTGCATGCTCAACTCCAGGCTCTCCCTACTAAATCCGGACTCTATCCCACACCCATGCAAGCTCTAGGTGGGTAGAGGCAGCAGGGAGCAGCGGGGGTTGGGGGATGCCATATCGGTGATCCAGCTTTAAATTTGTGGCTGATCGCCATGTTTGTTTTGGGATAAAGGAGGTGGAGCTACGGCTTTCTCAACACCTTTTAAGCTTCTGCTGTTCAGTCTGTAAATGAGGCAGTGTGATAGGATCAGCAGGATCACCAGTCTATCAACTGTATCTATGATGTTAAGTTTTCCTTTGATTCTAGTTCAGAAATATATTTACAGTCATGCTAAACAAACAAACAAAAAATTGATTAAGCTTTCCCTAGTCTCTTGTTTTCTGTTTTCAAGGTTAAGCCTAGGATGGCTAACTACACAATCAACGTTTGTTTGATTCAGCTCTACTTAATAGGTCATGGTCCTCAAACCTGTCAGAGAACCTATAGAATAGCAAGTACATTTAAATGCTTAATAAAAAAGCTTAATGTGACAGACCCCAGCCCCTAACAGTGATCCCAAGGCCTCCAAGAAGATTTGGGCACAATGACAGATGACTCCACCTGGATTGTGATACTGGGCAAGACTGTCCCAACTTGCCTACTGCTCAGGCCCTGCCTGAACTGTGGACACTAACAGAGAGCTAACTGTTTTGTGTAGACAAAATAAGATCAGCCATTCTCCCAGCTTCCTTCTGCACAAGAAAGGCCTCTCAGGTTTGCTGGGCCCAGCACCCAAAGACTAATGCTGCAATGCTGCCCTAGTACTTGTGCTCACAGGAGCCTGATGAGGCTGTCTGGATATGTATGCTTCCATTAGTTGGGTTTGAAGATCAGTTTAACAGCAGAAACCAAGGCTTCAGCTGCCCTCTGAAAAAATGTGCAGTTTATGTAAGGTCTGAGCTTCTGATAAAGTGAGGGTCTGAGAAGGTGTTTTAAGGTTGGTGATAAGAAAATTAATTTCAGGTATATAAAAGCTCTCCCCCACTATGCTACTGTTTTTGTATTAAGACTGTTCAGAGCATTAACATTAATCAGATTTTAAATTGTCTCCAAAGCCAATTTGTCTCTTTTTATAAACTTAAAAAGCTTCTTGTAAGCTTCTTGTAAGGAGTTCCGTTGGTATCCACAGGTCAAGCTGCAGATAGGTGCTGCTAATCAACAGCCTGTGGTCCAGCCTACCTATTCCTGAAGGGGGGATTCCTCCCCTGGTTTTGGGACTCCCCTCCCGCAGCTACCATGGGCCTAAAAGTTAAACACCTTAACTTTATCTTCTGTCCCTAACATATATATGCTCCAGCATCCTGTTTCCTCAACAGCTGCTTCCAGAACTCAGGTGCTCCTGATTAGGCCTCACAGACTGCATCAGCTGGACCTGCAGTTTCCTAGCCACAGATGGTCTCACAGATCCTGGACAGCAATAGAACAGTCTGCTCGTGGGACTTGGCCAACATTCCCGCTTTTAGCCCCACCCCTATTTCAGCTGGAAGTTGTCGGAAAAGATTCTTCGCCCATTATCCATTTATTATCAATAAAAGGCTGAGATGTTAAAGTTCCTACCTGCTGCAGCCATATCTCGCCCTCTACCTAGGGGCAGGGCTTCTCTCCCAGAGACCCCTCACTCTATAACCAGACATCTTGGTTCCATAGCCCCTTTTTATCCTTTTTCCTCTTTCCCTCCCTTCTTCCTCTCTTACCCCCATCCCTGCATGCTCCTCTTCCTCCTCCCCCTCTCTCATTGCTCCCTGTAAACCAGGTTCAAATTGCTTAACATTCCAGAAGAGGAGGAACAAGAGACATTCAAAGGCCTATGACGGCCAGTGGTGATGGTATTGAGGGGAAGACAGGGAAGTTTTAGGTGGTAAAATTATGTGTCGCAGGCATGTGGAATTTGTCCATTATTACATGGTTGACACTTGGCTTTTCCAAAAACCTGTAAAGCTTTTTTGTTGCTATTGTCTGTTTGTTTTTTAAGACATGGTTTCTCCATGTAGCCTTGACTGTCCTGGAATCACTGTAGTAGACCTGGGTGGCCTTGAACTCAGAAATCCACCTGCCTCTCACTCCCCAGTACTGAGGTTAAGGCCATGCACCACCACTGCCCAGCACAAACCTGTGTAGCACCAGGAGTGTATCTTCATCTATGAAATCTTTTTTGAAAAATCATTCACAAGGTTGGGAGATTCCAGGGAGGAGTCTATACTGTGACCAGAGACCCACTGTGAACAAATCTGTGAAGCGACCTCACTGATGTGTAGAAAGAATGCTGACCTGAGTCACTTGAAATGAGACTCTGTGAGACAAAAGGCAAAAGAAGTCAAATACTACATGTTAGTTGAGAAGGCTGTTTCCCAGGGAAATCCAAGGTGACAGTTTTGGCACACATATACTAGAATTGAACACTGAAGGAAATGAATGGCAGATGGCGAAAGCCAGTTTTCTCACAGCTCGAGTGGGAATTTTACTGATAGGAAGAGCAGGGAGCTAGTATGGGCCACTAGGTGATGAATTGTGGTAGGGCTACCTGCAGCTTAGTATAGATACAAATGACTACGTATGGGAATGTTTACCTATCTATCTATCTATCTATCTATCTATCTATCTATCTATCTGAGGCAGTATCTCACTATGTAGCTCTGTCTGGCCTGATAGTTGCTATGTAGAGCCAGGCTAGCCTTGAACGCTAGAGCACAGAGCTCTACCTGCCACTGCCTCCTGAGCACCAAGATTAAAGGTGTATTCTTCCATATCCAGCAATTTATTTCTTTTTATTGAGACATGGTTTCATAAAACTTAGGCTGGCCTCAGACTCTATGGAGCTGAGGCTGGCCTTGAACTCCTTCTCTTCCTGTCTTCACCTCCTAAATACTGGAATTACAGGCACATGCCACCACACTCAACTCAGCTCTTGGTTTCCAGTACAATTCTTTAATAAAAGGGATCCGTGTTTGTTGGATAAGTGAGTGATTATAGATGGCAGGAACACACAATAAGCACGGAATATTGGAATGGATAAAAACAATAGACCCAGAAGCCAAATTCCCGGATGTATGTCATGGGTGGAAGAGAACATGGGACATTTGTTGGGTTTTTACATGTTTAGGGTGTGTGGAATGGCAGATATTCTAGCAGTTCTGTTATATCCTGATAGAGTGATCTTGAGCAAGTGGGCGTCTCTTGAAAGCGCCAGATGCTTTGCAGTGGACAACACAGTGCCTTCTTCAAGGCAGGCTGCAAGTATAATGGGAATGCATGTGCAGTTCACAGCGTAGGGTTTGCCCAGAGCGAGAGCTGGAAGCCCAGTACCCGGACTACATGAGTGTGCTTGTACCCCGACTCTCAGTCTCCCCTCCAGCAAACCCAGCTGTCCGCACTCCATGATGCTCAGCCCGTTGACCCCGTACCCTTCATTAAATATCTATTCTTTGTGGCTTGCCTGGAATGTATTATACAGCCGAGGTTGGTCAGTCTCCTGGAAAGTCCTCCTGTTTTTTTTTTTTTTTTTTTTTTTTTTTTTTTGGTTTGGTTTGGTTGTTTGTTTTAGCCTCATAAGTGCTAGGACTGTGGGTGTGAGCCACCACTCCTAGGTGGATATTGTTCTTGGGAAATACTACTATCCATGCACATCCACACATGGGGATTTGGGTTTCTCCATTCTACACGGTCTTCACTCCAAGCCCATTTTTTTTTTAAAGATCTTATTTATTTTTACTTTATGTATATGAATGCTCTATCTGCATGTACACCTGCATGCCAAAAGAGAGCATCAGATCCCAGGATAGATCGTTGTGAGCCACAATGTGGTTGCTGGGAATTGAATTCAGGACCTCTGGAAGAGCAGGCAGTGGTCTTAACCACTGAGCCAACTCTCCAGCCCCAAAGGCCATGTTCTAAAAGACATCTGTATCTCAAAATGTGGGAAAAGGAAGGCTTAGGGCTAGCTTCTGGCCCCCACTTTGAGGCCCTGTGAAGAATTTTCTAAGGCCAGCTGTGGTATTCTTAAATACTGACCTTGACCCTGAACATCAGCAGAAAGACCGCAGGACTGGGAGGCTCCAGACCCCTTTCTGCTTTGTGACTTTGGATAAGCCATGGCCTATTTCCAGGTGTACTTATATAAGCCTCACACACATCCCTATTTTAGGGCCCCTCCAAGCAGACTCCGCAGATCCAGGGTTTTTCTGTAATGACAGAACAGATACAGCCAAAATAGGCAAGTAGCTTTAATGGGGCATCTTGAAACAATTCACCACGTGCCACAGTACAGACTCAAATACAGGGCTCCTTCCCAGGACTCCTGGGCTGGGTCTCTACCCTTCCATTTAGTGCCTGTTCTGCTGACCTCCTTGGCACTGTGAATTGCTGGTTTGGTTTTTACACTGAGAAAACCCAGCTATTCCATTGATGGAGAAAAATAACTTGCACAGCAAGCCATCTGAGTGATTAGAGAGTCGCAGAGCTTCATAGGAGGCTTCCAAAGAAGCGTGACTGTTAATAGCACAGTTCCTGGATTTGCCCTGAGATATAGGAGCTGCCAGAAGGTCATGGGTATGCTATATCTAAATGTGCTCATGTCCGAGATTTAAAAAAATAGAAAGACACAAGGAGGAGGTATTTCAAGAAGGAGCTGTCCATCAGGGTTTATATCCTAGTTTTCATTTTACATTTTAAATCTGTTTAATGGTAAATTTGGTTTTGTGTGGGGCTGGGTGGAGGAACTAGGAAGTAATTTCTCAGGTTTTCAGAGACAGGGTCCCTCGGCACGGATGTGTACTTCCCTTCTCACTCTCTCCTGACCCTGCTGTGTCCTTAGCTGAGAGGAGGAAAAAAAAAATCTTGAGAGAAAGAGGTGTAAAGAAATCATAGGGGACAAGTCCAGGGTGACAAGATTCACCATCCATCATGGCTTTTGACTACTAACAGTTGGAGCCTTTCTCTTTACACTGTGAGTTTTTTTTAAATGAACCTTTTTTCATTTTTCCTACTTTAGATTTTCACATTATAGCCCTTTGTTCATCCTCTTCTTTCCTCTAGATAATGAAAATGGATCTAATATGAACTTAAACACACTTGCCCTGGGTCATTGCCAGTGCTTAACAAACTGTATTAGTATTTGTAGTCATGATAATAACCCACAGATAATGATGTCACTGAAGACCAAAGGGTCCCCTTGCATGAGACACCCCCGCTTCTAGTCACCTAGCCTTGCCAGATTTAACAGGGACCTTGGCTGCTCCGGATAGTCATTGTCCCCTTTAAATTACAAAGGTTTCGTGGAGACAAGCATTCTTCACTTATGGGTGTCGGGACAGTCTGATGTGTCGGGCTCTGGGTAACCTTGTCCTTATGTCTCCATATGTCACACTGCCTCTCAGGAAATTGTTCCCTGATGTTTGCAAAAATGAACTACTCAAAAGAAAACTGAAAGAAATTCCCTCTGTGCACTGAACACACGCTTTACTCCTGGAAATGATGACACTCAGGAGAGTGGGGTAAGCCGTACAGGACTCGGATCTGTGTGGGGTGAGGAGGAGTGGAAGGAATGGAGGTGACCCAGCAAAAATCTGAGGAAGTGTGGAAGCAGGGTTTGACCTCCTCTAGGTGGACATGTGGGGTGCGAAGAATACCAAAGGTATGGGTTTAGCTCCATGTGAAGTAGGATTTTATCTTTAGCTGTCTAGAAGGAAAAAAGCTTGCCCTGAATATGACACATTCCCTGTCCTGGGTACTTAGGCTGAAGCGGGTCCACTGGGACTCTTGACAAGAGGCTTAAGGACCCAATGATGTTCTAAGTCACTTTAAGTTTCCTTTGAATCCTGAGAGTCAATAATTGTGGTTCTTTAGTAAGTTTTTCTTTTAAATATTTTTTTCAAATTTTATGTCTTGTGTATGGTTGTTTTGCTTTCATGTATATCTGTGCACCACATGCATGCCCGGTCAGGGCTAGAAGAGGGCATCAGATCCCCCAGAACTAGAGTTTCAGATAGTTGTCCACTGCCATATGGGTACTGGAAGTCGAGCCTGGGTCCACCAGAATGTTCTTAACCACAATCCACAGTTCTATCGTGGGTGTTGACCTTTTGCAGAAAAGTTCCTCATAGCCTCCCGTGCAAAGTGTCGCGCCGAGGTGTTCCATGGTTTCTCATGCTTAGCTTATATATATATTGTTTCTAACAATATCTCTGTGTGTGTTCACATGGGTGTGGGTGCATGTCTGTGAACACTGGTGCATATGTGTACGTGTGTGCATGCATGCTCGTGTGGAGGGCCAAGACATTGGGTGTCTTCCTTTTTCCACCACACCTATGGATGTGGGTCTCTTGCTGAACCCATGGCTCATCAATTCCAGCTAATCTAGCCGGGCAGTTTGCCTGAGGGAGCTCCTGTCTCTGCCTCCTGGGTGCTGAGATAAATGCCTGCCCAGCCTTCTACATGCATCCTGGGGATCTGAACTCAGGTCTTGATACTTGCACAGCGAGTGCTTTATCCACTAAGCTGTCACCCCAAACCTCCAGCATGGTTCTAGGGAGCTGAGTACGTATTCAAGGAATATTTGATAGGCATCCCACCAATTTTTTCTAGGAGGCATCTTCCTCCTCCAGCAGAGAATGTTTCAGGGCTTAGCATGACATTCTTGCATAAATGCTAATTCTCTCTGTATCACTCCAATTTTAAAAGCACATCTTACGGTTTTTTGTTTGTTTGTTTGTTTGTTTATTTTTGAAATAGAGTTTCTCTGTGTAGCCCTGCTTGTACTGGAACTCACTCTGTAGATCTCAAACTCAGAGATTCACCTGCCTCTGCCTCCCAAGTGCTGGGACTACCACTACCACCCAGCTGCACCGTACATTTTTAACAGTCTGGCAAGATTTAAAATCACATCTGATCTCTTACTTAGTATCTCAGGGTTTGTTTAATTACTAATTTTATCAACAGGTCTTATGTATCCAAGGCTGGCCTTGACTCATTGTGTAGCCTAAAATGACCTTGACCTTCTGAGTGTCTCTCACCTGGGTGCTGTGATTACAGATGTACACCAGCTCACTCAGAGGATGGGATGGGATTCAGGGCATTGAATTTAGGGTTCTGTGCCCACTAGGCAAGCACCTGACCAGCTCCACATCTCCAGCTCTAGTTTAGCTTTAAGCTAAACTCGAGATATCACGAAATGCCTCAGCACAGCACAGGTTCCTTGGAGGCCATGATGCCCTTGGCTGCTCAGTCTGGTACCTGAGCATGGGGTGGGGTTAGGGGTGGGGCAACAGTGGGGATCACAAGAGGACTCTGGGAATAGCTGTGTGTTGGCCTTTATAGAATTCTTTCTGCTTTCTTTTGCTTCTTTTCTTCTGCTTTCATTGCTGATTGTCCTCTGAGCCTGATCTTAGCTAGTAAATAATTTGATTTGGGGGGAAAAAAAAATCCCTTCTCTTTTCTGAGTCTTGTATCCCTCATTCATAAATGACCAGGTTACACTAGATGCACTCACGACTGCTCTGTCACTGAGTGCCACTCCCCATTGCTTGAGGAAATCTAGACATTTATGTCAGCCATTCATATCGTATATATATGCATATATTTAAGCTATCAAAATCTACTTTGTTCTCGGATGAATGCTGTCTCTCCTCTTCATGAAGTTGATTTTTTTTAAGCTCACCAACCCTTAAATGTTGAATTTTCTTTTTCCCCCTAAATTCTCTAATAAAGCATATTATTCCAACCATTTATATTTAACATTAAAGTTTAATCATGAAGTTGTTCACCATAGAAAATTATTATATAAGTGAGTTTGGAATGAGTAGCTGAAAAACATGAGTGAGTATTTCAGAATGAGCTTAGAAAAGACATTTATGTGCCGAAAACAATGGAGAATCACAATTAAGAGCTCTGGGGAGCTCAAGCTGATTTGTCCAGCCATTACACAGTCATTTCAATTTAAATTAAAATTGTAACTATTTTCTAGTCTACTAAAATATGAGGTGTCACATTAAGAGTTTTAATGGCGCGTTCTCTGGGGAGGCGGAAGCGGGAGACTGTAGCACATAAATAGCGATACGGTGCGGAGAGAATAAATTCTCTGCCCAGAATGAATATGATCAAAACAGAAAAGACAGTGGATTATCTTATCCCCTCTAGTGAAGCGCGGCTCCCACATTAGGGCACAGAGCCAGTTCACAGGGCGCCCAACTCCATCTCACTTTGTTAGAACTGATGGAAAGAACTCAAAACATCTGAATGGTTGACAGACAAGCTCCAGGGAGGGTTTGTATTCTGTTCCTAAATTAAACCGTGTTTGGAAGCACAGAAAGCTGGGGGGGGGGGGTGTCCAGCTTCTGAAGGAGGGTGGAGGAGGACGTCCAAGGCAGCCATGCAGCTTGAAGGAGTCAGCAGACCTTGGGTGTGTATGCGTGTGTGTGTGTGTGTGCGCGCGCGCACACTGGAGAGCTCTCAGGCTGGAGGAAGGTCTGGTGACGGGACACAGGCGATTCGGGGCTTTATTGATTATAAGTGAGTTAAGATGAAAGCACATTTGGAAAACTGGACTTGCTCTGACTGCAGTTGGCTGAGTTTCCTGGTAGCCAAGTGAAGTGAGGACTGGAGGCCTTTGTAATCACAGTTCTCAGGTTTCCCTGCTCCCGGAGCAATGATCTGCAGATATGAATGTGCGTTACAATGATCTGGGGGATAAACCTGTCGAATGAGCTCTGCCCTGCGCAGTCTGCCTGACTCACTCAAGTGGGGCAGGCCACGTACATGTGTGCTGTTAAAGTGCCTCTTGGGTGGGCTGTTGTCCCGTCACGCTTAATCTCGGTGGTTAACGGAAGGCGAACCAATAATCCCAATAATAGAAGGTGCAGAAACCCTTTTAAGTTATTTAAATTCTGTTTTAAAATGTTTATTATTCGTGTGTGAGGTATGTGTGTATGGTGTGATGTGTATATGTGTGTGTGATGGGTGTGGTGTTTATGTGTGTATCTGTGTTTGTGTGTGTGTGTGTGTGATGTGTGTACGGTATTTGTGTTGTGATGTGTATGTATGTGTGTTTGTGCATGTGTAAATGTGTGTGTTCGGTGTTGGATCCCCTGGGACTGGAGTTACAGATGTCTGTAACAGCCACGTGGGTTCTGGGAATTAAACTCAGGTCCAGCAAAGGTAACACCGCAAGACCCTGCATCACGCAGTATAAACACAGATGAATAAGCAGATAGGAGATAGAGCTGTAGACGTGGCTCAGTGGGTGAAGGGTGCTGCTGCACGTGCAGAGGACCCAAGTTCAATCTCTAGCACCCACGCCAGGCAGCACTCAACCACCTGTAACTCTAGGCTCTGCAGATGCCAACATGCACACATCAGCACCATAGATACCTATTCAGAATAAACTACATCTTCAGAAAAGAGCCGGAGAGATAGCTCGGCCGTTAAGAGTACTTGGCGCTCTTCCCCTGGACCCAGGTTTGGTTCCCAGCACTCATGCCGGGTGCCTCTCAACCATCTGTAACTCCACTTTCAGGCCTTTGATGACACCTGCACTTGTGCACACACCCTCACTTGCACTTTCATGTGTACATGCTCCCCCTCCCCAACACTCAGTTAAAAATAATAAAAACCCAATTCTCAAATTAAAAAAGAAAAAAGGTGTGAAAGGCTTGCCCCATCCATTAGGTCATTGGGCTGCCAGGCTGCGAAGCCCTTGTGGACAGTCCGGCTTCCTTCTGGTGCTGGCCCATCTGAGCCACACCTCCAGGTTACAGTTCCCATGTACTCTTCAAAATGTGCCTATGATTTAGACATCCGAACAATTGGAGTTTGGATTTAATGAGGACTTCTCATATGCTGCTTTGTTAATGAGGTCACAGTGAGTTTTGGAATTCATATATGTACCAAATTTCCTTCATGATATTGACTGAAATAATATACTAGAAGACAAACATTTTCTGTGAAATCTGAGTCATTTTTTTATTGATTAGTTACTTTATATCCCAATCGAAGCTTTCCTTCCCTCCACTCTTCCCCGTCCCTCCCTCTCACTTCTCCTTCCCCCTGAAATCTGAGTCTTAAAACTAGGGCATCCCATGTGTAGGGAGGGGAACACCAACCCACCCACAAAGAAACCTCAACCCAACATTTACCCTGCCTACAAGATGTGCAGGGATAAAGATAGAGTAGATAGGGCAGAGATTGAGGGAATGTCGAACCAACGCCTGGACCAACCAAAGACCTGCCCTATGGGAGTGTGCAGACCGGGACACTATGGATGATACTCTGCTAAGCTTGCAGACAGGGCTCTTAAAGTTCCGATTGAAGGGTGGCCAGATTTCTTTCCTCCCGATGGGTAGAAAACTAAGAGGTGACACTCAGGAACTCCTGGCTGTCATATTTCTTTCTCTTTGAGTCAGAGAACTGGAGAAGACTGGTCCCAGAGAAGAGGGAGAGGATGTAATCCTGACTATTACCCAGCGACCCCATCAGAGAAGGGATATTAATAGGGTGCGGCAAAGCCTGAACTTAGGAGTCTTTTTTATCTTTTTAATAACATCATTCTTTTCTGTTTTTGCTTAAGCTTATCTGAGTTTGGCTTTTACCACTGTTGAATCTTCACTAATAAAATCTAGTAAATAGTTAATTATTGATTATGATTCAAGTAGGAAAAGAATGGCGTCCTAAGGCATTTGGGTTCATGGAAATAATAATAATAATAATAATAATAATAATAATAATAATAATAATAAATGAGCAGAGAGACTGAGTTGGAATCAAGCAAAGTGAACCGGGACATAAGTAAGCATGTCAGAGTCAAAGACAAAGGAAAATCCACTCTGTTTGTGTCCAAGGTGGTTTTGAGGGTCAAACAAGCCAAGAGGTGTGACTTGGCTTCGGTAGGAAATCAAAGAAGATTTTATAATAAACCTAAATATTTATTCTGGGGGGTGGGAGGAGATTACAAAAAGCCAAAAGTGCAGACATTACCCCAGTTTCAACGGCCTGCTCTCTGTAGCTGTCATTGTGCCTGCAAATCCTCGGCCCTCCTGCACCTTCCCCACGAAGAGCTTTATCCCATGCTGCCAAAGCACCTGGCACATCTGCATCCTGGAGGTGTGTTCAAAGTCACTGGGCTCCTCGTCCCTGGACTGCCCTCCTTGGAGACACTCTCAGACTGTGAAGGACACACTCAGGCCACCGGAGGGTGACTCTTGTGAGTGAATAATTCATGAAACCAGCAGTGGCCAAGTGGGAGCTCCCTGAGTGGGTGGGGGGTTGAGAACGGGGTCTCACCTCCATCTGTGGGGACCCAGCTATCCCATCGTGCCATCTCTCAGAGTGACTAAGTCCATATGGATGAAGGATCTTTATGGAGTTTCCTCAAACAGTTCTTAGCTGACTGTAAGGGGGTGGGCTGGCAAATAAGACAACGTGACTTAAGAGTGCACGGAGATTCTTAAGTCTCAGGGTGGCAGAGGGACCAGGGCCAGTCATCTGTCATCTTTTGACAAGGAGACGGGGGTCTAAAGAAAATACAATTTGCTCAAGTGGTGGCCAGTCTTAGGGTTGACATTCTTTTTAAATACTCCTAGGTTAACTGAATTCACAATTTTTTTTCCTCTCAAGATACTTTAAGATATGAAGATGATTTTTCTAGAAAACAATGTGGCATTCCGTTTCCCAAATTTGTTGCCAACCAGAATAACTGCCAGCGGCCACTGGCAGAGTTGAACATTTCCTGAGTGGGGAGTGAGGATTGAAAGAAAATAAAAATATACAACACACTACACAAGAGATCAGTTCGAGAGGGCTGCGAGTAGAAACTGTCACGCCGGTTTATTCCACAATTCCATTTTATAGTCAGAGCAAAGTACCTCGCTGCAATGAGGGGGTTCATCGAGAAGTCAAACTTGTTTACCTCGACCACCTACCTGTCTGTGTGATCCTCATACAAACAAAAGGAAGTGGACTTGGCCAAACATCCTGCCTATCCCTGTCTCCAGGTGAAGGCCAGGGTGAAAACATGCTTTTCGCTGAGAGCTCTCCACAAATGACTTAGAGAGACAAGATCATCTTGAATCTCCTGGGGATGGTGATGCAGCCTGGCCAGGGGCTGGGAGTCTGGATGGCTAGATGTTTCCCCAGGAATTCCTCGTGAGTGGTGCAGCGTGGGGGCTGCTGGGTGGATGGCTGAGGGCTGAATGCCGGTCAGGCCCTTGCTGCAGTCTGGACATCATGCTGACTCTTTGCTGTCTTTGAATCCCACATTCTAGGTGACCTCCACATTCTCTCCATGTCTTTTAAAATAGCCCCTAGGAAGGACTGAGCTCAGCAAACCTCTGGCCCCTTAAGGCTTCACAATGAGGAGAAACCTGGTGAAACAGTTAGAGCTCCTGTTGTGTACCTGTCTCCATAATCTCCCCTGGAACAAGCTGGTTCTGTGAAGCCATCCGCTCCTTTCCCACACAGGCAGCCATCCACCCTCAGGAACATTGAGTCACTTTGATGATATAAGGCAAATGGAATGACTGGCTGCACCTCCCCAGGGAATGTGACTGATCATGAATATGTGACCCATTTGGGGCCAGTGTCACAGGAGAAGGGTTTGCTAGGGGTTTCTGGGAAAGGAGAGTATTTTGTGTTAGTAGAAAGCTTCCAGAGTGACTATTTGTCTTATTTTGTTTTGTTTTTAATTTTTGGTTTTGGTTTTTCTGAGACAGGGTTTCTCTGTATAGCCCTGGCTGTCCTGGAACTCACTCTGCAGAGCAGTCTGGCCTCAAACTCACAGAGATCTGCCTGCCTCTGCCTCCCAAGTATTGAGGTTAAGGTCATGCACCAGAACCACTTGACTTATTTTGTTTTTTTGAGACAGGATCTCAGTCTGCAGAACAGGCTGCCCTGGAACTAATAGAAATCCTCCTGCCTCAGCTTCTTGAGTTCTGGGATTATCGTTGTGAGCTACAACACCTGGATGAGAGTTTTCACTTATGGATGGAGGCAGGAAGCACACACATCTCTCAAAGGAGCTTTTGGATGAAGCTCACTATTGACCACAGAGCTGTAAAACGGCGTGTTCACTGGTCAAGGTGATTGCCTTCAACTGTTTAATCAATTCCCAAGTCTCAGTGCTTTAACATAACAGCCGTTTCCTTCTTGATCATACGCACATCCATTGGAAAAACCCTTCGTGGTGTCAGACTGAATTGTCATGCGGAAATCATGCATTGGGATTCGAGAATGAAAGTCAAGAGCTTCAAAGGGGTGATGCAGTTAAGGTGGGACCTACCCAATGTGGCTGCTGTCCTTATGAGACAAGGAAAACGTAGCATGCAAAGACAAATGTAGGGTGTGCATGTTCAGAGGAGGAGACCACGTGGAGACACTGGGCAGGCAGCCATCTCTGAGCCCTGCTGTCCCTTGATCCTGGTCTCCAGAACATGAGAAAGTACATTTATCTGATCAACCACCTAGTCCTGTTCTGTGGCCCCTGAAAACCAGTATATGAGGTGTCAAGCTCCCTCCTCCAGGCACCTCTGTCATCCCATTGGATGGTGGAGTCCTCGGATCGGCCTGCAGACAAGAGAAGGCACGTTGTAGACTGCACAGGAAGCTTTCTCTGTACTAGGCTGGGAGTGGCTCATGCCACCAGCCAGCTGTTTCCAGTCACATGCGTGTGTTCAAACTCAGGGGAGACTGGGAAATGAGCTACTTGCTCTGGGGAAAGAGGAAATGGCGGCTGGGGGTGTAGCTCAGTTGGTAGAGTGCTTGCCTAGCATGCATGGAGGCTTAGGTTCAGAACACAGCACCACGGTACATGTCTAATCCCAGCTCTTATGATGGGGAGGCAGGAGGATAGAGTCCAAGATCAGAGCTGGGGAGATAGCTGGAGGTGTAAAATGTTTCCTGATAAGCCTGAGACCCTGGTTTGGATCCCCAGGACTGGGTAGCCGGGTGTCACTGGGTGTAAGCCTTTAATCACGGCACTCAGCAAGTAGAAGCAGGTGGATCTTGGTGAGTTCAGGTCCAGCCTGGTTTACAAAGCAAACGCAGGACAGCCAGAGTTACACAGAAACCCCTTCTCAAAAAGCCAAACCAAAACAACCCCCAACTTCCCCAACAACCCCCCCCCAAAACAAAACAAAACAAAACAAAACTGGGTGTGGCACCAAGCATCTGTAATTTCAGTATTGGAAGGAGATGAGTAGTAGCCTAATTCTGACCAATCAGTGAACTCTAGGGTCAGTGGGTCAGTGAGAGACACTGTTCCAAAAATAGAGTGAGAGTGATCAAGGAAAACACCTGACATTGACCTCTAGCATCTACACACACATGCACACGTACCTATACTTGTCCACACACAAATCTCTGTCTCATGCACACTCAAATGTGTTCAGGGTCATCCTTGGCTTCTGTGGTAGTTTGAATAGGAATGGCCCCAAGAGGCTCATACATTTGAATGCTTGGTCACAAGGGAGTGACACTATTAGGAGGTGTAGCCTTATTGGAGTAGAGGTGGCCTTGCTGGAAAAAGTGTGTCACTGGGAGAAGCCTTTGAGGTTTCAGATGTTCAAGCCAGGCCCAGTGTCTCTTCTTGCTGCCGGTGGATGGAGCTGTAGAACTCTGAGCTACCTCTCCCATGCCACCTCCACCTGCATGCCACCATGCTTCCACCATGACGATAATGGATGAAATCTCTGAAACTGTAAGCCAGTACCAATAGAATGTTTTCCTTTATAAGAGTTACCACGGTCATGGTGTCCCTTCATGACAAAAGAACAGTGACTAAGACAGGAGTTGTGCCAGGAGTTGGGTATTGCTCTCATAGGCCTGACCGTGCTTTTGCCTGGAGGAATGTGGACTTTGGATTAGGAAAGTAGTTGAATGCTTTAAGTGGAGTTTAATGAGCTGTACTAGGAGGAACATGGAAGACAGTGGGGGCCCGGATCAAAAGGTTTCAGAGGAGAAGAATATTATTAACTGGCCTAGTGACCATTATTGTGATATTTTGGCAAAGAATGTAGCTGCTTTCTGCTCTTGTCCAAAAATCTGCCTGAGGCTAAACTGAAGAGTTATGGATTAACAGCTTTGGCAGAGGAGATTTCCAGATAGCCTAGTATTGACTGTGTTGTTTGGTAATTAGTGACTATGGTTATGCAGATCTATAATGAAAAGGAGCAGGCTGAGCAAGGCAACTTACAAAATGTACATACAGTTTGAGGAGAAAAGGAGCACAGCAAGTGTAATGGATTCAAGTTCAGTGCTCGAGGAGATAAAAGTTTAAAGAAAAACCTGATGCTAAATAGAATAAATAGGGTGACCTCAGGGCAAGACCTCACCCAACTAAGCTTCTAACTTGTGAAAATGAATTAATGAAAAGTTTAAGGTTGGGTATGGGGCACATACTGTTCATCACAACAATCTGAGGCAGAGACAGGTGAATCTTTGAATTTGAGGCCAGCCTGATCTACAGAGCGAATTCCAGGACAGCCATGTGACAGTCAGTGAAGAAAACCATCAAAAACAGAAAGCTGGTTAAAATGTATTTGAATGAAGGAACCATGTACCAGCCCCAGCAAGCAGCAGAACTTGGCAGCTTTGGCTATGTGGTTCTGGCTTTAGAGTCAAGGATAAAGGAAAGAAGTCATGGAATCTCTCTCTGTGAGGCCAGGCATGTGTCAGGGTGTCCCTGCATGGAGGCCCACAGAGGCCATTGTGTGAAGCTGTGAAGGTGAAGTCTGGGTTGCCTTGAAGATGCCAGAGTCATGGCATGCCTGCCAAGGATTGCTGCTAACAGGGAGTGGAACCAGTCCAAGAGAAAGACATGTGCTGCAGTCAACAAAGCTGAAAGGAGCTGGAGATCCAGAGAACATTTTGACATCAGCCATGGAGATACCAAGTTTGTAGTTTGCTCAGCTGGCTTGCAGTCTTGCTTTGGCCCAGTATTTCCTCACTATTCCCTTTACTCTCTTTTGGAATGGTGATGTTATAGACTATGGGGACTTTTGAAGTCGGGCTGACTGCATTTTTTGCACTATGATGTGGCTACAAGCCTACAAGCCAGGGAGTGGAATGTGGTGGTTTGAATAACTTCATTGGTTTGAGTGTTTGGTCACCAGAGAGTGGCACTTTTAGGAGGTGTGGCCTTGTTGGAGGAAGTGTGTCACTGAGGGTAGGCTTTGAGGTTTCAAATGCTCAAGCTACACCCAGTGGCTCACTCTCCCTGCTGCCTGTGAATCTGGATGTAGAACTCTCAGCTTCTTCTCCAGCACCTTGTCTGCCTGTGCCCCTCTATGCTTTCTGCCACAATGACAATGGACTAAACCTCTGAAGCTGGTAAAAAAAATTTTTTTTTTAAATAAGAGTTGCTGTGGTCATGGCGCCTCTTCATAGCAATTGTACACTGACTATGACAGTTACACTGTAATTTGAAGCCAGTCTGAAACAGAAGACTCCATTAAAGAAAAGAGAAGAGAAGAGAAGGGAAGGGAAGGGGGAAGGGGGAAGGAGGAAGGAGGAAGGCGGAAGGAAGGGGGAAGGAAAGAAGGGAAGAAGGGAAAGGAAGAAGGGGGAAGGAAGGGGGGAAGGGAAGAAGGAAAGGAAGGGAGGGGGAGGAAAGGGGGAAGGGAGGGGAAGGGGAAGGGAAGAAAGAGGAAGGAAAGGGAAGGGAAGGGGAGGGAAGAAGGGAAGGAGGGTATCGGGTTAGCTATTCTCTAGGCCCCAGCAGAGAGAGAAGGCCTAGAATGTGTGTTGTCGAAGGTGACCCTCAGAGTCCGCCATCAGTCTGATGCTGGCTGTCAGTCTGTGAGCCAGTGTGTTTCCCTGCTGTGCAAGCTGGAGCCAGCGCCCTGTTCTTCAGCACTGAAATCTCCGTGCTCGCACGTGTGAGCGCATCGCAGGACTAGAGGATCACATTCACTCCGCATGAAAGGAGAAGTGAGCCCTTGAGGTGGAATGGCCGTTGGCTTTTCTTTCTCAAAGGAATGAGACAGTGAAACATCTTGTAAGACGATCTTAAACCTGGTATCACAAAGCCAAGAAGGGGGAAATTATCCACAACAACAACAACCTTCCCCCTTGTTTTCAAAAAACAGAAATGTAGCTCAATAGTAAACCAAGCTTTTATTAACATGTGCGACGAGAGAGAACAATAAAAATTTTGTTGTTTTTTGTTTGTTTGTTTTGTTGAGACAGGGTTTCTCTGTGTAGCCCTGGCTGCCCTGGAACTACCTCAGCCTCCTGAGTGCTGGGATTAAAGGCATGCGCCACCATACCTGACAACGTTATATTTTTCTATCTTCTTGAAGTCTTTAAAAAAAATAGATTTATTTATTTTGTGTGTATGAGTGTTTTGTCTGTATGTCTTTCTGAACAATACAGAGTGCCTGTAGAGGTCAGAAGAGGGTGTCAGATCCCCTGGAGCTGGAGTTACACATGGTTGTGAGCTGCCATCTGAGTGCTGAGAATTGAACCTAGGTCCTCTGCAAGAGTAACAGGCACTCTGAATCACAGAGCAATCTTTACAGCCTTCTTAATCACGGAGCCATCTTTCCAGCCTTCTTTCGCAAATCTTAATATCTTACTATCACAGTTAATGCTTGTAGAGTGAATAAGCAAAGACAAAGGCTTTCTTGATGGTTTCAGACGTCACCTGTTCTCTTGTTTATGTTAACCTCCCCAGCCCACTGGGGTTGTGGAGCTCAGCCTGAACTCCCCACTTTTGCCTGCGTTCTTTCTTCTTAGGCTAGATCTTCCCAGCTCAAGGCCAGCCCCCCACCCCCAGTTATCCTCTTGTCTCCCTCATTGGGAGGAACACACTGAGGTTACCTCACCTTTCCCAATCATGTGGGTTCCACAGGCTCCCGCAGTTGTGTTCTCTCTGTCTCTCTCTCTTTCTGCTTTTCCTTCAGTAGGATGACAGTCTACCCTTTGAGGTCAGGTGGCCTAAACCGCATCCTAGGACCTTGTTTTCCGTAGAGGAGAGCTCAGTGTCTGCTCCTGGAGTCCGAAGCAGCAGAGAAGCTGGAAAACCTGCTTCCGGGAAGTAGCCAAGCAGCATAGGTGCCGGACGAAGTCATTCCAACCAGAGCAGGTGATTCCCTCTTCTATTCTTATTATTTCTTTTTATTACAGTAACATAGAGTTTGCCATTTGCGTGTGTACCTCCGAGGCACTATATATACCCATAATGTTGTATACCCATCATCTATTTCCGGAGTGTTTTCATCTTCCCTCAGTGACGTCCTGTTTCTGCTTCCTAAAGCTTCAAGCAACTACTTCTCCCTTCTCTTCGTGCTTCTAAGTGTGACTCTTGTGGGTGGCTCATGTTAACACAGCACGAGATGTTTCTCTTTTGTTCTTGTCTTTTGGTCTTTTGTTTTGAGACAGAGCTTTACTGATGTAGGCCAGGCTATCCTGGAACATAGATAGAGCTGCCCAGAACTCATCGTAATCCTCTTGTCTTGGCCTCTGAAGTGTTGAGATGAGAAGCGTGTCACTAAATCACCACTGTCTTCATCCCCGGTCCCTGTTTCCTGGCTTATTTCACTTAGCACGATGCCCACCACGTTCATCCATGTTGTAGCATGTGCGTCCTTTTTAAAGGCTGGATAACAACCCACGTTATGTGCACCCTCCATTTTGTATGTGTTCCTGTGTCACAAGGGGTGCTTGTACTATGTGAGTATCGCTGCTGTGAACTTGGCTACACAAGCGACTGAGCCCTTGCCTTCAAGTCTTTTGACTTTATGACCGGGAGTGGATCGCTTGGAGCCTCCCGCAATTGTGCCTGTAACTTCTTAAAGGGCCGCCATACTGGTTTCCACAATGGCTTTACCATCCTCTCTCTATCCCTTCTGTTTTAGAGCTGGAATCCATCTTCTGCCACAGCTCTCCAACATCCCCCGTTCATCCCCCCACACACACTCCGGTTCACCTCCCCCGCTCAGACACCCACCCTGTGCAGGGAGCTGATGTGCCTGTCCTACTTATTAGAGAAACAAAGTTGCATTAATAGTTAAAAGTGTGGTGTTGCGCTTGGGCCTGGCAGTAGGTGATTGATGGCCTCCATTACACCCCATTAGATATTTTATTCTTGTTAAATGAAGAGCAGCCAACTTTGTCTAGTATTTTTAGTTCCCTCTGGTCTTATTGGTCCGATCTATTCTTCAGGATGGTCTGTAAATGGCCACATATGGCTGAGTGTCTGCAGGACGGATGGCCGTGCAGCTGGCGTTCATTGGCCACCAATTTACCCTGGCCCCTTCATTGTGAGCCTGACAGCGATGGGGAGCCTTGTAGATCTAACCAAATATATCTATTTTCTAATTGTCTATTTATCACCTTCTGGGGATTTGCGGGCCTCCTATCTGAAGGCAAAGGGGGGACGGCCTTGAACAATGATCCTTGTCAAGGCCCTCGCTCGCTCTAAATTAGGGCCTAGTTGCTAAATAACTAATTTAGTCTTGCTATCAAGCTGAAAAAGTGGGTATTCAGCGCAAAGTGCCAGCTGGGGAATTGATTATGTCTTCTCTCAGCGAGCGAGCGAGATAAACCTGCAGCCGCTGCCACTGTGGAGGGCTGGAGACAGTTCCCTCGGGGCGGCGCAGCTCAGGACTAGCCATGCCGGGTCCCCGTCAGGCAGCGGAAGTCTGGGGCACAAGCCTTGTCCATGGCGTCCACGGGAGACTGCTCCCCACACTCCCCTCCCGGGCTGCCCCTGCTGCTTGGAGCTGTGGGGACCAAGGTGAGATTGAGGGAAGGGAAAGGAAGGTCATGCTGACAACCCTAATTTCCAATTAGAGTGAGTCTACTGAAGGTGGGCCAGGCCAGGGATGTGGGCAAGAGGAGGAGAGGAAATAAACTGGACAGAATGGACATGGGAAGGTGTCTGCCAGTTTGGGGTAGAGAGGGGGTGGTGGTTTCAGTCTGAGGAATCCCATGATGGCATCCCATGTTTGTTTCCTCAGCTTTCTCTTCTGCCAGGCTCTGTGCCAGCGGCCCCCAGACCTGAGATCTTGCATCCTCTCAAATTGCCAGGCCCAGCAAATTCTGCTTGGATTTGTCCCTTGAGAAAAGGAATTTTAGAAATGGTGTCTCTTGCTGGGTATGGTGGGGGAGGCCTTTAATCCCAGAACTTGAGAGGCAGAGGCGGGAGGGTCTCTGTGAATACACAGCCAGCCTGGTCTACATAGCAAGCCCCAGAACAGCCAGGAGTACTCTTCCGTCTCTTCGCCTATAAAGACCTGGACACTGCAGTATCAGGAATGAGGTCATAGTTAACTGTAATTAATCCAGAATTCCAAGCACAGGGCTCATGGAAGGACTAAGACCTCCCTTCAAGCGCGATCCTTTGCAGACAGGGAGACTACCCTTTCGTGTAGTTGTTACCTGGCAGCGACAACTTCAAAGGAGAAAGGCTTATTTGGGCTCACAGTTTCAGAGGGTCTCAGTCCATCGCAACAGGAAAAGCTTGGCATAGCAGCTGCCTCTGTGGCAGTGGGCACAGGGAGTAGCAGCAGCTGCTCACGCAATGATGGATCAGGAAGTAAAGGGCATGCTGGAAGCAGTGGCTGAACTACCAACATACCCTGCTTCCTTTCACCCCATCACATCTGTGAAGGTCCATAGACCTCTCGATATAGAAATGCCATCTGGGGAGCGAACATTCAAGCCAGGCACTTGTTGGGGATATCCTAGATTTAAATCAAAACAGAAAAACCAAGATTGTGGTTCTCAACATAACCAGACCATTGATAATGTAATTTTTAAAAAGAATATTTCCTTTAGTATCTTGAAATTAAATTCATAAATACTCCATTTATTTACATAATTTAAAAATCAATATAGCATTTTTATCTGCCACCCAATGTCAAAGTAGAAGTAATTTTAATAAAACAATATGCACTTCAATATTGAAATGTTTCATTATTGCTCTATAAGAAAGCACAGTGAAGCATTAAGGAGTTTTAACCTTCCTTATGGTGAATATTTGAATCTAAGAGAAAGGAAGGCATATCCATGTGAATGCTGATGATATTTTCTCTCTCTCTCTTGTTATTTTGAAAAGAGGACTTTCAAAAATACTTTGTAGACAGAATCACTTCGAGGTTGTCAACCACAAAAGCACAAAGCAGACTTGGATGCCACAGACAGTGTCACCAGCTGTGATGTGAGCAAAATAAAACAATAAACACAATAATCTAGAAAAACAAAAACCAAAAAATTCTCTCAAAAACCCCTCAGTGTTTATATTGGTTTAACTCCTGGAAAGGTCGCTTGAGTGAAACCAACCTCACTACCCTGTGTATTCATGTGACAGCAGGACCTAGAGGACGTTTGTCAAAGTTCAAATGTGATTCGGTTGTGAGATGGGGCGCGTCTGGCGTCCCTTCGTCCTCTTCCTCCCAGTCACTGGCAATCAAAATATCTTCCTGGAGGCTGTCAAGAGGACTCAGTGGGTATAAGCACTTGCAACTCAAGTCTGGTGACTCAAATTAACCCCCCGAACTCACAGTGATCCGGCTGTGGTGGTGTACGTGGGTTCGCACACGGGTAGACAATGCTGAAGAAGTAGAGGCAGGGGACCACCAGAACCCTCAGTGGGAGGGGAAAACTGGCTTCTGAATGTTGTTTTCTCACTTCCACATGTATGCAGTGCCACACACACACACACACACACACACACACACACACACACACTGAACACATATGCTCTAATACTGAATTAGCTACAGTAAAGGGTTCCTCTTAGGTACAGATCTATGGAAGGCTGGAGCCGAGCCAACCTGCCTCCCCAAGCCCACTGCAGCAGACGCACAGGCGGAGGCAATCCCAAGCCCTCTGCTGTCTTAAGCCGCCCTAAGGCGTGGGGCAGCCCACCCGGCTGAGGTGCCCTGCCACCACAAGCCGTCCTGACGCCCGGCGAGCCATGGCGGCCCACTGCTGACCCTCCCGCCTTGCAACAGAGAGGGATCCGAGTGACCCACTGCGCCCCCCAGGAGCTCTGTTTAGAGGCCAATTAAACACACAGCAGCCACTTGACTTGCTGTCAGTTCCTCTTCCTGCCTCAGGGCAGTCAGCCCTTCCCGGCCCTGAGGCTGTGGAGGCAGGAGAAAAAATGGCTGCAACAGCCTCAGCAGGAGCTGTCCGTGGTGTCTCTTCCCGCCTCAGCCTACGGCTATGGGAACCCACCTTTCTCCCCGCAGAAGGCCTACTGCCGCCGTGGGAGCCGTCCGTGATGACGACGGCCTTTCCTGCTTCAGCCTGCCGCCTTCACAGTGGACTCTTTGTACATTTTGGACACTCTATGTAGACTTCATAATCCCTCAAGGCAGAAAGCGGCCAGACCTCTGCCTGGGGAAGCTCCAGCAGCCCAGCTCCTCCCTGCAGACCTGTAACTGTCATCTCCAGTCCCTCAGCAGGACTCACCCCAGATAATGCAAATTTGAAGTGAAAAGTTTGGACAAAAACCGACCAATCGCTAAACCAGGAAAACTGACCAATCCCTGAGCTCTCCCAAGCTCAGGACTTGAAATCCCCACACATCCACACTCAGGAAATCGCTGCCCTAGAAAGCTCTGCCCCCTAAGAATTCCTGTACAAAGGCCGTGTTTGCCTCTGCTGCCTTCTCCCAGGAACAGAGGCAGCCACTCCCGATTTGTCCCTCCAAAAAAATCTCTTTTAAGAGATTTCCTGCCTGCTGTGATTCACCGGTTGGAGGAAGAAGAAAAGAAAGAAGAAACAAAGCAGTAGAGCTCAGACTCCAAAGCTCCTCAACTCATCAGGGTTGGGGTAACCTCCCCCGGGAGCTGAAATGTCTCTGCTGAGCAGGCCTCCTCTCAGAGCTGTGAGGTTCCTGGGCTCCTGTGCCTCAGGATACCCTTGGGACAATATCCCACCTCAGAGCTGGGATACCTTCCCAGCCCTCAGAGCTGTGACTTGGATTTGTGGCCTTAGAGTTGTGGGTTTTCTGGACACCTTCCCACCTGATCAGGAAGGCAGGCCGGCAGGTCCAACCAACAGTAACAACAATCTGTCCTACTGGCGTCAGAGAAGTACATAAAGGACAGGTTGGTAAGGGTGTGGTGGCATACACCTGTCACCTCAGCACAAGAGACAGGAGGAGTCCGGCAAGTTCAAAGCCAGCCTGAGCTACGTAGTAAGATGCTGGATCAAGACAACAACAACAGCAACAGAGGCAAGAAAATAAGTAACAGTAATTGCAGTGATCAAAATAAGATTGCCCTGGTTTGCAGGGGCGTGCACTGGCAGCACACCTGGTTAGCAATGAGGTGCTGGGTTTGATCCTCACAGTCTTGCCATGCAGTGCTGGAGAGCTGGAGAAGGCCCCTGGGCAGCACTGGCCAGCCAGCCTGGTCTACTTGGTGAGCTCCAAACCACTGAGAGACCTTGTCTCAAAAACCATGGTGAGTCTGGGCAAAGTGGCACACGACTTTAGTCCTGGCACTCAGGAGACAGGGTCAAGTAGAGTTCAAGGCCAGCCTGGTCTATAGAGCTTGTTAAGTCAGACAAGGCTACCCAGTGAGACTCTTGCCTCAAAAAACAAAGGTCGACAACAAAACGCTGAGGTTATCCTCAAGCTTGTATGGGCACATGTGCACTTGCCACGAACATGCACTCACACAGAAGAGGTACAGATGGCCTTCTGTCTGTGACTGGAAGAGGAGAGCAATAGAGAGACACATGAACACACCAACCAAAACACAGAGAGAAGTGAACCTCAGAAATCATAGCTGAGGGGTTCCCAGGAATTAGAGTTGACTGTGATTCTCTTTTTATCCTATGTGTAATCAATGGCATCACTTTGTAATAAAAACAAACTACGAGACTTTTTTTTTTTTTAATTCTTGAGACAGGGTTTCTCTGTGTAGCTTTGGCTGTCCTGGACTCACTTTGTAGACCAGGCTTGTCCTCAAACTCACAGAGATCCGCCTGCCATAGTGCTGGCATTACAGGTGTGTGCCACCAAGCCTGGCTTCACAAACCATTTTTAAGATGCCATGCTGAGAGCCCTGTAACTTCGTGGGTGACCCAAATCTTTTCTTGCAATTTCATATGCACAGAGTTAAACATTGCTGTCATGCACTGTGCAGGAAAGCTGCGTCCTTCCAGGGAACACCTGGTTTTATGCTGTGTTCAGGGTCCTCCAAGCAGCCCAGGTTCTTCCAGACAGTGCTGATGAGGAAGATTCCAGGTTAGGGTCAATGTTTCCATAATTACTTCATGGTGGTGCCGGACATCAAGTGCAGGGCCTCATGCATGCTAGGCACTTGGTTTTCCACTGACCCACATCTGCAATGTCCATGACAAGCCTGTGGGCCGGCGTTGTTACTGGTAACGGTCTCTCTCTGTCTCTGCACACTCCCCACCTCTTTTTCAGACAGGTCCTGCTACATAGCCCATGCTGGACTGGTAACCTCTGGCTACCCAGTGCTAGGATAACAGCCGTCCACTGTGATACACAGCTGTGCTCCTGTGTCGTAAGTGGAAGAACAGAGCCTTAATCCTGGAATGCCTCACTGGAATCAGCTCTGAGCCACCAAGAAGTGTGTTACCAATGAGTTATTATTTATTTGTCAAGTTTGTATTTTTTTAATCATTGTTTTTTATTTTTTGAGGCAGGGTCTCAACTTGTCTGGTTGAGGCTGGCCTTGAACTTCTAATCCTCTTGAGTACTGTAATTAAAGGTACAAGCCACCATGTATGTCCCTAGTTCTATCAGATGGTTTACAGATCTTTATAAATTAAACAATTTTAACATGTGTTTGTGTGTATGTGTGTGTGTGGGTGTGCCTGTGTGCGCGTGCCCATGTACGAGCTTGTTTGCCTGTGGGCACATTCATGCCATAATATTCATGTGGCTATCTGAGGACAACCATCGGAGTCAGCTGTCCCCCTTCACCATGTGGGTCCCAAGGATTGACCTCAGATCATAAGCTTGGTGTCAGATGACATTACCAGCAGAACCATCTCTCTGGCCCTCATGTCTTCAAAACTGGAGCTAAAACTCAGCTGCTGAGGGTTTGCTTTGCCTTGACAGAATTCAGATAAGCAGCCCCTGCCATAGGGAGGCTCCTGCAATTCTCACGCCCAGGAAGCTTCTGCTGACTGTGGCATCTTCTGTGGCTTGGACCTGACGTGGGGCGGGGGAGGGGGAAGGATGGAAGCTACTGCCTTCCTGGTGGCTTCTATGCAAGTTGGATATCAGTGTACTGGGAAACAAGTCCCTGAAAGGCAGTCCAATTCTGGGGGTCCCGGGTCCCCACCCAGTATCTCTCAAAAAAGAGGCATGCTTCTTATGCCCAAGCCTTTGCTAAGCCCCTTGTGTTTCAGAACTTTCCCAAAATCACTTAATTTTGACCCACAAAATGCCATTTGGGAACAACATCTTCATCCAGAGTAATCTCAATCAGCACTCTGTTCCAAATGTTCAGAAAGGCCGTTCGCTGGAGCAAACAGAGAGAAGAAATCACTAAGCTCAGACTTAGTGATCTTTCCTTATAATTGTAAGCTTTGGATGCCATAAACAAGCCTCTTAAAGATCCCCTAACAAACAGTAGGCTGGATGGCCACTCTGCAGAGCTCATGAATAGAGAATGGGTGCTCGGGACTGCAGGTGTGATTTCCAGTGGCGGCCTCATCCGTGGATACAAAGTGCCTGTATCCTAGATGATTTAGATGGACGCTGAGAGGATGTGCCCTGGAAAGCCATGTGAGATGATATCAGAGCGGCTTTGCTGGTGACAAGGATACCACTGCCAAAGATGTCTTCAAAGAGGGAATACAATTGCTGCAGAAATTAATGTGAATGCAGAAAAGAAGAGAGGAATTCTTCAGAATGTGCTTGTCATTTGTGTAAGCCTCTGTGTTAATATTCATAAGATTTTATAATTCGAGCATATTAATTTATGGTCACTGTGCAGGTAAGATAAATATATTTTCTGTAAAGGACTTTAAATGTGGGTAAAGCTAAAAATATTAATTAAAAATTATGAGTAGATTTTTGGGTGATCTCATTGGCAGTCTGGAAAAACTCACACAGTTAAGTTTAAAAACAAAATGTTCTAGAGGGGCTTGCGAGATGGCTTATCAGGTACAGGTACGCACGGCCAATCCTGATGACTTATGCCAGAGCTATAGGACCTATGTGGTTGGTGTAAAGAGAGAATAAACATCTGAAATTTATCCTCCAGCCTCTGTATGCGTATCTCCCCCATCATACAGACTATAGAAATCATTGTAATGCAGAAGGTGTTTTTTTTTTTTTTTTTAAGCTTCTTTTGGGAGGAGGGGCACTTTCTGTTGGGAAAAAAGCAAAGCTATCTCCATTTGGGGTTGTCACATGGTTAGGCCTGTTTGCTGTGGACCTACTATGTGTCAGGTACACTGTTGAATGCACAGAGAGGGATCCTGGATGGAGGAGAATGAAAGGTTGAGCCACTGGGGAATTCCCCCTGAGTGGGTGTGGAGAGAGCCTGACAGAGGAGGTGCCACACAGAAGGACACCTTTGGCCGGGCCAGGGAGGGAGGCAGATACTAGGTAGGCCTGATCTGGTAGCTAAAGAGCACCCTTCCCATGCACTGAAGTCCCCACCTCCGAGCCTGAACTCAGTTTCAGAGAGAAGCACAGAACAAGCACTCGGCAAAGGACGCGTCTCCTCTGAAGATCCCGCACCTCCTTTTTTAGACGTGCTGGTGTGTCCAGTGGGGTGAGTTGCGTCAGCGAGGTCAACCATTTTTCCTCAGTGGGGCCGAAAATAACTTTGAAAAATCTCTGCCCCTTCTTGAACATCTTAACACTAGCATTTAAGATGTTTTGTAACAATTAAAATAATTTCAAAGGCTGTAATGCCTAGCCTGTTATGAAAATAGATTTTAGAAGACTCCGATGTTGCTGTTTTAATTATTCCCAATAAAATCCAAACATCAGAGCAATTGGATACCACCATCCTTAAAAAAAAAAAAAAAACACAAATGAGCTTTTATTTAACAGTGGGAATTACATTTCCAATCCACTTCCCCCACAGTTTCTTTTTTTATCCCAATGTAATGTACTTTCATGCTTGAAAATCTTATTGATTTTCCCATCATACTTCTCTACAACAAAGAGATGTATATAAATTGGATTTAGAAAAAAATGTACCTCAACCATGAGCCTTTAAATTTAAAAAAAAAATTTCTTCTGGATTGAGTGGTCTTATTAAATACTAGAAACACAAGCTTGGTTTTAAAAAGTAACATAAATGTGCTGAAAAATGTATAGGAAATTATTAAACAGTTTAAAGTTTTGCTTTGTTCTGATGTGTGTGTGTGTGTGTGTGTGTGTGTGTGTGGTGCATGTGCACACACAAAACATGAGGAGGCCAGAAGGGGTCATCGGGTGTCCCCTTTTATTGCTCTCTGCTTGTTCTTCCCTTGGCGTGGGGTGTCCCACTGAATCGGAAACTTGTGGGTTATTTTGGGTAAGCTGGCAGCCAGCAAGCCCCTTGCTTCCACCCCAACTCCCAGAAACGGGGTTGTGAGACATCCAGCTATGTTTGAATGTAGGCACTGGGGATCTGAATTCGGGTGCTGATGCTTGCACATTAAGTACTCTTACCCACTGGGACATCGTCCCAGTTTTCCTTTTTTTCTTTTTTCTTTCTGGAAGACATGGTCTCACTCTCTAGCCTCCATTGGCCTGGAGCTTGTGGTGATCCTCCTGTTCTCTTCCCTCCAGGTTCTAGGATGACAGGTATGCACACTCCCCCACCCCCGGGTTAAACAGCTGAATCTTCTCAGACATGTTTATCCCGGTATGATGGATAAAGGCAGAACTGTCTCAAGCATCCATGCAGGCTTTGATCTCAAAATGCTAGGGAGAGCTGTCGTACAGACTGTTATGTCCGAGGCAAGCTCCAGAGTTTTAAAGTGGACACTCTATGTAATTGTATGTGGGATCCCTCGATGGGAGTGGGTGGGGTGGCGGTTAGAGCCCCTTGACTAAAGATGACACTGAGACACCATTTGTCAGGTTGTCCTTTTATGTGATGCTAGAGGCTCTGACCCAGCAGAACCAGGAAGCCTGTACTTTTAGCTACCTGGGCCAACTACCTAAGAAGAGTTCCACCCGGCCCTCACACCTGCCTGCTAAAGCCTGCTGCTGTCCATGGTTCTGACCAGTCTTTAAGCTGAGGTGGGTCTTTCTATCATTTGACAGGTCCTCTGGCCCTTGGTCTATTAGGCTGTCTGAGCCAGGACCCCAAACTCACAGAGCCCACTACAAAGCCAAGACCTTGACTGTGAGCCTGGGTGATGGGTCATTGCACATTTAAAAAGCACGTAACACCCCTACAGGTTCAGGACTCAACGATCGAGCAAATGGCCCAGTGTCTGCCTAATCTCAACCAGCCTGCCCCCAAACAACTTAAAGTAGGGTCTACCATTCCCATTCCACAGATGAAAAACCAGGAAGCAGAAATTAAGTGTTTTCTGAAAGTCACACGGGTATTCGAAGGAGGAAGCCTTTAAAACCAGTCTGGCTCAGTCTGGCATGGGAGCCTGAACTCCTTCCTATTCACTGTCTTTTTTTCAACACAGAAGGAGAGTGGAAGGCCAGGGGTTAGGACCATCTCTGATGCAGGCACTTTGCACACTGTCTATTTAAATCCCAACTATAGATTTGTTATAGACAAGTTCAATGAAGCCCAAGGGAATTAGCAGGAAGGTAGAGCTTGGCCTTGTCTCCACCCATTGCCAAAGCAAAGCCCTTTTCTCTTTCCTTGCCAGCCCTGTGCTCATAACCTAGCCCATCCCATGACTCTCTGAGTCTTTTTACATAAAACACCTAGGATTTTCCTGGCAAGAATAAGGGGGAAATTTGGTCTTTGAGTCTATTTGGTATGCCCATATTTCCCATAATTTTAATTTAATCCCCAAAATGCTTTGGATCCATGACCATGTGCCAGGTCCATAGAAAAGCACTGGTAAAGGCAGGCAACAGAGAAATGATGGCCCCCGACTCTCAGCTGGTGCCATTTGACATGCAACCATGCCTTAAATCCCCGTCAGCACAGAGCTGTGGGAGTTTGAGGTGACTCCGATAGGACAACCTGGAAAACACCACGAAGACGGCAGAATCTGAACCAGCCCAATACTGGTGGTTAGTTAATTCAACCAATATGTGCAGAGTAAAGCGAAAGGGCTAGGAAACGGCCAGGAAAGGGTCTCAGTGCAGGGCACGGTCTGGGCTGCTCACAGAGGGACTCCCAGATTCTGTCTGTGCAGATCTGTGAGCTTAGTAGCTTACCCAGCCATAAACTACCGTGCTGTTCATGGCATTAGCTTACCTTGTAAAAACAATTCCAACCAACTATGCTTTGTCTTCTCAGGGGATCGGAGCAAAAGTTGGTATCCATTAGTATTCATCCAGTTCACTCTCTTTCATTCCTTTGCAACTAGAAGTTCTGTGGGGAGGGGCGGGACTGATGACTGGGGTCCCCTCAGGACCTTTCAGACTTGAACCGTTGTGAATTTCACCAGACACACTGAAATGAAGTAAAACCTGAATTCCTCTGCCCCCAGCACAGCTCTGAGACAGCGGGAAGCAGGGCGCCCCCTGTGGTGAGAAACGGAGTCACCTCACCAGAGCCAGTCTGCTCTTTTGCTGAAGCACCAGCAGGTTGAAGTGGAGAGGGTTGACCGGGGAAGGACGCTGCTCCTCGCATGTCCCAGGCTGAAGCCACCATCTAAGTCCGCCTTCCTTTTGGGATGTGCGACTTCCGGGGAGATAACAGCCACTCCTGACCTCTCTCTATCCAACCTCTCCTGGAAACTGCTTTGCAGCCCAGGTTGGCCTGGACCTTCAGCCTCTAGGGTTCCTTTCCTTTTGTTGTCATTATTTTTCTTCCTTATGGGGCAAAATTGGAATTTCCGAGAAATTAAATACTGGAAGTTTTGTTGAGCTTCTCCTATGCACCAGGTGCTTCTCCTGGGAATCTCACCATGTTCTGCCCAGCGTGTGACGCTGGCTGCATCTTACCCGGAGGGAGACCGAAGCGTAGAAATCCGCCAGGGAGTAACACATCTCAGCTAGTCTTCGGTAGGCTCTATATTTGAACCCAGGTCTTCCCAACTCCAGAAGGTGTGCTCTCTACATGACGAGAACAAGCTTCAAGTCTCCTGCCTCTCTGAGCCAAGAAGCACAGACCACGGCAGATGGAAGCACGCGCCTTCCTTTGCTACTTGGCGTAAGGTCAGGTTCCTACCAAGCTGTGTGGTCTTGAGCAAGTGGCTCAGCCTCTCTGGATGTGAGGTCCTTCAGCTGTAGAGGACGCTCAGAGAACAGACGATTTCTCACTGATTCTGTACATGCCGAAGTCCTGGGCTTCAAATGCCACAGCAAATTAGGGGCTTTGTGGAGCCGCAGCCTATCCGATCATCTCCCGAACTTGACCTTTTCTTCAATTCACTTCATTATGCTCGTACTCATCAGGATGCGTTCTCATTTCATGGTTCCTATTTCAGTGCCTGCTCCTCTGGCTGCTGCATTTCCCCAGTATAACTTTTTGTTCCATTAATTTCAAAGGGCCATTTTGCTAGATCAGAGTGTTAAGACTCATTCACACCTCTTCCCTTCGTCTAACCAAGCACTCATCCATTTCTCCCGGAACTAATTGTATATGGTCCAGTAAGTTTATTGTTCAAATCTGTTTACACTTCAAGCTGCTCCACCAGCTCTGCTATGAAGTGGGGAGTCGATTGCCGATGACGCTTATTATATCTATTTCCCCAAGTTTTCCAGATACTTGCCTTCTTCCTCATCAGCAGCTGAGTTCATTTTTCAGCAGTTCTTGTCTTCTCTGTTAGAAGCAGATGTAAAAAGAGGAGAGCACACTTCTTGTTTCTCGTTTGCCTCTGCGTCCCCCAGGGCATGACAATGATCCGCCCTTTTCCTTTATACTAAGACTTTCTCTGTTAAAGTCTTGTCAGGTCTTTGGATGTCTCTCGGGCTGTGGAGGACAAGGGAGACCTGAGAGGTGGAAATGGGTGAGAAAGAGAAGCAAGACTGAAGCAGAACTCTGGTGGCCAGTGCAGGAAGAGAATTCTGACGTATTATATCCTCCAGCTGCTGGGTAGACCTGAGTCTACAGGATTCTGGACTCCTGGAAGGGGTGGGCATCCTGGGAGGATGTGACCTTGGCTTTCAGGGACTGTAGCTGTGGGTGGGTTCCTCCTCTGTCCCACCAGTTAGCAGCTGAGCCTAGGAGCACACTCCTTAATCCCCTGGCATGGGTCACTTGGAGACTTACTTCTTGTTCCTTTAGCTGATTGTTTCTAAGGTTTGCAGACCCCATGCTGTGGGCTAGAGAGAGAGCAGGGGGCAAAGTCTGTACCATTTCTGTCAGGTTAGGGTGACATATGTCCACTTATTCGTTATGTAAAGTGGACAAAGACTCTAAGAGAGGCGGCTGTGCCCTGAACTCTGGGATCTGTGTACGTCTCTCATGTGAGGGGTTGGGGGAGCGAGGCAGGAAGTGGGTGGGGAGCCTCACTCACAGGGAAGCTAGAAGGATGGAGAGGGGCGCCTGAGGTGTGTTCTAGTTAGTGAAAGCAGCCTGTCCTCAAGGATGTGCTCTCACTGGAGGGTGGATTCTCTGTCCCCAGATCTGATGCCCCGTCACTCAGTGTCCATGGCTTTGGTTTTGTGTTTTGGACTGAGGAGGTGTTTGCAGAGAAACCACGGGATGGCACTTGAGAACCTTAGCACACTGTTGCCATGTTTGTTTTGTTGACAAATGCGATTTGGCTACCGTGGCCACACGTCAGATTTTATTGAATAGCCGATGCCATAGATGAGTTGTACGCTGCATAAGTGTTGACTTATAAAGGAGAAACTCGCTGTCAGGCACACTCAGCTGTATGTCAATTCCAGAGACATTAGGATGTAAGAAAAACCACTTTAGAGTCAACAGTCAGATCCATGCTCAGGCCTCTGCTGCGTGGCAGCTTCTTGCTTGGTTCCACTTGCAGCTCAGGACAAATGTCCAGGTAGACGACCTTCTCTAAAATTCCCGCAGTCCAAGCAGGTAAGTGTGTGATAGGTTCCTTGAAGACTGAAGCAAGTATCCTGCAGGAAGCTCCTTAAGCAGGAAGGGAAACAACTCAACATGTTTCCTGGAAGTCCCTGAAACCGACCAGATTCACCAGGCCCCTCCCTCCTGGAGTCAGCAATAAAGCTGCTGTGAGCCCCACTTACACGAGCAATGCTAAAAAGTACACTCTTGAGAGCTGGGGGCGGTGTGCACACCTGTAATTCCAGCACTCAGGGAGGCAGAGGCAGGGGGATCTCTGAGTTTGAGGTCAGCCTAGTCTACAGAGCAAGTTCCAGGACAGCCAAGAAACCCTGTCCTAAAAGGAAAGAAAGAAAGAAAGAAAGAAAGAAAGAAAGAAAGAAGGAAGGAAGGAAGGAAGGAAGGAAGGAAGGAAGGAAGGAAAGAAAGAAAAAAGGTTTTATTTTTGAGAGGCAGTGTGCTTTGTGTTCACAGCTTTCATGAGCGTCATCCATGCTGGGGTGGGCTTTGGTCGTGCTGCTGTCTGTGAGTCATTTCTGCTCCTGTGAGTGACCCCTCACCCATATTCCTGTACACACACACACAAGCACATGCACACAGACAAGTCAGACAAGGAATGCAGCCCTGGGGAGAATGCCACTTTTCAGTTTCAGACAGGGAAGGTGGAAGCTGGCTAGAGTTCTCTTAGTCGGGGGAGGACTCTGCTCAATGACAGTCGACCCAGTGACACAGTCCCTGAGCAAACACCCCTGAGACTCAGTGGGGTCCAGTGACAGCACCTTGCCTGGCTCACCCCTGTGCTCACTTCTATTTTTTCACAGGAGTGCAGGTTTTCTCTTCATTGTGGTTCCTCACAAAAGCCCATTTGCTAGGCTCCAAGTACATTTCTCCTAAGGACTCTGTGTGTGTGTTATTGTTGTTGTTTTCTATGTAGCCCAGGCTAGCCTTGAATTCACAATCCTTCTGCCCCAGCCTTCTGAGTGCTGGGGTCACAGGCATGAGATGAACCACCGCAGCTTCAGGGAACTTTAAGGGCCTCTCTTGGACAGCCAGTATGTTTAAGCATGCTTCAAAGAAGACCCTAGAATGTGAGGCTGTGGGCAGCCTTGCCTTGTGTGGGCATGACTGATGTCAGCTCCAGGGACAGTGGTAGCTTCTAGCCAGAGTGCTGAAGCAGCATGGAGTTAAGTACTTAAGAAGGAATGCAAGGCTAAGGGCACTGTCACAAGGCTAAGGGCACTGGTCACTGGGAGACTCGGCACCAGGGCACTCAGCTTTCCGGGTCGTTCACTCACTGTGACTTGTGGGGATAACAACTCAGGGGATAGCTCAGCGTGGGCCACAGCCCAGGGTCCCTCTTGCTGGAAGTCTGACTGCTTCTGAGGCCTGGGGACAGGACCAGAAACCCATTCTGGGAAGAAAGGCAGAGCGTCTCTTCCGGCTGGTGTAGGGTGGGCTGGAGAGCTGACGCTACCATTAAAAAGGCACGTGATTGCTGGTGTGCGTTTAAAAGACTCCTGTATTCCCATTTCTTATCTTGATCTCCCTACTCCACCCCAGTCCCTTCCAACCCCCCAACACCAGGTAGGAAGAGAAAGGGATAGTGGGAGAGGGGGCACAGTTCTCTTAGCTTCTTCTTGCTGGTCAGGTTCATTAGGTTCCTTGGAGCCAGTCCAATCCTCCTTTCAGGAGACCTCAACTTCTTGTCTCACAACAGGAACTAGAGCAGCAAGGGGGAAGCAGGAGCATCCTTGTTCTTTCTAGGACCCTCATTCTTTGGGCTCTGGCATCTATTCTCTCTGCAGAGTCCTCAGATTTAAACTATCTGCAGCTGGCAAAGACACAGACACACACACACACACGCACACAGACAAGTCTGACAAGGAATGTCAGAGAGCAAAGAGCTCTTCTCAGAGCCCACATGAGGCAAATAGTCTGCTGCTGTGGACAATCTGCATCCGTCCCTCATCCCATACCTGGGACCAAAACATAAACATATTTATATCCACAACACATTATATCGGGTGGGTGGTGCAGGCCTTTAATCCCAGCACTCAGGAGGCAGAGGCAGGCGGGTCTCTGTGAGTAAAGGGCATGGGGATGGGGAGGGGTAAGGAGAGGGAGAGGAAAAAGGAGGGAGGGAGGGAGGGAGAGAGAAAGAGAGAGAGAGAGAAAGAGAAAGAGAGAGAGAGAGAGAGAGAGAGAGAGAGAGAGAGAGAGAGAGAATGCTGGGATATGGGTAGTGGGTAAAATGCATTCTGTTTAAGTATGACGACCTGAGTTTGATACTCAGTGCTAGCCTGGTCTATAGAGCAAGTTCAAGGACACAAATAAACCCTTTATTAAAAAAACCAAAAACAACAATAACAACAACAGCAAAACAAAAACAAAAAATATCTAAAACAACAACAAAACATTATTGGTGAATCTTTCTTTCTTTCTTTCTCTTTCTTTCTTTCTCTTTCTCTTTCTTTCTTTCTTTCTTTCTTTCTTTCTTTCTTTCGTTTTTGTTGTGATCTCCACTATTTATTTGATCCATTTTAAGATCAATGAACTAAAAGAGAATTACACAATTCATGAACTTCTACTAATAAGTGCATTTCTTATTTTTGTCATCTCTCATTATTCAGCTTTCATGTTTAGTCACTAGAAATATGGAGTGAGAATAAATGGTTTTAAAATATTTTTGAGTTCCAGTGATTTTTTTGAAGGACAGAAATCAGCATAGAGATTAAACACAAAATATTTGACATGGAAGTCTCAAATATTACTCATTGAAGCAGTGTCATTTTTTGAAGAAAAATTCCTTTTGCTAACCTAATTGAGCCCTTATTCCTTAGCTTAATTTTTGTTAGAAATGGTTGTTTTTATTTTTCCTTGAACAAAAATCCAGAAAAATACAAAAGGCAAAGGAAAGAACAAAACACAATGAAAATCTACCATCCCACAATCCCCCCAAACACCTTCCCCCTTAACCACAGCACAGGGCAGGAGTAAAGTCAGGCTCTCACACATTCTATTCTTCACTATTTAGTATTAAAATCATTTTGTTAGGGTTATTTCCTTCTAAAAGTGTTAAAGGTAACCGGGCATGATAGTGCACACCTGTAATCCCAGAATCTGTGTGGCAGAAGCCAACCAGGGCTTACAGAGCATGAACCTGGAGGGGTAGGGAGAGGACGAGGAGGATGAGAAGGGGGAGGGCCATGGGAGGGAGAAGACGAGAGGGGAGAATGCTGGGATATGGGTAAAATGCATTCTGTTTAAGCATGAGGACCTGAGTTTGATATTCAGAGCTCTTGTGAAAGTCAGGCCTGTGAGCTTATGCCGTTAGCTGCAGCTCCTGGGATGAAGAGGCAGGTGGATCCAGCCCATCTTGCTGGCCAGCCCATCTGGCCAAAGCAGTGAGCTTCAGTAAGGGACCTTAAAAATAAGGTGGAGACGCCATGAAGCAAAAACACACCAATATCAACTTCTGTCCTACACATGCGCCTGCATGAGAGCGCACACCCCTCCGTGACATGGAATGTAAAAAGAAAGGTAAATTTTAAAGTTGCACACACATACACACTACATACTTCAAGCTTATCTGTGAAGATGAAAAGACAAAAAATTCAGGTTGTAATTAGTTTATATTGAATTTTTATTACATTATTTTAATAAAGTTAGGATTTAAAATTTAATTTTAAAGATTTGATTAAATCCAATTAAATATTAAAAAGAAAAAAAAAAAAACCTGTGCCGTTTGATTGCTGAGGCTCATCTAGTTTTCAGTACCGTGCCTTGTGTATATTATGCCTGGACTTAAATGTGTAGGCAAGGCTGAAGTGAATTGTTTGCTGGTGCAAAACAGTTCTTAGCCCTCTCGTGAGGCTGCTGTGAGCGCTCTGCCAATTAACAAGTAGCTTTGGCATCTGAATTAGAACCTGAAGCAAAACAAGGAGCTGGACCCTCGGCAATTCTGCGGTGTAAGAGACTCGGGCATTTCATGCTATCTGATGGGAGCCGGTTGACAAATTAAGCTGTCTTTTCTCTCACGTGCGTGAGCGTGTCCACTGCTCAAACCTCAGTAGTGACGCAAGCCACAGAGGGCCACAGCACTGGGATTTGGTTCCCCTTTGTCTGGAAGACAAGGCTGGAGCTAGAGACCTGTTTTCTGGCGCTGGCTTTAAGGGTTCCGGGATGCAGCAGTGACACCCCAATATTAGGAGCAGGAGACCCAGCCTTCTGAATCAGATGCGTGAGAAGCATCCTTACCTGGGGCGATCAAGGCAGGACCACACTCACTCAGACCTGAGGGCTAGTGCTATACACATACATGCACAGTTTAAAACACACGTATGTCAGCCCCAGCCACCCTCTCGCCTCTGCCCCCTAACTGCTGGAGTCATCGCCATGCCAGCACTGCCATTTAATGCTTCTAGATAGGCTCTGGGAAATCAAAACTCCAGTGCTCTTACCCACTGAGCCATCTACTTAGTACCAAGGTCTAATTTTTAATTAATACTAATTAGTATGTATCTTTGGAACCATGAAAAAATACGTATGTGGAATTTGAAAATACTACAAATGTATGAGATGTTATTTCTTGTTTTCCAATATGATCATTTTCTTTTTAAAAAACATTTTATTGTGTTTCTTTGTGAATTTCACATCATGTACCCCAATCCCATGCATCTCCCCATTTGGTCATACCTACCCTCCACCCTTGCAACCTGCCCCCCAACAGAGAAAAATAAAATCTCATTGTGGAAGCTGTAGTGTATCACAGTGGGTCCTTCAGTATACTCTTTCGTCCATACTTCTTTGCTTGAAAATGTTCATTGCAATGACTTGTTGGTCTGGTATGAGGCCTCTGGCTTCTGCCACGTTATCGATCACTGCAACGCCATTGGGACTCCTTGCAGATATCCCGCTGTTGCCCTGTGTCATGGAGATCTTATAGTTTTGTATCTGTGGGACCTGCTCCTTCATGCACTCTAGGTGTTCATGGATGGGGTAGATGTTGGGGTGAGCCAATTCAAAGCCCTGGACCTGAGCCTGAGAGGTATCCGAGCTGGCCAGCCCTCCAGCTCTTCTGAGGGCTCAGAGCCAGCTCACCAGCAACTCCCAAACCAGTTCAACCATGCTGCATAGGTGAGGTGCAGGGCTCACTCTCCTGAGTGTTGCAGCAGGTGAGGGACATGGCCAATTCTCCCGCTCTCATGACCCAGGGCCAGCTCTCCCACCTGCCGTAAATGACGAGGGATGAGGGAGGGGAGGAGGGTGTTTCTCCCTTGTCTGCACCATTGCTCAGCGGACAAGAGACAGGGCCAGCTCTTCTGCGCTCACGCCTGGGGCTGTCTCACCCACAACTCCACATCCAGGGTCAAGCTCTACTGTGCTGCCCAGGTGAGGGGTAGAGACAGCTCTCATGCCTGACAATGTACATGTCACTGCACTGCAGACTAGTGGTGAGGCCTGGTCACCCTCACCCACCACCAGGGTCGGCTCTGCTGTGCTGCCCAGGTGAGGTGTGGGACCTGATCTCCAGAATGCTGCAGCTGGTGAGGAGCAGGGCCAGCTCTCCTGCTCTCATGACCCCAGGGCCAGGTCTGCTGCCTGCCAACCACAGGTGGTGAGAGGTGGGGGTGGGGTAGAGTATCTTTCCCTCATCCATGCCACTGCACAGAAGGTGAACGGTAGGGCCAACTCTCCCATGCTCACCCCAGGTGTGGGGCCATACTGCAGATGGCTGAGGTCAGAATCAGCTCTCCTGCCTTCATGCCTCCAGGGTCAGCTCTCCCATGATGCCCAGGTGAGGGGTGAGGATATCAGTATGTCCCTGCCTACCCCCCCCGGACCCCCGAAGGGCAGCAGCCTAGACCAGAAACGCCTGCCTGGCCTTTGATGCCAAGAGACCTCTGCTGCTTCAGGGTCACGGACTCAGGCATGGCTCCTGTTGGCAGCACAGGCCAGGGCCCCACCATGGTCCCAGGTGGCATCACTGGCTGGCTACTCACATCAAACTGTCCCTTGCTACCTTTGAGTCTCCAGTTCTGCCTCTCTTCATTGTGCCCACATCCTTCTGTTTCTCCTTCTCTTCCATTTATCCACCATTTACTTGCTCCTCTTAGTGGCGCCCAGGGTCTCTGAGTGTCTGGGGTTGTCTCAGGAGTGCTATGTTCCACTATGCACTGGGCAGGGTTCATCTTGGGCACGGTCTGCTCCCCCAGGCCTGTGTGGTACTGAACTGGTGATCATCTAGCCTAGCTTCCAGTCTGGGCTTCCTGGTACCAGATGGGTGGTTGCATCAGGCTCTCTCTTTTCATGGAATGTTTCAGGAAATGTTCACAGGTCAGAACACTGAGTGCAAACACAGCCTGTCTCTTCTCTGCCACAGTAGCCACATTTGCAATGCCTCTAGCGTAGGATGATCATTTTCTTTATAAATATTTGTAAATACTAAAATTTTAGCAATTGTACAATAGCCCATAAACTGGTGTCTAATCATTTATTAATCCAGCCCTCTTTGGGCTTCCAAGTCTCATGTTTGAATTCTTTCTTATAAACAACACCACAGCAAACAGCCTCACTTAACCCCTGGGGTGCTTTCTGGAACTGACATCACTAGGTCGAAGGGAAGACTGTAGTTGGCAGGAGTTTGAATCTTTGGGATGGGGCCCTGGAGAGGGACACCTTTTACCAGAACTAGAATTGCACCAGGGGGCCGTGGCTAGAGGATTGGGCTCTACCCTTGTCATGGGGTTGCACAAGCTCTTCCCTCTGTCTGGGCCTCAGTTTCTCCCTCTGTACAAATAGGAGCTGGACTAGCAGCTTTTACACAGTTCTGGTGAGGGGAAAAGCCAGCTTGCCACACTTCGCGCTTTCTGTCCTTGAGACAACCCTGCATGTCCTCAGATCACCCAACGCCCTATAGGAACACTGTGACAATCCCCTGGGTTTCTGCTTCATTTCATTTCAGTGCTCCCAAACGTCGCATTGACTTCCCTCCTTTGTGCCACGGCTTTTGGGAGCTGGTGGTTTTGTCCTTAAGGAACGCCCAGGTGTCTTAGTTTGTTTTGACGAAGACACCATGACCAAAAGAAACTTGGAGACAAAAAGGTTTGTTTGTCTTACATAGGCCGATCAGAGTCCATCACTGAGGGAGACCAGTACAGAAGCTCAAGGCAGGAATCGGGAGGCAGGAACTGAAGCTGAAGCCAGACAGGAGTGGTGCTTCCTGGCTTGCTATCCATGTGTCATATGACTCAGGTCACCTGCTCAGGGGTGGCACCACCCACAACGGGCCAGGTGTTCCCATATCAATAACTAAGCAAGAAAATGTTCCCATTCCCCACTTGTCACCAGGTCAAGCTGATGGAAGCAGTTTCTCAGCTGAGGTTTTTCTTCCCAAGTAACAAGTTTGTGTTCAGTTGATAAAACAAACAAACAAACAAACAAACAAAAAACTGACCAGGACAACTGGTTACAAAGGGCAGAAGAATTGGCCACCTTTTCAACCATGGAGCTCAGAGGCACACAGAGAGACCTTCTGAATGTTTAGCTATTTGACTCTTAATGAACCTTTCAACTTACCGTTATCTGAAAGATTCTCAAATCCATGTGCACTAGGCTGAGTAGTGTCAACCCTCCCCCACTTCCAAATCCTTCATCTAGACTATGTGAATGTGACATCGAGTCTTGGCAGACATAATACCTTAAGATGATGTCGTGGTGGAGGATCCAGTGATGACGTCCTTCTGAGGAAGAGGCCCTCAGAGGCCGAAGGGAAAGCCATGATGGAGGTAGAGACTGGAGTGGAAATGACATATTGTGCCAGAAGCCACTGGAGGCTGGGGGAGGCAAGCAGAACCTTCCCCTGAGGAGGTAAATTAACGTGGCCAGCAGACAGACACCTTGAGCATAGTCATCCAGGACTGTGGGGCAGGAAGTTCCAGTTGTATTGACCTGTGCGGTAAAGCAAACTATAAAGCAGTGACTTTATAGTGAAGGCGCCAGGCGTCTTACAGTGCAGGTGTGCATCTGCCTGGGTGGAGCTGAAAAGTCTCACTGTTGCCTTCTCTCAGCTGCTGATTGGTCAAGAGCCTGGACACTTTGTGTATAGAACTTTTTACATGGGCTTTAATGGGGTGTGTGTGCACATCTCCTGGGGCTGCTCTAACAAACCATCAGAAACACGGTGGTTTCTGATGACAGCGGTGGGTTCTCTCACAGCCCTGGAGGCCAGAAACAGGGCTTGTCCTACTGGTTAGAAATAAAGGTGTGCCTCCCCAGGCCCCAAAAACTCTAGGGAGAGTCCCTGCCAAAGACTGCTTTGGTGGCTGCCAGCATGCCTAGGCTTGTGTTTCTTTCCCTTCAGCCTCTACCCCTGTGGTCACATTGTTATGATTTTCCTGCGATAGACATTCCTCACCCTTTCTTGTGAAAACATCGTGACTGTCCATCCGCTGAAGAGAAATAAGAAGTCTCTATCTCAGAATCCTAAATCCTTTATTTTGATCATTCCCACAAAGGCTATTTTGTTAAGGCAAGACTTATAGAGATGAGGATCTGATATTTTAGGGGCTTTTTCAGCCTGTAGTGAAGGTGATGTGTGTACAATGAGTCTTGGCAGAGATCCATTCTGTCTACCCCCCCTTTTGCAGTCATGATGGCAAGACACCGGGACGATGCGCCCTGTGCAATGACTTCTTGGGGAATGGTGAAAGATGGAGACATAAGTAACACTGACACAAGGCAGTTCTCAGGACTGGCACAGAGACACAAACTGTTACCAGGGACGTAGAGATGACAGGAGAATTCTAGTCCTCTGTGTGCTCCAGTTTCCTTAGCACCTCTGCTCAGATCCTCATATGCACCCTGGGGAGCCAGAGAAAGAATAATTACTATCACTATGACTGCTCTGTATTGTTTTAAAAGCGAGGATGTTCTGGCCAGCCTAGGACACGTGGAAGATACAGATACACAAAACCAAAATTGCCCAGTTGTCAGCCTCCTTGCCCATTGTCAGTATTTTAGTTTGTTGTTGTTGAGTTTGTTTGTTTGTTTGTTTGTTTTTGAGATAGGGCTTCTCTGTGTAATAGTGTAATAGCCCTGGATGTTCTGGAGCTTGCTCTGTAGACCAAGCTGGCTCTGAACTCACAGAGACCTGCCTGCCTCTGCCTCCTGAGTGCTGGGATTAAAGGTATGTGTCACTATTGTCTGGCTAATATATTTCTGAATACTATTTTGTTGTAACCTGATTTTAAGGAAACCAAATAATGAATATTTTTGCATCACTAATGTTTTTGTGAAACGGTTAAACCATATGTACAATATTCCATCAAATGTAATTTGGCTGTCCTGGAACTCCCTCTGTAGACCAGGCTGGCCTCGAACTCAGAGATCTGCCTGTCTCTGCCTCCCAAAAGCTGGGATTAGAGGCGTGTGCCATCATCCCCTGACTAGTTCCTAACTTTTTTACATCTTTGTTCAGATAGTCACTTATTTTCTCCAGACAGCTCCAAAATGTGGCACTGCTGTGGTAAAAAGCAAGCTCAATTTTGACAGAAATCTACCCTCTATGGGGGTCATCAGGCTGAATCCTCAGCAACACTGTTAGGGAGCCCTGTAACCCCCTACATTCACCAACACTGGCTCAGATCACCTTGGAACCGCCCACAGTTTGATTGTCCTCAACTGATTTGATCTGTATTTCTAAGACCATGAAGGATCTGAAACATTTTTTCTATGTCAGCAAGGCCCCTGACTCTGCATCTTTCCTGGGGAACTGCTGTCCTGTCCGTTGGCAGATTTGGGCATCCTTGACAGGCTTGAGGAAACCATCTTGTGTACTAGGATGGGGCATGGTTGGTAAGGAAGCTGAGAGGCAACGAAGGTTTGTGATTTACCCAAGGTCACACAGGCAAATGAACGCTGCGGCTGAGTCTCCGGCTCTGGGCTTTGGAGTCTGGTCCTCTCACACTTCGCCTGCTGTGTCACACTGATAGATGACCATC
Source organism: Meriones unguiculatus (assembly GCF_030254825.1). Lineage (NCBI taxonomy): Eukaryota > Metazoa > Chordata > Mammalia > Rodentia > Muridae > Meriones > Meriones unguiculatus. The sequence continues at coordinate 34,837,136 of NC_083351.1, forward strand.
TTCTATGGTTCTTTGGGAGGAACAGTCAAGCCTTCCTTGTTTCAATTTAGTCTTGGTTCTTAAAATAATCTATCCTGGAACATACAGTGGAGTTAGCAGAGGAAATGTGTTGTGCCATTTGTTGCTAAAGGAGCCAGGATGGGCTGTGACCCTTTAAGAGTGTGCCCTCCATTCTGCTAAGTCAGGCGCTGGAAGGCTGTGTGGGTGGCTAATGCTGACAGCCATGGAGGCAGTTAGTACCATGGCTGGAGGCAAGCTGGCTCAGCAGGCACAGGAGCACCTAGATCTCCCCCCTCAAACAGGGTCTGGGGGAGCCACCTGCCCACACAGCCACAGGCTCCAGAGATGTCCCAATCCTCCATCTGATTCTGCCCTGTTGGTATGTGTGTGGGGAGGAGCAGGAAACAGGGTATAGGAAAACCTGGGACCAAAATCTGGCCCTGTGTGGCTCTTTGTGAGACCATAGTCAACTCCCAGCTTCTCTCTTGTCCTGCTTGTTCAACAGGAAGGCAAAGCAGGAAGGAAGGTCTTCTCAGGAAAGTGCAGATGATCTCAGCTACTTGGGGGGCGGGGCTCTCCTCTCTCTTCACCTGACAGATTGTACCTCCATTTTGGGTGTGTGTGTATCTGTCAGTGCCGCAACTAGAGAGCTGGGTTTCCTGTGTTCCAGCTTCTGAAACTACAACCATATGTGTGGTGTGCTGGGGGAGGGGGAGGGGAGTGGCAACAGTGAAAGGTTTCTAAGTGCTCAGTGACCGAGGAGTTTCTGGAGGTGCTTATCTGTGTTGCTCTGCGGATTGCTAGAGCCTTGGTCCTGAACATACATGTGGACCTAGTTCAACCGCCCCCTTACACACACACACACACACACACACACACACACACACCCCAATGCTACCTGAAATACTGCGTCTATCGTATGTTAGGGACTGCAGTGTTCTATAATCAGAGAAATGTGATGGTTTAATTATGGAAAACAAGGACTCCTGCCATTCTTCAGCATTTAAGTATCAAATTAGTATATCTTTCCTTTGTGTTGTGTTAGGGGCTTGACTCTAAAAAGTTGCCGTTTGAGTTCCTGACTTGAGTCTCATAGAGATCATTCCATGAATTTTGGCTTGGGATTTGGACAGAATTTCCAACAATTTCGGAAACTGCCCTAAGCATATTTCTGCCATTTGTACTCCGTACTTATGCAAAGCAGCATTCTCAACACTTACAATTATCAAATCAAAATACTAATCAACTCTGAAAAATGGTAACGATGCATTATGTCCTACAATATCAAATATTCAGTCAGGATTTAATTCTTTCTGTAAAAATAAGCATATTCGTCTCATTAGTATGCAAATTTGCTTTTGTCTTTAACAAATGGTGAAATTACATGTACCAAAGAATTGCTTTAAAATACTTTTCTTTCTAATTTGTTATCAGCAAATGTTTGATTTATATACCTAGGTTTCTGAGTTTGCACACATTTCTTGGGTGAAAGGAGTCACAGCCAGAATAAGCATGGAAAGTCCTATCTTAGGAGATGCCCATCCTGTGGCCTCTTTTAGCCACTGTCCTGCAGGCCCTGAGGACTCGCACTTACAGTCAGTGGCTGCCTCGCTTCCTGGCAGATCTTACTGCAAAAGTGACAAAAGTCTCAGCCACCCTGGTTGTAAGGGATTCAAGAAAATCATCTGTTCTCCTCTCCTGAAGTACCATGGTGTTCCCTACGCCTCATGGTTGTTTCTATTCTGTCCTTCCCATGAAAGCTGTGTCCGTGGGTACTCTGCCAGGCTTGTGCCTCCCTGGAGTGCCCGGGGAAGAGTCCGGTTTCGTGCACTTTCAGAGCCCTCCAAATCCAACTAAGGCTTTTGCAAGCCCTGTAAGCCACTCAGCCTGACAACAGCAGAGTTCAGGGGTTCTCGGGGACCCCTCCAGCATCCAGCCTTCATTCTCGTTCTTTTCTTCAGGCCAGGGACTTTTAATATCCTCTGGGGCAGACATGAAGCTGGCACTAACCAACAAGGAATACCTTTAATCTTTTGTCCTTTCTCCATATGTTCTTCTCCCTGCCCCACTATTCTGGTTCTGATGAAATTACCTCATAATCTAGGTTGCAGTTTGAATAAAGGCTGTGGGCAGTGGAGATGGCTCAGTGGCTAAAACTGTGCATGGCTCTTCCAGAGGACCAGAGTTCAGATCCCAGCCTCCACAGCAGGCAGCCCATGGCTGCCTGTAACTCCACCTTCACCCTCTTCTGGATTCTGTGGGCACCTACACTCATGCACACACGCATAGGCCATGTGGATTCTTTTTAAGTCGTTATAACTTAACGAAAACTCTTCAGAGCCGGCTGGGCTGTTAGGTGTTGTGCTTGGTAGTTCTGGGTGCTTTTCTCACTGGAGGGGGCTGGCGCAGGCTGAGGATCTATCTGGCACAGAGAAGTCACCCATAGTGGGAGCATAGTCAGCAGGCATTTCATAGAGGAACAATGGTATTTTTCCTTTGAGGTATTGGTTTGTTGGCAAAGGCAGAGCCATTTTGAACCCTCTCCAATTCCCACCAGGCTTTCGATTTTCTGTGGGAGTATGATCCATTGAGCTTGTAGATCAGGAACCTTTTTAAGGATAGGTGAATCTGTAACATTATTGGCCTTTTTGCTCCTTGAGGAGATGAGGGTTGTTTTTTTTTTTTTTTTTTTTTTAACTCAAAGTCATGTTCATGTTTAGGATATTTAAAAATGCAATTTGGCCTTGAGGGTGGATCAAGCTGGGCTTTTGGAGGGAGGTCTGATGGATTCTGTTGTGGCAGACCTTTTGAATCACTGAAGGGTGCTGGCTGAATTTTAAAGAGAATAGTTTTTTTTTAATTTATTAATTCTTTTATTAATTACAGTTCATTCACTTTGTATCCCAGCTGTAGCCCCCTCCCTCGTCCTTTCCCAATCCTACCCTCCCTCCCTCTTCGTCTTCTATGCCCCTCTCCATGTCCACTGATAGGGAAGGTCCTCTTCCCCTTCCATCTGACCCTAGTCTATGAGGTCTCCTCAGGACTGGCTGCATCCTCCTCCTCTGTGGATCTGGCAAGGCTGCCCCACCCCCACTCCCTTAGAGGGAGGTGATCAAAGAGCCAGCCACCGAGTTCATGTCAGAGGCAGTCCAAGGGACCCCCTTGGACACTAAGAATTGTTCTCTTTAATGATGTAAAACGTGCCATCAAAATTAAAAAATAAACACACTCTCTTACTTCCCCAGCCCTTTCCTGCACCTTCCCAGGGCCAGCCGGGGTTTGCTTGGATACTTCTGGCATATTTCACATATTTAATAACGCCCTTGGAGGTTCTCCCAGATAGGATGAAAATATGGGCTTGAACTCTGATGATAGACCCTACTCGCAGGGAAGTGTGCGCGTGCGTGAGTGTGTTTCACCGAAGTGGGGGAGCGTATTGTTTTAGAAGCATCTGGGCCTTCAGGTCAAAAGGTTTGTTCTTTTTATATTGAGCAACAAAGGAAATTGTTTCTCCTCCTCCACCCCACGCCCCCACTCCTTTTGGGGAGTGGGGGAGGTGAGAGTTGAGCCAAGCGCAGCTTCCTCAACAGCTCAGCGCCGGGCCCCGTCTCCGGAGCTGCCGCAAACGCGAGGAAAACAATTAAAGCTTTAATTTATTTATACATCGTCTCTGCAGGTATCACAGATCCTGCAACTGCCACTTGCTCACCGAGGCGCCGAGCCCGGGCCTGCGAGGGTGGTGACTCCGAGGGCCGAGCGCGGGGTTGGCGAGGCGAGGGACCCCGGGCCGGGCTGTCACCCACCTCAGGCCTGACAGGCGCGCGCCGCCTCCTTAATAGCCGGCGACGAGCGAGCGAGCGAGCGGGCGCCCCGGGAGCGGGCGGCGGCGGCCCCGGAGGAGCCGTCAGCGGGCGGGCGGTCCCCGGAGCGGGGTTGATTACAGTCAGGACGGGGAGCTGATTAGCCCCGGCGGCCGGGCGGGCGGATGTCTCGTCAGCCGCCTCTCACTCCCATCACTTACCTGTCGCGCCGCGGGGCCGGGCGCGGGGCCTCTTGCCCCCCGCCGCGCTCGGGGGCGCCGGCACCCGCGCGGCTCCCGGCCCAAGCCCCGAACTCCCGCGCCGGGCGCACGGGCTGGGCCTGCAGCCGCCGCGTTATTCGGTCCTAGGACCTTACCCTGAGCAGAAGCTCACCCTGAAGCGCAGTGAGCTCACCCTGTGGCATCTCATTTGAGCTGGTGCTGTCTTCCTCACGGAGACAGACGATCCCTTGCTTTCTTCCGAACTTGTTACTGGGTCAATCTATAGAACGGCTGCTCCTCTTTTTTTTTTTTTTAATTTTAAATTTTACAATATATATATTTTTTGATCACATTTTCCTCAAGATCCCTTCCTCCATCCAATATTCAATTTCATGTTCTTTCTCTTAAAAAAAAAACATAAACAAGAACAAAACAAAACAAACAAACAAACAAACAAACTGTGCGTGTCCTCTCTCAACAAATAAAAGGCCGTGGAGTCCGGTCTGTGTTGAACACAGACTGCACAAGCTCTATTTTTTTTTTTTTTTTTGTCCGAGACAGGGTTTCTTTGTGTAGCCTTGGCTATCCTGGACTCACTTTGTAGACCTTGAACTCACAGAGATCAGTCTGCCTCTGCCTTCCCAGTGCTGGGATTAAAGGCCTCCGCTGAGGGCGGAGAAGTACAGGTTGTCTGGTACAGAGGCTCTGGTAACTGTGTATGATGTTACTCTCTTCAGTAGAATGAGTTCATGAGAAAAGGAATCAAGGTTTCATCTTTTCTTGCTTTCATGCCCCTACCCCAGTACCAAGTACAAGCCTGTGTAGATACCACGGCTGTGTACCATGGACCATGCTGGGTACCAATTGGAAAATTTTCTCTTTGAGTGAGCCACAAGGCCCCTCTCTGGCTGCTGTAAACACTGAGCAAGCAGGAGAGTGAGGGGCAGGGCCTTATCTGCTTTCGTGGCAGGCATTGAGATGTGTGTTCTCTTCAGCTCTTGTCAAGAGTTTAGGAATTCAGACCCTATTGATTCGCTGCATCTTCAAAGCCATCAATCATCATTAAGAAACAGGACTTGAGCCCCAGGATGGGGTGGCTAGCACCAGGTAATAGAGGATTTCACACACACACACACACACACACACACACACACACACACACACAGAGTGAGAGAGAGAGAGAGAGAGATTTCACAGAGAGACAGAGACATAGAAAGACATAGAGACTTACAGAAACAAAAGACAGAGGTATAGAAGATAGGTAGAGAAATAGATAGATAGATAGATAGATCAAGTTGGCTAAGACAAGCAGAGATCATCTAGCTGACTAAGAGAGGGAAGAATCCAGAGGACTTGCAGAAATAAAATACAACAGAATGCATATTAAACTTGACTTTCTGGCCACAGGTTTTTATGGCTGACTACATCCACGAGACTTGACTTGGGAAATGTGGGTCCTGAGTTCTCACCCTGGGCCCTGCCACCTCCTACTCTTTCCACCGTTTGCTGCTCGCACTCATCAGTCTTGCTTGGATGAGTGTCAAGGTCACTGCTCCCTACTAGTTCAGGCCATCTTTATTTCTCTTTAAAAAAAATAAAAACAAACAACTAACAATAATATTTGTCAGGCTACAGCTGTCAAGCGCCCTTCCCCTGCCTTGTTGTTCCTTAAATGTTTCTCACAGTGTCTGGGTAATAAGGGTGTGGGGGAAGATAGCAAGGACATAGAAACCTCGGCTTCTTCACTCACCAAGTGGGGATGATATTTAACCAAAGATCATGGGAGAAGAAATTTAAGAGCAAACTAAGGTAATTACCAGAAGCATGCCTTTAAAAGCAAAGAACTGGGCTGGAGAGATGGCTCACAGGTTAAGAACACTGGCTGCTCTTCCAGAGGAACTGAGTTCAATTCCCAGCAACCACCTGATGGCTCCCAACCATCTATAATGGGATCTGGTGCCCTCTTCTGGCTTGTAGGTGTACATGCAGACAGAACAGTGGATACATAATAGATTTTTTTTTTTTTAAGCATAGAGTTATACAACTCACACGGAACTACTACCTATGAAAATATGGATTACTTTCCGTGTTGGGTGCTGGGAAGCTGAGGTGACTCTCTATCCCCTGTGAGGGGCTAATGGGGAAAAGACGTGAGTGTATTGGCTGCCAGGACAGCAGCCGAAGGAAAGCAGGACCTAAACAGGCCCTGGTGAAGGACTAGAGGAGCAGCCTCCTTGGAGGAAGGGGGAGCAGAGTGTCACACCTTGAAGAGACTTGGGTTAGAATGGCTGAAAAGACAGTGAGCATGCCTGGCGATGGGAAGGTGGGTGGCATGGTGCCGGCTAGGGTGATGGAGGAGGCCTCGAGAGCCCGGTGGGCAGGGCCTTGTGAAGCCCACTAAGCTCAGTCCTGAACTGCAAGACAGCTGGAGCTACCGGAGGGCTCTCGGCAGAGCAGGCGCCTGTACGTGGTAGAAAGACAGCAGCTGAGTGTTCACAAGTGCCTGTGTGCCCCGAAAGAGGACTTTCCCAAGCCTCAGGGTCTTAGCCTCCCTCCTCTCACAGTGTCAGGGGACGGGCTGACTACATGGATGGACCCTGCCTCCAGAGCTGCCATGGTGCCAGAGGCAGTGCTTGGATTCTGTCTCCTCCACCTACCACCTGTGCAACCCAGACAAGGGAAGTGAAACCCAAACCAAGTATGTGCAACCCAGGCGAGGGGTGTGCAGCATGTTAGAAGTGGTCCTCATTAGGGATGGGAAGAGGGAAGAGGACTGTAGTCACAACCCCCACCTCCTGCCTCATCTGCCCAGTCTGTGGGTACCTCTTTGGGGGGTCAGAGGTAGGCCAGGTCACAACCCCAGTGAGGAGAATGAGTTTTCTCAGGTGAGAATCCCATTGTAGAGGAGGCTCCTCTGGTTTTCAGGACGGCTGCCCAGCCTAGGTGGGGCCAGTGAGCCCCACAGCTTTGTTAGGGGGTTGAGCTATAGAGATAAAGCCAGGAGGTGGGGCCCGGCACCAAGGAGATGAGATCAGAATGTGTCTGTAGCCACTAACCTGTGGTTGAGGCATAGGGAGCAGAGGCTGGCCCCTGACTGGCGTGCTGTGCAGGCCCCTAATGAGTCTGGAAGTGGGTTGGCATTGGTGACAAGGCCCCTCTGAGCTGCTGCCTGCACTTCCCTGTGCTCCTGTCCACCCCAGGCTTCCAGCTCTGTCCTCTACTCTCTAAGGGACAACAGAAGAGGAGCAGGTAGTTCCTCATGAGAGGGTGGACAGGGCTGTGCAGCCATGTGACACTGGCTGGCCATGTTCTGTGGGGAGAAGGGAGAAGCTGAGAGGTGGTTAGGGAACTGGAACAAAGCTTGAGTTACCTCTAACCTAGGCACAAAGCAGGTGCTTAGGAAATGGGGTTGTCTAACTAGAGGACAGCAGAGTGGGGGTCCTGCAGGGAACAGAGGAGAAGACTTAACAGTGGCTGTTAAGTCCTAGAAATGTTTAGATGGGGAGGAGGCTACACACAGAGAGGGCCAGGAGCACAGGCCTGGAAAAGCCAGGAAGCTCACTCTCCCCCTTGACATCTTTTAGTGTTCTAGGGTATCTCAGATGGCTAAGAAATAAAAACAAACAAACAAACAAACAAACAAACAAAAAACCAAGTGGTCTCTGATTCTCGTAGGGGCTCTGCCGCTCCTTGGGCCGCCTGCTCCATTAGTACCACACTCTCCCAAGGCTCCAAATGTTAGCACAAGCTCCTTGGTGTTTGTTCTGCACATAGACAGGGCTGTTTGCAGCTTCTGAGCTGTGATCTGTGAACAGGCAGTGCTGCTGCCGCCAGGGTGGGGCCAGAGTCCTCCAAGCAGGGTAGCCTGAGGTCTGTCTGTCTTCCTCCCCTTCTGTCTATGCCCTCTGTGTCAGTCCATGAACCCAAGATCAGGAAACCAGTGATAAGCAATTCTCCTCTCCGATTATCAGGATCAGGGCACGAGGTACAGACCGGGAGGAGGGACACAGACGAGTGTGTATCTTAGAGTGATTTTAAACCCAGGTATCATGGACACCAACCCTCCAGAGCCCCCACCACCACCACCTGGAGTCTGCCTTTCTGCAGAGCTGAAGATGGCAGGCAGGTGGGGACACCTGTTTGGGAGTGAAGGAAGCCTCTAGCCTGCTTTGGTCCTGATGGAGAAAAGCAGCAAGAGGTTGGCAGATGGCCATGGTGAGGAGGGCAAGGCTAGACCTTCACCTGCCCCAGGATCCCTTCTGACCTTTGTGTTCTCCAGGGAAGAAGTCCAGGCAACGACAAGACATATCTTCTGCATCCCAGCCATCATCACAGTTGAAAGATGGGCTCGGAGCAGGTGGATTGCTTCAATTATGATGGATGAAGATGGTGACAACTCTCAGGAGAGCTGCGGGAACCTGGCAATTGTTCACTCAGCCATGACTCCTCTGGTAGCGATTTGACAAGATCAGAGCACTTTATGGAAGTAGAAAGTATGGGGACCTTGGGGTTTGCTTGGCTCAGGGACTCTGGCTGCTGAAGTCCATTGCCAGCCACATAGGGTAGCACGGCCACTGTGGGCAGCCCACCTCATAGGACCAGTGCGAATGAGGCCACAGCCATCTGTAGGGAGTTTGCGATGCCTTCTGGCTCTGGCCACCAAACCTGGGACTTTCCTGCTCTGTCTCCCTTTACTACCACTGAGAAAAGTCTCAGGTCCTAATCCAGGGACCTCTTTGTGGCTTCAGCCACAGTCTCAGAAGACAACTGGGCGTCTCCGTTAAGCCAGGCACAGTGCTGGGCACTGACAAGGGGCAGGGACTCAGTTCTGCCCTGCTGGCACACTCAGCGTAGACCAGACAGCTATCTGAGGTTGGGTACGGGAATGGGCCTGTCGTCTCCCCTCTCTAAGCTTCGGCTGGATCATCCATCTCTTCCCGAGGACGGTGTCTGGGTATTAAATTGAGGTAACTCCACAGAGGACAGTCGCACACATACACGCACACGGCTTATCACAGAGCGAATGCTGCTGCTCCTCTCTCACTGGGTAAGTTTCCTTCGGTGAATTTCTTCTTTCACTCGGCAGGCTCAGTCAAGCACTTCCTGTGTGCCAGGCCCTGGGCGTGGCTCCTGGGAGCTCTGTGTGCTAGCACTGAGGCGCTGACAGCCTCCTCTGCTCTGGGACTGAGCATTCACTTGGATTGGACAGTGCATTGGCCCTCGCCACCCTCGGGGGTTTCTAGGCCGAGATGTGTGCCTCGCAGGAGGCTAGAAACAGCCTTGACTGCCGTCCTGAACTAGAAGCTGAGACTCTGGTGACCAGGCCCTTCCAAGTGTGTGAGTGTGTGTGTGTGTGTGTGTGTGTGTGTGTGTGTGTGTGGTGTGTGTGCTGGGTTTTTGGCATCCACTCAGCTCTGAAGCCACATTTAGAAGTAAATCCAGAAGTAACCTTCCCAGAGGTTGGTGAGAGCCTCAAGTCTGGGCAACTCAGCTTAGAGGTGATCCATCCTTTAAATTCTTTATGCATGTATTGCTAGGTGTGTGTGTGTGTGTCCTTCCTGGCACTCAGCTCCCAAGACCCTCGGGCATCCTGGGTGAAGCTTGAAGCTGGTGGGGGACTTGAACCTGCATCATGATGATGAAGGCCACAGTCCAGACCTTGTAAAACAGGCCCCCGGACAGCGGGCACAGCAGCATGCAAATACCTGCCACAGGACACAGACACAATCAAGCAGCCGTCTTGCCTGTGTCGAGGCCTGATAATGAACAAGTAATTTATGTCCAGGAGTCAGTGGAGCCTGTCGCAGGCCAGGGCTGAAATGTTACTACGAGGGATTCCTAGGAAGGTCACTGCCCTGCTGTTGTCACTGTTAAAGATTGTCTGTAAATGGCACCGGCTTGGAGGTGTCCCCTTGTTCTCTCGGCGTCTTAGAGGGAGGAAGTGTAGGCTTCCTTTGGAGCCACGATCCCGAAACCTTTGCAAAGTCTGACTTCAGCTGGTGCCTGAGTCAGGAGGGGTGATGCAGGGTGGACGGAAGCTGGAGCAGCCGTGGGGATTTGTAAGTGGGAAGGTGGGGTTTTGGCAGCCTTTCTCGGTCAGATAGCTAAGCAAAACAAAACAAGACAAAACGGCTTCAAAGCCTTTCTGTCTGAATTAATTTGAATCAAAAGCTCCCTGTGACAGGGGCAGTGTTCTGAGTACAAAGCAGTGGAGGATCTCTTTTGAGAGCATGAAAAGAGAGGGAGGAAAGAAGAGAGCACGAGACTGGAGTGGGCCCATCCCTCAGCTCCCTCCTGCGGGCAGCGGTTTCCATACCTGTTAACGGCTGAGAGTCTTCATCATTCTCAGTCACAGTCAGAGCATGCTTTAAGAGTCCCACTGCACGGACGGGGAAGCTGAGGCTTGGGGTCTGGCAGCTTCTGTTGGAGTTGGCCCTTTTGATGCCTAACTCGGCTCTCTGCCCGTTGTCTGCCTCAGCTGCCGTTTCCAGACACCAAAAGGATGGCTCCCCAAGCACAGAAATCTCCGGGATCCTTCCCGGCAGCACTTCAGATCCTGCTCTGTCCCACCATCACTTCAGAGTGAGGGCCCCTCAGGAAGTTTCCGGGCTGACTTCTGTTGTGGGGGAAGGAGGGACAGGGTGCTCTGGGGACAGGGATGGCCTTCAAAAGAGGCTGGGGCATGGAGGCAGGTACTGCCTCAGATCAGCTTCCAGTGGAGGCTCTGGAAGTGGGTCCCACACACACTGCTTACTATGAGATGGTTAGGTTGTGGTTAAGCTGTGGTGAACGGTGGCAAGACAGCACTGTGAAGAGAGTGAATAGGTCTGTACAGGCCTTCTGAGGAGTTCACTCCTGGGGAGTAGTTCTGGACCTAAAACTGGACAGGTAGGCTGGCCTCTGCTCTGACATTAGACACTGGAGACTGCAGGACAACCAAATCTCAGCAAGAAAAACTACCTCAGAAAGTTGGGACCTGCCTTCCTGGGACTTGCTCCCCGCAGCTGATGCTGATGTGGGTCTTCCAGTGCGTGGGAGGCTGAAGGTGTTGGAAGTCAGGAATGGTGCACCTACTTGGAGCCTGCTTTCTCCAGGAACCAGGCCTCCCTCTTTCCTAGAGCCCTTGTTCTGTCTAATACAGACAGTGGATGCAGCATTTCCTGATGAAGTCTCGATTCTTCAGGATTCTGCGTTGCTGCAATCCAAACACTGTGGCACACAGGACTCCTCCTGCCCACTCTCTAAGCTCAATAAGATGTGAGAAGGTACAGAGGCTGTGCCTTTCTTTTGTGGCCTTGGGACCCTGCTCATGTGACCTTCATCCCCACATCAGAGATGTGTGCCTTGGACTTGGTCGGTGACCTCATGAGACCACATGATATTGACCAGACAACTTTAGCTAAGGACTCTTCAGACCCATTGGGCTCATTCTCAAAGCCCCGCCTTGGAAGCAGAAACCTATCAAGTATGGTCACACATGTCTCCAGCCTCCTCAGAAGCCTGTTTCGTCTACAAACTTCTCACTGGCCCATGGCTTTCTCTTGTACCCATGATCCATTGCTCCATCTGGAAGCCAGAGCGTTCCGAATGTATCCCTAGTGGTTCTGAGGCCCAAGGGAATTTCTCAGGATGAAGGCATCTTTGCCGTCTCTCACACTGACAGACATATCATGTCTCACACCTCTCCTGGAGCCACTGTTCCATGGAAGCGGTGAGGATAGGCATGGAAGCACACACTTACCCACAAGCCTCTCCCTTCCAATGAGATTTGCCCCGAAGACGATGAGGGCAGAAATTGGGGGTATCGCACTCAGCAACTGAATACAGCCTCCTGCAGTTCCTCTTCTGGTCTCCAGGTCTGGTATTCCAGACAGTGAGGGTCTGAGGAGTACCTGGTTCAGAGGGTCTCTCCTTCCAATGCCAAGGAAATCTCTCTGCCTTTCTTTTAACTTGGTGTGCTCAGCTATGAGGAAGAAAGGCCAGATAACAAGGCCAAATAGCTAATTTCTGTACACCATGAGTATTTACCACAGCCATTACAGACTAATTTATCACACAATTTTACTTACTACACCATATTTCCTTGTATACAAGTTTTATAACTACAAATTGCTGGAAGCTCAGATGACTCTCACACTCTTTTAAAAATTATCCTTAGAAAAATTGCAGGGTTGAGTTTCCCTGAACATAATATTAGGGCCAAACTTCATCCCTTAGTAGGTAAAAGTATTTATTTTCATGGGAACATTTGAGGGTATCCTACACCACATCATTCCATACACACACACACACACACACACACACACACACACACACACACACACTATCCTTGCTGTGGAGAATTGAGCCCATTGCTTTGGATCCAGACATAACATAAGCTGCTCTTTCCTCTTCCCAGGCATCCGCAGAAACTGGAGGTGCTTGAGGACTGTGACACGTGTAGTGATTCGTGTTTGGCCCTCCAATGCAGTTGTCCTGTGCAAGGTGGCCTTCCCTGGGTAATAGACTGACCGGTTCATTCCAGTTTGACGTTCACAGCTTTAGGACTGAACAAGTTCTGCGTCCACGAAACCTCCACGCTACCTGTTCAGATAAAAAGCAAGATGGTGGGTGTGTATGCAAATTGTGGAGAAGTCTCCTTACTGCAGGGTAGCCACCAAGTGCAAACGAAGATGTGATGACCAGGAGATTTCTGCGGCATCCCTCCTCTCTAGGGCCAGCTGTGTCCCCCTGTAGCAGAGAGCAGGTACCCAGGGCCCGCCCTGAGAACACGGCAGGAGCTGCAGGGCGAGGTGGGATTGGCTGTGTGGAGATCTCCCAGCCCTTCAGGTCTTGCTTATCTGAATGTTCTTCATCTGATCTTGACTTGATGTATCAGAAGGAGTCACTGGATCCCTGGAGCTCAATGGCCAGCCAGCCCAGCTGAATCAGTGAGCTCCATGTTCAGTGAAAGACTCCAGCTCGGAAAATAACACGGAGCACTATCAAGGAGGACACCTGATGTAGCCCTCTAACACTCGCCTAGCTGCCCCCAACACTCCTGCACACACATCACATACACCCACACACAAACACATACATGCCCCAACAAAATCAATCTGTTGCTTGTGTGCAATTCAAATGGACCAGGGCGTTCTGTGCTCCATTTGCCGAGTCTGGCAGTCCTGCACTGGAGGAATGCAGTGGTGCTGTGGCTTCAGAGGTGTCGTTACCATTTTTTGGGCCATTGCTTCATAAGCAAAGACAGATCGAAGTGTGTGAATCCCCACCGCACCTAAATGCAGATAAACATGACAAACGAGCAATGGCTCAGAGGAGCCGAGGCAGTTTCCCGGAGCAGGTGAATGACGATGCGCAAATGAGCATCTGGACGCTGGAGTCCAGGCCCCACCTGCCATCCTTGAAGTAAGGCCCAGAAGAGGACAGTTCCTTCTGAAGCAGCGACGTTCAGGCTTGGAGAGACAAAGCTGGAGGCCGTGCTTGAGTTTCTGGGAAGCTCACTCAGTCTGATGCTGGGGCATGGTCACAGCCATTTACGAACATGGTTGGACTTGCACGAACTAGGAGCCCAACTTCTGTTAGGAACGCTGTTGATACGGCGATGGGAACTCTGTGGGTCCTGAGGGAAAGAAAGATGGAGGCACCATAAACACTGTCTTCAACCCAACCCTGGCTGAAGTAGCCTCTGGTCCTCAGAGGTAGAGGGGGGAGGATGGTGTTCATATTCACGGGAACAAGGCAGTGATTAAAAATCAGGCTCTTCCTTCCCTCTTCTCCAGCCTCCTGGTCTTCATTTCACTTGTTGGGCACTGGCTATGTGGCAGGTATTATGGTATGCTGTCTTGGATGATTTTTTCTCTTGGTTAGTTTTGTTTTTCTTTCTTGGGTCATCTTATTTTATTTATTCATTCATTATGATTATTATTTTGTGGTGCTAGATGTTTTGTTTGTTGTTTGTTTGTTTTGAGACAGGGTTTCTCTCTGGCTGTCCTGGAGCTCGCTCTGTAGACCAGGCTGGCTTCAAATTCACAGAGATCCGCCTGCCTCTGCTTCCTGAGTTCTGGGGCTAAGGGTGTGTGCCACCACAACTACAGTGTGGAGATAGATATTCAGCGTGTTACACACTCTGGGTGAGTATTCTACCACTAAGCTGCATCCCTGGATATCTTGCTGATTTTACCACACTTGTTTGGTGTCATGTCATTACTGAGGTTCAGAAAGATGAAATAAGCTACCCAGTGCCTAGGTAAAATAACACACACACACACACACACACATTCACACACACACACACACACACACATAGAGACAGACAGACAGACAGACACACAGACAGAGGATCATACAGTTCAATAAACAGCAAATCCAAGACCTGAACTTGCATCTGTGTAACATCAAAATCTTGCTTCTGGGGCTGGAGAAACAGCTCAGCTGTTAAGGGCTCTGGGTGCTCTTTCAGAGGACCTGGGTTCAGTTCCCAGCACCACACGGTGGCTTACAATTGCCTGTAACTCCATCTCCAGGAGATCCAAGGTCCTTTTCTGGCTTCTGCAGGTACCAGGTATGTACGGTGCACATACATGCGTACATGCAGGGAAAACTCTCATACACATAAAATACAAATAAAAGAAAACTATTTCTCTGTGCTCAGGGCTGTGTTGGAAATCACTCCCCGGGGGTCATTGCCATGGCCCCATGACCTAACTTCAAGGCTCTACTTTCCTGAACTAAGCTGCATCTCCTGGTCCAGCTATTCCCACGGTGACACTTGGGCTGTTGACCATTTACCCACTGATGCTCTTGCTCTCTGGGACCCAGAGCTGGAGGCCATTGTGCTTCCCACAGGCACTCAGGCTTCTCTGTTGCTTCCTTCCCCTCACTGCTTTTGCCACTGAGCTATGAGAGCTCTGAGCTCTCCCAGCCTCAGGTTGTGCTTACCGTCTAAGTGAGCTTTATAGGCATACAAGAATTATTGGTGACACCAGATTGGAGGGCTTATGAAGAATGGGCTGAGAAAAAACATAGCCTGTTCTCTCTTCCTCTGTGATGCCTCAAATGTGTCTAGGGAGAGGAGGAACTCCCAAAAGTGTATGTTCTGAGATCATCTCAGGCAAGAAGAGCCAATGATGATGCCCCAGTCTATTGGACCACGTCATCTCTGGTGTCGCAGAGAGTGATGTTAGGTTGGTCATGGTGGCACACGCCTTTAATCCAGCACTCAGCAGAGGCAGAGGCAGGCAGAACCCTGTAAGTTGGAGGCCAGTTCTTTCTACATAGCAAGCTGTGGGCCAGCCAGAGCTGCAGAGTGAGTCCTTGTCTCAGAGTGGGAGGTATTATGTTAAGTCGTGCTTACAAACGCTAGCTGCTGTGGCAAACGTCCAAGGCTGTGACAGCTCAAACACAACATTTATGTCCTCCCGTGAAGGCTGGCACATGTTCTGATAGGTAGAGTATGGCTACCAAGTAAAGGTGGGTAACCAGAGGCTGGGAGACGGTCTGGTCAGTAACGTGCTCGCCAGGCAAGCATGTAGATTTGAGTTCTGATTCCTTTTCCCTGCGCTCATGTGAAAGCTAGGTGTGGCGTCATGCACCCTTAGTTTTGGTGCTGGGGTTGCAGAGACAGGAGGAGCCCCGGGACTTGCTGGCCAGCCAGTCTAGACGATTGATGAGCTCTGGCATCAGTGGGAGACCCCACAGCAAAACATAAAAAGGAGAGGCAACTTAGGGAACACACTCAAAGCTGACTTCTGCTCCCTGTTCCCATGTGCATGCACAGCCAAGTTTGCACTCACCCACCCACACATACACTCACACGAATAGGTACACATACAGATGGGGCAGCTATTTATGTACACTGAATTTTGCATTAAACAAGGCCTAAATTTAAAAGTCTAAGCTGTCCTCTAAATGATAGTCCAGTGATCCTTAGGGCCCAGAACTCCTTAAGAAAGGTCATTTGGGGTCACTCTGTCCCAAATATGGAGATACATTGTAACTGAAGACATTATTTGCTGCTTATCTGAAATTAAAATTTAATTGAACATTTTGCTAATTCTGGCTGCTCCAGATTTATGGGACTCCAATATTGATTCAGGGGTTCAGGCTCCCTCATGCTTTGATTCTGCCACCTTCATGTGTGTTGGCTAACGTTATGTTTTAAGTTTAAATTACTGTGGTTAAGAGATCTATAAGACAAAAATGCTTCTAACATATAAGCCCCACTTGCTCAAGGACAGATAGCTTCCTGGAAAGTTGGAGTTGTTGTTCATGTAAGACAACAAGCCGTGTGTTTTCACTTCTGTAAACAAGCTTGGTTGCCCCAACTGTCCCAAGGAGAACTGTTTCACTGAAAGCCATGTTGAAGAAGCCTCCCTGGTCCTGGACTCAACACTGAATCAAGACCCTGCTAACCCCCTCGCCTGGCTAAGCTTCATTTCTTCAAGTCCAGCATCTGTGCAGTGTCTACATCCTCTGAGGGAAGAAACAGCCTGGCCCTGGGACAGCACTTTGATCTCTATTTTCCACACGGTGGGATGAGCTCCCTGAACTATAAGCTAAATAAACCAATTTTCCTTATAAATAAACTAGTTTCAAGTGTTTTGTGACAACAATGCAAGAATTTCTAATATAACCCTCCTAAAAGAGACCCCAGAGAGCTCCTGTATCTTCCACTAACTGAGGACACAACAAAAGGACATTTGTCTATAGAGCAGGAAGTGGGTCCTCACAGACCTGTGCTGCAAAACGCTGGCAGAATGTGGGAGTCACAGCCGCTTGGGACACCAAAGTGGGAAGAAGCCATCCCCGAAGGGGCATAGGATGGCCAGGACCATGCAGGGTTCAAGATATGTCCATGGTGGAGATGACACTGTGAAGTAGGGTATCACTTAGGCACGGGCCAAAGCTGGATTGTTCTCCTATGAAGCGGAGGAGGGTCAGTAGCTAGCAGCACTGGCTGGCAAAAGCACATGAGCTTTCTGGAGGTAACAGGACAGAGAGGTTGATAAGTCAGGCTTGTCAGATTGCTAGAGCGGGACTGGCACATCACCGAGCTGTCGGTTACCAGTAATCGTGGGGCATCATCCCAAACCCAGTGTTGCTCCAGCTAGGGTAACAGGCTGCATCATTTTGTTCAGGTGCCCCCTAAATGGCACCTGATCATCCTCGTCCCACATCGTTCTATTGGAGACAGGGTCTTGCCATATAGTTCAGGCTGGCCTTGAACTTGCTATGTCACTCGGGCTGTTCTGGAACTCCTGAGCCTCCTGCTCAGCCTTCTGCATTTGATTGCTTTCTGCATGGATATGTCTGGATTCCCATTCACCAGCCTTTCTGCCCCAGTCCTTCTGTTGAGGGTCTGTGCCCTTTAGTGGGAAATGGTTTGCTGTACTTAATTCCGACTCAACCTCTCTGCTTTCCCCCTCCGGCCTCCCGCACCCCTCTGATTACAGAAAGATTGTCTTTGGGTCTCCGAATCATTAATTTTGGTTGTGTAGCTCCTGCCTGGCAGAGCTTTTTCTGCTCTGAAAAACTCTGATTATAAATAGTTCAATAATACATGTCCTCCTGAGTTTAAGACTCTGGCTTATGTAATTGGAAATCTGGATGGGAAGCAAGTTAAAGTTGATGCCATAAAGACAGTAAAATAATTAATCACTTTGCTCTGTTTAATAGATTCAAGGGCACAAGAACAGCCTCGTGGCCAGAGCCAGTCGACAGGAATGGCACTTGCTGTCACCATGTTCTTGGCAGGCCCTGGGGACACAGACCCCAGAAATCAGCAGTGGGGGTGGGGCCTGAGGATCGGGCCTGACCAAGACATGCATCCCCTCCAACTCATTCCAAGCCCAGCTTGTCAAGCCAAACGTGGCCCTGCCCATCCCCCACACCCTGACTGTGTCTGGTTCTAGGATTCTATTGTGCCTTCCAGAAAGCAAGAGCCTGGTCCAGCCCACCCAGCTAGCTCCCAGGCTCATTCCTCTTCAGTCCCCAGAGGGCTTTGGCCTCAGCTGTCCTGGTCTGTCCTCTCCCTGTGAAGTAGGTAGAATAGCTGTTTCTTCCCTCCTCGTGTGTCCTAAGGAGAACTTGAAGTTTCAGCTGGCTTTGGGAGAAACGGGCCATCTCTCGGGTGCCTTTTATAAAGGTACATAGGTAGGGGGTGGAGCTGGGCTTTCGGTGACTCCAAAGCTTGTGTTTTCTTTCTCATCTGAGTGGAAGGGATGGGGGGGGTGCAGGGACCCCGAGGAAGCTGATCAGAGGGTAGGGCCTGCCACAGTTGGGGAATCACTGTGAGCATTAGGGTGCTCCAGGATGCTCTGACTGCCTTCAAGATGGCACAGCGTTTGGTCTTCATCTCATAAGTCAGCTTCCATCCCAGAACCTTGTGCTGTTAGCCTGAGTCCGTCGTCCAAGGTGATTTCTGGAGTGAGCAAGGCAGGGATGACTGAGCAGTGGCCGTATCTCTGAAAGCAAGCTAACTTGCTTTCGGCCTCAGCCCCACCACGCAGAAGCTGTGTGATCTTGGGGGAGGTACTGACTCCTCTTGGCCTCAGTTTTCCTGCCTGTACAGGACTGTAGGACTGATAGTGGTGCTCCTCTCACAGCCCTGAAGCTTAAATCTGGAAAGTGTCATCCTGGCAGTGGCCAGTGGGCAGTTTAGAAGTTGCTACTGTTGGCCTGTTAATCTGGCAGAGAGTGCAAGGAACCAGGCTTCGGAGACAGGAAGATGCTGCAGGCTGTGGCCTCTGTCTCTCAGAGTGGGACCAGAGCGTAGGGTGAGGCCAGGGTCCAGCCCTCCCCACCTCTGAAATTAATGTTCTCTGATGGGGTCCACACTTGGCCTCACACAACATGATTCAACTCACCAGCCTTCCCCAGCCACTCTGTCAGGCAAAGCTGCCCCGTTGCTCCCATTTCACTGAAGAGAGAAGTGGAAGTGCAAGAGGCAATGGGACTTTTTAAAATTTCCCTTATAGGTAGAAGGGACTCTCAGGTTCCTCTGTAGGGATCCCAGAGTAATTTGAAGTCACCTTGTGGCTGGCTGGTGGCAGGCAGGCACGTGAGCCCTTCTGTCTCCAGTGAGGGATGAGCTGGCCAGATGAGGAGGCCTTGCTCAAGGTGACAATGAGTTCTGCTCCTCCCGGGTTGGTAAGTGGACCATCCATCTTGGGGGGAGGGGCCAGGCCTCACCCTGCACAGCCCTCCTGGCTGAGCATGAGCTCTCCAGACACTCATTTCAGCAGGCTAAGGACAGAGGCTAGGTACTCAGGGGCTGCTGGATGATCTTGGGGCTATGCCTTCCCCAGTGGGGGCAGATGGGGGTGTGGGAACTGAGCTTAATCACAAGGAGACAGGGAGTGTGAGGGTGTGGCCTGTATGGGATGTTTCTAAGGTGTGTGTAGTATGGATGGGGTTTTTACATGGCATATATGTATGGTACGTGTGTGCGTGGGTGTGGGTGTATATGTTTGGGGTGTTTGTGTATAGGGGATCATGTAGTGGGTTTTTATAGTGAGTGAAGAGCTATGCAGAGGTAACAGTTACTTAAGCTACAAAGAGGACACTCCATGCAAGAGGGACAGCATGAATAGAAGGACAGGGGGCAAGATGCTCTGGATACACAGCTTAGTTGGGGTGTTAGAGGGACAAGCTATTGCCATGAAAGGTAAGACTCAGCATGGTTGGTTAGAGCAAGGTGGTGGCGACCTTGGTCACCAGGCTCTGAGGGGGGAGTTAGGATTCTGCAGCCACGGTAAGTCTTCATGCAGCGGAGTGTCCTTCTTTGGGAGCACGTTTCTGGAAGGCAGATGTGGCAGCATGGGAGAAGATGGATTTGGAGGGTCAAGGAAGGGACAGGAGGCAGAGAGCAATGAGATGTGGCAATACAACCTGAATAAGAGGGAGGGGACTCCAAGGGAAGACCCAGGGCTGACGGCAGCAGCCCGGGTGGGGCTGAGCTGGGGACTCTAAACGGAGGCTGGGGAGACAGCTCAGCGGTGAAGGGTACTAGCTGCTTCTGTAGAGGACCCCGCTTTGCTTCCCAGCACCCACGTGGTGGCTCCCAACCATCTCCAACTGCAGTTACAGGGGATCCAATACCTTCTTCTGAGCTCTGAGGGTACCAGGCATGCAGGCAGCACGAGGGGGCCAGAGAGATTTCTTTTTCAGTCTCTAGACTCCATCTTAGACAGACATAACCTCAGCCTGCGGATGCCGCATAGCTCTAGGAAAAGCCTGCAAAAGATCCTGGGAAAACCTAAGCCAATCAGCGACAAGTACGACCAGAAATGGCTGAAAAGCCCAGGGAGAGCGTTGTTTGAGATGACTGGCCACTGGCCCCAACTAACCAATTTTTGACTCATGTAACTGCTCCTTAGCCCTCAATCAGAATAAGGATTAGCTCATCACTCCTGAATAATTCCCAGTTCTCTTTAAAAGGCCTGTGCACCTTTGTCTCAGGTCGCCGTTTTCTGGAATGGTTGACCCCTGCATGCCGGAACACGTCGCTTAATAAAGTCTGCTCTTGTCTTTACATACTCTCAGAGTCTGAGTCATGTAAGTTGGCCTTTCAGGCACACACGCACGTACATTCAAGCAAAGCACTCATAAACATAAAAGAAAATAAATTGGAAGCAGGCATTAATGGAGATGGCCCCGTCCAGGAAGAGGAGGAGCTAGTTTAGGGAGAACCTGCCAGGATGGTCTGCCCAGAACTGCTCAAACACAGCCTCCTGGGCACTCAGCTTTCCTTCCTTAACTCGGCCAGACTCATCATCTCACTCACTTGTCTGCCCTTTGCCCGACTCACAGGGAAGATAACAGGGATTCACGGCCTGATGTCCAGCTCCTAAATCAGTTCTGTGCACACAGTAGGTGGTCACTAAAAAGCTGTCAGTGCATAAATGAATGGCTCAGACTCTGCTGGAGAGGGACTGCGGGATGGTGATCCAGCTGGACTGGAGAGTAGGCCGGAGTCTTCTACACTTAGAGGTCAGCGACAGGAGCCTAAAGGACAGAGACATGGACAGAGAGTAGTGGTTCATCTTCTGCACAGCGCCTGGCGGGAGGCGATGGGTGTATCTAATGAACCAGTGTGAGCTTCAGCCCGAAGGAGTCTTTCTCTGCGTAAGGGTCTACAGCAGGAAGGCAGTAGGGGTCAGTGAACTGGGCTCCAGAAGGTGACCCTAGCGGCAAGGCTAAGGTGTGTGGTTCCTCCTGGAGCCTGTGGTGGAAGGAGATAGGAGTCCGGGCAGGGGGCTTGCAGAAGTAGAGGCTTCCAGAACTCCAAGGGCAGAGATTCGGGGCTTTATTGTGCAGGCGAATGACCGATGAGAAGGCTGGCTGTGGAAGAGTCTGCCCCAGAACTGGACCGTGGTGCTGCCCTTAAATGGTGGGCCTCTGGCCAACTCCACCTGAGCTCTGGCCCTGTCCAGCCTGCACTCCAGTTAGACGCTGGGGCTCAAGAGCTCCACCACAGTATCTTCCTCTGCTCTTGCCAGACATTCAGCAGCTGCTTCCCGGGCGGCAGCTAGTCTCCCTCCTCTAGGAGTTCTAGACGCTTTTGGTCCACTGAAACCGTACTGTACCGGTCATTACTCTAGATTTGAGGTCACAGCTTCAGACCCGGCTCCCACGAGGCTCACAGCCCCTGGCTGAAGGCGAAAAGTAAACATACCATTCGGTTTGCTCTGTGAATTTATGCGCCACGATAAGCAGCATGCCTAGAAATAAAATAATAGCAGCATCATTTAGAGACAGCTACCGGGAAAGTGACATTTTTAGCTGGCTTTGAGAGGGTACCATTCACCAAGCAGAGGGAGGCTGGGGGGGCGGGGGGGGGCTTATCACTAGGCAGAGGGAACAGCATGGACCAAGGTCAGTTGCTGAAATGAGCTTGCTCCATGCTGGGCTGAGCAGCCAGCCTGGAGGGAAGGTCTGGGTGAGTGCCGAGGCAGGCCGGCAGCAGACACTTTGTGTTCCTAAGTGTAGTTAGGGCTGAGAATTTTCTTCCTCAGGACCTGGAGGAGCTATGAAGGTTTTTACAGAGAAGTGCTGTGTTATTTTCAAACAACCTGTCTGACTGTGTGTAGAAGAGGGTGAGGACGAGCAAGGGGATTTTTATTGTTCAGGCCTGGCCTTCCTCTTCAGATAATTAAAAGATAATAATAATAATAATAATAATAATAATAATAAACTGGAGAGGAGGTACCATCCATCTAGAACTTTCTCTGAGGACAATGTTCAGAGGAGGTGTTTGTAATCTTCTGCCTCTCGAGACAGAGCTGAGCTGGTCTATATAAGCTATTGGCAGGGACTCAGTTCAGGAAGGATGAGCCAGGATGTCTACCAAGCCACAGGTTTGCTCAGCCTCACCCCAAGCACCTGACCACGTCCTTACATTTCACAAAAGGCCAATTTCTCTTTCTGACCACAATCCCACCATTCGATTCTCCTGGGCCTGGATTATTCTCTAGTCCCGGGCAGAACTCCAATTTCTCACTTTCTCCATTTCCACCCTGGATGCTCTAGACAGTTTGCTCTGTTGCTGTGAGGTGCTGTTCCTTCAGGAGAGCTGCCCTGTGACTCCTGAAGCAAGGGAGAGGCGTCGCTCCTGGTTCCTGCTCAGCGGCGCAGGAGAGGTTGCTCTTTTAGGTTGCAGAGACCACGTGGGCAGGGGCTGTGATGGCCTGCTCATCCCAGCCCTTGCCTGGCATTCAGCAGCTTCTCCAGAGTGTTTGTGATGTGAATGGTGTGTTTATAATGCTTTCTCAAGCCCAAGGGGTGAGCAAGCACTCAAAGAAAAACCATAAGAAACAACCCCCCCCACACCGAAACAGAACCATTTTCACCTTCTCAGGAGCTACAAAAGGCCAGCCAACGTGCACACAGACTAAAGCAATGAAAAGAGGTATCCTATTAACAGAACACTGAGAACCCTCAAGAAGACTATATGCACATTTCAGAGTCAGGCGCTCTCGTGATAACTGCTCTCACCCAGGACCTCTTTGCAAACTGACCCCCTCTAGGCCCTTTGCTTTCTCAGTCACCTGCTGGGGCTCACTTTCCTGCGCTCACTTTCCAGGTCCTGAGGCCTGGGGATTTCTGGTGCTCAGGTTTTTTTTTTTTTTTTTTTTTTTCTCTGTCAGAAAGTAACCACAGCCTCATGCCCCCATCAGCAGCTGTGCAGGGACTGGTTCCACGGGCCACCTCGCCCCTGACTTTGTAAATGACCAGCCCTGAACCATATTTTCTTCAGAGCTTATAGGCATAATGGAACCATGCAGCCAGATTCAAATGAAAGGACAAATGTCATTGGCCAAAATGAACAATTATAGGAAACAAAGGGAAAATAACGATTAAAGATCTTTCATTACAGCCAGCTAATTATCATGAGTTCTGGACTTAACTGTTCAGGCATAGAATTAAAAACCTTAATTATATTGTCACCTTTGTCTCTCAGCTCCCATTGCCACAAATGAATCCATTTACTGTAAGTGCTGCTGATGAGCAGAAATTGATGGCAGTCCCAGTGAGGTGGGAGAGGGGGCCCGGGAGTGTAAGGGGGAAGTGTGTGCGCCAGGCAGTACTACCAGGCCTGCACAGCTGGGCGGCATCTGCATTCCAGGACATTATAAATTAGGAACACTTTTAATGAGACAAATACAGGTTTGATGGATTTTATGATTTCTTCTCCCCTTCAAACCACTAACAATGCTCCTCCTCTTTCTTCCTATTAGAGCAGGGCGCTTGTTAAGTGATTGCGTTAATGGTCTTTGGAGACAGGCTGAATGTGGGAGGACAGGGGGGACCTCCCTTGCGAGGGCATCGGAGGGCTCTTTCCTCTAAAGAAGACAAGTCCCGTCTGTTGTTCCAAATGGGAGCCTTTTAAAGCCCAGAACAGTGAGTGAAAAGGCAACAGCGTTCTGAGAGCAAGGCAGACTGGAAAGAGAGCTCTGGGCTGGCTGGGAGATAAAGCCCTCCACACCAGCAGGGATGGGGTCAGGGTGGAGGGGTGTCACTTTGAGGGGCCAGCAAGTTCAGAAAGAGGCAGCTGTAGATACCAGAAAGATGGTCGATGGCCAAGGGGTCAGTTTCTTGACTTCAGGGTGTGGTGGAATGTGGCTGGGAGTGAGTGCCTATAGAATTACAACCAGTCCCTGGGTGGTGATTCTGGTCACAAACTCAGAAAACAAATTGTCTGGTCTTGGATCTAGGCTCTACCCTTTCTTGTGATTCTGAGCAAATCACTTAGCTTACTTGTGCCTCAGTTTCCTCATTTATAAAGTGAATCGACAGTGCCCACTTTAGGAGACTCATAGGTCAACAACATGGTCCAGTGGGTGAGGGTTCTTGTGGCTGAGCCTGGCAACCTGAGTTCAGTCCCCAGGACACATGTGGTAGAACGAGAGAATCAGCGCTCCAAGTTCTCTCTCTCTCTCTTTCTCTCTGTAAGTCTCTCTCTCTCTCACACACACACCCATATACACTCATATATATACATACAATCACATACACACACTCTCACATACAATCATATACACACACTCTCACGCACACAATCATATACACACACTTATACCCACTCACTCATATACGCACAAGCACTCATATACGCATATACACTCACACACATGCACACAAAGCATAGGTATTAGAGAGAGAGGTGGCGATGTGATCCTGGGGAAAGTTAACACAAACCAGGTAGAAAGCCATCTGCTAACGCACTTGCCGCCAATGGTGATGATGGTTGTCTTAGGTGGAGGCTCTTTCCAGGGGCAGGCACTGTGCTGGGTGCCGGGCAGGGGGCAAGTGGTTACCTCAGCTGGAAATGAGTGAATCTTCACTCCTCCTGCTTGTCTGGGGATGGGGTGCAGGCCTACCCTGGTGTCATCTGAGCATCTCCTGTCTTTGGGAGAGTCGGGAGCCTGTGTTACCATGGTGATGTGAAGGAGTTAATGGGATGGAACTTCTCACAGGGCTGGCTGATAGCAACAGTGGTATTGAGATACTGAAAACAAAAGGGAACACCGTGGCCACTCAGGGTCACAGCATAGCCAGCTTGGAAACACTGGGGCCCAGGAGTCTGCTGCTGGAGCTCTCCTCCCACCATTGGGCTGTCCCCTCTGCCGCCTCGTGCTCAATTTCCCCTTACTTTTCAGAGAGGAGTTTTAAGAAGGACAACGACAGAACAGAGGGATGCCAGGGAGATGTCAAGTAGAGAAAAAAAGGAGTGGAGCTTGGAGGCAGAAAACAAGGGTCAGGAGTACAAATGCCCATCCTAGGGTTTGTACAGAGTCCTTCTGGTCCCTCCATGCTCCAACGGAAGAGTACAGATAACTGGGTCTCAAGGGTAACCAGAGGTCTTTATCGTCCTCCATAGCTTTTGTTCCTCTAAAGACCTTGGCAGCAAGCAAAGCAGTATTCCTAGGTCTATTTCACTGGTGAGCAAGCTGCAACTCTGAGGTGATGAGCTGCTCCAGGCCCGGTGACCGAGCTGGGAGCAGCCTTCTACCATTAGGTCCTTACAGCCAGGAGACTGCAGGGCTGAGGTGGGCAGAGACTGTGCATCCCTCACTTCTTCAGCAGAAGCCTGGGATTCATCTTCAGTTCTGAAATGGGGTCTCTAAGGCTCAGAGGCAGACCATTGAGTGCTCCATCAGCAGACCTAGCTCCTGGCAAGCACTGAATCCTGAAGAGCTGGTGGGGTTTGGGGAAGAAGGACTAGATCCCATATCAGAAGACACACTCTTCTTCCCTTTCGGACCTTGGGTTGGCTTCTTATTTCGGAGCCTCTGTTTCCCTGTCCATAAAACGGGGCCACAGATGACTTGTTCACGTCACAGTTGGCAGTTAGTTAGATACTATTAGTCTTCTTTCTATTGCTCTGATAAGGTACCATGACCAAGGCAACAGACAAGAGAGGGTTTAATGGGCTTACAGTTCTAGAGGTTAGAGTGGGTGATGGCAGAGTAAGGTATGGTGGCAGGCAGCTGGAGCAGCAACTGAGAGTTCACATCTTAATCCATGAGTGGGAGGGAAGGAGAGAGAGAGAGACAGACAGACATACAGAGACAGAGAGACGGAGAGGCAGAGAACACCGAGAACGGTTCATGTCTTTTGAAACCTCAAAGCTAGTGATGTACTTCCTCCAATGAGGCCACACCTCCTAATCCTTTTCAAGCAGTTCTACCAACTGCTTATGGGCGCCATTCTCATTCAAGCCACCACAGATACATAATCACGAATAGGCAAGAGCTGGCCTGTGTGAGGGTTGACTTGCTTTTTACTGTGGGTTTGAGACTCTCAACCAGGCCCAGAGGCCGCGTTCTCATCCAGCTGCCCTTCCTACTGCTCCACATGTCATTGTTTTCTAGAGTCCCAGGACTGACGTTCTTGAGACTTTGCTCTGGTTGGTTCTTCCACCTGAAGGTGCTTTCCTGGCAGGAGCTACCCCCTGCACTGCAGGAGCACACGGAGACAACGACCAAGCAGTGGAAGGACTCAGCACAGTAGAGGTAGGCTGCATCTCTGCTAACACTGCCCAGATGTGGAGGCCAAAGCTTGCATTAAGCAACTGCCCTCTGTGGGTGAGAGCAGAGGTAACTGCCCCTGGACCCTAGTTAGTGAGCTCAACGCCATCTCCTTGTTCCTGATTTGGGTTCCACTCCCAAAGCCAGGTGGATTGGGAAGAGCCAGGGTTCGTAGCCGCTGGGCCATCATTCTACTCGCACAAATGAGGGTTCTTTAGTTGCAGGTAATAAAAATAACTTCAGCTGTTTAAGGAAATGAGGGACTTTGGGTAGAAAGCTGCATGGAATCCGAGAAGGGCTTGGGCAGCAGGATCAACTTGATCTTCAGAAACCACTCCTGGAACCATATCGCAGAACTGGCTGCCCAGAGGAGTTCCTCACCTTTGTCACAACAAGAAATGTGGAGGTACAAGACAGTGGCCACGTAGGTGCACACCAGCCCTGGAATGGCCAGGGCTCTGCTCTGCTTCTTGGCTGACCAGGATGCCTACAGGCACAAGTGGAAGCCGGAAGGACGGCCCTTACTTCACTATCACCTTCCAAATATTCTCATGGAGCCTAGATTATGTCTTGGTCGTCAGAGCATCTTGGGAATGTAGTTTTTGCTCGTCCCCAGGTTGTTACGATGTATTTCCTCTTTGATATGAGCTAACAAGAGGTGACTTAAGGAAGGAAAGATCCCTTTTGGCTCATGGCTAAGGAGACACAGTCCCTTAGAGTGGGAAAGGCACTGTGGTAGTGGGACCAGTTCTCAGTCACGGTGGCAGGGAGATGCTTGCTCCCATTCTGGAGGACCAGGAAGCAAAGAAAAGAGAATGCTGGTGTTCAGGGACTGATTTCTTCTTTCTTTTTTGTTCAGTCCATGACTCCAGCCCATCAGAGGGTCTCACCCACATTCTGGGTAGTTCATATCCACACAGCTAATTCTCTCTGCAAAAGCCTTCACAGAAAAACCAAAAGTGGTCCTCACTAATGCTCTAGATGTTTCATTCATCCAGTCAAACTGACAAAAACGACGATCACCAGCAGAGTGTGGTCTCTCCATTACCTCTCTGTGGGAAGCCCCTGGCAAGCTCATGGCACCCAGCCAACCATTTAGTATGTAGGAAGGGGATGAGTGTGAAGGCACGTGACCAGAGCTTCTCATGTCTGGCTGCATACTGAGAAGTCCTGATGTCACTTCTCACCCCGCTGGCTGAGATCACTTGAAAGGCACAGACAGGCTCCAGCGCCACAGGCAGCCAGCAGGTGGAGTTGTCCAGCCTGGGGTGGGCTTTGGGCTCTAATATTTATTTTTACAGTACTTGGGTGAAGCTACATGTAGCTCAGGCTGAGACACACTGGACGGGGTGTTCTGCCATGATCTGATTGGGTAGGATGGAGTAATGCCGCCCTAGGGTTTTAACCAGAGGATGTGAAATGTTTGCTTTCATCAAATCTTTGCAGAATAAAGAAGAGCTCTACAAGAGCTCTTCTTCATGATGAGGAAACGGAGGATTATGGGGAAACTGAGGTGCCCACAAAGGCAGTAAGGAGCTAGAAGACTGTTTTATATTTCTATTTCTATGACAAAAAGTAACTCAGGAGCTGGTGGTGGTGCATGCCTGTAGTCCCAGTGCCTGGGGAGGCAGGGGCAGGTGGATTGCTACAAGTTTGAGGCCAGCATGGTCTACAAAGTGAGTTTCAGGACAACCAAGACACAGAGAAACCATGTCTCAGAAAAAAAAAGCCAAAACCACCACCACCACCAAAACCAACCAAAAGAACAACAACAAAAAGGCAACCCAGGAAGAGAAAAGGCTCATTTGGTTTACAAATCTAGGTTAGAGTCCATCATCTGGGGGAATCAAGGCGGGAACTTGAATGATATCTAGTCATGTCATGTGTCGTTACTATGTCACACCCACAGTAAAGGGCTGAGAGAATTAAATACATACGTGTTGAGTCTCTTTCCTACACTTACACAGCCTGGGATCCACCTCAATTAAGATATGCCCACAGTCAACCTAATTTAACAGGCTCCCTTCCCACGATTCTAGATTATGCCACGTTGACAAGGACGACCGGCAACAAGCTATTAAAGAAGGTGATTTCTGCGGCCTTGACTCGGGAAACCTTCTTACAAGGTAGGCCCATTTCACTATTGGAACAGCAGATTTCGAACTGTCCATTGAGGGCCAGGCTTCACGGGCTGCCTTTCTAGGGTCCCAGCCAGCCTTTCCATCCAGCTACAAGAAGCCTCAGTGTTTGGTTTGTTTGTTTGCTGGAACCTTGAACTGTCTATCTCCCACCTCTGCCTCCTTTGGGCTGACATTACAACTGTGAACCACCAGGTCCCCGCCGGTCTTTGAGGCAGGCTTGCTCTAGCTGTGGCCCAGTTGAAGAGGCTGTGTGTGAATGGGGAGGGTATATTTCTTTGTGGGAGACCACTTGTGTGGAGTCTACTTTCACTCAAAGAACCCCGAACAGGCTGTACAGATGCTAGGCCCTGTGATTGGCTGCCTGTGCCTTCCCAAGAGGACCTGGCCTCTTGTCTGTGACCAAGACCCATTCATCACACTGAGCATCTCCCACACTGAAAGAGATGGGATTATGGACGGCACTGGGAGAAAAATGGACCCCAGCCTCTGAGTAAATGGATTTATCTATTCCCAGGCCCCGGGTCGGACCATGCTAGCTGGCGGAAGTCATTTATCTCTTTGAGAGATGATTTTAGAAATACAGTCATGGATGTGTCATTTCTGTGCTTGCCAACGTCAGGGTGAGGGAGGAAGGACCAAAGTGTCTCCTGCCACTGCGAGACAGCAGGAGCCCGCACTGCAACCAAGCTCTGCCTGACATCAGGGTCCAGGCACTGGTGCTAATTACTACATCCTTTCTGAATCCAGGTCTGGGTGGTTCCTCTTCACTTCCTTTTGATTATCTCAGGGCAATTCTGAGAGAGCCAGGGCATATTAAGCAGAGCTGCTGTGCACATTGTTATGGCCCCTCTCTGGGCTTAAATGAGTCTCTTGAAAATAGGCTCTTTTTATTGTTTGCCTCCCCTTAAATTGT
This sequence comes from Meriones unguiculatus, assembly GCF_030254825.1. Lineage (NCBI taxonomy): Eukaryota > Metazoa > Chordata > Mammalia > Rodentia > Muridae > Meriones > Meriones unguiculatus. The sequence continues at coordinate 34,866,740 of NC_083351.1, forward strand.
AGCCCAGCCCTGAAGGTGTGGATCGATTGTGCATATCTTTGCCTTGTAATGAGCCTGTGTATCACGTTTCTAGTACTAGAGTTGAAAGTGCAGGCGGGTTTGCTGGGGCCGTGGTTCCTCCCACCAACCTCTCCGGTCCATTCAGACCCGGAGGAAGCTCCGCTCCCAACTCTTCTGATTTTAAAGAAGCCGCTTTCACCTCACACTTGGTAGTAGTGGAAGTGACGTGAGTATGGTGGGCAACCGGAGTCTCTATTTCCTGTGAGTGCATGGACCTTGATTTGGGGACAGGGTCCGTCTTTTTCAACGAGGGAAGTTGTTCCCATGGACTCACCAAGCCGAGAAGAGGAGGTCATGTCTAGGTGTTTGTCATCGGCTAGAGGCTAACAAATTCTGCCCCAGCAATTGATTTTACCCTAATCTCAGATCTGGAACTTAATGGCAAAGCTGTGACCAACTTCTTCCTCCTCCTCCTCCTCTTTCTCCTCCTCTTCTTCCAAGATCTGTGTAGCCTTGGCTGTCTTAGAATTTGCTCTGTAGACAAGGCTGGCCTTGAACTCACAGAGATTTTCCTGTCTCTTCGTCCCGAGCGATGGGATTATAGGCATGTGCCATCACTGCCCAGCTATGTAACCAACTTCTTTCCAGTGTTTCTGTGCTCATGCCTTTGTCAACATTTTAACTCTTTGGTGACTCTTGCTGCATGCCTTGGATATATAGGCATCCTGCAGCTAACATCTCTGACTTTGAGTCAAAAGGAATAACAGTGATCAGTTTGTATTGCTGCTCTGTCCTAGGGCCTGGCTCAGCACTCGTCTGTGTTGTCACTGGGTCCCAGGGACACAGTGTTATACAAATGAAAAATCTGAGACACAGGAGAGTCATATAACTTGCTCATGATCACAGAATTGCAGGCGGTAAAGACAGAGTGAATCTCAGGAATTTGTTTCATCCTAGCAGGCATTAAGCATATTTGTGAAGTATAATTCCCAGTTAAAAAGAGTGAAGGAACGAATGCAAAGAGCCTTTTGTGGAAGTGGGGATGTTATCTCCCTGGAATGTTGTCATCATGCTGCCCCTGGCCTGTGAATTCAGATGCTACTGTGTGTGTGTGTGTGTGTGTGTGTGTGTGAGAGAGAGAGAGAGAGAGAGAGAGAGAGATGATGAGATGATTCAGGGGTAGTCAGAGCAGCAAAGAGATGACTTCCGGGCTGCCCAGCATGGCTTTTCAGCTGCAGACAGTCGGTGAAGTGACTGTGCAGCCAAAGCAATCACCCTTCCTTGGACCAGGCTAATGCCTCCTCCCTGGCTGCTTGGATCAATACCATACTTACTGCAGATTAGCTAAATGAGCCAGCACAGCTGGGAATGAGCTTCCAGAGACAATGACTGTGGAAAACGCAGCCATATTTTAGTCAACACCACATGCATGAGGCTCTTAAATATTAATACATATTTATTTGCTTTCTCGACAAAAATAGATTAGACCTAAGTCAGGAGATTAATCCAAATGATTGGACTGTAAATGACCCTTGTTGTGCAAATTGTGGCGAATCCTTGACCTTTCCTATGGCTGCTATTGTTCAGAGTGCACTAGAGACATTCCAAAGCAGGCAGAGATTGGCCCACACTGTTGCCTGCCAGTTTGTTGTGGGCAGAAACATCAGATGAAGGAAACTATTCATATATATGTAGTGTTTTCTCACTTGATCCTTGTCATAGTTTGGAAGACCCAATAAAGGCTTACTTAGTAAGTTAATTCATGTATCTAACAAATAGTTATCAAGGAGCCTTCATGTACTTGTCCTAGGCTTTTTCAATGCAGCTTCAACCAGGGCAGGCAAATCTGACTTTACATGAAAGATGCAAATGTGTGAAGCATATGCTGCAGAGAGAGAAAATGATGGGGCTGGGAAAACAAACTGTGATGGAAGCCTTCTTTTCGGTGAGTATCGGAGAAGGCATCTCTCAGGAGGTTGTGTTGACGTTGAGGTTTGGTACCAGGGCAAGAAGAAACGAAAAGACAGTGGCTTGCACAGAAGGTATGAGCTGGGAATGAGAAGACAGGAGCGCAGTGGGAAACAGACAAATCAGGTACTCTCTGTGGGAGAAGCAGACATCCAGAGCCCCATGGAATGCAGTAAGGAACTTGGCTTATATTCTAAGGGGCAGGGGAAGCCATAAAAGATCTTTTTACAGGGGAAAGAATGATCCAGTTTACATTAAAAAAAAATCTCTTGAGGAAGAGGCGAAATACTGTCTATTCACCTTTGGAGGTGGCTCGGAAGGATGACTGAGAGTAGATGAACTGCACCAAGCGGTCTTGGGTAGACCCCTGCATAGGGCTTTCTGGGATGTGAGGGCTTCAAGCTCTGTTTCTGCATCTTGTCTGAGTCCATATCCCATTTCTCTTTCCCTTGGAAGCGCTTGGTGCTGGCATGATGCTTGGACCGGTAAAATGGAGAGGCACCGAATGGAGAAGAAAAGGAAGATCTGGGAATCGTTGGGGTTGATGGTGTTTTCCCAACTCTGATGTATCAGTTTTTATCCCTGAGGACAGTGTGGACTTTTCCTTGCTGTGGGCTGATGGCATTGGCGGTTCAGGGGGCAGCTCTTCATGTTACTCTTTCCTCAAGATTGGGGGGCTGACTGACAAGGGCTCTGGTTACCTGTGTGCACCTTGTATCTGTGGTCTTGAGGCTGTGCACTGCCGTGGCTGGAATATTCAGCACCCTCCAAAAGCTCATACGCTAAGTTGACCCCAGAGTGCGGCCTTCCTTCTCTTCTTTTCGCTTCCCCAGCGGCTGTTTTGTCACATACTTCTTCCATAATAAGCCGCTTGGCCCCAGGCCAATCACCCATGGATTCAAACCTCAGAAGCTGTAAGCCAGAACAAACCTTTCTCTTTATAAGTAGATAGCCTCAGATAGCTTTTTATAGTAAGGGAAATCTGACTGACATCCTTAGGGCACTGTCTTGACATCAGTCCCCCACTAGACAGTAACCTATGAATAGGCCTTGGTCTCCTGTTCCCAGAGCCCATGCAGGTGGCTCATGGTCTTCTAGAACTCCAGATCCAGGGGAGAGGACACCCTCTTCTGGCCTACACAGTCACCCAGGCCCATATAGTATACACTTACACAGACATATCACACATAAAAAAGAAGTTACACAACAACAAAAAGAATAACAACTCCCCCCCTCCCCAGGGCATCAAATCTCAAGAACACGGAGAAAAAGGAGCCCAGATAAGTTACCCCAGGACCTGCGTATGCCATTCATTGGTTTATGTCTACCTCCTTCAGTGTTAGGCTTCGTGGGTCCAGAGAAGACCTGTTTTATCTCTACCTCAGGCATCAGGTAGGCCAGCCTCCACATGTATGTAAAATAATATTTCCTTTACTCATTTTAAATGTATTCATTTATTTATGTGTGTCATGCCACAACACACCTGGAGAGAGTTGACTCTCCCACCGTGTGAGTTTCAGAGACCAAGCAGCATGTCAGGCTTAGCAGCAAGTGCCTTTACTTCGAAAACCATCTCGCTGGCCCCGAGGTTTAGTTCATGAAGAAAAGAAGGGACCATATTGCCCTCTACCAGATTTGTTTCTCATTTTGTGAAAGGAGGGAGCTCTGATCCAGTGTTTCAGGTGAGAGAATGGGACAAAGCTCAGGGCCATGGCAATAGGGATCTCAGTGAGGACAGAACCAGTACACAGAAAGTCCTTGTCCCTGAGGGACAAAACACTTTATTTCCACACTGGGTTCTTTTGTTATTCTCCCCACCCCCAACCCCTTCCCAACTCTCTTCTTCTCGTCCCTCACTTTCAGCTTCTCCTAGTCTTCCTTTGGCATTAGCTGGAGGTTGGATTGAAAGCAAAAATTGGCATCCCAAGGAGTAAAAGAAAGTTGAAGTCTTTTGTTAAATTCCCTCTTGCCCCAGAACCCTTCTCCTCATTCCAGTTTGGGGCAATAGGCCTGGAGAGATAGCTCAGTCCATAAATTATTTGCTAAATAAGCATTGGGTCCTAAATTCAGGCCCCAGAACCTGTGCAAAAAACCTGTGTGTGGTGGTCCAAGGAGGTGGAGACAGGAGGATCCCACACCAATGAGAGACCCTGTCTCAAAAAATGAGGTGGATTACTCAGGGTTGACCTCTGGCATATGCGTATGAACACATATGTACTCTTGATGGAGCTCAGAAACAGGTCAAAACAACACAGATATGTCCTTGTTCATCAGCAGGAGCCTTTGGGAACAGGAATCTGCAGATGACTGATGCCTGCCTGCCCTGGGCCCCTGTGGCAGAAACGCACAGGAACGCGCCCTGTCAGGATCTTGTCTGTGACTGGGAAAGTGAGTTCGCCTCTCCCCAACCGTTGCTAAATACTCCAGTGAATGGATCAAGAGACATTAAAGATCTTCAAGGGCCACATGAGCTATGTAATACCGCCAGCCTGAGGCCACAGTGAGCCAGATTAATTCCCACCCTGCTCTTCTTTACAACCCTGACCTTTGGCTTACACAAAAAGGACATTAGAATGAGGTAAGTCTGTGTTTACTTGGCATTTGAAGGCATTTGTTTTAACCCTAGAAACCCCATTGGGGAAGGTCATTATTTCCTTGGGAGCTCAGGAAACCAAATATTGATCCTTTTTATTAGAGATAATGTTCTGGCTTAAAGTCTATCAAATGTTGGAAATTCAAATTAAGCCATTTGTGATGTTCTGTTTAATGAAGGCCATCGACTGGGAGACTGTGTTAGGCGCGTCGGTCAGCTGTCTTACCACCCTCCCCGTTTCTAGCAGGCTTACATGGCTTCTGACATGGCTTCCCTGCCCTGTAGATGATGGCAGCAGTCACCATGCTTCCATTTTTTGTTGTTATTGTGTGTGTGTGTGTGTGTGTGTGTGTGTGTGTGGTTGAACCCAAGACCTCACGCACACCAAGCAAGCATCCTTCCAACTGACCTACATCCCTTTAAGCCTTTCACGCCTTGTTTGGCCTCTTGTGTCTTTCGGCTTCCCATCTTCCTTCTGGCTTCCTGATGTGCTCTTTGTTAACATCACTAAAGCCAGTAAGGATTATCAAACCATTTCCACAAACCCCCTCCAACACCTTCCCAGATGGCAGCATGAGGTCCTATATCCCTAAACCCATCACTCACCTTTCCCTCACCTTCATGCCATCTTTCCCTCCCTGGAACTTCTTGAACCCACTGTGGGCTGTCCTCTGGGTGCTGGCTCCAGTGGATTTCAGATAGCTCTCATAGCTCTTCCTCCTCTTCCTTTCCCCCTTCTCTTCTTTTCCCTTCTTTTCCTTTTTCTCCCCTTGCTCCTCCTATTCTTCCTCCTCCTCTTCATCCTGGCTCTAAGTTAACTCCCTGAAATCCTGCATGAACTTTGTGTGTGCTTGTCCTTTCTTCTTGGCATCTGCTTCATACTCGGGAGGGGGAATTTCCTGTGGATTCTTTAGTGTCTTTTCAGGTCCTGTTACTATTTTAGGAAGTCCTTCTTAATGTCTTTCCTTACAATATCTGAGTTTCTTAAAAATGATACATGGACTCTCTCGATGGGTCCCATGCTCCCTACTAAGCATTTTCTGTCTTTTGCTTCATGAGAACAATCCAGAGAATTCACATGGCGTTACAAATAACTCTGATATAAAGCAAGGCATTTGAAGGGACATCCTTAAGTAGGAGCATATTCATGGGAGGGGAAGAGGCAGTGAGGGGACAGAAGCCCTGGGAGCCATGGCCAGGCTTCACAGAGCTGAGATAGCCACAGCATGGCAGTTCATTTATAGTTACCCAAGCAAAGGAGCTTCCATGAATGCTCCCAGCGGACCCATGATCACTAGGACACCTTGTCTCTGGAAAAGGCTTTGTCTGTAGTCATCACAGCCTGTCTCCATACCCCCTACCAGACAGGGTTTCCCTGTGTAGTCTTGGCTGTCCTGAACTCACTTTGTGGACCAGACTGGCCTCGAACTCACAGAGATACACCTGCCTCCCCTGAGTGCTGAGATTACAGGTGTGTGCCCCCACACCTGGCTCGTCCTGGTTTTGAATACTGCTCACCCCATGAGCCATGTGGCCTTCTGGCAAGTTACTTGACATCTGTGTGCCTCAGTTCCCTCATTTGCTTTTAGGGCTCCTGCAAATATTCGGGGAGCTAATTTGTGTCATGTTCATTGGAATGTAAAGGACATAGGAAGGCTTCTGGAAACATAGCTTCAGAATGGAATAAATTAGGTCACACCTGGGGCAAGGTGTGAGCGTGAGGGAATGAGAGACACCAGAACCCCAACAGGAAGCGAGACCTTAGAGGCAAGCTGTCTGTCTCTTGCTCCAATTCCAGCCCCCTCTCACCCCCCAATTCAGGCACAGGGTTCCATCAGAGTTCAGACCCCTATAGCGCTTGGATGGGGGGAGGAGCTCCTACGATGTTCCCTCAGAGTTTGGCCTAAAATACTGCCTGCAGAGACACTCCTCTGATTAAAAAAACCCAGTCCAAACCTAGAACAAGCTGGGAAAGGACAGACACAGACAGACTTTTTCACCACTCCTCAATATCTTCACACAAGTACGCCCTGCCACAGTCCCCGAATCACTGAACTGCAAGGGACCTCAGAGGTCATCCAGCCCAGGTGTCCAAATTCCAGTCTGGGAAATCAATTTACTGAACTGAAAGTGATTTTAAAATGAAATAGAAGAGAAGAGATAATGTCAGAATATATTGTTTTCAGTGGAAAGAAATTGCTTTGTGAAACTTTTGTTTCAGGAGTGTGTGTGTATGTGTGTGGGTTCAAATTGCAAATCTGTTTCTGTGGGTCACAGTAGCAAACGTTTGAAAGCCACTGACTTAGCCCACACCCCATTGGTCTGGACTCCCTTTATGACATTTTCAATAAATCATATGGCATTTCTTGTTCACCACCCACCCCTCCATGGGAGCCCCGAGACACCCCGCAAGGTCAGGGCTCCTTTCACTGTCCACTGCTCTGTGCCCAGGGAGCACTTCCTCCCAGGGAGCTCAGTGTCCCTCTTGTTCCCCTCCCCATTGGTTTTCTCTTGCTCTCTGACCATCCTCTCTCCCACCTCCAACACCAGCCTTGAGGAGAGGAGAGCACCACAGACCTTGCAGCCATGTTCTTTGGGGGTTCTATGGCTCATTTTTTTCTCTTGCCTTCCCAGGACCCCTTATGAAAGCAAGACCTTGGCCTTCGTTCTGGGCTACCATCCCTGCCTGGCTCACGGACTAGGATTTGAGTGAGACTGCCCCCATCCCTGGCTCTGGAAATGGCCAGTGGGAGCATCCCAGGGACTGGATCCAGAGTGGAGGCAAGGGATGTCCTGGAACTGGAGTCTTTTCTTCATTTTATCCTCAGTTTCCTCAAACTTCTCAAAGGTCTTAGTAGCTATAACCCAAAGAGTAGAGGGTTGGTGACAAAATGAATTCTGACAAAGATAATTGCACAACTCCTTTGTAGCTTAGACCTAAACATGGCTGTACACTGTCAGTTTTTATTTCTTTCAAAGCCTGAAGCCGGTGCTCCCCTGTAGGAGGGGGAGTGATCGGAGTGCTGAGAGAGAAATGGGGCAGGGGTCAGAAAGGAGGGGCATGCCCTGCTGTGGGACCCCTCTGGACTGCACCACAGGACCCCCAGCTTCCTTTGGCTTTGAGGACCTAGACAGTCTCTGAGACAGATAAACAGACATGTGCAGGGCCTCGGAGACCATCGCATCGGCAAGGTTGCCTGACTGGGGATCACAGCTTTAATGAACACTGAGTTTCTTGATGAAGCAGGTACAGGATTGTCCCCCTGGGCAAGATGAGGGAGCCACTGGCAGGAGGGGACACAGTGACCTTGCCGGATTGTACTGCAGCTGGCTCTCCTCAGAGCTCCCTGCTGTCACAGTTGACAGGAGCCCTGGGGCAGCCGCTGCCCTCCAAGTGTGCTCTCAAGTCCTCTGACTCCAAGTGTTCCAGCTGCTGCTCATTGGCCTCCACACCAAATCCAGGCTCACGGTCTCTGTGGAATCAGGTGCCAAGTGTCCCCGGGGTTCTGAGTAGGTATGTTCCCACGGATGGACAACTATATAGCTGAACTGTATGTACTGTGGTCATCTCCCAATTTTCACTGCGTAAACAGCCATCTGACAACCCTCACTCTGGTCCTCTGCCACTGGGCAGCTTCCACCAGGGAGCGAGGTAAAACGTGCTGTAGCAGCTAGCTTTTTATCAACACCCGATGAAACAACTGAAAGGAGAATGGGTTTATTTTGGCTCCTGGTTTCAGAGGGATCAACTCATCATGGTGGGGAGAGCATGGAGAGCCCTTGACTCTACATTTTGGTGGTGGGTTATGTGATGGAGGAGAGCTGCTCTCTCAATGCCACCCAGGAAGCGGAGAATGAGGCAGGAAGTAGCCAGGGATAATAGACCTCCAAAGCCCATTTTCCAGTGACTCATTTCTTCTGGTTCCTCCCTACACCCTAAGTTTTCAGAACCTTTCTAAGTGGTGCCAACCATCTGAGAACTATGCATTTCAATCATGAGCCTTTGGCGGGGCAGGGGTGGGGGGATTGCATATTCAAACCCTAAACCTAATTTATCACCATTGATCTCAGAGAGGCAACCAAAATTTAACTAGTTGTGAGTGTTGTTAATACTATCAGAACTGGGGCTGCAGAGCTAGCTCAGTGGCTAAGAGCAGTGGCGCTGTTGTGGAGGACAGAGTTCAAATCCCAGCACCCACATGGCAGCTCACAACCATCCATATTCATTCTCTGAGATGTCATATGGAGTGTGGTCTTGACCCTAAGTCTGTTTTTAAGGACTTTATCCCCTCATCAGCCTGAGCCTGCTTCTGACATTGTCAGGATGCTGGATAGTCACACCAGGCCAGGAACAGGTGACAGTCCACCAGGGCCCATCCTGTGCCTTTCCTCTAGAGTAATCAGACAACCTTAAAAGAATATTTCACACCTGTGTTGGGCATAGGGTTGGTGGAAGGCTTTATTCCCTCCTTCCTTCTTGCCTGGCCAAGGCTTTAACAGCTTTAAGGTACCGACTCAGCACTGACTGCTCAGCTGAGACTTAGGCCACGTTCAGACCTCCGAGTAGGTGGTCACTCAGCACCCAGGTCACCCTGCGGCTCTCTGTAGTGATACATCTTCTGTGGCTCCCGATGGCCCTTTAATAAAACCTCTGTTGAAAAGACACTTCTAGAAGCCAAGCTTTTCTTAGAGCTAAGAGGAAACCGTTAGCCATCCTCTGTACCCATCCTTCCTCCTGCATACTGGGAGTGTAAGGCTGTATTCAAAATCATATTCAGGGGCAGAACTGCAAGGGAAATAAGAGTGTCGCTATGAGCTAGCTGGTCATGGAAACACAAGTCTACATCCACAGAGCCCCCTAGGAAGCAGTTGCTCTTTACTTCTTATGTTGACAGTTAAGGAAAAGCAGCTTGAATTAGGCTAGAGATGCTATTCAGAATGTTTGGTGAAAATCCAGAGGGCTTTCATAGATCGTCTCTTCCTGTCATTTTGTGTGTGTCATGTGTTATTATGAATGTAGGCACATATGTGTGTGGGTGCATGTGGAGGCCTGCGGTTAATGTTAGGGTTCTTCTTGGATCCATCCCTCACCACCTTACTCAAGGCAGAGCCTCTCAACCAAACCCAAAGCTCGACAATGTCGCTAATCTCATTCACCAGCCTGCTCTGGGTTTTTCTTGTCTTTGTCTTGCTGGGCTGGAATTACAGATGGGTGAGCATGCCCACTTGGCATTTTATGTGGGGTCTGGGGAACTGAACTTTGGTCCTCACACTCATGTGGCAAACACTTTAACCACTGGACCATCACAGCTTCCTATCCCCGAGTAACTTTACAGGGATTATCTACAGAAATGCGGAGCAGTGCTTCCCAGAGAAAGGGTTTTCCGTGACAGAAATGGCTCTGAGTGCACTATCTAGTTCAGTTACCCTTAGCCCACACGTCTACTGATTACTTGAAGTGTAGGTGGTACAATATAGAAACCAAGATTTTTAAAATTTTCCTTAACTCTAAGGAGTAATATATAAGGGCATGGAACTTAACTTTAAATGTGCCAGCCACTGTAGCTAGTGGTGGCTTGTTGGGCAGGGCAGCACAGCATTACCAGGCATATCAACCAGAACAGAAATAGATTTAGGGCTCTGAGGTAGAACAATATGGGGCAGGATGGACGGAAGAGTTTAATTAAAGGTAATGCAGCCAAAATTAGAGAAGATGGTGTTTATGTACAGAGGGCATCTGAGGCAGCAAACGGAGCTGTGAATAAAAAGGTGGGGAGAAGAGGGGCTTCATGGTTTCATTATTCTCTTGTGGGATTAAATAAAGACAATGAAGAAAGAGTGGCCCAGCAGTTCCAGTTCTAGCCACCAGGGGTCCCCATTGACCTAGCGCAGCTTGGTTTCCGTGTTAGCCAAGGCAGTGTTTATGGTTGGCTAGCAGCCTATGAGAGTGCTGAAGAACATGGGGGTAATGGATCATTTGGTGCTAAGCAACAACATCAAGTATTTTAAAAACAATAACTTGATCAAGAAGTTATATCATCCTCATTTTTGCAAATGAGGCAATAAAATGACTCAAATCATCATTAAGCTGTTAAGTTCAGAGCTGGGAGATGCCTTCAGCAGACAGGTTTTAGAAGCTGAGTTGACTGCTGTGCTATGTCACTTCTGTCTGGTCCCAGAACCCATCCTAAGAATGTGGCCACTCACTGGGCTCTCTCCACTCCTCTTTCAGCATAAGGCTTTAGGGAAGTTTTAGGCGAACTGTTATATTCTTTTGCCTTTTCTTTCCCCAAAGTCACTTCTTGGCTTTTATTTTTCTGCTGAGGTGCTCTACAGCAGACGTGGAGTATTCCACACAGGAAGCTTCAGAGGGGGTGGCCCTCGGGAACTGATAAATTAGCAGGAGCTGGGATGCAGATGGACACACCCACTGCACACTGAGAGTGTCACATGTCTCGAGACAGGGTCATCAGCAGAGGTGTGAAGGGAAGGATGTCACCCACTGAGCAGCCACAGCCTGGCATGTTGAGAAGAGGAGAAGCAGCCTGCTCAGGCTCTTCCTGCCTCCTCTACACACTGACCTTCTTTGGACGTACATGATCAGCTAGAGCAGCCCCCAAGGCCCAGACTGTCCTCTCAGGCCTTGCCCAGTGCCAGGCATCTGGATTCCTCAAAAGCCCGCTCTTGAGACCTGTCCAGTAAGGCTTGGAAGCCCAGGTCCCTGTGGACCTACTAGTTAATGAGTTCTGCAAAAACTAGGTCTGTCTGTAATCGAAAAGGGAGTACAAGGCCCGTGTAGTCCCTGAATTAATTCAGCCCTGCTTGAAAAGGAGCTAGGAGAGGGTTTTTGCCACTGCCTGCCGGATCCGGATCCGGTGAGCATTACTTCCGTTTGGGGACCCATTGTTTTCCATCACTTCAGCACACTCTGGAAAACACTCTCCAAGTCTATTGCACCTGTCTGCTGCCGCCACACCAAGGCGGCTTTAACAATGCCCTCTGTCCACACAGGTCTCGCTTCCATTTAATACAGCCAGATGGGTGGAGGATATTTGATGATTGCTCCAGACTCAAAAGCCCCTGTTATTTTATTTCCTCGTCACTCTTGTACAATTTCTTCTCAGGGTGGGGACAGGCGGGTAGAACACAAATAGATCATGAACTCATGAAGATGAGCCATTAATGCAGTAGAGAAATTGGATGTGGCTAAAGAATTTGTTCAGGTCTCTCTGTGTGAGTGCTTGGGATCTCACAGGCCAGCCATGTCCCCAGCCTGGCTAACCCCTGGCTGCTCTGGGAATGGGAATCAGAGTATCTGGAAGCTGCTGTCTCCTCAGGGTTGTCTGGATTTGAGATGAAGGAAAGGAGAGAGAGAGAGAGAAGCAGTGGGTTCTCCAAGTGACAGCTTTCAAAAGATGTGGGCAAAGTCAGCCTCAGGCTGCCTTGGTGCCATTTATTGTGCTGCTGGCGGAACAGCGCCAGCTTTCCTGCCATTCTGCCGGGACTCTCTCTCCTCTCCCCTCTCCTCAAATGCTATCTCTGCTCGGAAGTACTCCTTCATCAGCACTCCATTGTTAGTTACTCCTGCTCCTTCCCACTCTGTTTATGACCTGACTAAATGTGTCATTGATGTCCGGTGTCTGCACGGCTGATTGTCACCGTGATGAGAGCTAGAATCATCTAGAAGACTCACATCCGAGCCTGTATTTACAGAGAAGACGAACTGAAGGAAGGGAAAATCCTCAGTCAGAGTGGACGGCACTTCCTGAGGACGGGCCAACATCTAAAAAGTTCTGAAGAAAAGGCTGTGTGGGCTTCTGAATGGGTGCATCTATCGCTGCTGAGGTAAACTCCATCTTCTCTGGCCTTCCAGCGCGGACTCAAACACAGTGACTGTCTGGGGAACTTGCAGGTTTTCACGGCCTGGCCGAGACTGCTGAGGTGTCCAGCTCTAGCAAACCAAGCAGCTGGAGGGTTCTAGCCTCTGCAGGCTGCAGACGGTCATTGTGGGACCACTCAGCCCCTTGTGCAGAGAGTCTCAGTCTCATTAAAAAGTTTTGTTTGTTTTGTTTTTTGAGACAGGGTTTCTCTGTGTAGCCTTGGCTGTCCTAGACTGGCTTTGTAGACCAGGCTGACCTCGAACTCACAGAGATCCACCTGCCTCTCTCTCCCAAGTGCTGGGATTACAGGCGTGTGCCACCGCACCCAGATATGAATTTTATATACATATACATACTTGTGTACACATATACACACACACATACGTACACACAACCACACATATTCTTTTGGTACTGTCTCTCTAGAGACGGAAGAAATGGGCTCTGTATATCCGCTTATCTGATATAGCTCCCTTCTGCTCTACAAGCCTGTCTCCATTTTCATGGCAGGGCACTTCCTGAGTGGAGGAGGACTTGATGGCACACCCTTGAGGACAAGTCCTGCTCTGTCACCTGCTTGCTGTACGACTGCATGAGTCCCTCATAGGCCAGGCCTGGATAACTCAGTCTGAAACATGAAAACAGCAAGACCCACAAGGCTGTCGTGAACAGTATCTGAGATTCCAGCTCCCTTCTCTGGCAGCTCCTTCAGGCATGGGGACCCATCTGGCCTGAAATCCTGACTCCACCATTTTCTGACCATCATTGGCTCTGTCATGACCTCTCTGTACCTCAGCTTTTTCATCTTTGAAATGGTGACAGTGTTTGACCTATCTCTTCTTGGGAGGCAATGCCTGGTACAATATAACACTCAAAATGTCAGCCATTGAAGCTGCTGCTGTTATCATGCAAACTGCAAGTTGACAGGGGAAAAAGCCTCAGCCTACTGTGGTGCCTGGTGCCCACTAAGTACTGAACGTGCTTAGAGTTAGAGGAGAGTGTTTCATAGTGAATTTGGGGGGGCACATGCTACACATACCCTGGTGGCTCTGCCGCCCTTTGTCAGTCAGTAACGTTAAGACATTTTGGCGATCAGAGCTTGCAGGGGAGAATATGATCCTGGTCTGGTCCTCCAGGGTACCCATCTCTGCGGCTGTCACAGCCCCCCTCGCCGCCCCTTAGTCTTCCAGCTCTTCCAGAGGCAGGGAACTGCAGGTAATAGACACTCATCCACTGATGGCCAGAAACTTAACCCAGAAGGAAAGAAAATCCATGGCTGCCAGCTCGCACACAGTCGGCGGCAATTGCCCATGAGTCAAGGTCGATGGCTAGACAGACGGGAAGAACCAAGGAAGGGTTGGCATTTGCTGAGGCTTGCTGATTCTCAAGCTTTGGCTTCTGGCAAAGCAGAAAAGAAAAAAAAATGTACCCAGAAGAACCATGTGGAGATCTTGGCCTTCTTTCCAGGCTGAGGGCCTGGGACTTCCCTGGGAATATGCATTGGGAAGGCTATCCAGCCTAAAGTCATTTCATATCTACATCTGGATCTAGAGTTGCTCTGTGGCTATACAGATGAGGAGATCCACATAAGTAATGTTTATTAAGAGCTAATAAATTACATTCCAGTTCACACCGACCAAACCAGGCACTATTCAGGCATGTCCGTGCGATGGATCCTAGTTCCCTGCTGTGAAATGGAGAAGGTAACAGGTCTCATGGGTGTTAGTTAGGGTCAGCTAGACTATGCTGTGGTAACAAGCACCTCCCAGGTCTCGGTGGCCTACACCACATTTCATAGGAACCAGCCAAGGGCAGTGGTCCATGCTGTTGTCATTGTCAGCCAGGCCCTGACTGACAGGACAGCTATTATATGGAACACTGCTGCTCACTGTAACAGAGGGAGAGAAAAAGAGCAGCGGATCGTGTGTGGACTCTTAAAGCTCCCTCTCAGAAGGGACGGACAGCATTGCCGCTCACATTTCTTTGGCCAAAGGAAGTCACACCCACACCTATCTCTAAGTGGATAGGTAGGTGTGGTCTTTTTAGGTGCCCAGAGGTAAACTGGAAATGCTAAGTGCACAGAAAAAGCAAGCAACCACATTACCTGAAGCTGTGTTTGGGCCATCCAACGAACTCCTGGACTCTGCCCTTGGTGCTCTGTGTGGAGATGAGCCAGATATGCTACTGCTGCTCCTATTTGCTTTGGATGAGGCAAACAGAGGGACACAGCAGTGGCGCTGTGGACTAGATCCCAGCCCCTTGTGAAGTGGCTCTGCCGAGGGCCCAGGCTTCCAGGATGGCCATGGGGATCCCTCTTTGCCCTTAAGAGTGACTTAAGACTGTCACTGAATGGCACATGCAGCATGCCACTGGGTGCTCACAGAACTGTGGCAGTGAATGGCCTCTTGGATGCTCTGCTTAGGGTGGGGCCTCAGCTGTCTCAAGGGGCTTAGGATCAATTCTAGAATGAACAAGTGACACTTTCTATTCAGAGGAGCCAGGTGGTGTGTGTGTGTGTGTGTGTGTGTGTGTGTGTGTGTGTGTGTGATAAAGAGAGACACAAAGAGAGGCAGAGAGACACAGAAATACACATGAGAGTGGAAAGAGAGAGAGAATGCATATGCAGCAAGCTTCTTGTGAAACTTCTGAGGGAGAAGTTTCGGCTTCCAGCTGGGAGACTCAGACAGGCTTCAAGGAGGAGGTGGTGTTTGCTCCAGGCTGGGTTTTCTGGCTGGCTTTTCACGGAGATATAGGGCAATAGGGCTTTTGTTCATGATGTTTGGAGGTGCTAATGGGTGGGCTGTGCAGATGTGGGACTGGCATCAGCCCACGGTGACAGCATCACCTGCATCAGCAGTACCGACCAACCCTGAACCCCTGCCGTGCACAGTGGGGAAGGTGAGGAAGGGCATGCTGATCTGGGCACTGCCGGAAGCAGCAAATGTCCAGATGAAGGGGTGTGGGGCTCATCCAGCCCTGCTTCTGCTCATCATCTTTGTCCCCCTACTTTTTACTCTGCAGGACTGACAGCTTCCTGCTTTCCGGAAGGCACCAGCAGGAGGCTGGAGGGTGAGGTAAGTAGGCCCTAGCTTCTTTTCTGTGGGCTTGACAGTAGCCATGTTTCTCTCGACGTCTCTCTGCCAGATGTAGCTGTGCCAGGATTTCCTAACTACTTTCTCCTTAAGTCCCTTCAGCCCTAATGATGCTAATGGCTCTCCTCGGACAGTTTAACCAGCCTTTGCTGGTATTCTTTCTGTCTCTGTCTCTCCCTCTCTCTCACGGGTATAGGAATTCACATGTGCGAGCCACATGGAAGCCAGAGGGCAATCTAGAGCATCATTCTCAGGAATGAGGGTCTCTCATTGGCCTGGAGCTCGATGACTAGTCTAGATTGGCTGGCTAGTGAGCCTCAGGGCCCCTATCACTTTTCTCCAACACTAAAGGTACAAGTGTCTTTAAATATATATATATATATATATATATATATTTAATAATATATACACACACACACATATATACTTATTTATTTTATGTGTATGTGTGTGTGTGCGCCTGTGTACATACACGTGTATATTTGTATGTCACATGCCTGCGGTGTGCTTGGAAGCCAAAGAGGGCATCAGTTCCCTGGAACTGGAGTCATTGGCTGCTGAGAGTCACTGGGTGTGAAAATTGAACCCAGGTCCTCTGGAAGGGCAGCCAGCGCTCTTAGGCACTGAGCCATCTCTGCAGTCCTGCCACTCCTGGCTTTTTAAGTGGTTTCTAAGGGTTGATCTTAGGTCCTCATGCTACGTACTTTACTGACTGAGATCTCCTAAGCCCATGTGGGATTTTCTTTATTTTGTAACAAAGCCTGGCCATGCAGGCTGGCTTTGAGCTCACAGTCCTGCTGAATGCTGGGGTTACAGGTGAACATAACCACTCCTGGCTATTTGCTGATTTTTCTTAACCATGACACACCTGTGTGATCAGCCCCACTCCCTCTTTTCTTGATTCTGGGTTAGACATCTCCCTCCTGCCTGATCTGCTGGTTTACAGACACAGTTTACACAAAGATACTGTTCAGACAAACAGTGGTCTCAGCAGCCTCTCAGCCTTGCTGTAGAAGCATTTGGGAGTAATTTGAGGGAGGAGGTCGGAGAACAGCCCAGACGCTGACACTAACAGGACAGCTGAGGCAAAGATGGAGAGAGCGGAGCAGCGCACCATGGCCAGGGCTTTTGGAGGTTTTGTTTTGTTTCTCGGAATGTCTTGTGTCTTCTGAGATCTCGATGTCTGCTGTCCTGAGAGTGGCTGAGTGCTGTGAGCCAGGGTAGGAGATCCAGGGCTCAGAATTCAAGGAATGATGAGCATCGGGAGTATGTTTCCAGGCTCCCACAGGCAGGATATGGGGGCTGGCTGGTCTCTCTATCAGACTGTGAGTTTTCCAGCATGAGGCCCAGCCTCATCTCTGCCAGCACAGACTGGAGGAAGGATTCGGGGAGCTGTGCTGATAAAATCGCTTGAGTTGGGTTTCACTGGTTTGACTTGACCTGGAAACTTCTTTTAGGATAGGTCCTGATTCCCACTGGAAGACCCCACCCCACCCCATTCCACATCAGAGAGATATCTGACTTAGGAGGATTCTAGAAAACACCATTTTATTCTTTTTTTCAGACATACAAGCAATCAAGAACATTCCTCTTGAGTCCGGTGTGATTTGCTCTCCAGTTCACTGCCCCTGGAGCCAAATCCCAAGTCTGCTCTAATGAATATAGAAAACTCACTTGTCATTAGTTGGACAAAAGCTAATGGAGTGGAGTCCTCGAGGACAGTGGGTCTCTTGAGCAAATTAAACACTCCCCTTGCAATCTTGAAGTCAATGTTAAATTGTTTATCAAACCCTTCCTTCCCAGGTAGCATTACACTGAAATTTCCTACCTTCTGGCCATTCGGTCAGAAAATTTTATTGAGCTGGAGACAGGAAGGAGGAGGTAATTTCAAAACTGTTTTATTTTGAAGAGGAAAGAAGGTATATTGCTTAGGGTTTAGAGAAGGGTCCATAAATATACTTCACCTCGGGTGCCACTCTGGCCTTCGCTCATGGCAAACATTACTAATCAATCATCTATCCCTTCCCATGAGCTCAAAACAAAAGCCACTTGCGAAGCAGGGCTTAAGGAAAGTAGGAATGCATTTTGGCAATTGAGGTTTGAGCACAGGGCTGAGGGTCGGAAAGCTGGCTCTCACGCTGTGACCTCCACTTCCTCATTGAGTACCGTTGTCCTTTTTCTCAAATGAAGACCCTTCTTCACACGCTACCTCAAGAGGAGCTTGAGTGCTTTGAGGAGCTGTCAGGAGCTTGGCTATAGATACAGCTCTCCATGACCCCTTGAAATCACATCAACTTCACAATCACGGTGCCCTGGTTCTTTCCCCCAGTTTTTTTTTTTTTTTTTTTTTTTTTTTTTTTGCTATAAAATTATACAAAAAGCTTGGTAATTTATAAGGGGAGGAATATTATCTGGCTAGGTTCATGGCTCTCTGGAGCCTGGGAAGTCTGGGGGGCGTGGTAGGAAACGCAGGAGCATGATAAGTCAGGGTGGGCAGTGAGAGCAGATAAAAGAGGTGAGAGATGAGGGGCAGCCTCATTCTGTAACCATCTCCTTCTGTGGCAGCTGATCTAGCCTAGCTGTGTAGGGTCACAACAAAAGTTATTCATCCTAAAAGTGCAAGGAGCCTGGCAGTGTCTGTGAATGAGGCCTTTGGAAACGCAGGAACTTCACTTGTAAACACTGCATCGATTCCATCCAATTTGTAAGCCTCATCTCCCTACTCAGCTCCGTCAAGTGGCCTGTTCCTGCTGGTCTGGGGGAAGCCACCCTTTCTCAGAGGCTCAAGCCCAACACTGCCAGGAACAGAGTCACAGGAACTTGACTGGTTTTGCGGAGTGTTAAGCTGGTGCATACTGCTTCAGTTGTCTCTCTATCCTCCCTAAGCTTAAGCCCATAAGTAGCAGCTTCAAGACAACCCCCCAACTTTATATTTGAGAAATGCCTAAAGGTGATTGAGGAACACATGCAGCAGCTACCTCTCCAGTCGTGCGTCAGTGTCTTGGGCTTTTCTACCAAGAAGTACGGAAGGAAGGGATTCCCAGGAGGCACCGCCATCTTCTTTACCTTCTTGGATCTCTGTTTCATGACACTTAGGCCTGTTTGCTCCCGAGCAGGGCTCTGGCCATAGTCAAATACCGAAGTTATCTTTCTTTGCACACAGGCATTACCATGGTAAAGTCTCCCATACCCACCTTGATCTTCCTGCCCGGCCCGGAAGTGTAAGTGTTGAAACCAGAGAAGGGTGGGAAGTAGATCCTGAGTGTGGCGGAGTCCTGAGACACCACGGATAAGGCCTTTACCTGTCTGGTCCCATCACATCTCTTTCCTCATCCCGCCTTTATTCACGGCAGCCTGCCAGAGCTTCTACTGAGATGCTGAAGGCTGGGACCTCGCGCCATGACCAGGCCTCCCGTGAACCCGACCTCCACACAGCTGCTGCTACTGAGGGCAGGAGGAAGTTCAGGAAGGCAGGAGGATGACCTGTCCTCACGGGCCCTGGCCACCAAGTGCCGTACGGTGTTGAGAACGTGTCAGGTAGGGCTGCCAGAGAGGAGAAGGTGGCAAGGTGGGAAAGGCAACCCCCTGAAGGGGCCAGTGGTTTAGCTTCTTTCTTTCTTTTTTTCTGCATCTGTCCCACCTTATCTCTCTGATAAAAGGAAATTGGAAAAGGGGGAAGGAAGAGGAGGCCTCAGGAGAGAATCCTGTCTGGAGTTCCTGCTCCTTGGAGAAGACAAGCTGTTCTCAGCCTGCCAGTCCTCCCTCCCATGATGGAACCAGCTCTGATTGTGTTAAATGTTGAGGATTCTCATGCCACAGCCCCTCAGGGACAGATTCTGGCAAAGATGATAGATAGACCTTGGAGTGGAAAAGCAGATGATGTTTGAAAACACGGTGGTGCCCAGGGAAAACCAGTCTGAGGCTCAGAGAACAGAACACGTTTTGTTTGTTTTGTTTTGTTTTAGCTGATCTTCTTCAAGTGAAGGGAAGCTTCAAAATGTAACCCACACACACACGTGGCCACACACACAAAACACAGATACACACACAGATACACACACACAACACAGACACATACACAGTCACACAGTCACACACACACACACACACACCATTTTGTCCCCTCTTGAAGCTTAGGTTTGGGGTGGCTGGTATTTCAAAATGTCAGAAGCCTTTTCCCTGGATCAAGCTTTGAAGGGTCTCTGGGGACACAGAAAGGAATCTGGTGTGGTCCTTGTCCTGAATGCTTCAGTTCAGAGAAGAGAGCGACACACTGGTGAAGGGGGCAGAGGTCTGGGGAGTGAAGGGAAGGGGACACCTGGTGTACTTGTGTTTTTTCTCGAGTGTGTGTGTGTGTGTGTGTGCATGTGTGTGTGTGCACCATTGAACATGAATGTGCGTGCTTGAATATGGATGAGTGTGTCTACCAAAGAAGACGGAAGAATTAAGGAGAGGTCACCAACTACATACGTGTGTCTGTGAGGTTTGGGCAATTGAATTTTTGTTTCTTCTTTGTTTTAAAAAACACGCTTATTTATTTTGCGTGTGTGCGCGCTCATGTGTGCATGCACGTGCAGAGGTCAGAGGACAGCTTGCAGGAGCCGGGGGGGGGGGGGCTCACCGTGTGGGTTCTGGGACTTGAACTCAGGTTGTCAGGCTTGGTGGCAGGCACCTCTACCCTCTGAACCATTTTGTCAGCTCTGAGTGCTCCTGTATGCCCTGGCCCATGCAGAACCAGCTGGGCAGGAAAAGCCTGCTCACAGTTGGCGGGGCGGGAGCACCAGTTCTTTCTTCTGAAGGCGCCAGGGGGACAAACAGTGCTTCGTTCTGTTTGAAGCTCTGAGAATTGGACCCAGAGCCTTGAATATACCAGGCCTGTGCTCCACCATTGAACTACACTTATTTATTTATATTCTTTGTTTGTTTTTGAGACAGAGTCTTTTGAAGTTGCCCAGGGCTGGTCTTGAACTCATTTGTATTCCAGCCAAGCCTTGAACTCGTGGCCATCTTGTTTGAGTCTCCTAAGCAGCTGAAGTAGTACTTATACCATGAGGCCCAGGCACAGAGTAGTTTTAATCAAGAACCCAGTAAGATTGGAGCTTCAGGAGAGAGTCTCCGCGGATAGGAGGGAGGGCAAAGGGCACAAGAGAACAGAGGTGGGGAAGGCATTCCATTCCCTTCCTCCTGTGGGCATGGCTGCTTTTGTGGAACCCAGAAGTGTTTCCAGCAACGTAAAGTGGAATGCTGGGGTGTGATTATCCAATCAGCAGGCCAGGGCAGACAGCCAAGGAATGAGGAAGAGGGCAGAGAATGTGATACGTAGTGCCGGAAGCATAAACTTTAAAATCAGGCACAGCTGGCTTCAGATTCCAGCCATACAACTTTGGCAGCGTTTTGACCATTTTTGTATCACTCAGGATAGTACAAGAAATGCTGCAGTAACAGCTCAGAACTCTAAGCGGCTGAAAATGGCAGCTTGCTAAGTGCTCTTTATTCACTGTTATTCATAGGGGCAAATTGGGACTAGGTTTGTGGAAGCTTCTTTTTACTTTACTTTTTTTTTTTTTTTTTTTTTTTTTTAAGCTTTGGCCAGTCCTGGACTCACTTTGTAGATCAAGGTGGCCTCGAACTCACAGAGATCCATGCCTCTGCCTCCCGGGTGCTGGGATTACAGGTGTGTGCCACCACTCCTGGCTGTGCCGTGGAAGCTTCTTTTTATCATTGCTTCTCCGGTGACCAGAACTATATAGAAAGGGTAGGATGACACTTCCCGACTCTTAAAGTGACCCACCCCGTTTCTCCTCCAATTTTATTGATGAAGCTACTTCAGCTACCCTTTCTCTATGGAGCTTGGAGAAGCGAGAGCTGAAGTGATTGCAAACAATCCAAGTGAGCCCCAAGTCTCAGCTGCTTTATCTGTACAGCGGAATAGCGTTGCCAAGCTCAGACGGGCACCGTGAGTCTAATGAGACAAGCACGTTACAGCCTCCGCCGAGTACAGTCACACTCAGACAACCACAGCCCCCAAACGGAAAAGGCGTGGGCAACCAGAGGAGGAAAGAGAAGCGAGCATTCATTGCTTTCGGGGCTCTCCTAGACATCACGGTTGACTGGCTGAGGAAGAGCTGCCGGGCCTGGGACAGCTGTAGTGGGAGCTGCGGCACTGTATGTGACCCAGGAGCGGTCCCCGGTGCTCCGGAAACTCCTGCCAGCGAAAAGCTCTGGCGTCCTCCGAGAGTCTTAGGGCTGAGCTGGCGGGGGGGGGGTGTTCTTGGAGGCAGCTGCGGGTCTCTTTGCCAGGAATGCGCATTTCCAACAGCAGCTAACAACGTTCCCAGTGCCGCCGCAGCCCCGAGGAAACGCGACGTTTTTATTCCAGGAATCAGTTCCCATTCATCACCGTGAAGCGCAGCACCTGGGGGGAAACGGGAACTGAGGCTCTGCGGGTCTCCAGAGAAGGGAGTGCGTCTGTGGCAGCTGAGTAATTAGAGCAGTGCTCGGCACACACGCCTAATCTTTATTTAAGACATTTCACTTAGGTACGCATCCCAGTTATTCAAAAGTCAGTTGGGTTTGAGACATGCCTGTCATCAGCCTCTCATCCCTGTTCTGGAGTAGTTACAAAAGCACCCTGAAACACCATCCACGTGTCTCCCCATACTCAGCACAGGCTAAGGAGCTTCCCTCAGCCTTTTCTGTAAGATAACTTCCAATGTTTAGAACAACGATTCGATGCGTCTTGTGTCTGAGAAACAAGGAAGGAGGCTTGAGCGGTCATTAACGGGAGACAGCAAATAGGCAGAAAATGTAGTCTGGGGGCCAGTGTTCACAGGCCGTTCACACACATGGCTGCTGTGGTCTCTCAGATTCTTGGGTGTGGCGGCTCTCTCGACCTGGAAGGGTAGTGCCCCGAATTTCCACTGGGGTAACTGGTAAGAAGAGACTGTGTAACAACAGCCACGAGTGGGGTAGAAGCAGAATTTCAACCCTAGGCCTCAGGTGCCTAGGTTTGGACTGTAGTGCATCCCAGCCTCTTAAAACACTGAAGGGTCTGTCACGAGAGCAGCCGCCAACGTTTTAGATCTACGAAAGTTGATGCAAAGTATGACCTTCAAAGGCAGGTTCCCTAAGAGAGAACCTCTTAGCCAGCATTGCCCTGGGGTCAGGGGCCCTTGTAGACAGCTCACTACACCCAGAGATCAAGAAGAGGCTGAGTGGCCGCAGTTACAAAAGTGGGGTGACGTTCCTTCTTATCTTGCCCTTGACTCTGGTGGTCTCTGCTATTGTCCGTCTTTCCTTCCTTCCTTCCTTCCTTCCTTCCTTCCTTCCTTCCTTCTTCCCTTCCTTCCTTTTTTCTTCCCTCCCTCCCTCCCTCCCTCCCTCTCTTCCTTTCTTCCTTCTCTTCTTCCCTCCTTCTTTTTTTCCTTTCTCTCCTTTTTCAGAGTGTCTCATTGCACAGCCCTGACTGGTCTGGAACTTGCTATGTAGACCAGGTTGGCTTTGAACTCACAGAGATTTGTCTACCACCACCTCATATGAGTGTTTTGATTAAAGGTGTGTCCTACCATTTCTGGCTCTGCTATTCTTTTTCTTTTTTTTAATTTAAATTTATTTTTTTAATAATTTATTCACTTTACATCCCAACTGTAGCTCCCTCCCTCGTCTCCTCCCTGTCCCACTTTCCCTCCCTTTTTCCCCTTATCCCCCCCCATTCTCAGAAATGGGGAGCCCTCCTCCCTTACCATCTGACTCCAGCCTGTCAAGTCTCATCAGGACTGCCTGCATCCTCTTCCTCTGTGGCCTGGCAAGGCCCCTCCACCAGGGGAAAGTGATCAAAGAGCTGGCAACTGAGTTCATATCAGAGATAGCCTTTGCTCCCCTTACTAGGCAACCCATGTGGAGACTGAGCTGCCTATCGGCTACATCTGAGCAGGGGGTCTAGGTCCTCTCCATGCATGGTCCTTGGTTGGTACATCAGTCCATTCAGGCCTTCATGGGCCCAGATTTGTTGGCTCTGTTTGTCTTCTTATGCCAGCTCTGCTATTCTTTAACATGAGAATTTTCCAGTACAACACAGGTCCTGACATCTGACCATGGCAAATTTTTATCATTTTTATTTCTTTCTTTCTTCTGTATGTGCAACATATATGGATGTGTAGAGGCCAGAGAACAGTGGTTCTCTTTTTCCTTCCTGATAGCTCTGGGGATCAAACTCAGGTCATCAGGCTTCGGGACAGGCACCTTTACCTGCTGAAGCATCTTAGTGGCCCTAGAAAAAACGTTTTTACACTACTATATCCTTCCCCTGCTGATAACTGGGAGTGGGTAGCAATGCCACACTGCAACTCAGAGGCCTGAATGAGAGCTCAGTGGCATCATAGCATTAAACTCATCCCCAAGTTGATCCGACACGTGATAATGATGCGAATAAACGCTTTACCTGGATGAGCGACTAACCTTAGCTCGCTGCATCGATTCTAAGCGGCGCGATTTTCGTTAGCTAAGCCTGCCACTTCGTTTCTTTCCCACTAGCTGCGTGAATCTTCCTAACTCTCACAGGGTGTTAAATGTGGCAGTTCCCCCAGTGTTACCTAGAATATTGGCCTTCTTGGGGCAAAACTCTTTGGCCCTCAGGAGGAGGGAATGTAGTTATCACAGGTTGGGCCTAAAGATCCAGGCAAGAGCCAGGAACCTCTGTGGTGAGCTGGAACGAACCGGAGGAAGACTCAGCAGGGAAGCACATCAGGTATGCCCAGGGGAGGGAGCAGACATGGCAAGGGCAGGTCAAAGCCAGCGTCCTCCCCCAAAGCTCCCAGAGCAGGAGGCGAGGAACCCGGGGCTGTGGATGTAGCTCTCCAGTGGTGGATATTCGCTACCACGAACAACGCCCTGGGTTCTAGTCCCAATACTGCATAACTCATGTGTGATGGCGCATGCCTGTCATCCCGGCACTCTGGGGGCAACAGGATCAGAGGTTCAAGGACGTCCTCTACTACACAGCGAGTACCAGGCCAGCCTGGACTATGCAAGAGCCACCCCTTGCTGCCCCCAACCTCCACCAATGCAAAACAAAAAGATGTGACAAAATGGAAGAACAGGAAGGGGACTTCAGAAGACCGTGGACTTTTCTTTGCTTCTTTGGAGGCAGTTTTTGATAGGTGGCTCAGACGCTTCATGCAGGAACCCCAAACTGGTAGTAATAAGCAACAGCAAAAATCAAACAAACACCACGACACCCACCCCGCCCCCCAGTGCTTTGGAGACCCAGGAACCTCTGGCAGGAGGTTCAGCGTTGGTTCACAAGCCTCCTCCCCTCAAGATTATCTACTTGAGGCCATGGGGCTGAGGTCCTGACACTACAGTCTCTCCAGCACACTTCCCTCGCTGGCTGCAGGGCCTCACCCTGCCAGGGGCAGACCTGCCGGTAGCAAGTCCCGAAGGAATACCTCATTCTGCAACACAGAGGGGGCACATCGCAGACCTCACCACCCTTCCTAAAGGACCGACGGAGAGGTTCATCTCACCTAGAGTCCCTTTTGCTTCTGCTCAAGAACTAAGGATTTCTATAAACTGGAAGTTTTGATTTACAATCCCAAGAGCAATACGGTGCGGGAGAGAATAATAACCTTTTGGATTTGGAACCTCCTGAAAGAAATGATGAATGCCCCCAAGGGAAGGTGAATCTAGGCAGGTCTCCCCAGGCCCAGCAGGAATCAATTGTCCTGCCTGTTGAACACCTGGTATCTCTCTCCCAGCATTTCTTACCTCACCTCATGTTCCAAGTAGCTGGTTCTGTGTCTTTTATCCCACACCTGGGTCGCAGGCCCCTGAGTCAGTGACTGTGCGCTTAAGCTCTTAGGAAGGATTCGTGGTGTGCCTGTTGGCTATTGAGAGAGAGGAAACTTTTTGCAAAAGATGGAAATGTCCCCATCGTCTTGATGAGATGGTCTACCAGGACCTGTGTTGCTGTTAAGTTGCATAAAGGTCTGGGCATGATGTCATACACCTATGCTCCCCAAGGATGCTGGAGCAGGGGGATCATGAGTTCAAATCCAGAGTGGAAAAATAACAAATTCAAGGGCAGTCTGAGTTGCACAGTGATGCTCTCTTTTAAAACTCATTTTAAAAGAACTACATAAAAGCTCTGAGGCTTTTTTGGGTGTCTTTGGATATAGAACAAATAATAGTTAGTAGGGGCTCCGTTGTGCCATGGATCAACCCTGGATGCTTCATTGCTGTGAGCTGGCCTCCATAGGCTACAATATAGACCCTGGCTTTTTGAGGCAGGGTCTCTCCTGAATCCTGGAGCTCACTAACTGGCCTAGACCAGCTGGCTAGGGTGCTCTGGCAATCTTCCTGTCTCTTCCTTCCTTGTACTGGGACTGCAGATACTGGCTACTGCTGTTGGCTAGGATAATATTACCAGGGGCTCCCACCCTGGCAGAGTCTGTGCTAAGCCCTTTCTCCAGGGTTGTCACCACAGTCCAACTGTGGTAGAACAGTAGCCCACAGCTGAAGAAACTGAGGCCTGAAGCCACATAGCTCAGGCAGCTTTGCTCAGGCATCCTCCTCATTCCTGCAACCTCACTGCAAGCTGCCTCTTACACAGCTGGTTTGATGGCCCCACAGGCTCACCTATTTAAATGTTCAGTAACCAGGGAGTGGCACTATTTGAGAAGGTTTAGAAGGCTCAGGAGGCGGTGTGGCCTTGTTGGAAAAGTGTATCACTGATGTTTTAAGGTTTCAAAAGCATATACCAAGTCTCTCTCTCTCTCTCTCTCTCTCTCTCTCTCTGCCTGCAGGTGAGGGTGTGAGTCCTCAGCTACTTCTCCAGCACCCATGCCTGCCTGTGTGGCACCGTGATAATGGACTGACCCTCTGAAACTGTAAACAAGCCCCAGTTAAATGTTTTCTTCTAAAAGCTGCTTCTACAAGGATGAGCTGACCTACCATATCATTGGCCCACCGGGTCCTATTGGGGCACCATTACATTTATGTGTATGTATGTATGTATGTATGTATGTATGTATGTATGTATGTGTCTGTCTGTCTCTGTGTGGTGGGGGACAACTTGTGAGAGTTAGCTCTCTCCTTCCACCGTGTGGGTTCCAGGGACTGAACTCAGGTGGCCAGCCTTGGTAGCAAAGGCCTTTACCAGCTGAATCATCTCACCAGTCCCTATTAATCTTCTATAGACCCAACCCAGGGGTCCACGGGTACTTAGATCTGACCATGGGGATCACAGGAGACCATAGGGGACAAGGAGGGACACAATCCTACAGCTCTTTCCTCTCGAAGAGGAAGGCAGAAAGAAGAAAGTGGAAAGGAAGGGCTGAAGTAGGTGGAGAAAACCAGAAGGCATACCCCTCCATTTGGCCAAATGGAATGCTCAGTGAAATTAAGATTAAACTGCACAGGCTTTGGTGGGGTTTGGGGTATATCTGAGAATAACTTGCCGTCAGAGAATTCTATTGGAAATGGCTCAACAACTAATAATGTGGTTTCTGTCACTTAACTCTAAGTCCCTTCTGGACCCTCACAGTGAAGTGTTAAGGAAATGAAATCTCTCTCTCTCTCTCTCTCTCTCTCTCTCTCTCTCTCTCTCTCTCTCGGTCATATAAAGCAAACTTTGATTTGTTGAGCATGTCTCTTCAGCTGACGAGTTATAAGCCATGTCTGAGAGGCCCACTGGGAACTTTCAAGATCTGAGCAGCATTTTCTAATCACTGGCAATCATTAGCATTTCGGCAGATACATTTTTGATAAGAAAAATCTTTGCTCTGTGGGACGACAAAGAAAAAAAAATCCTGACAGCTGATAATGCAAACAGAGTAGCAATTTTAATTAGGCCCCCCCAGCCCTCCGTGGGGTGGCAAACATCACACAGGATCCAGATGTTTTTGGTCTTGTAGGATGTGAGCTTATGGTGGTGTCAAGGTCACTGGTGCTGGGTACTATGCCACCAAGTGGATCTCCAGGCCAATCAGGGACAAAGCACCATTTCCTGGGCACTGACTCTGTCCCTGGGACCCTGCTCTCTTGCTCTCTTGCCTGAATTACCTGTTAGTCCCCATTGTCATCTTGAGAGATAGCTAGCTGCCACTGTCACTCTCGTTTTACCAAAGGGAAACTGAGGCCCAGGATGGTCCTCTAGCCCAAGGTTCTTTAGCTGGTAGTGGAAGCATGAGCTCTAGAGCCTCCATTCTTACTCACTGAGCCAAAGTGCCTCCCAGTTGTCATTTAAAGGGGGACAGGATGAGTGAACAGGAGAGAGCATTAAGCTCTCCCATTGCCTGGTCTGTGTAACTGTCTGACAAGTCATGTGACCCTTCTTGGCTTCACTTTCTACCCAGTCTTCCTTTTGGAGGTCTCTGAGGAAGGAGTGGCTATATTCAGAAGGACATTTACCCCTCTCTTGGATCCAGACACCACTAAGCCACACACAGTGGCACCTGGAGGGCTTTGCCCTGGGAACTCCAGGAATTTGTAATTAATCTGGGGTTTTCTTGCTTTCAAAGGTCAACAGTTTCCATTCCTCCAGCAAGTCTACACGCCATGGGCCTGGGTTTCAATACTCTCTGTCAAAGAAACCCTTCGTATGTAGAACAGACATTTACAGTCCCTGTGAGGATCAAATGAGGAAGGGCCCGCTGCTCCGAGAGCGAGCAAGCGCGTAGCCTGAGGACTTGTGCACAGTTGCCTGGCTTCCCTGCAGGCGGGGGTGTACCCTCGAGGTCTAATCTGAGCACAGCAGCCTGCCCACATGGTGTGTTTTCCATCAGTGCCACGAATGCATATTAAGACAGAACGTTTTGACATAGGCATTTGCACATTCTAGAATAAGCAGACTCACAGACTACACGGTCTGCATCCGGCTTCTTCCTTCCGTCACGGCGTCTTGAGGTTAATTCTCTGTAGCCCGTTCCTCTGGGTTGCTCAGTGATATTCCATTGGATGACCAGCCCACGGCTTATCGTTCTGCAGGGAGACAGCTCAATTGTTTTCTGCCTTTTAGCTGTTGTGAGTAAAATTCTATTGACAAATTTTTTTTTTTTAACCAGGCTTTAATTTTTCTGGAGAAACTGGATCTGTACCTAGAAATGAAGTTGCTGGAAGGATATGTATGCTTAGCTTTTCAAGAAATTGTGAAACAGTTCTCAAAAGTGGACACCAAAAACTGCAAAGTGCACGAATCCCAGTTTCCTGTGACCTTTGCCAACACATGTTTCTGTCAGTGCTCATCACTTCAGCCGTTTTAGATACAGGGCGATGGCTCATTGTGATCTCAATGACACATTGTGATTTCAAAAGTCACTAATGCCAAATGACTTTTGGGGTATGGTCTTAGCCAGTTGTAGATGGATCTTCTTTGTAAAGTTTCTGTTCAGGACATTTATCTTTTTCTTTAGAAATCTTGTCTGTTGTTGTCTGGTGTTGGAGAATGACCCAGGACAGCGCACATCCTAAGCAGGCCCTCTCCCACTTGCCACATTCCCAGCCCGACTGTTTTGGTTTTCTTTATTATTGCGTTGTTTAGGACTTGGTTATTGTTAGGATATTGTTTATTATTGCATTGATGATGCTTATTTTTTTGTTTGATTATTTGATTGTCAGTGTGAGGTGTGTGTGTACGAGCGTGTGCACGCCTGGAGCGCGGGCCTGGAGCGCGGGCCTGGAGCGCGGGCCTGGAGCGCGGGCCTGGAGCGCGGGCCTGCAGATCAGAAGGTAACTTTCAGGAGTTAGTTCTCTCCTTCGGCTGTGGTTCCAGGAACTGATCTCAGAACATCAGGCTGTGTGACAAGTGCCGCTGTGGCGGCTTGAATGAGGATCCCAGCCCTTGATGGCACTTTCTGATAAAGAGAAGATTCTATTCTTATAATTCATTGTCTTTTATAATTTGTTTTATATGTCCTGAGAAATGTTTACTTACCTAGTGGTCACAAACATAGTCTACATTTTATTTTACTAATTTCACTGGTTTCATTTTTTTTTTAAGGTCTGTGCTCCTTCTTAAATTAGTGTTTGTGTATAGGGTGATATGGGGTCTAGAGCCTTTGTTCCTCGTATAGGTAACCATTGTCAAAGACATTTTCCTTTCTCTACTAGCTGACTAGGCTTCCTTGTCAAAAACCAAGTGACACTACACATGTGGCCCTATCTCTGCACCCACCATTTTGTTCCACTGACATAATACTCTCCCTTTTCATCAAAATCACATTGTTTTGATTTTTGTAGCTTATAGAAAGTCATGAAGTTTGCTAGTATATGTCTTCTCCTTTCCTAATGGATTTTCAAAATTCTTTTGGCTCTTCGTGGTCCTTTGCTTGAGACAGGGCCTTATTATGTATCCCTGGCTAGCCTGGAACTCACAGGCTAGCCTCAGACTCACAGATCTCTGCCTCCCTAGTGCTGGGATTAAAGCTGTGCATCAAATAAACTTTAAGGATATTTACGGCTTACTTCCCTTTTGATTTTTAGATCATTTTTTTTAGGACAGTTGATTTCATAAGAATATTTAGCTTTCTGTCACATTCATTTTAAAGTTTAATTTATTCCTTTTCGGTTGGTCATTTAAAAAGCGTGTTTCATCCAGATATTGTTTCTAAACATTTATTTACTTATTCTGGATACAACGTTCTGTCTGCATGTACACCTGCACCCCAGAAGAGGGCACCAGATCTCAAAATAGATGGTTATGAACCACCATATAGTTGCTAGGAATTGAACTCAGGACCTCTGGAAGAGCAGCCACTGCTCTTAACCTCTGAGCCATCTCTCCAACCCCAGGCATTGTTTCATAATTTCAGTGTAGAAGATTTACACCATTTTCATTATATTCACATGTATTTTGTGCTTCTTTTTCTTTAAAAAAAATTATTGATTCTTTATGAAGAATTTCACATCATGCACCCCAGTCCCATTCATTTCCCCATCCCTTCATATCTTCCCTCTGTCCTGGCAACCTCCTCCCCAAAGAAAACAAACAAACACACACACACACACAAACAAACAAACAAACATCACTGCGGAAGTTGTGGAATGTCACACAGTAAACCTTTTCGTCCAAACGGTTTTTCTTGCAAATGTTCATGGACATGAACATTATTGGTCTGGTTCGAGGCCTCTGGCCTCGGCTCCACCATCAATACTGGATCCTCATGGGGGCTCCTATCAGATATCCTGTTGCTGCCCTGTGTCTTGGAGATTTTGCTGCTTTGCATCTAGAGGATCAGCCCCTTCATGTACTCCAGCAGTTCATGGATGGGGCAGATGCTGGAATGGGTCCTGGATCTGGGCCCGAGTGGTAGCTGAGGTGGTCATCTTGACAGCTCTCCTGTGCTCAAACCATCAGGGCCAGCTCTTCAGCACTGCCCAGATGAGGTGCGGGGTGCTGTCCAGCCTACTGCAGGCAGCGAGGGGTGAAGGTTGGGGTGTGGAGGGCAGGGGTGCATCTCTCCCACGCTCATGCCAGTGCATGGCTGACAAGAGGCAGGACCAGCTCTCCCATGCTCATGCCTTCGGGGCTGCTCACCCACAACCTCCTAAACTAAGGACAGCTCTACTGTGCTTCCCAGGTGAGGGATGGATGGGGCCAGCCCTGCACAGCCTTAGGACGTGACCATGCCCCAGGGATATTTTGTGTTTCTGAATGCTGTTATAAGTGGCGTTTGTTTAAACCTCATTCTTACATTGTGTGTAGAATGCAATTGACTTTTCCATTGACTCACTATATGGTGAGAATCTAAATTCACACAGTCAATCATCCCAATGGGTTTGTTTTGTTTTGTGTTATTTAGGGTCATCTACATACTTAGTCATGTTAGCTACAGGTAGAGGCAATTGTAGTTGTTTTTAAAAATATGCATACCTTTTATTTGTTTTTCTTTTCCTATTGCATTATCTAGGCTTTCCTCCTTTAACATATCTTGATTTTGTAATCAGTCTCTTCAAAGGTCTTAATTTTTCTGTCTTTTCTTTCTCTTTCTTTTCTTCCTTATTTCTTCCTTCTTTTCTACCCTTCCTTGCTTTCCTAAAAATGTACAGTCAGCTGAAAAACATCTTTCTAATTCACAGAATTAGCATTTTTCTAGACTTCAACTTTTTTCTTTCTTTTTGGCATAGGATGAGACTTAATGTCGACCATAGTTGTAAGTGTGAGTTGCCAGTTATTTCTGTTCCTCCACCCCTTCGGACAGAGGCATTACACTCCTTTGGTACTGTTTGGCTATTCCAAAGTCACCCCTAATATAATAAATGTCACTTCTGCACCAGAGAGTTGAATGGATCTGACGGAAGCTATTCCATCTGCCTGGGTCTCTGAGCCCCTACAATTAGCAAAGCCCATACTGCTGACCCACAGCGTACATATGGCTTGAGACAGAAGTAAAGGTTGTTTTATGAAGGCCCTGAAACATGGCATTATTTGTCACAGCAACATTACTAGCATAACTTCACTTACACAACTTGCATGATGTTTCAAAAGACAGGTGGCCGAGGAAAGTGATACTAAAAAATGGTGTACCGCCACAAAACCCCAGAGAAGCCAGCAGCGAGACAGAGCTCAGACTCTAATTAAGGCCTTGTATTTAAAAAAGAGCTCAAATATAGCCGACATGAGAAAAAGATGCTTCCATTTCGGCAAGCCAGAGTTCTATCAGCGTGTGCTCTGCATAATTGAAATCATGGCATCTCCCTTTCTCCAACTTCCTCCCTGCTTGCAAATGGGAAAGACAAAAAGAACTTGTCCTCAAAAATTATCTGGAGAAATTGTGCTGATTACAAAATGCTCCACAAATGTAAAGTTCTATCTAAGTGGCAATTTTCTCCATTGCTCTGCCAATTGTAATAAATAAATATTGTTTTTACAGCTGGCTCCTGGCTTGCCTTCCTGTGGTCATTCCATCAAACACTCCACCATGCCTGGGGTTATTGTCCACTGGATTTGCGTGCGCGTGCATGGGGTCTGTGTAATGCTGTTTACTGAGGAGTTGAGGATGCCCATCTTGTAGTAATGAAATCTGAGAATGATGTCATAGCCCATTGGAGAGGTGATGGGTCAGAACAACTCAGGAAAAATGTACATGCACTTTCTAAGAGCAGGGGGTTGCTCAGCATTTCTGAGGCCCTACTGTGCCTGGACTAGGAAGTACTCTCTATCGCTATTAAAATGTTTCCGTTCTTAGCCTAGCTTGACTTGGTGCTCCAGCTTCCTGGTTCCTGGGAGAGTCATCAGCAGAATCCAGGAATGCCTGTAGGCTATGTACTTGCTGATGTTAAAATCGTGCTCCCTGGCTACTCACAGTGACTCTATGCTAGAAGCAGTGAGGGGCACGACGTCTTTTGTCCTAACAGGCGCTCAGTAAGGGGCGAGGAGAGATATTCACTCATTCCCTTATTTGTTTATCTGTGTACCTACTCAATCTCTGCTTCTATGAGCACCAAGTCTGCTAACACTGACTCACATTTCAGTCGTCTTTCTAGCTATACCCGGGAAGGTGGCTCAACCAGGAAAGTGTTTGCTACGTAAGTGTGAGGTTCCAAGTCCAGCCCCCAGCATCCACATAGAATTCAGGCACAATGGCAGGTCCTTGTAAACCCAGAACTGGAGAACCAGAGACAGGAGGATATCTGGGGCTGGCTCACCAGCCCCTTTAGCTGAATCAGGGAGCTCCAGGTTCGGGAGACCTTGTCACAGAAACAAAGGGGAAGAATAATTGGAGAAGATACCTTCCACCCTTACCTGGCCCCATACACATGCACAAACACAAACACAAACACACACATGTGTGCACATCTCAGCCGTTAGGGAGCATATGTTCTGGTTGAATGATATAAACATCAATCAAATATTCATGACAATAAATATTTGATCATAAAATGTAATAAGCACCACTGAAGAGTCATTTAAAATTCTGAGAGCATAATCTAAGGAAATGAAGGGAACGGCCTGTGTCAGGGAAATCGGGCAAGGGGAACTTCTTTGGGCCACCAACCACTGAGTGAGTGGCTAAGGGATGAGTCCAGAGTTGCTTGGACACAGTTGGGGCAGGAGAACAAAGCCAGGTAAAACAAAGCCCTGATGTAAGGCAGACTGTGATGGGCCACAGAGAGGGGCAGAGGCTTTCCCGGGTGGCCCAGCAGATTTGCTTTGTTTGGGGGAGGGGGTGGGATCTGAGGGGGGAAAGGAGGTGGGAGGTGGGTGGGTAGTCACTAAGAAAGGCTGCCCAGATTTCCTGGGTGCTTGAGAAGGAGGGTGGGGAGGAACAGCGCAAGTGAGAATCCAGAGGCTGGAAGGAGGGGATGACAGGCTTTGACAGGCTGTGGCTCATCTTGCCTGCTCAGCTCAAGAGCTATGCTTCTGCTTTGGCATCGAGGAGCCACCGAAGGCTCTAGGACAGGAGTGCGGTGTCACTGGAGTCCTTGGCTGCGAACTCTCTCTTCACCCTTTCTGGAGACAGCTTGTACCAAATCCTGAAAGAAGCCAGGGACGTGCTCACTGCGCAAACATGAGGTCCTGAGTTTGGATTCCCAGTGCCCGTGTAAGGAGCCTGGCCTGGCAGTGCGCAGCCGTAATCCCAACACTGTGCAGCGGAGGCAAACAGCTCCCCGGGGATCACCGGACAGCCAGCCTAGACGGGTTGGTGAGCAGCAGCTTGGGTGACAGGTCTTGCAAATGTGAACAGGTACTCACGATCTCAGTTAGTTAATCAATACATAGTTCTCAAAGCCTTTAACCAGCCTTGAGCTCAGAAAGGGGATGCAGTGGTCAGCTTTCCTTTCTCCTGATGCCCTAATGAGACACCACAAGAGAGGCAGTTGGAGACATAGAGTCCTGGAGCTGAGGCTTCTTCTCTAGTGACAAGACAATGTGTATCTGAGTGTGTACCAAGGCAGTTCAGAGAGAGGAGCTGTGTGCCAATCATTGTGCAAAACAAGCTGACACAAGAAAGGGTCCTGTGGTAGTTTTGTGCCTCTTTTCAGATGCAGAGGAAAGGATTGCAACACATTCGAGAGTAACTAATAATAATATAGAGTAGTAACTGGGCTAAAGGAACGGGCAGCTCCAGGAGAAGCCCCTGGTTTCAGGCCTGGATGAACCAAGCCTTAACCAAGCCCTCGGGATCCTTTTTCTCATTATTTCCCACCTCAATGGAGCTTCCTCAATGTTGGTGGTGCATGCCTCTAATCCCAGCACTTGGAAAGTTGAGGCAGGTAGGTAGATCTCTGAGTTGGAGGGTCTACAGAGCAAGTTTCAGGACAGCTGGGGCTGTATATAAAAACCCTATCTCAAAAAAACAAACCCTCCCCCCCAAAAAAAAAGAAGAAAGAAGGAAAGAGAGAGAGAAAGAAAGAGAGAAAAGAAAAGCTGTTGAAAGCGCTAGTCTTACACTCAGTAGAAAGAGGGGAGCATCTGCAGGGAGATGCCAGAGAAATGCTCTGATTGGTTCTGATGGGTCACGTGACCACACCTCAGCCCCCATCACTGTTGCCATGGTTGGCCAAGCCTGTCCCAAAACTGACTGTCAGCCCTGTGAATCAGCAAACCAAGAGCAGAGCTTAGGTGGAAGTAAATCAGAGCTGACAAAAACTACTTTCTCCCCACGGGCTCCCTCTGTGATCTTGGACACGCTTACTTTCTCTCTGTGGTCCGAAGTTTACCCATCTTCACATTTGAGGCGTTTCTCTCTGAGCGTGGCTCTCATGGGCCATGGCTTGTTCAGCAGCACTAGCTTTCTCTTGGCTAAGTCACTTTGTGGGGAAGACCCATGGTGCCCACACGCACCGCCCACCCCGTAACCTTCCCTCTGAGGACTGAAGGATCTGAAGCATATGAATTCTGCTGATGTGGGGAATGAGCTCCTAGTCCTGGTTCTGCTAACAAGAGCCCACAAAGAGGACCTTTACCACTGCAGTTCAAAAGCAGATACACAGAGGCACAGGGACTCTGGACCAGAGGGCTCTGAGGTCTGGGTGAAGTGTCTTCTCCTTTGCGGAGGCTCTGCTCCAGCCCCGGGAATGCTGGCTTCTCCAGGTGCTGCACCCAACACATTCAGGGCGTGCCCGGGCTGCCTGCCCTCCCTGGGCTCCCCAGATAGGCATCAAAAAGAATGGCACACCAGAGAAGACAGCCTGCTCACACAGACCCTGGGATGACGGGAGGAGGTCAAAAGGGTTGGGGAAGGGTACAGAGAAAGGCAGACGCAGAGAGAGGAGTCGGGGACACAGGGAACAGGGTGGATGGAACACCGACAAAAGGCAAGATCAGGGAAGAAAATTTGCGACCACAAAGACCGTAGGAGAGAGTCCCGTCGCCTAAAGGAAGCCAGGAAAGAGAGACACTGCACCTTTGGGGATGTTCCCTGGCTGTGAAATGGAAGACTGTGGCACTCGGCTGTCAGTGGGAGCCCAGTTCTGAGAGTGGTGTCAGCTCAAAGGTGACAGCAGGTGACAGTAGGGAGTCGTCAGCAGGCAGGCGAGGAGGCTGAGGGTGTGGATGAAGAGTAGGTAATAGTTCTCTAGGTAGAGGCTTTTACCAACACCAGGGCCAGGCAGCTTATCTGGATGAGGCTCTAGGGAGGAGGCAAGCTCCTTTTGGTATAGGATCAAGTTGTGTGTGTGTGTGTGTGTGTGTGTGTGTATGTGTGTGTGTGTGTGTGTGTAGCTACTTGGAGGCTTTAGAGATAGATGGAGAGGTGGTATTTCAGCCCAATCACCCAGATTCACACCTACCCCTCAGTGGCCTAGGCAGTGTCTTCTGCCGGGGGGGGGGGGGGGAGAGGCAGCACCCATTTCTGAACGGCATTCTGTATAAAGACCACCTTGTGGAACTTTCTCTGGGCAGGGGCAGCGAGGGCTTTGGAGGAGGTCAGCTGTCAACCCACTAACCCTCGAAGGGCAGAGATTCTCTTGAAGTTCCCCTCCCCGGTGATACTTCAGGTCAGCTGGAAGGTGGATGGAGGGGAGGGACAGCCCCCTCTTGCAGACTGCCTGGTGCTGGCACCTGCCGTTGTGCACCGAGGGAGCGTGCTTCTGTGCCATCACACATTCTTTATTTAATTTTAAGTGTATGAGTGTCTTTCTTGCGTGTATGTCTGTGGCACATGCCTGGTGTCAGTGGAGGCCAAACTAGGACATCAGATCCCCTGGAACTGGGTTACAGATGGTTGTGAGCTACCATGTGGGTGATGGGAGTTGAGCCCGGGTCCTCCGAAAGAGCAGCCAGTGTTCTTAACCACTGAACCATCTCTCATCCTGCATACGCCGACGCAGCACTTCTGGGTGAGGGTCACAGAACGAGACCAGCCTTCCAGTTACTTGGCTCTGGATGACAGGCTTACGGACTTCTGAGAGGGGAAGGGCTGGACCAGAACACGGTAAAATCGAGGTGCACCAAAAGGTGTAAGATTACGATACACGTGCTAGGTGATTATGACTGTGGCTTACAAAGCGTGCCATTTACCCAGGCACTGTGGCGCGCGCTTGTAACCCCAGCATTCGAGAGGCCGGAGAGAATAGAGAGCGCCTAGCAGGCCTACGCTCCTTAGAAAGATCTTGTCTCAAAACACCAAGGCCAAAAAATAAACAAGAAAATATATTGTGTATTTTTAAAAAGGCAAAGCAAGGCTTCAGATTTCCTTTAGCCTGGGGTTAGGGAGGACCTGGGTTCCCACTCTCCATCCTGGACATGGTCCACTGCTGACCAGGGTCTGGCAGAAAAAGAGGCTTGGTTTACCAGTAGGTTTCTGATCCTACCTGCCCCGCTCTGGCTTTGGCCTCTGTCTTCCTCTTCTGGAAAATGGGGCCAAGTGCCCGGCGGTGGTATCGTGAGGGTGGGGCAGCTCCAGTCAGGGGGCCGGACTGATGATGAATGTGAGCAGCAATGGAGGGAGCTGCTGGAAACTGGTAATTAATAAATGAAACGCCCTGGGACTGCCGTCCGGCCGCCTCACATGACATATCTGTCGCAAGCTCGGCAAACCATTAAATGACCATTTTCTGACAGAACGACTTCCCCGCTGCGGTGAGATGCAGTGACTTGCCGGGGGACTCTTCTCCCTGATCCTCTGCCTGTCGCCCTTCCTCCCCCCCTCCCTCCACCCCAGACACTATCCTCTTTGCTGGGCTAAGGGTCTCAGGTGGGTGTCTCTCATTGTCTCTCTCCCACTCTGGGTACCTGTGCATGCTGGTGGGTGCTGGTTTCTGCCCTCTTGGTGTCCCTCTCAGACCATCTCTGGTGTCTGTCTCTCTCTCCTCCCATTCCCACTCTGCCATCTCTGCGCTCTGCCTTCCTGCTCCCAAGCTGCTGTCTCTTTTACGTTCCCCCTCCCTGGCCCACTGTACCTCTCTCTCCCTATTCCCCCTATCTGCTTTGACTCCCCCCCATCCCCCAGCCTCTCTGTGTGTCTGGTTTGGCCTCCCCCATCCAACTTCCCCCCTCCCCAGCTGCCTGACGGCTCTAGTTCATTTCTGCCTGTTTAATTGGGCCCCGGATGAGTTTGGTCGACAGGGCCATTCATCATGTGGCCGCGGCTGGCGGCAGAGCCCGGGGGAGCTGGGCTGACAGCTCCGCCAGGCTGGGATGCGGCCTGCGTCGGGAAGTTCACATATTTGGGCATTAGTGCAGCTATTAGTTTAACAAGCTTCGTTTATCCTTGTCACTACCACTTCAGCTTCCCATGTAATCATTTGAAATGTAGATTACAGCCAGACAAATGGGACAGCACAAGACTCGTGGGGTGGAGGGACTGACACGCAGCTCGTTAGGGCCGCCTTCCTGGCCTCATCCCTTCTCAAGCAAGGCTTTGATTAGCTTAATATTCACATGATTTCGGTGGGAAGCTCCAGTCACCTGTGCGGAGCGAAGGGCTGGGCAGAGGTACCCAGGGTGCACCCAGGTGAAGGGCCAGGCTCCCCCCGGGTTATGAGACAATCCAGCCTGGCCATGACACTTGTCAGGGGCCCGGGGCTCAGAGCCTGGCCCTTAGCCCCTCTCCATGAGTTTTCCTCTCAGGATGAGGTGGTTTCCAGGCACCGTGGCTCTTCCTTCCCACCCTGCTCTTAGCAGCCTTCCCTCTGGACTGCTTTTTGCTTACATGACCTGAGTAGGGGCCTGAGTCTCTCCGGACCTCGTGCTCCCACATGGAAAATTAGGGTTTGTTGGACTTCCAGGAACCATCGCACCCCGGTGCCTACGGGGCCATTTCTCTCTGGCCCGATTCTATGCTACACACGGTAGACCATGGGCTCTTGTGAGGATATAAACCAGGTTGTATCCAGGAGCCCTTGGGTCCCGAATGTCCTGTAGGGCTAGGAGTGGGGCAGGGCCCAGGAGCAGGCTGTAGATCTAGCACTGCCCACTGCTTTCTCCAAAGCCTCTCTTCTGTTTCCGCACTTCAGTTCTCTGCTCCTGCAGCTGTCAAACACCCCAGCTCTCCCTTGCCTCTGGGAATTTTATACATGACGCTTCCTCTGCCAAAATCACACTGTCCCCTTGTCCTTCTGCCAAATCTTTTGCTCAGATATTTTTAATCCTTTAACTTCATAGTTTGGATGTTGCTTCTTCCAGGAAACCTTGTTCTCTGGCCCTCATGTACCTCTTAAGTCTTATTCAGAATATGAGCTAGCTACCCCATAATAGTCTAACACACAGGATCAACCTGCTGTTGTGACTTCTCTGATGGCAGGGCCTGCCTACTCCGTTCCTTGGTTCCTGGAAGCCGACTGTCCCGATTTTATTGGAAGAATAGTGGCAGCATGTGCAGCCATGTGCCTGAGAAGCCTCAGGAGGCAGCCACGCACCAGGGGTCCTCCCGGAACAAACTGTGCTGAGACTCCCTCCTCCTGGCTCCCCTCCACCTCATCCTGCCTGTCCCCAATTGTACATGAAGCATCAAGGTTGCAAGAGGAGGGTCTAAGGAAGAAATGGCTGCCCCTTAAACAGTTTGGCTGTGAGGAGTCCAGTGATGAGTGCACAGGCAGAGGTGGGAGCAGGACTCAGAATGCAATAAGAGATGGGGCAGCAATGGTGGGAAACACAACACCTGAGGCACGAAGGCAAAGGACAGGGAGTGTGGTAGCCATCACTAGAGGAAGCCTTGATGAGAAGCAGCCAACTTTAGAATGCAGCTATTGGAAGGAGGCCAGAAAGAAATGGGGATGAACTCTCCTACTCACCAGTCCTCTCTCCACCCAGCGTCTTACTGGTGCCTCTTATTGGCTATATCCATCCAATTGGAAGCCAAAGGGTTAGGAAGTCAGGGCAATGTGACCTAAGGACCAACCTTAGATAAGGGCAGGACAGAGCAAGAAGATGGGACCAGAGTGGATGGGAGGAAGGGGATAGGTCCCACACAGCATCTGCAAGAGGTACCTCAGGCTGGCCACCTTGGGCCACAACCACCCCCAGAAGGGACACAGACAAAGATATCTCGTAGCCAAATGGAGGGTCCTCTAGAGAGGGCACTCTGTGGGCGGACACTTTAATTTCCATCCCCACCGTCACACTGCCTTCCTAATACAGCTGACCCGGAGCCTTCAGAAGCTCCCAGCTCCGTTCCTCGGCTCTCCCCGGGTGGGGAGCCTGTCTTGCTTTCTTCCTGACACCTTCTGAATAATGACACCAGACCTTGGAAGCAACGAGTCGTGAATCAAAGTGGCTTCTTGCTATCATAAAAGAGATGTTCTAAACCCCAAACATAAAGATCGTTTTATCTTTATTAATAGTTTAATGCATCTGAGAAAGCTATTTGACATTTTTTACACCTCCAACTCTTTCCTTCATGCATTGCTGGTCAGATTACACCAGGGTTCAGCTGCTTAAATCCTCTTAATAACTGACTGAATTCTACACTGAATTTACATTGAGCTACAAGCTGATTCTAGGATACAGATGAATTTTCTAGTGGGAGAAAAAGCTCAGCGCCCTGACTCCAAAGTTGTAAATCTGCTCCAATAATGAAAAAGGAATTAGTCAAAGAATTGGGACTGATGTCATGTGTAATGGCTCTCACTGATGAAGACTGCAGTGAGTGGTAAAGGAATGTTCCTCCATTAATAATCGGGAGTGAGACATTTTCTTCACCTACGTAATTAAAGCAGCACACTTGCAAACACAGATGTGAGATTAATTGAAAACACATGGAATTTGCACTGAGAACAATTTGACCCTTCCCAACTGCTGGCAAGCACAGCACACATCAGTGCATGACATTGAGGAGAAAGGTTTGTTATTAATGATATCAGAACTGGAATAGCATCTAATTGGCTAATTTTTTATTGTAGGGACATTTGTACATCACCACCATACCACGCCACCACATCACAAATACATATGCAAATGCACAGGGCTACACGTGACTTAAACATACATATATACCGCAGCCCAACACACTGCAGACAAACATAACCCCACACTTATGCACAAACATTAAACACATGTGTATAGAGCTACATTGTACAAAGTGCCCTCAAGACTTAGAGAAGAAAGTGGGAAAACATGTTCTCTGTCTCTTCCCAACTTCCCAGAAAGGAAAAAATATTGTAACTGTCAGAAATGTGATAGGACTGTCAAAGACATATGGAAAAAACCCAAACACACCATGTAAGTTGTGAAAATAAATCCTAATTCTATTTGTTCCTTGACAGTGTATAAACCACACATTTTTCATCAAGATAGAAAATTAAAACCTTCACCAGGTTCAGAATTACTGGGGAAGTTGGATAGAAAGCAGCATAACGTCCTGGCAGGAGGAGCAGCTGTTGGCTGGGGCCGAAAGACGCTTTCAGTACCACGGACAGCGGGCACCCTCCTGCTGGGGTTTCTGTTGGAGTTTCTTTGTGACATTGTGACTGCATACATACCCAGGGGGCATGGCTGTCTAAAAATGGCACAGGCATATTTCTTATCTTAAAAAAATTATATTAGGCACTGTAAAGATGACTCAGTGGTTAAGAATTCTTGCTGCTTTTCCAGAGGACCCAAGTTTACTTCCCAGCACCCTCATCTGGCTGTGCACAACTGCTAGCAACTCCAGATCCAGGGAATCTGGTGCCCTCTTCTGGCCTCCTTAGGCACCTGCACACATGTCACATACACATACACAGACACATACCCATAAATAAAAAGGAAATAAGCCACTCAAAGCCTCTTTAATTAAGCATAGGTTTGCTTTGGTGGCAGTCCTGAGGAGCCTTTGTCTTCATTCATTTCCTGAACAGCATCGTCCACACCTCTAAATCCATGACTAATTCTTCCCCTACTGAAGCTTACGATTCATTTCAAACCTTCATGTAACCCAGAGAACTACAGGAACTTTTCCTGTATATTTTCAAAAGTTCCTACTGGGAACTTTTCCAATACCTGACTTAATTCCTTCCTTGCCAGAAAATTCCCCCAATAGCTGTTAAGATTAACTAACATCAATTAATCCTATATTCTAGAGATTTTGAAAATGTTCCTTCTTCTCCACTCAAAAGAGTGTCTGTTTAACTGCACATTGGGTCTTTCTTCTCCTAAGTCAGTTTTCTAGTCATGAGGAAGGGTACCAGAACCTCCTGAGAACTGCAGTGCTGGTAGTGGGGTTCTGTAGAACGATCTCAGAGTTGCCTAAAGACTGAACAATAGCACCTTTGGTTCACTCTCATCAACATACCACTCTTCCTCAAGGACCTCACAAGTCAGCAGAGTTCCTTGCTGTGGTGGTTTGAATAAAAATGTCCCCCATCGTCTCTGGTATTTGTATACTAGGTCTCCATTTAGTGGTGCTGTTTGGGGGAGGCCTAGCAAGTGTAGCCTCGCTACACATGTTCTCTGTCTCTTCCCAACTTCCCAGAAAGGAAAAAAAATATTGTAGCTGTCAGAAATGTGATAGGACTGTCAAAGACATATGGGAAAACACCTAAAATGCACCTTGTAAGTGTGTAGGACCTCACACCAGTCCTACCTTGCTCTCTTTGCTTTCTGGTTGCTGTTTAGGATGTAAGCTCTGAGCTGTTTCTCCTGCCATGTCTGTCATCTGCTGACATAATGGACTCTTATCCTGAGCTATAAGCCCTAGCAATCCCTTCCTTCTGTGAGTTGTTTTTGGTAGTGGTGTTTTAGCAAAGCATAGAAAAGTAACTAATACACCTGTTTCCAAAGTTTGTCTCTCATGCACCCCTAAATCATTTATTTTTAATGGTTCCCCCTTGGAACTGAGTGGCAGTCTCTAGAAGCTTGGTGCTTATTTATCTGGGGAGTTATTTCCATTGACACATGCCTCATTGTGGCCAGATTTCTTTAACTTCATTCTGGGGGGGGGTGTATTGGTCCTTGGCTAAAAGCCTGACAAAAGCAGCTTACTGGAGGGGGCTGGTGCTCACAGTCTGAGATTGCAATGGAGGAGCCAAGGTGACAGGAGTGTGAGGCAGCCAGTCACACACCTGATCACGTACCTGTGGTCAAGAAGTAGCAAGAAAGGAACGCTGGAACTTAGCTTGCTTTCTCTTTCATTCAGCTTAGGGCTCCAACCACCCACATTCAGAGTGGTCTTTCCACTGGCATTAACCCGATCTAGAAACTCTTTCACAGAGGTCTGTCTTCTAGGTGATTCCAGATCTGGTCAGGATGGCATATTAACCATCATGTGAATGTAGCAGTATCCACTGGCATCTGGTTCGCTAGCTCAGCAGCACAATCCTTGGGGCTGCAACGGACCTCAGAGCTACCCAGATCACCACAGGTGAGTCTAGATACAAGTGACTCCGATCTCTGACTCATCCTTGCCTCTGTGTTCTCATGGTAATGCTTGGTCACGTGGCAATTGCCAATATGGGATCGTAGACCCACTTTCAAAGTGCACAGACTGGAGAATGCAAGGCTCAATCTTAATTCCCCATTGTGCAGACAGAGACCAAGCTGGATCCAAGCTGAGGACGTTCTAACCTTGATGGGAGAGGAACTGGGCAAGAAGATGATGGTTCTCTGGGATATGGTCTCATCTGGACCTCTGTGGGTTTCTGAAGAGGACCAGGTCCTCTGGCGTTTCTGCACAAGGCTGCCCTATCTCCCACTACCTTTCACTTCAACTTCACTGAAGGAATAGGTCTCTAAACTGAGCCAAGTAGACCATGGAGTCCTGAGGGTCCAGTAGCCATGCCTCATCAGCCCCTTTCAGTAATATTAATAGACTATGCAGACAGACAAACAGGGATTCTCAGGACAGAAGTCACAGGCCTGGCCTACCTGGCCACTAGCTGTCATCACGATTCAGTTCCAATCAGTGCGTAAAGGCAGATGTGTCAGGTAGTGGTTTGCTAGAACCTTGCTAAAGAAATGGTTTCTCCTTTGTGTCCTCGGTTCTGAATCCTGGAATCCCAATGCTCCATCTGGGGCCAAGTGGCTGAGGAGATGCAGCCTGGGGAGGGCCAAGGTTGACTGAGCCTGCTCTCTGTGGGGCTCCTTGGCCAAGCTGCCATGGATCACTGACCTCCAGACTCCATCTGTGAGAGCACATGGTCTATCCTGTTTAAGCTGTTCTTCTGAGCTTGTCAGTCACTCATAGTAGACCTAACTAACTATTACTAGCCATAGAATAAATATTTAACAAGGAGTTGGGGGGGGGAGAAGTCTGTTATTTTAGCCTTGCCAAGAAAAACATCGTACTTCTTCACAACAAAATGCTCCTAAGAACTCGGCTGTGGCTGAAAGCATTTTTCAATAAAGAGATTACCTCTCTACAAGTGCTCATCAGGGCAAGTGTCTCTTAGAGACTAGACAGAGGCTGTGGTCAGAGCAAGAGAACTGGGGGTCCTTGGCAGGGAGGAAGTGAG
Organism: Meriones unguiculatus; assembly: GCF_030254825.1. NCBI lineage: Eukaryota > Metazoa > Chordata > Mammalia > Rodentia > Muridae > Meriones > Meriones unguiculatus. The sequence continues at coordinate 34,911,082 of NC_083351.1, forward strand.
AGCTACTTGCCTACTTTTTAAAATTTTTTTTAAAAATTCTTTTTGGATTTATTCCAGTTTAAAAAATTTTAAATGTTTATTTAATTAGTTGACTGATTGGCATCTGTTTGTGTGTGTGCATGTGTGTGTGTGTGTGAGTGTATGTGTCTTTGTGTGCTTGTATATATGCTGTGACACACACGAGGAGGTCAAAGGACAGCTTGCGGAAGCTGCTTGTCTCCTTCCACTGTGCGAGTCCCAGAGGTCAACCTCAGGTCACCTGGCTTAGCAACAAGTCCCTTTACCCACTGACTTGGACTGCTGGTCCTGGCCTTCCTTTTTATTTGTGTGTCTGTGCCTGCGTGTATATGTGCACGGGTGCTTGTGAGTGTCTGTGGAGGGCAAAGGGTCCCCTGGAGCCGGAGTCACAGGCAGCCGTGAGTCACATGAGTCACAGGAACCGAATGCCAGGCTTCTGGAATCTCCAGCCCCTTGGATTTGTTTTTCCACTGCATGTTGTGTGTCATCTCAAACACTTATTTATTTATTTGTTTGTCTGTTTTTTAGTGTGTGTGTGTGTGTGTGTGTGTGCGCGCGCATATGCATGGGGATCAGAGGATAACTTTGTGAAATTGGTTTTTTCCTTCCACCTTTAAAGTGGGCATCAGGGACGCAACTCGGATTGCCAGGCTTGTGTGGCAATCGCCTTTGCCAGCTGAGTCATACCACTGGCTGCTATTGTCTTTTAAATGTTATCATGTTTATTTAGTTATTGTGTGTTTGTGTGTGCATAGTTCAGAGACGATCCGAGTGAGGTTCTCCTCTCCTTCCACTGAGTGGATCGTGGGAATTGAACTCAAGGCTTCAGTCTGGGCAGGGTAATGGCAGTGGGCCTTTACCGGCTGAGCCATTTTGCTGGCCTGTGCTATTTTTTTTTTTTTTTTAAAGCACAAGAGTGAAAAACAAATGGAAGCTCATTTCATGCCTTCAAAGTCCTTGCCCATCCAGTGTCTACTTGTTGTTCAAAGACAGAGCTCTCACCTTGTCCCCATAAGAGATAAAGGACAATAGGTTTCTTCACCTGGAGGAAATACAAAAATTCCTTACAGGGCTGAGTGAGAGTGCTTAGCAGATGTGTCCCATTCTTGCTGTTTGGTGACAGGACAGTACTGACTCCAGACTCCAGGAGGACACCTGATCCATGCCGTCTTGCACCCCCAAGTCCCTCACAGACATTGCTCCTGAACTATCCAACCTCCATCCATTTGCCTCCCTGGATGCTCTCTCAAAGCAGGGACCAGGCTTGCCTCACCTCTGCCCTGCAGCCCTTCTTGCCTGCACAGAGCCTGCCATGGAGATCAAGGAATTCATGCTGGCCGAGGGACCAGGAGACTGGCAATGCATTTAAAGTACAGATGTAGCCAGGCGTGGTGGCACATGCCTGCCAACCTAGTACTTGGAAGGCTCCATACGGCCTGTAAATCAATCATCTAATCAATCAAACAAACGAGCCAATGAACAACAACAATGAAAAGGAAACAATGACAACAACAATAACAAATGCAGATCTTAGCAGCCTTCCACTGGCCTAGCTGATTCACGAGTTCTTTGGCATTTTAGTTTGGCCAGGATTGAACTGTACTCACTGTGTGAGCAGGACCAGGAACTCTGCCCCCCCCCCCAGGGGAGGGTGAGAGGGTACCCTTGGCATTCCCCAAGGCCTGTGCTGCCTCCTGCAGAGCTGACTGAGGTGCTAGGACCAACCAAGTTGAGTGCTCAGTTGGAGTTCAGTGAGCCTGTGACTTTCTTTTCGGGGTCATACCACTTGGCTTCAAGTCCAGGCCACACTGCCTACCACCTGCATGGTGGTGAACTCTCTCCCTAGGCTTGTCTGTGAGGCTGGTAATTATACTCGCAGCGTTATTGTCTGGGTTAAATGAGATGACATGTGTGGAATAAATTTATTTAAGAGGCACCAGTCTTTGCGGTATAAACATGAAATGAGAAAAAGTTCTACACTGGCTCCGCTGTCCACCTTCTTTTGTCTCAAACTTCTTGTATTTGTGGTCAATGATTGTGGTCTTGGATGGTGAATGGAGGCTGTTACTGAGCGTCAGGTCTTGCCTCTGAAGGATGTCTGTTCTGCAGGAAGTGACCTGAACATTTGGCTTCAGTTATGGTTAGGTAGTTCTGGGGCAACAAGAAAAATTCCACTAAGTGTCAGCACTGCCTGGTAAGCAGTTAGTACTCAGTAAATGGTAACCGGCATTCTTGTTCCCACGGTCACCCAGAGCTCTATTCAGAAGCGGGACAGCGGATCAGAGGGGGTCAGGAGCAGGTGTGTCAAGGCTGTTCCATGAAACTCCTTCAGTTCTCTCAGGACACAGGTATGCTAGCCTCCAAGCTTGGGGCCAGCTTGGGTTCAGCTGAGGTTTAGGGTAGGGGTAAGGCCTGAAGTTGGGCAGAGAGTGTTCACACCATTCTAAGTGAAGCCAGGGTTGCAATCTCAGGTTTCATATGCGTTAGGATGACATGACTAGTCCTTCCCCAAACCTGTCTTTTCCTCTTCCTCATCACACAGCTGGACTCCATTCCTGTCTCCCTTGTAATGGTGTGTGGCCACAGGGCCAAGATCTTGCTAAAGGATTGTGAATGGGAATACACATCCTTTCAGCCCCGACGATGGAAAAACCTCACCGCGTGATCCCTAGGCTCTTTTTTACCCCATCCCCCCACTTTCTTTTTAAATTTGCTCTCAAGTTAGGAAAACTGAAAAATGGCAAAAGCCAAAAGAAGATAGGAGCTTGGATGCTTGGGTTTCCTTGTGGGTGGCTGCCTGCTTTCCAGGAGTGCCGGTTTTATGAGCCCCAAACAGATTTCTATTTGTTTGAAGTTATAGACTATGCTTATCTTATGATATAGGCTGGCATTGCCTTAACCAGTCCACACGTTTACCAGTGAGGGGGGAAATGAGAGAGCATCTGTGGAGTCCATGGCTTAAGAATTTCCGGGAGTTTTCAACTTACCTACCATGCTCTGTAAAATACACACAATGCTTTAATTCCATTTCACTGAAGGGCTTTCTTTATAAACTCTCTTTGGGGGCCTACCCTATTAAAAGAGGCCCATTTATAGAAACTACTGTTTAGCATTTTTGGAACTTGTTATCCTATTCAGCAGAGTCCAAGTCGGGAGGCTCTGCACTCGGACAATTACTGCCCTTGATTAACAACAAGAACTGATGAGTTGGCCTTTCCAGCGCGCTAAGCAAACTCAGCCAAGCAGAAAATATCACTGAAGGGGAAACAACAGGAAGTGATTTTCTTGGTTACATTAGCGCTGTTGCGATATTTACACATGTTTGTGGAAGATGGGGGAAACTTGGCTGCCACGTGCCCTTCCAGATGACATCAGCAGGCCAGAAAAGCCACTGCTCCCTCCCAACCCGGGCTGCACGAGTCACTTAGGACTGCAGGCTGCGGCCTCCCAGGAAAGCTGCAAGCCTGGGGTGGCCAGGCCTAAGCTCGGGATCTTCATTTTGCCCCTTTCAAGTCCCCCTTTCTCCAGGACACTGAGGGACAGGCATCAGGCCTAGAAATGGCCAGACAGCTCTGGTCTCACACTCTCACACAGCTCAGTGGCCGTGTGGCAGGGTCCATTTCCCTGTAGTCTCTCTAGCACTGACAGAACCACTGTTCTTTTAAAAACTGTGCCTGTGTTGGGTTAGGTGGCTCATCTGGAATGCCTGGAAGGCTGAGGCAGGAGGATGGGCATGAGTTCAAAGTCAGCCTGGGCTAAAGCGAAATCTCATTTTAAACAATACAATAAATATCCCCATGAATTTGAATTCTGTTCTTAATTATGGGCTGAGCTTGTCCTGACAAGAAGTACATGTCCTTTTGTGAATGAGCTGTGCATGTCTTTGACTCACTTTTCTGCTGAGGAGACAGCTTCATATTTTGCATATAAAAGTTCTGTATATTGAGGGCACTGTATTTTCCACATTTTTTAGGTTTGTTTTACTAAGTTATTTGCCTTTGCATTTTGTAAAAAAAAAACTTTAATAACACATAAAATTTTATCTATATTATATAACATATTTTAGCCAAATATGTCACTCTTTTCTTTTGAGACTTCGTATCTCTTTTTGAGCTACAAAGTCATGAAACTCCACTAAGTTTTATAAAAAGGTATAAAGTAACTTTCTTCCTTCATCTGGCAGGAACTGGATTAAATGTGAGGTGTGAGGAAAGATCTTTCTGGGGAGCCATACTAGAGAGCTAAGATGTGGAGATGGGTGATGTGTAGAAGTCTCTGGCACAGGCAGGACGCTGGGGAGAGACCGTATGAGCCATTCAAAGGAACTGCTAGTATGTGAAGAACCAACCTAGGTTGGCCTTGGATCTGGGTGGAGTTGTGGACAGATCTCCAAATTCACATGCTAAAGTCCTACCCCTCAGTACTGCAGGATGTGACTGTTTTGAGACGGTCTTGGAGACTAAGGGGAAAGTGGTCATTAGGGTGGGCCCTAACCCAGGAGGGCTGGTACCCTGCACACGTGACACGTGCGGAGGGAAGAAGGACGGAGGTCTCCATCAGTAAGATCAACAGGGGCCTCGGAGGGCTTCAGCCCTGTGCATACCTTGATCTTGGACCTGGAGCCTCCAGAACGGAGGGAAAACAAATTAGTGCTGTGTACATTACCCTGTATGCGGCACTGAGTTGCTCAGCCTTGAAAACAAACACAGGAAAGTGCTTTATTTAAAAATGCCCTCAGGGTTGGCCCGGAGCCAGGCTTGAATGGCTCCTATCACCAGATCCTGGGGAAGAGCAAGCCAAGAACGGCTTTGTTGATTTAATAGAATTATTTAAAGATTGTGTACAAGGCATACTCCCTGAAGAAAAAAAAATCAGGACGTAACAATAAGCAAACCAAAAATAAACAAATACAAAATGAGACCACTTGGGGTGTTAATGTCTCCAGAAGTCTAAAACCACAATGGCTGTGTTTGCTGTGAGAAGGCTCCCAGACGCTGGCCACCCCTGCTTCCCAGACTTGGCAGGCCAAATACCTCTCCTGGAGTCATCTGTGGCAAGTAGGCATGGAGGTCTCCCTCCCACAGAGTCATATGCTGGATATCCTGGGTTCTCCTCCTCCCTGCGGCCTGCTGAGAAGGAACTTGAGCCCCTGCCTGCACGTGCCGCCTCCCTCTACAACTTGGACAACACCACCTGCTAGGAAATGACATGGGCCCAGGCTAACGATCTCTTTTTGGTCCATATCTAGGTTGGAGGTTGGCTCTTAGTCTGACATACAGAGAGAGGGCCACAGTGCTCAAAAGGAAGCAGTCTGGGATCTCTGCCCAACACATCTCTCTGTGTACCTCCTTCCCTTTGCCTGGGAGGCCTCTCCTTCCTGCCTCTCCGAAATCCTGTGCACTCTTCCTGGCTCTGCTCAAAAAGCACCTCTTCAGGGAAGCCTTCCCGAACATGCATTCTCTTTTTCTGTCTTTCTGTCTCTCTTTTTCTCCAGTGTGTGTGAGAGAGACTGTGGAGGCTAGAGAGGTCTACTTAGGGCTTATGTTTCTTCCGTTGCTCTCTACCTTATTCTTTTGAGATACGGGCTCTTAGGGAACTGAAGCTCAGCCTGGACTGGCTGGCTACCCTGCCCCTGTTTCCGTGTCTTCCCTTCCCCCAGCACTGGGTTATAGGCACACTCCACCATGCCTGGCTTTCACGTGAGTTCTGTGGGCTTTGAACTCAGGCCTTTGTGCTTGTGCAGAAGGCACTTTAGCAGAGACTCCACTTCCCTAACCCACACTGTGACTTCTGTACAGCAGGGAAGACATATTAATAAATGTCACATTCATCACTTAGAAGAAAAAAAAAAAAACAGTACACAACACTTACTCCTCGAGGCACTGAGGTAAATGTGACAAGGTTCACACTCATTGTATAGGTGAAGAGATGAATCACTGTGAGCCAGAAAAATGGCTTCCTGTCAAACCCTTTAAGAGACTGTGTCCTGCCCCACAGAGGCTTCATTTCCCACTCTGGGCATCCTTGTATGGAGCCTACCTTGGAGGGAGTCTGAGGAATGGATGGACTTCCTTAGACATCTCTCCTACCCCTCTGTAATTGTTGCTATGTAGAGAAGGGTGCTGCAGGCTGGCTGAGTTGGCACTTCCACTTTTGTATTTATTACTTTTCTTTTGCTGTGACAAAACACCTAACAGAAAGAACTTATTTATAAAAAGAAAGATTAATATTGGCTCACGGGTTCAGAGGAGTCAGCACATATTGTACTTGGGAAGGACAGGTCAATGTTGGTCTAGAATGCACAGAGAAAGCCAAAGGGGATATGGCCAGCAATAGTATGCCCCCAGAGACCTACCCACTTCCTCCAGCTGGGCTCTAGCTCCCAAAGACTCCACTCAACATGTGTGTGAAACATTTCCATGAGCTGGTGGGAGACATTCTCAATTCAAACTGTAATCACCCTCCTTTCCTGGAGCCTTTGTCTCTCACCTCCATGCAGCTGTCACACCACTGCCCAATTTCTGGGCCAGACAGCAGGAGCAAGGCTTCTGCCAATGTACTGCCTATCCAAAAACACAGGAGTGTCTCTCTAGAGTTCGTGCTCTAAGCCAGAGCCTTGGGAAGGAAGACAAGCTGGGCTCTTCTGTGCTCACTCCCCCCTCCCTCCCTGAGGAATCATCTTTGTTGTCACCATCCATTGCAAAAATGAATGGAGGCCGTGCAGCCAGCTTTATTAAATATGAATGAGTCGCAGTCCACAGCCCCCACGTGGTCACTCGCCCACTCCATCTCTGGCAATTACTGAGTAGCACACACTGTGCCATGGGGCACAGCGGTCCCTGCCTGCCCTTGCAGACTAACATAGCCTGGCAGGGGCATGGCTCAAGTCTACAGACAGCTGCCCTGCCCCCTGATGAAGAAGAAAGCCACCTCTGGCTCCCATGCAGCTTTGGGGACAAGGTTTCTTCTCAGGACTGTGGAACACAACTGAGCTCAGGTCAGACAGAGCTACACTTTGGAGACTAGGGGCAAGGTGTTCTGGTGTGAGCTGAGCTGTCAGTACCCACACATGTTAGGTTTGAGGAAACTTGCTCCGGGTTTAGGTTAAAAGCATAGGTGCAGCACATGGCACCCACTCGGTGATTTACCTGTGTTAACTCAGTGTTGCCAAATTACTGGGTTATGAGTCTAATGTGAGCCGGGTTCTCGATTGCTCTGTTTACTGATGTCATGGGGATAGGATAGATGTTCAATCAATTGTTGAATAAATGAACGGACAAAGAGAACAGACGATGTGGGTAGTCCTGATTGTTTCTAAGTGGAAGAAGTTGAGGTTAAAGAGCATAGTAAAAGTTGGCACGCTGAGTGACACAGGGTGTGTGTGTGTGTGTGTGTGTGTGTGTGTGTGTGTGTATGTGTGTGGTGGTGATGTCACTCATTACTCACCCAGCTAACAGGCCTGGAGTTCCTCAAAGGCAGGATCTGCCCCTTCTATCACATATGCAGTCCTATACACTGGGCGTCTAAATTTGTTTCTGACCCCAATTTACCCAAAAGCCCTCAAGCTGTCCTTGTGGTTTAGTCAAACCTGTCAAAGATCAGGCCTGAATTAGTAAAAAAAAAAATAAGATCGAACTGTTTTCTGAACTTAAAAAATTACTTTTATTTTAGGAACCAATAAAATTATGGCAAATATTTACAAATAATTATCTCACATAAAGGTTACATAAAATCAATTCTTCACAAGGAACAGTCACTCATGAAAAGACACAGATATTGAAACTACGCCAACCTTATTGCATGTTTCTCCAGCTAATTTAAAGCAAAGGTGTTGCGGTCAACCATTTAACTTAAAATAAATCCACAAATCCCAGGTTTGACATGAAAAAAAGTTAAAAAAAAAAAAAAGTAAACCAGTATCCCATCCCAGTTTCCTCCCAAGTCCCACCCTCAGCCCTTTCCCTTCCCCCAACAAAAGAAAAATATGTCCAACATCTTTGGCAAATTGGCACTGCTGTAATTACATTCAAATATTATCACACACAAAAGCAACACACATCACTAAGAAAAAAAACACCAATATTTCAAGTCAGTTCTACTAGAAAAAAAATATAAAACATACACACTTTAAAGAAGCTTTTTGTTTCTCAACCTGTTGGAGACAGATTGTCTCCCACTTTCAAAGGCAATTCAATTGTGTGGTTTTATTTATTTTTTGTTGTTTTTTTTTTTGTATATTTTTTTTAACAAGCGTCTATGCAGGCATCACAAACTTTGGCGGATACGGTAGATCAGTAGATATGCATTTCTTTGATGATGGAAGGGTCAGTCCCTAGGACAAAGTTAAAACCATCTAAAAGAATGAAAAGCAAAACCCACATGTCTTCCTGGCAGTTCCACTGGAATGTAATCTGCATTTCAACAAATACTCAATGTCTGAAGGCCACTAGAGGGTGACAAACCAGGGCAGCATTGTCCAGCAGCAGCCAGGGCCACACTCCAGTCAACCCCCCACCCCCTGTCCACCGTGGGGGTGGGGGGTGAGCCTGCAGCCAGGCAGAGGAAAAGCATGCTGGCAGCATCGGGCCCCTCGTGCCCACTCTCCACACTGGGCTGGTGGCTTGGGGCTGGTGGCCAGATCTACCTTCCTGAGCCCCGGGACAGGCTGCTGCTGGGTCTACTCGCCTTCTGTGACTGACGGCAAGGAGAGTCAGCAAGAACTGGCACTGGGAGATTCAGTCCTTCTTCTGAGGTTCATGTCCTAGCATTAGTGCGTGAGTGTATGACCGTGTGTATGAGTGTGTGTGAATGTGTGACTGTGTATAAGAGTGTGTGTGTGTGTGTGTGTGTGTGGTGCATGTATTCTCTGTCCATGCAGCATGGTGAGGAAGGCCTGACTCGGAGGCTCTGAGTTTTGCAGGATGTTTAAAATAGATTCGGAATTTATTTTCTTTCTCACTTTATAGCAATTAACTTGCTGTGGACTGGTTGGAATGTTCAACTCTCCATTTCCTCAAATACAATAAAATAGTTTCATTAAAATGTATCCATGCTTGGAAACAAGGGGGTCATTAAATGGTTTCTTTCTGTTCCAGTCTAAGGGAACTGCACCATTTGTAAATCAAAAACCTATCATCACTTGTTCCTAATGGTGCTTTTGGAGATGCCATCTGCATGGTGGTTTGGGGGACTAACCCCCCAACATTCAGCAGCCTTAGCAGGTGAGTGAACCCAGGTTGGGCACGTGAGACTACAGGTTGGCTTCCTGAAGTCAGGCCTTAGGGTCAGTGAGAGACACAGAACTGCCAAGTCCCTAATCCCTCATGCTGTTTTCCTCTCTCCCCTCTCTGCTCCATGCTCAAAGCTGTCCAGGCTGATCCTGATCCCACCATAATGCCTTGACATCCCCACAGTGAGGACAGAAACAGCAATTTGGTGCTGCTCAGGAGTCTAAGGTGTGGGCAGAAGTCTCCGGACGTACTGGCGGCTGTGTTCAGCCTCATCTGGAGACTGTACTAATTGAAACCTCTGGATTGAACCCCATGAATGGCCATGATCGGATACAAGTTCCCTGTTGGTCCTGGAAGTGTCCAGGAACTGGACCTCAGTGCTGAGGAATTACCAAAGACAGAAAGGAAGATGGGTGTCTGCGGCTCCCAGCATGCAGCTCACTCTATAGACTGTGCATCTGCGTCAGGACAGCACCTGTGCAAGGCACTCACTGTGTGCTCCGCGCTGGCCCTTGGGGGCCTGGCCACCACCGCAGGAACAGCCTGAGCTGACAGCAGGGAAGTGGGGATCAGCTCTGTGGCTCCCTCATGAATATGCAAAAAGGAATCTTGAGGTCCAGGGACAACAAGGGCCAGGGGGTGGAAGGGGCCACTAGGAGGTAGGGCAGACTGCAGGCGAGGAGTCGTGGCCTGACTGTCCAAGTCTCCTATCATGTATTTTGTTTTCTTTTATGAAATGCGCCTGCCTTGGACCTCTTGTAGGTTAAAGCACTAAAGGAATAAATTTATCCAGGTGCACCAGCGTGTGCCTGGAAACCATCACAGGCAGAGTCCAGGTGGTCGACAAGGCCAGGACCGCCATGGAGCTGGTCTAACTCAGAGACCTATGGGGTCAGCCTTCTCTAGCCTGCTTGGCCTGTGCAGGGACTCCTGAGAGACAGCGTGTCAGGTGTCACTTGTTCCTGGTATTTGTTTGGGAGTGCTTGGTTTGTTTTTCAGATTTGCTACCCATGGCTTGGAGTTAAATTCTAGCTGAAATGTCACCTACACGGGGGTGGATAGAGCTGAGGCTGCCAAAGGCAGGTCAACCACTCCGGAGCCTGACACCTCATAAAGGGATTTCATCCCTCAGTGCCCTGTGGCCACATCTGGGGCCCTATACACAGAAAACCGGTGGCTCCCTTCCTACCCAGCGCGGAGCTGCCTCTCTGCCACATCCAAAGCCCAGACAGTTCACACAACTCTCACCCTGCTCCCATCTCCAAGGGTTCATGAAAGAATGAGAGGAATGGAAGGCCTCCAGACAAGACTGTTTGTAGCTCACAAGAAGGTGGCTGATGGGCCAGATTCAGCTCATAGACATCTTTTTCTTTTGGCCAACAGAGTGTTTAAAATTTTTCACTATTGAGATGCCATTCATGGGACAATCTGGGCCAAGCCCTGCTGCTTTGTGCCTTGCGTAGAGGGTGGATTTGAACTACCTGGCTGGCCTCAGATCTACGTTTTTCTGGGCCTATGGATAGCCCAGACTCTAGGCCAGGCGCCCCTGTGCATTGTCATAGTTCAACCCAAAGTAGAAAGGGCAGAGGAAACAGAAAGGAAATGGATGGCTCATGGCACTGATGCCTTATTTTCTGAGAGTCAGATTCACGTCTAGGCCCTGCCACGGACCATGGCACAGGTTTGGACACACTGTCCTATGAGCCTTAGGGTCCAGCTGGGAAAGACTCCGCAGCAAGTGTTCATGTGAATTTAGGTAAAGACTGAAAGTTTCAGTGTTCACAGGACCAGCAAGGCCGCCAGTCCCCCCAGACCCTTCCAGTTACTGGGCCAGCTTCTGAGCGCCATCTTTTCTTTCCTCTTTGTAGGTCTGGGGACTTCTGGAGGGCTGAGGGGTGTCTGTCTTCAAGCCATGCACTCTATGATGGGGTCTCAACTCTGTGGGCAAAGGATGTGCTTCAGAGATCTAAGGATTCATCTCACCTGTATCTTCAAAGTGAGCCCCGAATGTCAGTGTCTTTGCCTCATGGGATAGGGGAGCAATCCAAAGCACAGTGTCCAGTTGTGAAGGCACGACCTCTGAGCAGGTGCCTTAGCAAAGGGGCGGTGGGTTTCTATAGCATCACAACTTCTCAGGCTGGAGCGGGACAAATGGTATGAGATATCCCTTCTCACAAAGTTCCAACAGAACTATGGGGGAGCAGGCCTGTGGAGGAATGCCCAGGCTTCCTGCCATGGAGCCGGTGAAGCCCCAGACTGCGTTCTGGGTTCTCTGGCATTGTGCATCCGCGGTGTGAGAGTTCTGGCTGGAGAGGGCGGGTGTGCAAATGTGAGAATGCACACACGCACCTGCATCCCAGCAGCTGGCTAGAGCAGTGTGTGTAAACAACCACGAGCCTCTGTGCTCTTGTGCTTCTACCTGGCATCCCAGGAACCACGGGGTTGTCTAATACAGATTCTAATGTGAGGACCAGCAGCACCTCAGGTGAGAGAGGAAAGATGGAGCTCCTTACAGGGGCAAGGCCAGGAGACAGGGGAGGGAGCCTCTGTGGATCAGGGTGGGCTTTGCTGAGGAAGGAGGGCGTGTGCATGAAGCAGCTGGCTGGGAGGGGGGCTGCCCTCGTGCCAGAAGCTTGAAACTGCGAGGAGGGCAGGGTGAACATCACTACAACGAGAACAGTGGCAGGGGACAGAGAAACAGGAGTGCGGACAGAGCCTTCTCCTTCCTTAGCTGACAAGTGGAGGCTGGAGGCTGGTCACCCAGCTCCTGGATGTGGGCTGGGGCTCTGGCTACCTTCCTTTGCCTAGCAAGTTCCACCAAGCCTGCTTCGAGTGCACAGGCTTTGCTCTGGCCTGGTGACAGGGATTCTTGGCAGTTCTACTAGTTTGGAAGCCTAATCTGGAGTACTGGGACAAGCAGCACCTCTTGCCGTCTTCACTGATACCTTCTCTCCCAGGGAGAGATAGAGGTGACAGGGATCACCATGTGTTAGAAGTCGGGGGGACTAAGTCCCACACCCCTACCTCTGCCAGTCAAGGCTTGGGGACTCCACTTCACTGAACTTCAGTTTCTTCTTTTGCCCCACTATGGGGATATTGAGGCACAGAACACATGGGGAGGAGGTCTGTTTTGTCTCCCTGTCTGGTTCTGGGCTTCCATAAGCTGGGCCTCAGTTCTCCTTAGGGGACTAAACCAGGTCTTTTTGAAAGCTCCTCTGTTTCTCATTCTTGTTTTACATTTGATTGGAACATTGGCAAGACCCCACATACTTATTCAAAAGTGAGGCCCTGACACAGGTGACCCTGTCACTGCCACTGCTCCCTGGGAGGAAGGGAGGAAGGGACAATAGTGAGATAAGCCTGTTCTTAGTTCAGCAGAGGATCAGAGAGGTAAAGGGTCTGAGGCCCCACAGTTCAGCTACAGCAGGCCCTAGGCACACTGTCACATGAAACGGTCAAGTTCCCCGTCATTGTTATAATTCAGCCTTAGTTTAGACAGGGGTTCTCCTCTGCCATTCTGAGTTGGCAAGAGGGACCATGCAGAGAATAGAGGTTCCAGATGAGAAATTGTGTCACTGGGCACCCCAGACTCAGACCCACCTCCAAGTCACCCCTGCCTCATTGCTTGTCCTGTTCCTCCCCTAGCCCGGCCTCTGTCTCCCACACATTCCTCTGCCTTTCCCACAGTGACCTCCATCTCCACCCCTTGGAGCAACAGGTTGACCTGTTTGGTGTAAGTCAGGCACCTGCCACCATCCCCAGCACCTCCACACCTAGACACACGCCCTGCTCTGCCAGGGGTGGGTGGGGCTGTGTGTGAGGAAGCTCGGTCCTGATGCCTGCAGGATGTGCTGGCCCTCAGTGCAGGGACAAGTCCTTTCTGTTAGCCATTGTCTCTGTGTCTGGGACAGGCTTGCCCAGAATCCAGTTGTTGCAGTCCCAGAGGACAGTCGTTGAGTGAAATGTCCATGGCTGATGTCCAAAGTGACTTGAGCCTGGGCATGCCTCAGAAAACATATTCAGTTTGGTGGTTCTAGGGGCCAGGGGGATCTGGGGGAGCCTCAGGTCTGTCCCTGGCCTGGGTCAGATGATCTTCTGATCATGCAGAGTCACAATGCCATCAGCACTTGGATAACCTCTTACTGTAGAACAGCAGCTGAGGAACGTCCCAGACAGTCTCTTGAAGGTCCTTGATTAAGAAAAAAGGACTGTCGATGCTGTGGTAGCTCCACAGAAAGGAGGCAAGAAGCCAGGGTGTCTCCCTGAAGCGTATCCCTCTTGGGGGAAACCTCAGGGGAAAATTGCACGATGACCACCAGTGGGCCCTCTAGACATCAGAGAAGCAGGGTGACCAGAGGACAGGCATCCTCGCGCAGGCACCGTCAGTTTCAAAGACAGCTTTGAGATCCTTGACAGGGCACCAGGGCAGAGAGGACCCTCTGTGCATGGGTGGAAGATGTCCTGTGATGCATTGTGGGTAGGCTGATCTGCTCCCTTAGACCCTCAGGCCCATAGAGAAGCAAGAAAGTATTTACACGGGCGCTGTGGAGCAACAAAAGCTAGCTCTCCTTTCCAGGCCTGCAGTGGCTGAACCGCACAGATGGTCAGACAGTCAGGCATCTGAGGCAGGCAGGGCCTGGCTGCGGTGGTCTTCGGAACAGCGGAGGCCCTGCCACCGCTGGGAGAAGCTGACTCTTGAAATGGACAAGCACGGAGTAGTCCAACAGCCCTACCTGGATCCCAGGCAGAAAAAAAGGGAGGGAGGGTGCTTCAAGTGTGTGCGGGAGGGGTGGGAGACGCAGGCGTCGGACCCCTCTGTCTGTCTTGGGGGTTGGGAGGCTGCCTCCCTCAATGCAAGTGCTCGGCGCCCAGGTGGCTCTGAGGGTCAGTGACGGTCGTAGGCGGTGGCTGCGGCAGGTGGTGCGGCTCCCCGGGCTGCGGCGCTGTAATAGTATGGGGAGCCTGGAAGACACAAGAGGGCACGGGGGTCAAGCCTGGAGTCCCCTATCACCAGTCTCCCCACCTCTGTCTCAGGCACTGTGCATGCTCCCTAAGACCTCTGTCCTCATCTTTTCCCTGAACTGCGAGTCTAATCAGGGCCACCTATACCTGCATGCAGACTGAGGTGCCTGGGTTTTATCCTGGCTGCTGCACGTGGCCTCGCTTCCTTCTGCGTGGCTTCTGTCTGCTTCCATGTTATTGAGAAGAACTGAGTAGGTGCCCCTGGGGACCACAAAGCCTAAATTATTCAGGACCTTGTGTGTAAGAGTGTTTGAGGTCTTATCTACAAGAATGACGTCTTTAGGTTTTCATCTGATTGACAAGTACCCCGTGGTCAAGCTTTGGTTAGCCTCTCTGGGCTCACTGACCATACTCCCCACTACTCCCAGCCATACTCCACACCATGCCCAAATTTTGTGCATGAGTCATCTTTACATGGGTCATCTCATTCAAATGTAGGTGGCAGGGCCGGTGACCCCATTTTATCGGACTCAGGACTCTTGCCTGGAGTTTTCGGCCTGTGCCCATTTCCTGTCTAGGCCTTTTTCGAGTCCAGGGCCCTGCTCTCCTCCTCTGGGAAGACTCTCTTCTGAGCTTACTTTCCTTCACAGGTTAAGCCATGTGGTATAATCACCTCTCTCCTCTGTGCACCCCCCATCCCAGGACGGAGAAGATAAATAGGCAGGGGCTAGGCTCTGGCCTTGTCATTTGCCCCCAGTTTTCCAGCTAAAGGGAATCTGACCCAGGCATGTTAGCTGACATGTATAATCCATGGCTTGGAAGCCTGAGGCAAGAAGATTGCCAAGAGCTGGAGGCCAGCCTACATAATGAGATCCTGTCTTGGGGGAAAAAAAATTAAAAGAAGTTTGTGCTCTGAGAAGCTGGGCTTTTAGAAAAGCTCTGATGACCACTGACAGAAAGTGAGATTGGTCTGGGCTGGGGCATGGACATTGAGATAAAGCCCCTTCCTGTGACCTCAGGACAGAGCGGTCCCTGGGTTCCTCTCATGCCTCTGGACTGTTTTCTGCTTTTGGGTACATTCTCTGCAGTAGCTACCAAAAGTCCTGTCTATACTAAAACCGTTCTTCAGGGACTTGAGGAGCTGGGGGGTCCAAGATTCTGGCTGGATTCTCAGAACCACAGAGCTTAGAGCCTCAAATCTTTCACAGTGAAGAGACGGGTGTTCAGCAAAATAAAAACCGGTTCGCATCACAAAACCCCTCAGTGCTGGAGCCTGGCCCTGAACCCAAGATGTACGCTTGGTGAGGGGTTCATCTACCACAAGACAGTTCAAAGCCAGTGCTGGAGGGACAGGCTCATTGCAGTAGACAGAAATTGGGGATCTAGAGCCAGTCTTGTTAGGGTGGGCCTAGTGAGCCTAATTCCCAGATGAATCAGCTGGGATTTGTTCTGGAGTCTCACTCAAATTCAAACTGACCCTGACGGTTCTCCCAGATACCCTAACTAGGGGTTGAGCTGTAGGGTTTTCTTCACAGGCCCAACCATGTCTCGGTGAAAGGCAAGTAACTTTGTTCCCACAGACCTCAGTTGTTTTCATCTTTAAAAGGGCGCCAAGCGTGAGGGCGCTGTGGAAGTGGTCCCTCTCATCTGAGGACTTACATCTGTTAACTCTTACCAGATATGAACTCTTATCATGCCTGTTTTCTGAATGAGGAGGCTTGGCCAAACCCATGCCTCATGTGCAGTAGCGTTGGAGGGCACTTTAGCGTTGGACCTCAGCCTCCTGGGACCCAGGAAGTGATAATGAGGTGCCTCTGCTTGCTGCTCCACAAGGCAAGCATCCCACACCGAAGACTCCCCAAAGACAGTCTCCTGCTGCTTTCAAGGTCACCTCTCCACTCCAGCCCTGACTCAGGAATCTGTCTGCCTCTTCCTCTGTGGGGTGAAGCTGGGGTTCATTCCCTGCAGCTCTGGGGATTATACAAGGATGTGAAAACCCTAGGGGTTGCCAAGGGCCCACAAGGGGCAAGAAGTAGAGGAAAAGGCTCCAGAAGCCCCATGGTGAGATTTCCAGCTCCTTTTCACAGTTCTGTCCACCCCGCAGGGCTTAGCCAGCCCGGGTGGCGGCCTTGGCTGAGGATTTGATTTACCACAGAAAATGAAAACATCAGTTCTCAAAGCACTCTGTCTTCCCGGTGCCCATTAGCCTTCCATCTAGAATAAACTTGTCCTTCCTTCTGTCATTTTTCCTCTCTAATTCACATTATCATCAATTTACCTCTTGACACCGTCATTCCAGGCTGGCTCAGGGCTGGTTCCCTCTCTAATCCCTTTACAGCGACCACAGGCACCCCTATTCTAATCCTGATTGACCATGGCCAGCTTCTCTGCTGCCAGCTCTCCTACCCCCCCTCATTAGCCTGGGGGACCTCACAGGACGAGGTGCTGGGGACAGCACTGTTGGTCTCATTCTGACTGTGCTGGTAAACGAGGCTTCAGCCGGGTCAGCAAGGGTACCTGAGGGACCTGTGCAAGGCTACCTCTGCATGGGAGGAGTGAGCTGTGGATATGCCTTCAGGGGCTCACCCGAGCCTGAGGAAACACAGGACAGGCTACCACATTCCTGGCCTTCTTCACCCCAAATCAGAGAGATCATCAGACTGGGTCTTTCTAGACTGAACCCTTGGGATTTGTTTGGCCAAACCGCGGAGAAGTCTATGGCAGGGCCTGCACAATGGGAGCAGGGTGCGTGATGGGAGCCGGCTGGGCTCAGGTGGGCCACGTGTCTTCATCAACACACAAGCAGGGTCCCTATGGATTCAGAGCCCACACCTCGAGGGCCTCCTGTTAAGAGCCTGTGTGAGAGGCTGCTGTGGTAACCGGCCTCATTTTACCCCTGGACCAACTGAGGTCTAGGCTGGTGGATAGCCTGGGTAGATCCAGGTTATGGACTCGAGCCATTTCTCATGCTTCATAGTCCTCTTGTGTTGGCACTTCTCCTGTGGCATGGACCAGCCTCTGACTCGTCTTCCCAGCTTCCCTTGCTGCTGGGGCTTTGGACATAGGTGGGGAAGGAAGCGACTTGAGGGAATGGTCTGGGGGATTCCATTCACTAGGAACAGGTGCCAAAGGCCTCTGTGTCTCAGTGGTGGCTGGGAACACGCTGTCAAGCACCTAGGGAAAGCTGAATGGTGGCGTAACTGGTGGGTGGCAGCCAGCAACAATGGGGACAGTTACAGCAGCGCAGCCCGGCAGGGCAGCTGGCTGTATTCCTAGTCCTGTGTCCCATGCCATCTACTGACCCTGCCTGGGCTTTCTGGGAACCCCTGCTGTTCTTTACTAAATATGTTTCTGCTTAAATTAGTCAGACTGGATTTTGTTGTTAGCAATCTTAAGCCTGCTGACCTCATCACTCACAAGACTTGAGTGCGTCAGGCTCTCACCTGTTTCTAAAGGGGCACAAGCTCCTCTCCCAGCTGTAGCTGTTCAGACTGAATTGGTTAGGGATCTTGAGAGAACCCCATGACACACTGCCTAAAGACACAGGCTCTGGGTGACCTGGGGTGAATGAGTCTGCCCTTCTGAGCCTCACCTCTCTGTTCCTCAGAGATGCGAGGATGGCGCACATATAGAGAGCTTTTGAAAGGATAACATGAGATGACCCTCGGGGAGCGTTCCCCTGTCTGGTAGAACTGGTAAATTCTCACGTAGATAGGCAGTTTTGATTCTGCTTCCTCTTCCCTACCCTCTCTTTAGGCCTCCTGAAAGCCCACCTAGCACAGGTACACTGAGGCTCCTCCCCCAGCCTGTGAGATTAGAGGGCAGAGCCTGACATTATGGGCTGTGAACTGACCGGCTTTTCCTCAGGCTTGAGCAGGAGAGCTTTAGTTCCTCACTCCCATCCCAGTGGACGTGTCACTACCCTGCAATCAGTTCCAAACTTCTCAGCCTGGTTCAGAGTTCACCACTGGGAGGTTCCCTCCCTACTGCAGCACCCTTTGAATCCCCAGAAGTGAGTGTCACCGCTAATCTCTGGGTTGCTTTGTGACTTCTCTCAGCAGGGCTTTGCATCACCCGTGGGCTGGATTTCTGGCCTTCTTATGCTGCCTTGGCATGAAGTCACATAGAGAAGCCCTGCGTCAGTGTGGCCTCAAAAAGAGCCATTCCCACAGGCCCAAGCCTTCCTTTGAGCCATATTCCCTGTGTCTCTCCTTGTAGTACTAGGACCAGAGCTCAGTTGGAGGGAGACTGGGAGATTTCCAGGAGAAACTCCTGGGCTTGGGCTACACACCTACGACCTCTCCGCTACACCCGCAGGAAGGCATGGTTGTTCTCATGTCAAGGGGAGACAGCAGCCGAGACACTTGCTTAAAATAATTTTGACCAATCAAAAGAGAAGACACTGACCTACAGACTTAAGTCCTCTGGGAAACCAGAGCTAACCAGAGTTCAGAGTCTTCTGTAAGGCAGGCTGGAGCTCTCCCTCACACAGGGATGTGGAATCCTAGTTGGCATGTCCCCTATTACAGTTACAGTTGTCCACAACACACCAGGATGCTTGGGGTAGCTCAGGGTCCCAAGAGCATATCCCACATGCAGCTCCAGTGTAGTGAGAGGTGTGGCATCCATGCCATGTGTCCGTCTTAATTAAAGCCAGATTGGGGAGGGAATCAAGGCCTGGGGTTTGGCGACTTGAATGTGCAGACATCAGGTTACTGCTTTTCTGCGAGGTTCTTGGTCCTAAACTAATTAAGGATTTGAGGAATCAGCGGGCTTTCACTGAGCGAGGCCTTGTTAATGCAGACAGACAGGCTGGAGAAGTCTCAAAGGCTCCTCCACTCTCCTTTCACTGCTCGAAGTAGAGCATCCTTGGCTGACTGTAGAGAGGGTATTGTAACCTGCAAGCTGCTTGGGGGTTCCACATGGAATGTGGTGATGATGCCTGCATCCAGGGCCCCTGTTTTAAGTCACTGCAACTTTGGTGTGCACTCATCGGATGGCTTCATGTAGGGTTAGGTCAACAAAACAAAGGACTCTTCTTGATCCTTGGAGGTCAGTTAGGTCTGCTGTGCATGTGTGAAAATATACTGATGATGTTCATAGACCAGGCTGGCTCCAGCCATGGACGTTCTGTGAACTTCAGATAGAAGTTAGACACCAGCTGAGCTCTAAACAGCATACCTTGGCAAGCCAGAGGGCATCTGGTTCCTAATGGAGCTGGCACCAATGATGCCCATAGCAGATGTCATTAATCAATCAGTGGGCCTCAGAGCCCTTAACAAGACAGTTTTCCAGGGAGCCAGCACCAATCAATGCAAGTTTGTATTTTCATTGCCTCTTGTTTATGGAATTTTCACTGTATTTAGTGGTTCTTAAGAAATATGAGTTACTCACAGGCAAGCACTTTTCCTACCTTTTTTCTCCCTCACATTTCCACCCCCATGAGCTGCAGCGGCATTAACGGCACTGTGACCACCATAAAAGGTCCCGTATTTCACACGCATGGGGAAAGATATGACCAGGTCCTAAGAGGGACCATGGCCCAATGAGGCATCCAAATAGGGCAGCCAAGGACCAATGGACCGCACAAATAAGTACTCACCAAGCAACCCTGGGTTGGGAAACCTCCAGGAATCGTTGTAGGAGGAATACTGAGGGTGGCTGTAGGGACTCCCAGAAAATTCACTCCCTGCAGGAGGCGGGGAGAGAGAGAGAGAGAGAGAGAGAGAGAGAGAGAGAGAGAGAGAGAGAGAGAAGGCAAACGTTAATTCAGGTGCAGAAAAGGCTGTGGGTTCGAGTCAGCTTACATACTGAATGTTGCTGGCGCTTAACTCTCCCATGGCGACCAAGCACAGCATATGGGGCTATGCTCCCACACAGTGAGCTGTCTATTTCACCCCAAAGCACTTTGTACCAATTGGATTGGAAGCCACAGAGCCAGCATGTGCGGGGTGGGGTCTCCCTTGGTACTCCTGCCTGAGTCCAGCCCTAGCCTGCTGCATCACTGGCACTGGCTGAGGCTCCTAAGGGACTCTGGTGGGTTGGTTCCATTCCCCATGCCCTCAGCTCTAGTGTGGACCCTCTGCATTATGAATTCAGGGGGACTGTGCCAGGGGCAGCCGGCTAGGCAGGGACATGAGACACAAGGCTACCCCACGTGTCTGGAGAACGCAGACAGCACCCTGCTGACATGAAGGGACAGGCTAAATGCTGATGAAACAAAAAAGGGGTGTCTTCTAGGCAGTGGAGAGAAAGCAGCTGTTGATGGTGGTGGGTGCACTCAGGCAGCCCTGGGAGGTGAGCGTGGGAGAAGGGAGGGTAGGCTGGGCCCAGAGGACAGGTCACTCACACCCACAGCCTGAGGAGCTGGCCACTCACCCCCGGCTCTTCCTGGGGTGCCCAGGGGATTCTCCTCTGCCGTCTAGGCCAGCTTCACACTCTGTCCCTTCATGCTTGTACTAGTAGACTCTGCCCATTTCTTTCCCCGTCCTCCCCAGAGCTGGGGCCCCAGAGGGCAGACTGGGTTCTCCGCCCTCCACACTGAGTGTGCGAGAGCCTGCTATGCCTAGCAGAGGCTTTGCAGCAGGGCATGCACGGAAAGCCAGTGGAACATTGAATGGTTTTCTTAAGCCCCCAGGTAAGGCCCTGCCCTGTTGGAGATGACAGGAGTTACACGGTCCTAGGAGACTACCTGCGGCCAAGCATGACTCCATGATCCCCCTAAAGGGAACGTACAAAGGCCAAAGGGCAAAAGGCTTTGGAAGAAACCAGTCTTCCTCCCACCTCTTAGGTAAGCACAGGCAGAACATTCACGCGCGTGCGCGCGCGCGCACACACACACACACACACACACACACACACACACACACACACGCACACGCTCCTGCTCAGGCCTCTCTGGGGGCCACTCCCAGCCTGACAGGCTGAGCCTTCCAATTCTCTGTTTTTTATGCCTCAGTGGTCAGGGTGTCAGGTTCCGGCATAGAGAGGGAGAGCGTGGTGACAGTGCTGGCTGCATAGCCTGGGCATATCCATCAGCGCTACAGTGCCTCCCCCCTCCCGAGCTCTTCCTCCTCCTCCTCTTTGGGAAGCAGGTTAGGGGGAGGTGGAGATAGAGCAGTCTGGAGTAGGGTGACAGCATTCTTGCAAGGCTCTTGGAAGCACATCCTGATAACGCCGTGCCTGGCCTATTCCTGATTAGCACCATTGTTCCTACTGCCAGGCCACCTCTTCCAGGAAGCCTCTCTGAGTTCCTCTGGGTTCTGGGCCCGCCTTAGGGCCACTCGGCTGGAGTGAGCTGGCACGGACCCTCGGGGGCCTGCGAAGGCTCATAAGCAGCTTGCAAACCCTCTAGATTCCAGAGCCTGGATGGCGCCTAAGTGAGCACCACCAAGGTCTCATTGGCCTTGCCTTGGGTGGGGTGCCCACACACAGAAGCATCTGGCTCTGCAGGTTTGTGCCCTGGTCGCTCCTAAACATATACCTGGTTTCCTGCAGACAATGGTGTCCAATAGGTCATTGGTATTCCCATGTCACAGAGTCCTTGAAACTCTCTCCTACCCCCTTCCTGGGCTCCGGCCAAGAGAGGCCCTCACTGGGATGCTTCCCCTGACTAGCTCATCCTTCTGTCCTGCCATGGTTTGTTCCACAGAGCTTATCACTTTCCAACCTGTCTTGTTCATCATGCTCATCTTGTTAATTATCTGTCTCTTCCACGAGGCTGAAAACTCCTTGGGGGACAGAGTTTTGCCTGTTTATGTCTGGATCCCAAGCTTCAGCACCAGGCTTGGCATCCATCTAGCGTGCATGGATGACTAATTGTGAGTGAGCGAGGAGAGAGATAAATGAATGAATGAATGAGTGAATGAACGAAACTCCTAGGTCAGCCTGGACACGTTACCGAGTGGACTGAGTGGACCTCTAACTTGGATAAAGGCTACCACGACTTCTGTTATCCGCTCCCATGGCCAGGGGTGTGCTGTGGCGTCTACTGTGGCTGAGATTTAAAGCAATGTCTGATTCGCTGTGCCCAGGAGGAAACAAAGCTATCAGGAAGCCCACCTGATGCTCTCAGAGTCATGGTGAGGGGGGCTCCCGAGTCCTTGTCCGGTGGTGTGCCCTGTTAGAGCAGTACACCCTTGGCAGGGAGATCTCGGTTATCTCAGGGACATAGGCTGACCCAGGGGCTGCCCAGCCACCTGCTGGGGACTCCGCACTGGTGCCTGATTATCTGAAGTGCTATATAGTAAGCCAGTCATGGACAGAGTACAGAAGCCAGGATCTCACTGCCAGTGAGGCTATCCACAGATCTGGTCCACACAGTACCAAAGCTGGTTAGGGAACACCAGACTGACCAGGCATATGCCGCAGTCTTTGATCAATTTGGCTCAGGGGCAAGGATGTGGAGCCATGCTTCATGGAACTCCCACAGGTTCACTCAACTCCTCTGTGCCTCAGTTTCCTTCTCTGTAAAGTTGGGGCCACTGCAAAGCTCACGCAGTGCTGTAGTGGGTTCAGAGAAGGGGCAATACATCTGCTATGGTGAATGTTTCCCCATCAGTCACCAAGACTTCCTCGGCATCCAAAGTCAAACGAAACCTCCCAGCGACCCCGTGACGCTCACAAGATTAATGAACTGGCATTTCAGTTGTGAAACGTTCCCTCTCAGGCCAGAACACAGCCCCAAGGCCAGGTTCCTGTCCCTGGCCCTGGACTTGCTTGTCTTTAAAACATCTGCCTGTTTCTCATCTGTCAAAGGACGGAGCAGTAGCCTAGTGGTTCTCAGCCTTCCTAATGCTGTGTGTCTTTAAAACAGTTCCTCAGATTGTGGTGACCCCCAACCACACAATTACTTTGTTGCTACGTCATAACTGTGATATTGAACCCTAATGTAAACACCTGATATGTGATGCCGTGGGGTCGCGACCCGTAGATAGAGCACCACCGCTATAGCTCCTCACTCCTCAGCTGTGACTAATGCCTTTCCTCTGGGGTAGGCCTGAGGCTCCCACCTCCTCAACACCACTCTCTCACACTGAGGGGCACCTTGTTTTTTGCAGGAACCTCACAAAAGCAGCTTGGAAAGGCAAGGTATGTTTAACCTTCTAGGTCCACTGAGCCCAACACCAGAGGGAGGCGGGTGGGGGGGCAGGGAGGCCCTGGGCCAAGCTGAAAGCTGGAGATGGGGCTTGAGGTCAGTCAGCGTGATGGTGACCTGTGATGGTGAGACCTCTGAGAAGCTCCGCCAGAGGCAGCTGCAGAGCAGGGTACATAAGGGTTGGGAGGGGAGGGTTTTAGCTGGCACTAGGATACAGTTGAAGCTGCAGGGGGAGGGAAGGGGTGAGGTCAGGGAGAGCTTCCAGTTGGCTGCTGCCGTGGCAGAAGCAACTGTCCATCTACACGTACAAACTCTTCCTCGAGAGCAGGCTCTCAGGAGTAGGAAACCAAAGTGCCTGGTTCTAGCTTTTGTTGGGGCTTCCAGAGGTGAGGCCAACAGGCCCGAGGTCAAAGGGCACACAACAAAACACCTTCCCTTGTGAGTTTGCCCAGTGAAAAAGACCCCACCCTGGCCTCTTTCTACTGATTTATACTCTGGGCACATCTCAAAACTGTGAACCCCTTAAATCAGAGCTTCTATTTCTTATTAACGAGAAGGGTTCTATGAGGCCCAAGTTGGGGTTAGCTGTGTCCAGATAGCTATCATTCAGTAGGCAGTGGGACCTCCGTCCAAGAGGCACAGAGCATACCGGCTTTCCCTCAAGGTAGGTATGGGTGCTGCCCAGAGTTGGACACATGGAAACACCTAAGAACACTCCAACAGCAAACCATGGTCCTCTCCATTCTGGTCAGTGGAGTGGTCCCATGAAGGGTAAGTGTGTGGACAAAGGCCTGCAGTGAGCGTGCAAGCCAGCTTGTATGGTGCCATGGGCTCAAGTGAGGGCTCAGGCCGCAGCACCCAAGGCTGGCTGAGAGCTTGCACTTCTCTTTAATGGCTGTGTGGCCTTGGGCAAGTGAATGAACCTCTCTGAGCATGCTCCTCATCTTCAATACGGACTAAAGAAATCACTGTTTACCGTTTGAATGTCCTCCCCCAAAAAGTCAAGTTGATGTTCATTTCCATTAAGAAGCACTCAGAGGGTGGAAGTAGCCAGGCAGTGGTGACACACGCCTTTAATCCCAGCACTTGGGAGGCAGAGGCAGGCAGATCTCTGTGATTTCAAGGCCAGCCTGGTCTACACAGAGTTGTAGGATAGTCAGGGTTACACTGAGAAACCCAGTCTCAAAAACAAAACAAAACAAAACAAAACAAAACAAAACAAAAAGAAATGGTGGAAGCTTGACCGACTATTGTCTTTGTAGGCGGGGCTTTGGGGGAAGTGACTAAAGATACCCCACCATGGGGGAGGGGCACTAACACCATGGGAACTGTGGCTTCACAAGCAGAGAGATGAACTGTGTTCTGTGGTTATGTGAGGTCCTGAATCCGTCTGGACTCAGCAGGGTCCCCCCTAGCGAGAAGAGCTTCAGCAGATAGAGCTGTCCAGCTGAACTTCCCAGTTCTCAGAGCTGTGAGTGGAGTCAGCCCTCACTTTCTATAAACTGTGGTCTGTGGCATTCGGTTACAGCAGCAGGAAATGGACCAAGGCAAGCGTCTACATCACAGGACCAGAGAAGCAGTGAGACAGTGTGCCTAGAGGGACAAAGCTACCTTCTGCCAACATGGAGGAAACTGGAGAAGTGGGGAGGGAGGGGATGAAAAAGAGGACCCTCAAGCAAATAGGGACCAGACTCAGAGGATGTCACAGCTTTTGCTGAGTTCTTAGGTGCTCAAAGATGGGTTTGGGGGTGAAATGAGGGGCTGTGTATAAGAAAGTGGAAGGACCTGAATGAAGGGACTCGAAGATGCATGCACCCACATCGACACATGTGTGTGGGTATAGTGTGTGTGTGTGTGTGTGTGTGTGTGTGTGTGTGTGTACTTGAGGAGTGGCAATCCTAGCTTCAGTTTTAAAGTGTCAGCTTAAGGTGACCGAAGCTCACCCCTTATCCATCACCCATGCATTCATAAAGCTTGCCATTCAGTGCTGTGGTTTCTATATGAGTGCCCCCTCCAAAATTCATGGAGAAATTTGAATGTCACATGACTATTTTAAGGGTGGCCTATATCCTGTGACTATTTTCAGGTGCTGAGGTCATTAATAGGGACTTAGGTTCTCAGGAAAGTAAGCTGAAGAAAGTAAATCCAAACTCTCTTGTTTGTCTCTCACACGTGCTTGTACCCATGAATTTTTCTCCACATTATTCTCTCCTGGCTCGATGCCACTGCTATGCCCTTACACTTTCCTTCCTCCTCCAGAACAGTGAGCCAAGACAAACCTCTCTTCCTTATAAATTACCCAGCCTCAGCTATTTTGTTATAGCAACAGAAAACATACTAAGACAACATTCCAAGACTGGAGACAGTGTTTTCTCCAGACACGGAAGCCAGAGGAGATGACTGGCCGCCATGTTTGTGTGGCCAGTAGAGTTATGATGAAGATATGTGGCCAAAGGATAATGTATGCCATAGAGTCACAGGCCAGTGCGGGAAAGAAGCCTGGAAACATCGCAAACCTGTGAAGAAGGATGCCACAGTTCTCTACGAGGTGGCAGACATGGGTCTCGTTCCATGTTGCTTTAAGTTGTGCTGCTAAGGAAGAACAGCCAGAAAGCAGCGGTTTGCCCCAAGGAGACACCACGTGAGCAAAGGCCGGAAGGGGCGGCCAGTAGTGACCCAGGATGGGATCCAACAGGACAGAGAGCAGAGGATTTGAATACCTCCTGACAGCATCAGGCCTTGTCCTGGGGATGCTCCAGCATCCTCTTGTCTAGAGCTGCCTACCATGGAGAAGAAGGTAGAAAAATGGCCTGTCGGGGGCTGGAAAGAGAGCTCAGCTGTTGAGCTCTTCCAGAGGACCAGAGTTCAGTTCCCAGCACCTACATCTGGCAGCTCACAGTGCCCTCTTCTGTCCTCCAAGGGCACCCACACATGGGCAGCATACGCATATACAGACACACTGACATACCCATAAATTTAAATTATTTTATTTTATTTTTTAAATTTAATTTTTTGGTTTTTTGAGACAGGGTCTCTCTGTGTAACAGTCCTGGAACTTACTATGTAGACCAGGCTAGCCTCAAACTCACAATGATCTGCCTGCCTCTGCCTCCTGAGTGGTGTTGGGATTAAAGGCATGTGCCACCACTGCCCAATTTCTTTTCCTTTAAAAAAGATTTTGACAGGGTTGGAGAGGTGGCTCAGAGGTTAAGAGCACTGGCTGCTCCTTCAGAGGTCCTGAATTCAATTCCCAGCAACTACACGGTGACTCGCAACCATCTATAAAGAGATCTGGTGCCCTCTTCTGGCATTCAGGTGTACAGGCAGGCAGAACACTGTGTACGTAATAAATCTTAAAAAAAAAAAAAAAAGAGATTTTGAGCTGGGTGTTTAAAAGAAAAGAAAACTGTGCCATGGCGGCACATGTTTTTAATCCCAACACTCAGGAGGCAGAGGCAGGCAGATCTGTGAATTTGAGGCCAGCCTGGTCTACAAAGTGAGTTCCAGAGAAACCCTGTCTCAAAACAAACAAACAAAAACAAAACAAAAGAACAAACCCATCCCAAATCAAACCAAACAAAAACAAAACAAAACTCTGTCTCCAAAACTGAAAATGACCTGTGCCATCACTTGGACCCAGGCTGCGGATCACCGTGTGCCACTAGCAGCCTGTGTGGCTGTGTGCATACAGGTTTACTCCCTGGAGGCTCAGTTTCTTCCTCTCCAAATAGGAGACTTCTGAGCTTGTGGAGAAGTCAAGCGGCATCACGGTTATACATAATCTTTGCAGACCTGAATTGGGAATGGGGTGGGGCTGGATTTCACAACAGAGAAAACTCTAAGCAGGGGAGAGGGGCCACAGCAGTTCGTAGAGTTTCGGAGGACAGAGCTCTGGCCACCCCCTTTTCTATCACCAGCTACCTCAGGCTTGTCTGTCCCATATCTCTCCGTCCCTCCAGCCTGCCATTATCTGATCATTTTTGCATTTTTACGTAAGTTGCCAACATCAGTACATTTTCTTGTAAGTACTCCAGCACACATATCATGAGATAAGGCTCATAACTGATTTCATGAACACATTTTTCTATTTGATATTAAGTTTACATGAAATGAAACCAACAAATCTAAGTGTACTAATGCTTTCATTTGACAAATGCATGGGTCATGCTGCCCGAACCCATGTCTGGCCAGTGCTGGAACGTCAGCGTCACCCTACGGAGGATGCAGAGAACCCAGCTGTGTGCATAGACCATCACGTGCACTGACCCTGGCTCTGATCACTGAAGGAGGCTCCCGCAGGCCACCAGCAGCCTACGAGGTTGGCCTCTCAGCCCAGCGCCTCTGGAGGCGGAGACAGAAGAGCATGGCAAGTCCAGGGTCTGCATCACGGGGAGAGCTCAAGGCCAGTCTGGGCAACTTAGGCAGAGTAGGCCTCAGAACAGAAGGTTAGAGGGCTGGGGTGGAAGGGTTAGTGTTTGCCTGGTGCCTGCAATGCCGAAATTCAATTCTAGCCGCCAAGAAAGCAAGCAAGCAACGGCAGTGGTACCATCAACCACAACCCCCCGCAACAAACAACAAATAAAGACAACGAAAACGAAACATTTAGGGTAGATGTGGGGTTCTCCCAAACATCACAGCCTTCCGAATACAGATGAATCAAATATAGGAAACAACAACAAAACACAAAGCGAAACCCTCACTCCAGTTAAGTTTGGAGGTGGACTGTGATAAAACGTTCCTGAGGCAGCTCTCTGGGAAACCTGGTGGCTCCAGAATCATAGGTGTCTTCATTTTCTCCTTTGCTCAGAATCCACGAGATGGCAAGAAAGTCAAAGTTCCCTAAATTCTCAGGATGACAGGCAAGCAGGCTCCGCATAGCTCTTAATTAACCCAAACCGACACCTGCCAGATGACAGGGATTTGCCAGCTCGCCGGGCCGCCCTGTCTGCAGATGGCGGGCTCCTACCTCGCCCGAGACCTTGGCCGGCTGCAATTAACATACGGAAAGTCTTTCAAAGTGACTTCACAGTCAACTTCTGTTTCTGAAGGAGTCAAACTGGGCTGGGAGAGGAAAGTCTTTGCGGAGGAGGAGGAAGAGAAGGAAGAGGAGGAGAAGAAGTGATCAGGAAGGGGCTAGGTTTTCCCTGACTGCTCCCCGTGGCCTTGTAGCCAGCTGGTGGATCAGGGATCAGCAGGTACTTGGGCTGTTGCTGTGTGGACTTGTCTGTGACCACAGTGACCAAAACGAAGACATGACACAGACACAGCCGGCATATGTGTTATTATGTTATTATTACGTTATTTCTCTATACTACACAGACATGATACGAACATATATGCACACACCTATATGGATATACAGCAATATGAACAATGTATACATAGAAGCCTGTCTGCATGTGTGTGTATTTGACAGGGTTCTGCCAAAGTCTCTCTGAGTGACCAAATAGACAACTTATTATTATTATTATTTTTACAAGCCTCAGTTTTCTCATCTGTGAAGGTGGCAAATGACCTCCAGGAGGCTTCTCTTTCCCATCATCCTGGCCTTACACAGGCCAAGGGATGTTTGCCCTCCCTCTCCACAGCAAGACCTTCCTGAGCTCCCAACAGGGAGGCCAAAACTTGAGCTCAGGGAAGGTCAGCCTGTCAACCCAGACAGCCCTGCATTGGTGTGCATCGATCCACTGCTGGGAAAAACCTCTTCCCCTACCGGCTCAGCCTTCCCTTCAGAAATGGGAAGAGAAAAACCAAGAGAGAGAGACTGCGTGAGGAGGGAATGCACAATGTAGCTTTTCTCTGTTGCTGGCGTTCCATAGCAGAGCTGGAGGGCCGCAGAGACCCCGGGGCGGGCAAGGGCTGGTCTGAGCACCGATTTCTGCTTCTGGCTAGCCAAAGGCAGTCGTGTGACCTTCCTGACCCTGTTTTGTGCTCTGCTTCCTATGTCTACACCTAAAATCCTGCCGATTTTTCAGGGACTTGTTGCAGCATTATGGTACCCTCATCCTAGGCCACAGCACACCCAGGGATGCTTCATCAGAAGAAAGAATGGAGCCTTGAGCTGCACAGTCCTATTTGCGTTGACATAGACTGAGGAATGACTATTAAAGGCACAAATGTGCATTAGCCATAGACAAAGCAACACAGGTCTGTTGTCTTGTCCCCCAAGGCTTGTTTCCCGTCTTTCTTGGAGTGCTTGTCCGAGTAGGCATTTCCATCTGAGACCATTGGCTGTGCTGCTGTGGCGCATTTTGAACAGTTCTGGCCCAGTGTTAGTCTACCTCCTTGTAGTCTCATTTCAAGATTCTGATCCTCCAACTTAAGCAAACAATGGGCAAGAGAATGGCTTCTCTCTCCTCCCCCTGGGGGCAGCCAGCACCTGATGTCTACGGGTTGGAATGCAGGGCAAGGGAGCCTGGAGCCCCACAATGCCTCAGCAGGATGTGCCCGCGGCCTCCCCACTTCCGTGGGCAAACTGCTCAAGGCCTATCAGGGTCTGCTTTACAACACTCCGCTGCCCCTTGCCCCGTGCCGTGTTCCGACTTCCTGCTACTGCCATTTCCCATGCGTCTCCATCTGAATGTGCCGTTTTTTTCCTCAGCCCAAGCTCTGCCTTCCTCTTCCTCTTCATGTCCTATCCCCAACTCACCAAGGCCCAGCTAAAATGCCATCTCATCCAGGAAGCCCTTCTGAACACTCCTCCCTATTGAGAGAGCTGTGTCTGTGTCTCCTGAGTCCTCCGCCCTGGGTCCAGCACTGTACTTTCTGGCAAGCCTCGGGGCCACAGTAAATTGTTCTGTCTCCTCGTCACGGAGTCTGTGGCTCCTTGAGGCTGACTCTAGCAGCCAACAGACCCCCTATAGCCCTAACACAGGGTCCTGCCCATATCATTAGCACCGACTGGCACTAACTGTGCCCTACTCCCGTTCCCTGAGAGCCCCCTCCCGTTCCCCGGCTTACTCCTTCCTGGCCCCAGCTTCCACAGCTTAGACACTGGGGTGTCATTTCTCAGTCACTATAATGAAGACCTGAGGTAACTAACCTGAAGAGGAAACAGATTTATTTTGATGCACAGTTTTGCAAACTATAGTGATTATCAAGAAAACCCACCCACGTCGGCGTGAAGGTCTCACAAGGTCCACGCTGGACTCATTTGTGTTCACAGTGAGAATGCACTCAGGGCAGATTAAGAGTCGGAAAGAATGATTAAAACAGATCTTCTGACCCTTAAACTCCCAAGACTCCTCTTGAACCTCAGACATGATCTTAGGGAGACTCAACTTCCGTCTCTGATTTGGGGGCTACATCTTTACTGTTAGGTCTGAAGACTAGTGCTGGATTTTTACTTCTGCAAATCCACTCCATTCAGCATTCTCAGGAGTGGCCTCTCTCCCAGAGGTCAATACCCTCTGTAGAAGAAGCCTGGGTACCAGGCCTGTAAAAGTGTCTGTGTGAAAGGCATGTGGATGTCAGCAGAGAGAAGACTCGGAAGCAGCATGGAGGCCAAAAACCATTTTGACTAAGAGAGCCAGGACGTGGCCATTTTCCGGGCCTCAGAGGACACTGGCACTAACTTACTTCATCCTTTACTGGCTTCCAAAAGCCACCCTTGTCTCCCTGCCAGCCCAGGTGATATTCCAAAGCAGCAAAGAGCACGGAGGGTGAGCCCCATCTCCTCCAGTCAAGAGGCCAGTTCATCAGGACATTGGATGCCTCCCCTAACAACCCGTATGTTAAAGGCTGGTATTCATCCTGAGAGCGGCTATGGACCTTTCAGGGGCGGCCTAGGGGGAGGTCGTTAACGTTCTGAGGGCGGGTGGCTGGCCCCTTCCTCTCTGCTACCTTACTCATGATGTGCCAGCCCTGCCACAGCCCTGTCACAGGCCCAGACAAGAGAAACTGTCTGATCTTGAACCTGAATCTCCATAACTACTGACCTCGAATAAGCTCCTTTCTTCCAGGTGAGCAGGCTGTCTCAAGCATGTGTTTTTCTTCTGTAGGGAATCCAGGGTTGTGCAAACACGTGGTGAACATTAGGCTGCACCTTTGCTCTTCCTTCACTACCGCATCACAGCAGCTGCTGGCGTTGGGCCCTGGCTGGCAAACCTGGGAACAGGGGCAGCTCCGGGCTGCAGTGTGCCTTTAGATCTAACGATGGGAAGCTTCGCCCAGTTTTCTCCACAGTCTCAGAGCACAGTGGCTGCTGCCCCTCCTTTGGGAGGCTGCCATCAGATGCGGTCAAAGCCCACTGGCATGTACTCACACGACCTTGGAAAAGTCAATGTAACTTTGAACCGGAGGGGCTCATGTATAGTGTTGCTATTTCAGCACTCATGGGCCAAACAATGTCGACGCACTTGAAGGTCCTTTGTGAATCAAAAAGTGTGACACAAATGCAAGGGGCTATTTGATATTAATCTCAATGCTTTGCATGATTGATTGAAAAATGAACATGTTGAGGGTTTTTATTCTTCGTGTTAAAAATTGTATTTCAGATGGCTAACACAAAGGCTCCCAACTGGTCAAGGTATGGAAAATGAGTGTCTGTGGAGCCACAAATCAGGCATCTGTACCAACCCTCTCTGAGTCGGTGGCTCCTGAGAGCCAGAGGTCAGGGAGGGCTGGAGTAAAACAGTTCTGGATGTGGCAGGACTGCTGCGCCCACACACTCACAACATCCGGGGTTGCCTGCCCGAGACCACACAAGAGCAAGCTAGTCAGCGTTCTAGCATGGAGCGGGGAGAGGTCCCACCCAAGCAAGAAGCTGTAGACAGCTGATGGCTTCTGGGCGAAGGAGAAACCGTTTTCTTTAAGGGTGTGGCCCCTGGTGTCTAGATGGCCCCACACTGATATATACACAGACTGGAATTGGTGGGTTTATTAAAAACAAAAAGAAGAAGACATGAAGGGTAGATCTGGGAGGCGCTAGGAGGGAAGTGGGGGTAAATAGGATGAAAATACTTTGCATGTAAGAATGAAATTTTCAAAGAACTAAGAAAATAGAACACTAAGATATATTTCAGGTGTTCTTCTCATGTTTCAACAAAATGTCTAAAATTCTTGACTGTAAGGAGAGCCTCCAACTAGGAACCAGGGCTCCTGATCACGTGTCTCTTCCAGCTTATCCTTTTCTGATTATTTTAGCCTTAGTTTTCCACAGTGGGCAACAGTAAGGTAGCAGCAAGACAGGGTTGGTGTCTGGGCTCTCTGCCCCCGGGGACAGTCCTTGGGCTCTTTGCTTAACAACGACACCAATTCCTGCCCCTTCAATGTCTTCACTTTTTTTTTTTTTTTTTTTTTATTTCTTTGTGTTTTTGAAAACAGACAATTTCCTCCAGGCTAACTGTAAAGACCTTGTCTCTGGTCCCTATCACCAGCTCCCAGTCTCAAAAAAATTGTCCCAGGCTATTCCAAGTTAGAGACCCTCTAATGTCCCAGGGCATTCCCAGGGCTTGTAGGGACTCCATTCAGCATGGCGGTAGCCCAGTTCCAGCCCAGAGCAAACGTTCCTTCCCGTGGCCTTGACCTGGCCTGCCTCTCTGCTGGTGAGGGTGGCTTTCCCCGAGGCATCCTAGGCTGACTAATGAGATGGAGGTGAAGGTGTCGTACCTTGCTGGGAAGTCACAGTGCTAGTCGGGACCTGCACTGCCTGCCATCAAATTTTAATGCTGCTGCTGACATATTTATGGAATGCCTCCCCAAGTGTTTGCCAGGAGACTAGACAAGATTTACCTCTGCAATTACTACTGCGGTGTGTGGCTTCCGCGTGGGCTGGGAACTCCGAAGCCCAGAGCCCCACCGCACCACGAGGAACACACTCAATTTTGCACACCTTTCCTGCCCCCAGCATGCAGGGGTAGGACTGGGAGGTAGAGATGAATCAGATATGGTTCCTGCCCACGGAAAGCCCACAGTCTGCAGGAGGGGGCTGTGCACACATAAATCACCTTCCTCGGATGTAGCTGAGGACCATCAGGCTGAGAGAGGTACTAGAGACAAGCAGAGGGTGGAGGCTGGGGGTGGTGAGAGAAGGCTTATTTTTTTCTCTCAGAGTCAGGAATCTCAGCCTTCAGAGCCCTTCAGCTGCTGTGGCTCTCTTCCTGTGAGAAGGGGATCACCAGGGCTCCTCATCTATCCCATGCTGGCCTCACTGAGTCACACCCCTTCTTTTACAGTGCTACATCGTTGCACAGTCTTTTGGGATTTCCTTTATCAAAGGAGGGAGTGGCGCTCACTGCTTCTTGCTGCTTACCCTTCCTCAACAATTCCTTTCTCAGAATGTGATGTCAGGATCCCCTTGCAGAGCTGCCCCAGGGCAAGAGACAGGATAAGGGGGTGGAGGCTGACGGGCTGGGGGGTGCAGCTGAAGCCTGGCTGCTTGACACAGGCTGCATAGTCATCCACAGAACTCTTGAACTTCAGTACACCCCGGAGACTGAGTTATCAGAGGCCTTTAATCTCAGCACCCAGGAGGCAGAGGCAGGTGGATCTCTATGAGTTCCAGACCAGCCAGAGCTACATAGTAAAACACTGTCTCAAAACAACAACAACCACCAAACAAAGTAAGCAACAACCCAACAGTCTAGCTTATTTGAACCTGAGTGGAGCCAGCTGTCAGGACATATCAAGTGAGTCTGAGAACTAGTTTGCGAGGACTGGTCCTCAGAGGGGCGGGCTGGCCTCCAGCAGGGAGTTGTTGGAGACATACATTCCCATATTAGCAAGCTGCACAGCTGGCCACCTTCTGCTCAGGAGATGTCGCCTTGACCATGTGCAATGGAATTGGAGGTACGCAGGTCAACCGTGCAGAGTTTCCCAGCATCCTATGAGGCCTGAGCACCCTTGGCTCTTCAGAGGCCAGTTGCTAAGAGGCCCTGCTAAGAATGGCTTGCTGTGTGGGAGGCCTCCAGTTATGCTTTGGGGCTACCATCCTCCAGAGGGTTTGGTGAGGTGCATGCACTGTGAAGGCAGCTGAATTTGCCCTACTCCCTGGCTAGACCATATGCAGCCACCTGGCATGGTCCTGTCTCCACCCCAGAACTCATTAAATCAAAGCCTTCCTAGCCTGGGTTTCAGTGTCCCCAGGAACACAATGAAAAGGTCCACCTTGAAGTTGGCTGTCCTGATGGAACCCTTTCTTCTTTTCTTTTATTTTTTTAAAAGATTTATTTATTTATTATATATACAGCATTCTGCTTGCATGTACACCTGCACACCAGAAGAGAGCACCAGATCTCATTATAGATGGTTGTGAGCCACCATGTGGTTGCTGGGATTTGAACTCAGGACTTCTGGAAGAGCAGCCAGTGCTCTTAACCTCTGAGCCACCTCTCCAGCCCCCCCTTTCTTCTTTTAAATACTTTTGAAAACATTGATGTATGTGTGTGATACGTATGTATGTGTGTATGGACGTACTTCTGCACTTGTCGGTTTTCTCCTTCCACCACATGGGTTCCAGGGATTGAATGCAAGTCATCCATCTTGGCAGCAGGGCCTTGAGCCTCTAAGCCATTTTGTCTGCTTGAGACCTAGTCTTTCTTAAATGCTACCGACAATTACCTATGTGTCCTTTATGACCACCCTACAAAGGTCTGAGGCAGCTTTGTGGGTAGAAGGCCAAGGGGAAAAAAGGGAAAAGAGAGATATTTCATGACCAAAGGGAGAAGAGTAAAGATGCATCTGTGTGGGGGGAGCAAAGCAGGCGGAGAAGCCCCTCAGGTGTGCTAGGGAGACCTGACAGGTGCCCACCTTGAGGCCAAATATTAGACAAGGTCAGCATTTTGCCCCTTTGCTCATCATCCAGGCACAAGGATGGTGCCCAAGCTAGGCACAGAGCCACAGACCTGAGCAGATCACATGGCAGGCCTGGCCCTTTCTGAGCGTACGCTCTGGGGAAGCAATCACACAGTAAACCAGAGCGTGAAAATAGAGCACGCCGTGTGCTGTGCAAGGAGGAGACACAAGTAGGAATAGAGTGGAAAGTGTGGAGGAGGAAATAAGATTTTAGACAGTCACGAAGGATTTGACTAAAAAGGAAGTAAGAGCTTGCCAACTGAATATGGTGGGAAGAGCAGAGGAAACAGGACGTGCAAAGGCCCTGAGGTGGGAGTGTGGGCAGAGTGTCAAGGAGTAGTAAAAGGAAGGGAGGGAAGAATGAGAAGTGGAATCCATAGTGTCACAGAAGGACTCTGACATCCACACTTCAAAGAACATTTCCTGGCTTGGGATTTCTGGAGCTGCAGTTACAAGTGGCCTGGAAGGTGCTTGGGAGGCATAGACAGGCAGATCTCTGTGAGTTCGTAGGCCAGCCTGGTCTACATAGCAAATATCTGCCAGCCAGTACCCTGTGTCTTAGTTAGCGTTCTATTGCTGTGAAGAGACACCATGGCCACAGCAAACGCTTACAAAGGAAGACATTTAATTGAGGCTGTCTCACAGTTTCAGAAGTTTGGTCCATTATCATCATGGGGAGAAGCATGACAGCACAGAGGCAGACAAGGGGCTGAGGAGGAGCTGAGAGTTCTACATCCGGATTGGCAGCAGCAGGAAGAGACAGGAGACTTTTTGGCCTGGCTTGAGCTTCTGAAGCCTCAAAGCCCACCCCAAG
Organism: Meriones unguiculatus; assembly: GCF_030254825.1. Classification (NCBI taxonomy): domain Eukaryota; kingdom Metazoa; phylum Chordata; class Mammalia; order Rodentia; family Muridae; genus Meriones; species Meriones unguiculatus. Next base: position 34,946,996 of record NC_083351.1, read on the forward strand.
TGACACACTTCCCCCAACAAGGACACACATCCTAATTCTTTCAAACAGTGCCATGAGCCTATTGGGACCATTTCATTCAAAACAACACATCCTATCTTAATAAAATAAAGTAAGATAAAGGTCTGGTGGAATAAGCTTGGCACAGAGGAGACATGGGAAAGCCATCACAAACAGTCACGGGAAGACTGACTTTTCCATTCGGTGGAAACCTCTGTCCCTTGAGGCCTTATCCTAAAAGGATGGAAAGGGTCAGGCCACATGCCAGGCAAGAAGATGGTCACTGTCCAGACTTGGACCAAACATGGTGCTGAGCTGCTGGGTAGGCAGGCAACACCCTGGTCTAGTTCTGGATCATCTTCTTGAGCCTAAGACAAGAGCAGTGCAAGATGTGACCTCAATGTTGTGGTGAGGATTATGGCAGAGAATAGATGTGGAAGCTGAGTAAATCAAGGAGTGTGTGTGTGTGTGTGTGTGTGTGTGTGTGTGTGTTTACCCACCATGCGCACACTAGTGTAGGGAGTGAGGCATCCCACTTGTCCAATACGGGGAGCCCTGCAATCTTTTCTCCAACAGAAATTAAGCTGGCGAGCCTACTCATGCAATTTCACAAGTCCCCGGCAGCCCGCAGGGTGGAAAGAGATGTGCTCCTGAGATGTTGCCCCAGTGCCAGGGGTCCTGCGGTTGGCATGACATGAGAGGTTGAGACGCAGAGCCCAAGGTTCCACTAGTTTCTTTTCATGACCCCCGGTGGGAAAGGAAAGCTGTGGGGGAAGAAATGCTGCCCCAGGAACGGAAGGAAGCACACGAGGGGCCAAGCCCTGTCTGCATCCCTCCTGGATGGATCTGCAGCTTGTTTAAGATGAGTTAAGCATTCCACGGGCATGTGCCTTGTGCGAGGCTCTGTGCTGAGTATGGAACAGCCTTAAGATGCAGCAGGAGCTCAGGCTCATGACCTGCCGCCTGTCCCCCAGAGAGCCAGGAGAGGCTTTGAGTTCCTTAGGACCTCTGTTACCTCTTCATATCTGAAGGGTTAAATGGCCTGGTAAGGACCAGAGAGATGTCTCGGCCATTAAGAGCACTGGCTGCTTTCCCAGAGGACCAGTTTTGGTTCCCAGCACCCATACAGCCTCTCACAATTGTGGGTAACTCTGGTTCCAAGAGATATGACGCCATCTTGTGGCTTGGGATGGGCAAGAACAGCCAGATGACTGACAGGGTCACTGCGGACTAAGCTTTAACCTGCTTTCACCAGACTCAGTCCTGGCAAGGGGTTCTGTCTGCTCAGGAAAGGAAACAGGCCTTAGGAAGCAGCCTGAGAACACCCCAAAGGAAATGGAATAAGCCATCGGTCATATGACAGGTAGACGGCCATCTGCATCTTCACAGGGCTCTGAGGACTGATTTATGATTGAGTGTTATCTTGGGTTCCACCCTCAGTGGCACAAAAAAAACGAAATAGAGATGCTCAGGAGTTCAAGGCTAGCCCGGGCAACAGAGTCAGCCCCCTCCTCAAAAAAAGGGCTCTGTGAGACTACAGGGCTCCACTCTGGTACTTCAAACCACAAGGGGGACCCACCCGACCTCCAGAAGGACGGTGAACGGCCAGGGGCTGAGGGGAAGAAGGAATCAGCACAGGGTCAATGCATGGAAGGTCAGCTAATTTCACTACCTCTACAAAGGGAGGCCTTAACTCCCTTGCAAGGAGAACAAAAAGATGGCACCACTGAGGAGGTGCCAGACTGCAAACCTGGGGGAAAGCAGAGCTCTCTCAGAGCCAGGCAATCCTGCAGTCAGGAGTTGAACTCTTTTCCTGCTGACGTGTGGATAGAGAAGGTAGCCTAGAGTCCCATGGGGTCACTTGAAGCCCATCCGCTAGGACTGGACCCTGAGTCAGGGAACACTTTTCCATTCTCACGCTGCCCCAGATCCCCAAGCCAGCAAAGGCTGGTGGGCCTGAGCACCGGCCAGCCTCCCCCCCCCAGCCCACCCGCTAGCCTGCCTTGGGCCAGCATGGTGGCAGGCCCTGCTTGCTCCCCAGGGAGTCTGCCGCCAGGCCTGATGGCACTAGCAGAGGGAGGGAGGCCGCCAAGCTGTCAGTCTGGAGGTGCCCCTCAGAGCCCCTCCTGGCTGGAGCAAGGAGGGTGGGCCAGCTCTGGAGCTGGGCTGTCAGGGCCTTCACAGAGACAAGGCCGGAGAGGCCTGCCTGACAGCTCGCCCACCGAATTAGGACCATTTGCATGCTAATTTCCAGTGCTCCAATGGGCTGGCAGGCCGGCTGGGGTGTGTGGAGTGTGCAGAGAGGCGCACACCTCCCAGCCCGCCCGTGAAGGAACAATGCTTGACTGATCTAGCTTCGTTAACGAGCAAATTATGGTAATTTTGTTATTACAAATGCATAGAAATTTCCAAAGCAGGCAGCCATTCAGGGTTCCTCCCTGCTCCTCCCTGCTCCTAAATACCAAGCCCCCTGTTTGTATACACGGGTCAGCCCGACGTCCAGGGGCCAGGCTTCCCCCGGAGCCCTTCCAGGGAGGCCCAGCATGAGTGGGACTGGAGCTGGTCGCCAGGCAGGCATATATATCCCTGTGGGTGGGCAAGCCTCCAGCTGCCGTTCCTCTCAAACCTTGTCCTCTTTGTGTCCTCTTTGCCTCCTGGGCCTATCATTCCAGCAAAACCACTCCCAAACACCGTGTTCAAGTTGGCGTCTCTCCATCCTGAACATGAGACATGGACTTTTCTCCTCATAGAAGTTCTTAGAGCTTCAGAGTCATTTGGTGATGTCTGTGCCTGCCCTGGGAGCTGGGCTCAGCAACATGAAAGAGCCTGTGATTACCTGATGAATGAATGAATGAATGAATGAATGGGAATGAATGAATGAATGAGTGAATCGGATTGTGCATGAAGGAAGACAGCCAGAACCTAGCTCACAAATGTGGACCCCCCGCCCCCCCCCCCGAAGCTGGCTCAGAGGTGGTCTAATGAAGCCAAGCCATTTTTCATTTACTTGCCAAATGGCCACCTTGCCTGGTGTTCGTAACCGTCCGCCGCAGAAACAGCAACTTGACCGTCTCGGTCAGAGGTGCGTCTCTGGAAGGGTGCTCTGGGATGCACCCAGAGCGGCACTGTTTTCTAGGGGCTGCCAGGTCCCAGCTGCAATGGGGAGCAGGCTAGTCCCCAAGCTTAGTCCCCAAGCTCCTGACATGTGTCCAGCACTACAGGAGATGTTGGTAGCCCTCCTATTCTTTGATTTGGACTTCAGGCCAGCCTGATATGGTTGAAACCCACGTCGGAAGTTGACAAAGAATAAACCCTGAGTTACAGAAAGCCTGCTGTGAGGGAGGTCTGCCACTGGCACCTGGGGAAGCCAGGACTCAAGTTAGTGCCTGGGAGGCAAAGCCCTAACCCAGAGCGGAGACGTCGTGAGCTCAGGCCACGAGCTGTGCTTCAGAGTTTTCTGTTTGTCTGATTTTCTGGTTGGGTTACTGTTTCCAGAGGGTACTGGACCCAGGAAAAGAATGCAACCATTGCATTTTGTCCAGCTTCCTGACTCAGGGAAAAAGAGAGCTGGAGGGAGCCAGAGCCCCGCAACGCCTCAGGTTCCAGGCTCCATGCTGCTGGCCTGGGGAGGCCACCATCTATAGCCACTGGATCCGAGAAGCCAAGGTCCGAAGGAGCTTGCTAAGCCTGGGGGCTCCTGCTGGAGCACAATGGAGGGCAAGTGGGATGGGGGTTTCCCAACACTCGTTAGGAGCTCGGTGCCTGGGACCATCCTGGCACGTCGGTGTGAGGATGGGGCAAGATGCTTCCTTCCCTTGCTTCAAGGGAAGACCGAGGCACTGGGACACGAAGACAGGCTGGCTCTTCCTTTAACCTGCCCTGTGACTCTGCCCACAGCCTCTCCTGCCCTTAGCTTGGTACGCCAGGCTTTTCTATCCACAGCGGAAGTTGAAGTCGCCGTAGACCGCATGAAGGCCTCTTTGGCCCCTGAGAGGTCTGTGTTAGAATGGACACCACCTGCACTCTCCAACCTAGTCCCTGCTTCCACCCCAGGCTTCTCCAACAGGGCAGACTTGCCCACCAAGGTCCTAGCTGTGGCCTCTTTTGAGACGGTGCCCACCGCAGCTGTCCCTCCCAGCCTGACCTGCTCTAGACCCTCCTAAAAGAGCCTGGAAGGTAAGGCTTGCTATGTGGCTGGACTCTTGAGTTGTGAAAGGAAGACACAGATTCTTTGCGTTAGTCAGTTTTTTGTTTTTCTTTTCCACCCACCCCCTTCACCCTGGTGGCTCGTTCCTGGGTGTTTTCCAAACATGAACACAGTGTGACTAGCAGTCAAACTCCACGTGGGCCTTCCTTTGCCATCCAGAATCCCCACTTGCCGTGTGACTCTAAAGCAACTTTTCTCCTGGGCCTCAGTTTTCATCTCTGTAAACTGGGGCCAACAACCATGCTCAGAGGCTTGGAAACCTTAAGGATCCATGTAAATGGGAGGTTGTGCTCTTTGCACTTGGGTGAAAAGTCTCAGGATGGTCTCAACTGTCCTGTACTGTGGTCTGACAGTTCCCAAAGCAGTTCTGAGCTGGGATGTTCTTTAAACAAAAGAATATGAAGAGACAGTCGTCATTTTAAAAATCTTTCATTCCTCTCGCCTGCTCTTTTTTTTTTTTTCCTCCTTGCTTCTTCCTTCCTTCCTTTCAAGCCTGGCTTTAAGTCTCCCTGTAAGTCCTTTATTTGTATCTCTGCACATAGACTCCTTATAAAGAAAATTCATTTGTTCAGGGTCACCGCGTGGTTTTTCATTAAAAACAAATTACCCGCATTCAGGGAGGACATCTGGGCTTTCGGGCTCCCATTAATGACTATATTTCCAGCCTCCCCGGTCTGGTTGGGCTCCTCTTGCCTGTCACCCTGCCTTCCAGGCCCCAGGAGGACAATGAGAGTGACAGTCAAGTGAAAGGGAAAACATGAAGGATGAGGGCGAGAGGCAAGTCCCCTGAGAGGGGAAGGAGGGAAAAGTGAAAAAAATAAATAGCTCAAACAGAGGGTAACAAGGGCCATTGTTTCAGTATTTCCAGAGAGCCGCCAGAGCAAATACTGGAAGGACCAGGGCAGCGATTAAGTGGAGCTCCAGCCCTTTTTAATTACACCCTGGACCCTGAGCCTAGACTCTATTTCTGGCTAGATAAGTGAGGAAGTGTGGTAATCAAGTAAGTGCTGCCTAGGAGTGTCTGCTGTGTGTTGGGACTGGGCACGGTCCTCTTCCAAGAGCTCCAGGCGCAGCCTGACCCCAGAGGCAATCAGGAAACACAATCCAACATAGTCCAAAGCTGCTTGCTAGCAGGCAGAACATGGTTGGTGGCCTGGGGTTGAGCGGACCATGGGCAAAGCCCTAGGGTGCGAGTAAGTGTTGGTTAGCCTAAAGCAAACTCAACAGTGGCAGACAGATGGGGGGGAGAAAGGACCATCTCAGAATCTGAAGTGTAGCTCCCTAGCACCCCAGCAGGATGGGCTTTCCCCAGGTCAGGAAGGCTGCCTCAGGGAAGCACCAGGGAGGCCACGCTCTTCTCCTGAACCCAGTGTCTATCAGATAGGCTCTACACCCTTTTAGTCTCCAGGGGCACCAAGGCTGGGGACGCTTGAGATAGGAGATCTAGATCTTGCTCAGCCTGGACCGCTCCCAGATCACCCATGGAGTGGGTCCGAACAAGTTACATCACCACCCAAGCGGCTAGCTTGTGTCTGAACTAGGCTGGACGGTCCACTCTCACAAGGCGCTTTCAGTGGAAACGTGGGTAACCAGCGTGTGTCAGCCATCTATATGGGCAACACCATGAAGGTTAGCCGGTGGGTGGTGGTTTGGTTTCACTTGGGAACATGCTTCTCCCGGAGGGCAGAAGCCGAGCCATACTGACTCCCACTGCTCCGTGCAGGCTCTGGGCTCTGGAGAGAAGTGTCTCAGGTGCATTGAGCTAGAGGGATTGGCTGCTCCAGCTGAGGACTGACAGCTGACAAGGCCTTGGAAACGGGGCTGTGGATGCCATCGAGCCAAAGAGGCAAAACAGAGACCAGAGCCAGTTCAAGGACCGGAGTGCAGACAGGGCCCTGCATGTCTCGGCCCTTTCTGTGTACCCCATGTTCTGGCCCTTTTTTTTGCTCATTGCCCCTCCTTCACGTCTTGCTAGGTCCCTCCCATGCGCAGGGACAGTGGCACAGATAGCTCTGAGTGCTTTGGCTGGCTTCTTACTTCCCCACCTTTGAAAATGGCAGTGGTATGTCTCTCATGTTTACAACCCTCTGCAGAAGCACCTGTTCCCTCCTTTCTGCCTAGAACCCCCTGGCCAGGCTAAATCCCTGCTGTATGTTCCCAGAGTCCCTGGGCTTCTGTGACACCACACTCTCTAGGCTCTAACGATTTCAGTAAGCTGAAGGAATGAACTGGGGGATGCTGACACCTCATTTTCTGAATGCCTTGCCTTTATTCATCACGGTCAATGGGGTTTAATAGGAAATCAGGTTTTTTTTCCAAAACTCCTCCTCCCCAGACATCCTAGGACCATCCTGTGAAGCCCCTTGCACCTTACAACACAATAATTACAGTGCATTATTAATTTCTGCTCTAAAATTACAAAAAGCCTCAATTTAGATTCTTGCTTTTGGAACCGCTTGACCGTGAGTGACAGGAGCAATGATGAGCTGTGATTTCTTAGCAATCACGGTGTGGACTTGGGAACTTTTACAAAGTGAGGCAATCTAATCTAAAATAGTTTTCCAGTGTGATGAAATTTTTATGAGCATTAAATGTAATAGTTAATAAAGGTTAATGTTGCAGCGTGCAGGCATTTCACACACGTTTATTAATGCTAGCCTGCCGGTTTTCTTTGTGAATTTTAGAGGTGAGTACTTTTTCTTTTTCCTTTTTTTTTTCCAGCCCTGAAAAGGAGCAGACCTTCGGCACAGGGCCTGTCTGGGATCCTGCACCCCTGTTTACAGTCTTACAGGATACCCCAGGGAGGGCTGCCTGCAGGATCCCCAGTATGGCAGGGCTGACACACATGGATAATGTGAGAAAGAAGCAGAAGGAAAGCCGGGCGGGAGTGAGTGGGGCTCCTCAGCTCTGAGGGGGCAGACTGCTGATGTCTAGCGGGCCGAGGCCGGTGTGAGCTCTGGGCTCTCCCTGGCGGTAAAGGCAGGGGAGACATGGTGGGTGCTGTCTGGTCTGACGCCTTCTATGACAGCAGCCCCCTCTGTACCACCCCATCCCCTGGTAAGCTGGGCCCGTGTCTGCTCTTCCGTATTTGCCCCCAGGCAAGACTTGGTTAGGTAGGCAGAGGAAGCTGCTATGTGCCCTATTGGCTGGCTATTTTTTTTGTTGGCAGTGGTACTGGAAGGCATTCACAGAAAGATTGCCCCGAGTCTTAGGCCTGGAGTCAGCAGCTTTGCAGTGACTGTGGGGTCAGGGGTTAAGAATGGCAGTCCTTCCTCAGTCCTGGACTCAAATCTAATCTCTCTCATCAGAATCTGGCTTGATCCTCAGGCCCTAGAAGCTGAAGGCCCAACAAAACCATCCATTCTTCTTAGAACTCCATGTGCCTTCTAAGCTCCTCTCTGTACCAGCCAAACACTCCAACCTCTTAGCAGGAGAAGGCATCAGGCTCAACCTGCTCCATACGTATCCAGGGTGCAGGACTCCCACAAATGCTTTCATTCCATCTAAAGCAAATTTTGACCATAGCCCTTTGATCTACAAGGCCATTACAACGTTTACTGCTTTCAAGGACTATCATCAGTAGAGGGTCTGCAGTGGTTTGAACCAGAATGGTTCTTATAGGCTCTTATATTTGACTGCTTGGTCCCCAGTTAGTGGAACTGTTCAGGAAGGATCAGAAAGTATGGAAGGGTGTGGCCTTGTTGGAGGAAGTGTGTCACTGAGGGTGGGCAGAAAAAAAAAAAGCCAATGGCAGGCCAGTTTTCCCCCACTCCCACCATCTGCCTGAAACTTGTGGATCAGATGCGACCTCTCAGCTACTTTCTACCTGCTGCCTACTACCTTGCCATGATGATAACAGACCAACGCTCTGAAACACTAAGCTATCTCCCAATGAAATGCTTGTTTTGTAAGCTTCCTTGGTCACGGTGTCTCCTCATGGCAATAGAAGAGTAACCGAAACCTTGGGTGGAAGGAAATTTGGTCAGAATTTCAACATAGCCTCATATACCATGACTGGAGCCTTGGGTCAACCACTACCATCAGAGGAGCCAGAGAGCTGGGAGCCACTGGCTGTGATCCAGAGAAGCACTCAAGACAAAGTGTCCTCATATACCAGCTCCAAGTTCCCCTAGTGTGGTAGCCTTTCTGGCAGGACGAGGATTCCTGGCTTTGGGCTGAGAAATCTTTCTAAGCCAGGGACGTTTTATGATTGTCCTGTGTGAGCAGATTCCCAGAACCTGCTGAGGCCTGGTGTATGTTCCTTCTCCACCTTCATGCTTCTGATAGAACAGAGCTTAGCAGAGTTCCCTAAGGTTCCAGATTCCCAAGTTTCTGGGCACCCATTCCTGGTGTGGTGGTCCTGAGAGCTCATCCTGCCTCCAAGGCAGCTTTGGGGACCTTTCCAGTGGAAGTGTGGTAAGATCCTCACTTCTTCGGCCTCCTTCAGTGACACCCAGGAGGACCTCCACCAAGTCCCATGTGCAGCCCTGAGGGGCTTTATCATTTTATAGCCCCAAATATGAAGAGAACTTGGAAGCATTTACTGCCCACTCAGAGTGGAGATGATGGGACTCCAGCGCTCCCTAGGCTGGCCAAATGACATCAGTATGGACACCAGGCCTGGAGTGGCAGAACTAGGAAACCCCCTGGGGTGCATTAAGTCCTGTTTCCCCACCCACTGTCTCCTGTTTTAGGAGCAAAAAGGCCCAGGATCAGGCCACAAGGTCCTGAGGGTAACGTCTGACAGTTGGAGAGGTAGAATCAGAACGCAGGACTCCTCGGCACAGGCAAGGCCCTTAGGCCCCAACAAACTTTTTTATTTGCTCTTTATTTTTTGCTTTTGTATCACCTTCCCCTCAACTGTAGCAAGACCTCAGAAAGCCTGTGAGGACTGCCAGTTTTTTCCCCAAGCCCAAAGACACCTGGGTGGATTTACTTACATAAGATGGAGCTGCTTGGGATTCTTGTGGTCACCTGGGGAGGACATAGAAGCCCCAGGTCTCCAGCAGAGCACTGCCTCATGCCCTGGCAGTCAAGGGGGGAGGGCAGTGCCAGCAGAGGCCCTTTGTCATCAGGCCCGGCTGGCCTCTCCTGCTATACTCTTCTAGCCCTCCAACGCTTGAGACCCAGCTGCTGCCAGGTTCTCTCACGCTCTCGTCCCCCTGGGCTTGCAGATGACAATAAGCAGTAAAGGGCATTTCTGCTTGCCAAATCCAGTCTTCAAGCTCTAGCTCCAATGACCTCTGAAAACGCCTCCCCTGATTGCCTGTGGAGGCCATAGGACAACCTCACGGGGGTCGTTCCCCAGGAGGCACTGTCCATCAGACACAGTTGCTGCCCTCAGGGTACTCTGGCCAGCAGGCCCCAGGGATCCTTTGTCTCTGCCATCCAGATCTGGAATGACAAGTGTGTGCCGCTATGCCTGGATCTTTTTGTTTAATGTGGGATCAGAGGATTGAACTCAGGTCCTCATGCTTGTACAATAGTATTTTATTGATGAGTCATCTCAATGCCATAACTTTTAATATAAAACATGAGATGATTTTTTTTTTAAATCTATCTCCCAAACTAGGCTGTGAACTCCATGAGGGCAGCAACTGGGTCTGAAGTGCCACACTGGATCCAGAACCAGCACTTAGTGTTTCTTAGAAAATGCCTGAAGAATGAACAAGTGAATGAGCCACCTGTGGCTTCATCCTGTTTGTGTCTTGAGTTCCCTCCTCCATTCATAGCATGGCAGGATGACTGGAGGCCACAAGAGGGCAGCAAAGAGTCAGAAACAAGCAACAGGTGTGCGCTCTGGGGCCCAGACCCAGCCCAAGCCAGAGTTCCCATAGAAGGCCCAGTGAGAGCTCACTGAAAAGCCTGTGTGGAGGGGTAAGATGTGGATGGCACTCAGCTTGCAGACTGAAGAGAAAAAGCCATTCATTCCCTAGAGAAAGCACCCAGAAGGTTGTGGTTCAACCTCCCAGCAGATGTCTGAGTCTCCACCACATCCTTGCTGGCTTCTGTGGGCCTGTTCGAAGCATGTCCAGTTCACTGAGCTCCCATCTAATTGTGGGAAGGGTCTTTACACAGGGTGGGGATAAAGCGTCCCCTACATCATCTGTGCAGAATGAATTTTGCCCCCATGAGTGACACATGACAGAACACACAGGAACCCCTGGCTAACCTTGCCCACCTCCTGCAGGTCCCAGCCCTTGCCCTCACGCCTGGCTAGCAGAACTCAGAGTCACGGTTAGTCAGTCCTTTCTCTCCTGACATCCTAATCCCAGGGCACAGGGCCACGTAAGATTCTATAGCAGAGAGAAATGAAGGTTTAAGAGATGGAGAATTAAGGCTACTGATGAACCGTCCTGAAGATAAGGCCTGGGCTGAGTGATAAGACAGAGGTAAGTGCTGGCTTCCTCCTAGGAGAAGAGGAAGGTAGGGAGAGAGAGAGAGGGCAGCGCCATGTGATATGTGCAACACTGCCAACCTTAAACGTGAAACAATGGGCCTGCAGGCCAAGGGATGCTCACGGCATCCACAATTTAGCAAAGGGAAGAAAACAGGCTCCCCCTAAAATGTCCAAAAGAAACACAACGCCGTTAACACCCTGATTTCAGCCCAGGTGGACTGTTTTGGGCTTCTGACTTCAAGAACTGGAAGAGAAAACATTTCCATTGTTTCAAGTCACTGGGTTGTGGTAGTTTGTTATGGCTGCAGCAGGAAGTTAATACACTTAAGACTTGGAGAAGACTTGTCTGTGTAGGGAAACAGAAAGGTGTGAATGAGCCAGCCAGGCTGGCAGGGAGGAGCTGAGGAAGCCTCAGGGGCTGAGGTCGAAGGAGCTGGTCCCTCATCACTGGGGCAAAGAACAGGCTGCCCCTGCCCCACCCTGGCAGCTTGTTCCCTTCTGGTTCCATATGCCTCTTTTGCCCCTTGTCCTCATCTACCACCTCATCAAGAGACTAGAAACCGTTATTTCAATGAGTAACTTAAAAGCAAGGCTTTTAGAAGTACTGTCTCCCAGTCCTGGACTACTAGAGTGCCCGGGCCCGTAGGGACCACAGGGATGGGCCAGGCTCCTTTGCTCTGACAGGCCTCCCGTCTACCAGCTTCTGCATCTGCAGCAGTGCAGGGAAGATGAAGACACTGTCAGTCCTGTTGGTACCTTTGCCTAAAGCTCCAAGTGAGCCAAGTGAGGGGCTGGGGAAGGGGTCCCTGATCCCTTGGATGATTCTCAAAGATGCTTTCCTTGTTTTCAGACTCACTGAAGCCAAAGTGCAATGAGCTCCCCTCCCCACAGTCCAGGGTGTTTAAGAGCTCCAAATGCCATGTCAATATCTGTTAGGTTGCACAAATATCTTCAGGCAGGCATCTGGTACTTACTCACCGATCAAGATACTGTGGAATCTTTGGTGCAAAACTTTTGGCATTTGCTGAGACTTGATGAAAATAAAAACTGAAAACTGTCTCCACCCCAGGCTGATATAATATGCGGGCTTTGCTTTCTCTAATATAACTGATCTGCAAAGTGTGTGCAAACACCTCAGAGAATTGGATGCCATACTCTGCAGACACGAAGATGCCCCGGAGGAGGAAGGGCAGATAGTACCTCAACAACACCAGGGCCCGGATGCAGGACATGCCAACAAGCTGCCACCCCATACAGAACACATTAGGCATTTTTTTTCACACCCCGAAGATCAGCTGCCTGGGTGTGCCCTAGAGGCAGGCCCTCCTCTGTGTGTCCTGAAAGCTAATGTTATAAATGGAAGGCCCCACTTAGTGTGGGAAACAGTGACAGCCAAGCGTTTCCTAAAACCCATGGAGGCAAAGAGCCATGGGGTTTCCGGTTTCCCTGCAGATTGCACTGCAGGCCCACGGCAAGTATGAGAGACTGATTCACACAGCAGAAACGTTCATCCTGGTGTGGCTACCTCAGAGCCACGAAACCAGATAACAGCTTCCCTGGAGTCTTGTCAACTCTTTTCTCAGAACATGCGAGCAGGCCCTTCATGGCTGTGGTAAGCGCAGCTCATCTAGTAAATACCTTGTGGGCTTAGAAACCTGAGCGGTTAAGCAGCAGAAATCTGAACAAATGCGAGCTCAAAGCCCTCAAATGGACCACAGGGTAGACACAGCCTGGTTCTTAGAACTTGACGTGGAAATGCCGAGAGAAGTTGGCAGATGTGATTAAGTTGGGAACTTGAGCTGTGAATTCCCTTGATTACCCACACGAGCCCCAAGTACTCAAGTGCCCTTACACGAGAGAAGAAAACGGTGATGTGGTGACTTGGCCTTGGGGTGATGCAGCTCCAGCAAGGAAGAAGCTGGCCGAGGGAGGAGAGGGACAGCCGCTTCCCAGGGAGTAAGACTGGGCCAGCACCAGCATTGCGGCCCAGTGATACTGATTTTACACTTGTTACAGGAACGGGGAGAATGTTCTCATCATTCTGAGCACTGCCCTTGGGAGTTTTTTTTCTTCCATTTGTCACAGGAAATTAAAACACAGGCCTCTCTGCTTTGCCTTGCCTCTATCCTCTAGCCAACCCTCTCAGAGAACACCTAGAGCCTGCTGGTGCCCTGATGGCCCCCAGGCTTAGGAGGTTCCAGTGAGAGCAGCATGCGCCACAAGGCTGATGGGACACAAAGCCCCAGCCCCAGGTGGGACACTCCTGGAAGGCGTGTGGAGCGGTGATGTTTGTGCTCAGGCCTGAAGAGTGCGGTTGGATTGCAACAGACCAAGGCGGGAAGTGGTCCAGTCAAGGGCGTGGAATGAAGATCACCGACAGGTAGGAGTGATTGACTGGGTGACAGGGAGGGCTGGGAGAGGAACCCACGAAGCAAGCTAGGGCAGACCTTGGCAAAACATGGGGGACAGCCAGACCACTGCTCTGCTGAAAGGCAATGCCGTCTGTGCTAGGGCACAGGCCATACAAGAAACAGGTTTGGAGACAATGTAGAAAAAGGACACGACAGTAGACAGGACACTGAGGACCAAGAACTAAGCTGTCTTGGTCTGGCATAGTAAGTGCTGTGGGTGTGGGAAAAGAGAAAGCTCAGAGTCAGGCAGGAGGAGGAAGAGGAGCAGGGACAGGATCAGGGGAGAGATGATGCGGAGAAGGAAGAATTCTGGTTCCTGGTCAGCAGGCTCCCCAACCATAGTTCTCGTTTCCTCTCTTTAATCCTGTGGTAGGGGATTGGGTCCCAGAGCTCCTGTGTCCCCACGGCAGGAGACTTGGAGACTGTGCCTTTGCACAGCCGTGTGATTCCTGCCGCCATCCCTACTGGATGAGAAGCAGCTGCCATCCTGCTCTGGCCTCTGCCAGGCCCATAGCCATTTGTATGGGGGGCCTGGTAACTAGGGCTGGTGGAATGACAGGGTCCGAGGGCTGTTCTGCTTAGGTAAGCCAGAGAAAGTTTGGCTTCTCGACTTGGTCTCTGGGCTAAGGGGATGGTTTCTGGGAGGGCCGTCGGGGTGGTGGAATCTTCGCCAGCTCTAACTGGGCGCAGGATCCGGGGCTACTGCAGCAATCCCTGCTTAGAGAGCCCACAGGCAGCACAGCACCCCTTGCTGGGCCACATTCAATGGCAGCTTCCTGTTGTCCGCTAACTTCTTTGGGTCCCAGCCATTTAGAGAACTGGGTTACACCCTTGAGCCAGCCCACCTGACAGAGCTGTTCTAAGCACAGAGAAAGGAATTTGCTCATTACAAAGCACCCCACATAAATGTGAGGGGGCATTCTTGGGTGTGGTCTGTGACCCTAACTGCTAAAGGCTGGGCAATGAGGAGCCCAAGAGTGAGGTGGTGGTGCGTACCACCTCAGCCTGTACCCTGCACTTCTCTGGCATCCTTGCTGCCACCGGGCCATTCTTGCCACAGATAAGGCAAAGCTTTTGCAGTGCAACCTGGCAGGCCTCCCTGGTGTTGGCAAGGCCCAGGACAAGAGTGTTCACAGAGGCCATTTCCCATATGTCTCATATTTAAAAGGCATAAATCAAGCTAACAAACCGTTAAATGAAATATGCTTCGTCCTCCTACCTTGTTAAATGTACTGCGCACACAGCTAGGCCAGGATGAAATTTTGAATTCTGGGGCCCCTTGGCATTCTATGCCAGGGTGTGCAGTGTGGGAACCCCACTTGCTTGTGCCCTCACCTGCTCCACTTGTTGCCATGTGAAGCCCCCCCCCCCCACACACGCGAAGCCTTATATACCTGCAGGATACTTGCATTACACTCAAGCTTATTCAAATCCCCACCAAGAGCTCACATCCTGGGGTTTACAAACTGGCCATTAGGACACCTTCAACAGGATATCCCCGAGGAAGAGCCCGAAGCTCAGCTTGTCTGGGTGGACCTCCAGAGTAGAGGACTGAGCCCCTTGGTCCTGTAGATCACCCTTGTCCACAGGATGGGTAGGAGGGGTAGGGAAGGGGGCTCTGAAGGAACGGTGATCTTTGCTCTTGGTGTCAGAACTGGGGAACAGGTTTTAATGCCGTTCAGTTTAGCATCAAACGACAAACTCGGTAGTCAGCAACCTGTCTGCCTTGAAAACTTACTGTGCTCAAGCTCAAGGGACAAGGCCACCAAGAGCACCTTGGGGGCTTCCGTGTGGTCCATGTTAGACAGGTTGGGGAGTAAAGGAGATGTTGGGGGAGGGAAGGAAGGTTAGGGAAGTGCCCCACTAGCTGGCCATGCACCCCTCTGGGTTCTAGCATCCAGTCTGGCTGACAAGGGACTTCTTAAGTGTCACACAAGGACCTCTACCCCTGGTGCCCTCCCCAGTGCAGCCACAGCTCTCTGGCCCCACTGCAGACCCAGCTGCAGAAGAGGCTGGGCCAACCTCTGCTGACTTATTCAGGTCGACTTCTCAGAAGCACGGAGGCCACCTGGCTGCTCTGGGGCAGGGGGTGCCCTCCCACAGCAACCCCATCTGCCGCCTGCCGCGGAGCCGCCGACAGCGCGAACTCACCAGGCACCATCCCTGTCAGCGTCGGTGCAGAGTAGCTGCCCTGTCCAGCGGGGGGGACGTGCGGAGGGTACCCAGGGAGGGTCGTGCTTGCCAAGTCGCGGCCTGAAGAATCAGAGCAACAGAACACAGGGTGAGCATCTTTGCAGACTGCCACTTGTCCACAGCTCCCGGGCATCCTGTGTATTTGTCACTTCTGGACACTGAGCACCGGCATGCCCCATTCCCCATGTCACCCATGCATGCTCATACACTACACACACACACACACACACACACACACACACACACACACACACACCAGTGGTCATGGTTCTACTTGGTAAGACCCAGCTTAGAACTGTGGTCTACCTCTGAGAAACCAGAACCCCTCAGGGAGGTGGCACAATGGCAGTGCCACGCACCAGGCTGTGTACCCCGTAACTGTGACTTGGGCTACTCTGTCTTTACCCTGCTGCCTCTGATTGGTTCTCAGCATACAGCCCACCCTCCTCTCACATACAGCCTCCTACCATTGCTCTTTAAAGACAGGCCTACACATCTTCCTCCACTCCCAACAGCCTATGGTGGAGCACCTCAGGACACCCACCCTCAGTCCCACCACGCTCCACATCCAGTCTTGTGTTGCATTTTCCTTCCTAAGACCCAGAGATCTTCCTTTATTCAGTGAGCATGCAGGGTGCTTTTCCCAACCCCTGCTGCTACCTCATGGAGGTGAAGGCCCTGACCCTCAAGTGCAGAGAGTCCCGTTCCCTGCAGCCTCCCAGCTCCTTGAGGGCAGGAATGACTTCATGTCATCACCATGGCCCTGCTAGAGGAATGGGAATCTATCAAGAGTCTTTCTCTCTGTTGAGGAATCAGTGCAAGAAGAGCACGAGGACTCTCCTTGGCCAGCCCACGCTGACATTTTGGAGACAAAACAGACCTTAAGTGGAAGAAGGTGTCAGTGGGTTAGGTCTCATGGGACCCATGGCAGAGCAGATGCCTTTCTGGCACATAGTAGGAATTTTACGAACAAGTCTTCAGGGTAACCAAACCCAAGGTAGCAGAACACCATAAGCAAGGAGAGACCCACTGTGCCTCTTCAGGAAGGAGCAGGGCCCATGGTCCTTCAAACATTCCTGCAGGTTATAGATGACAAGGAGTTGATTGCCAAGACCCAGGGGCCAAACCTTGGGAGAACACCGGGTTCTGTGATTTTTGGACCCTGAGAGAAGACTCTTCCCTTGGAGAAAAACTGACAGCTTATCCTACACGGAACGGGCAAGGCCACTTTGTGAAATGATGGGGGAAATGATGTAGACTTGGGACTAGAGTGTGGGCACTGAGCATAGGTAGAGCATGTGGGAGCCAGAAGGAGTAGGATGATGAGTGACTGCTGAGCATGAAGAGGCAAGATGGGTTCCAGAACACTTCTCAGTCTCTCCTCCAGCCCGGCAGCACATGACTAGAGAGTCTGAGTCCAGCCCCGCCAAGAGGTGGCCAGAGGAGAAGGGTCTCACTGACCAGAGCACAAGCCAGAATGTAGCATGAGAACACAAGCGTGCCCTCAGTGAGTCAACATTCCTTCGAGGGCCATCATTCAGTGACCAATAGAGGCTACCCCACCCCACAAGTCTGAACCCCAGACAGTCCCAGACAGCGGCCCTCTCCCTGCCCTGCTCATTGCCTCCCAGCTTTGGGCTGGTACCTTGGCTCAGGTGTCATTACAGGAGATGTTGGAGTTAAACACCCCAGGATTAACTCTGGGAGTCCCTCCTCCTCTGCATCAGTTGCATCTAGGCAATCCTGTCAAGGAGGGCCAAGCTTGCAGGACTTGGGTGAGTTGAGGAGGTTTGCCCCGGTTAGGCTTCCTGCACCTCTCTGCAAAGTCAAAGCTTCAAGTCAAGTCCTTGCATCTCAAGGTCAGAAGGACACAGAGCTAAACCATTTTAAGTGAAAGAAGCCAGTTGGCTGGAAAAGCAAGGGTCTTGGGAGTCTGTGCAGTCCCCTCCACTCCTGTTCAAGAAGAGATTCAAGAGGGAGCTCTGGAGACTCGTGCCACTTTGCAGATGGAAAACTCAGACTTGGCGGAGGAAGGGAGCAACCGGCTTGTGGCCCAATGAGACTGTGCAGAGCTGACACCTCAACCCAGTGCCTGCACCAGCCCAGGGCCTTCTCATCCTCATTCTTCCTTACAGAGTGACTGACCGGGGTGGGGATAGGGAGAGCGTGAGCATGTCTCAGAGCAGACTACTCAGCACAGGGCTGAGGTGTCAGTAGCCAGTCTGTAAGATAGCCAGTCAGGAGCTACTTTGGTGAGGGGCTTTCTCAGGAATCATGGCAGCATCTCCACCAAAGAGGGGGGCACCTCTAGCAATCAGGGAGCATTTCCACCCATGTGGGGAGCATCTCCAACTCTGTCCCTGTCCCCAGTTCTCAACGATTGATAGCAACTGTAAGCAATGAACACTTGCAGAGAAACCATAAAGCACAGGGCTCTGGCAAGAATTTTGAAAAGGTTAACTCCTCCAACTGTCAACAACCTTAAGACGTGATTCCTTTCTTACAGGAAAATGAGATGTCCTGGTGAGCCAGTGTCGAAGTCTACATGGCTAGCCAACCTGTCCACTCCATTACCTTGCTACGGGACTGTCTGTACTTCTGGCCACAATTCCCGAAGTCCCGTCTCTCAGCTGGGACACTGTCACCATTTCTTATTGGCTCCATCTTCCAGAAGGAAATTTGACTATATAGATTTTGATAGTGAACATGTTTTTCTGGGGTTTAAGACAATGGGGGGGGGGCTAAACCTGTCTCCTGGAAGGAGGAAGCTGCCGTGCTGCAGCCACCCACGTAGGGTGCATGCTCATGCCCTTCCCAGGTGCCTAGGATGGAGTCAGGCAGGTGCACCTGTGGAAACTCAGTGAACCTGAGCAGGGCTGGGCCTGAACTCCTGAACTTCTGCCTCCTGGGATCCAGCTCATTCTTCAACAAGTGTCTGCCCTTTGGGTCATGTTTGGTCAATAGTTTTTGCTGCTGGTACACACACGTTAAAACCTTGATCCCTCAAGCAAAGGTTCAGAAAGTCAGAACCTTGGCAAAGCACTCGACTCAGAAGGCCAGATGAAAAAGCAATAAAAGCAACTTAGGGGAAAGGGGAATCAATAAATGAGAGGGAAAACAAGAAGGCAGACACAAAAGTGAGGCCAGTGAGGCCAGTAAAGTCTATGGCCAGGCCACTCGGAACCTGCTCAGTCTCATCTGAAAAGGCCACTAAAATAGACATACCTAAGCCAAGATTTAAAACAAGCCCCATAGAATTAACGAGATAAAGAATGGGGAAAGCTATAACTGAAATCACAGAAGAAATAATATTTATAAAGAATATACACTGAATACTTATAAATAGGAAATTCTTAACAAAAAGGCACAATTTTCCAGGAAAGCATAATTTACCCTAATTAACACAAGGGCAGCTAGAAGGTACTGATAGCTCAATAATCTTGGGAGAAGTAGAACAAAGGCCTTTATTTTAAAAGAAGAGCCTTAGCTGGCCGCTGTGGTGCACACCTGTAATCCTAGCACTCCAGAAGGCAGAAGCAGGTGGATCTCTGTGAGTTCAAGTTCAGCTTGGTCTACAAAGCAAGTCCAGAACAGCCAGGGCTATTCAGAGAAACCCTGCCTTTGGGGAGGGGGCACCAAAAAATATCCTTGTCCACTTAGCTTCATGAGCAAGTTTTATTTGTTCTTTTTTGGGCAACTTGTCTTAAATCTTCAAAGGATACAGTCTTATGTTATTAAATGGTCCAGTCTATAAATCTAGAGAGTCTTCCTAATTCATTTCACCAACTTGGCATGATTGTGATGTAAGCACTTAACAGACACAGGAGAAAAAGTAAAGAATTAAAGGGGGTTAGTATCATGATTCATTCATAAGGTACCAAGTTATTTCATTCTTGCTACTATTAACAGTGGTAACAAATGTCCACTATCACACTGATTGAGCAATGTGGAGGAGAAATGGCACGTTATAACCAAATGAGTTTTATTCCAGGTATGTAAGGATGGTTCAATATAAAAATATTTGTTAGAACTTCCTATCATTATAACAAGGAAACAAACAAACAAAAAACCTGCCTGACTGTATGAAAGAGATGGAAAAGACACTGACCACCATTCAAGATTCATTCCCTGCATGTTAGTAAGAATCTAAGCACAGGTCAATTGTACACTGATTTTAAAATGGTCCATATTATGTTATACTTCATTGTTGAAACACTTGGAAAAATTTCTATCAAAGTCAAGAATATAGCATGGAAATTTATTATCAAGAAAAATTATTATGAAAGTTTCATTCAATACAATAAGACACGAGGACTAAATGTGGGATTTGGGAAAATGGCAACCAGAATTACAGTTAGCCAGATTTTTCTTGGACCTGGGAAATCCTAGGACAAGCAGCTCAGCTGCTAGAACTAGTGAAAGAGTTGGTGGGACAGCCATGTAATGGATTGATATCAATATCAACTTTTAAAGACTGAGTAGCTCCAACCACCTCGTGAGTTAAGAAGAGCCTTTGGCTTCGTCTTCCGAGGCCTCCTCAATCTGTGCTTCCCCAGTTTCATTAACTCCTGCCAGGCCGCCCGTCCCCTCCCACCTTTGCTCAGGCTCTTTCCCTTATAAGCAGCCTTCTTCCTGTCCTACGCATGTGACATTCAGTCTATTCCCCAAGTCACCTGCAGGAGCCTGCTCTCCACACAGCCTTTCTAGTCCTTCTGATGTCTGTTTCCTCCAGAGGTTTCCCTGTCCCTCATTCCAGAGCAATGGAAATACCCCGGAAAGGAATGGACAAAGCTGAAGTGATGAAATTTTAATGGCAAAAATGCTTTGTCCTAATGACTCCATGCAGGAAGAAACAGAAGGAAAGAGCAGGTAGGTAACTCATCCACAGTGGCAGGAAACCCGTCCAGCAGGAAAGAGAGATCAACTTTGAGCCCAGGGCTCTGGGCCCCAGCCTGAATAATGAGAGAAACTGTGGGGGACAGTGAGAGAGACAGGTGGCTGGCAACTGGGAGGGTGGGTTGATAAAGTGAGCACCAAGACCAGATGATCAGGTGACACTGCAGAGAGAGAGAGAGAGAGAGAGAGAGAGAGAGAGAGAGAGAGAGAGAGAGAGAGAGGAAGCACTGAAAGTCACAATGGCGATTACTGTCAGTCCCCAGGGCAGGGTTGTGTGACGCTGGTCACAAAGCAATGCTCAATAACATTCTGGAAGGGGAAGGCATGAAGAGCACCCAGGGCCCTGCAGCTCCAGAACCACCTCTGCTTCTGAACCTCTGTGGGATCCTGGGCAAGTCAGACTACCCCCACCTCCAGCCTCAGTTCCCCCAACTTTAGAAAGACTTCTCATCAGCCTCGCAGTGACCTTAAAGTTCTTGCTGGCCCAAGTTTGCACACACATGAAGGGCACTGGCTGTGAGTGTAAAGCTGTAAGTGCTTGCAGCCTTAATTTCCCCTGTAGGTGTGTAGTGCCGCCTGTCAGGCTATATGCATGCCCTGGGCTGCTGGCAGCAGACTCTTCCCAAGTACAGCCTCGGTGGGGCTTGGCGCCAGCTCCAGCCTTGTCTGGCACTTGCTATTGTACTGGCTCGTTCCTTCCATTTCAACAACGTGCCCTGTGAGGAGCTGGCCAACGGTGACGTGTGCTCTACAAGGAAGCCTGCCTCTAGTCTCCCGGTTCCTAGGGGCTCCTTTGTGTTACCCATGAATCCATGATTTACTCAGGACACTCCAGAAACAGAGCTATACGTGCTCCCTACGGAACATGCAACCTGTTGCTGGGAAAACCGAGGAAGTCAGACAGACAACTTTTTGTGTCACCCCAATTTCCTGCACTTCTGCTGGGGACCAGTCAGGATGGAGGCTGTTGATGGGCATCTTCATCACTGACACAATTCTATATGAACCAGGGCAGAGGATGAGCTCCAGCTTAATACAGTAGAGAAAACATCAGAATCGTGAGGAAGAGTGTTAACCCTCCGGCTGCTAGCCCTGCTTTATCACCCACCCCTGTGTGAGATCCTGCTCCAGTGTAAGCCTCAATGTCCTTACCTTCAAAAAGAAACACTTTACCTTTACTTCTGCCATCTTGAAAAAGGAATGGTGACCTGACTCCAAAACTGTACCAAGGATGTAACTACTTTTAAAAACTAAGGAAACAGAAAGGAATTCTCTTTGGCTCTAGTTGAACAGAGGGGTTTTCTGCCCCTGTAGGGTCACAGCTGTGGGCCTCGCCTTGGACAACAGGGTATGAGCAGGCACTCCCCAGGTGACCTTGAGGCATGAGTGTGTGACTGGATGTGACCCTGTGCACGTCTGATGTCACCACTTAACCTCTCCTTCATGAAGCAGGGACATAGAGCTGAGACCGACTCTCTCCTCCCCCAGGTCAGCCAGTTTCCAGAAGACCCCCAAAGGCAAGAAAGCACAAGACAGGCCCTGCACTGCAGTGTGATCTGCTAAGGCATGGATGACTGATGCAAGACTTTACATGTGTGGCTTTTCCTGTTTTATTCATATTATCATCCTCATCAGTACTTTATCATCACCATCATCCTCACCACTCTGCCTGGAGCCTCCAAGGATGCCCGTCTGAATCCAAGACGAAGTTGTATACATCCTCAGTAGGAAACAAAGTTCAAGGCTCAGATTTGCTATGTTGGCCTCTGAGGACTTTCCTGGCCTGGAGCGGTGGATCCTGTGACCCCGAGAGCAATGGACATTTCCCCTGCCTGTTCCCTTCTCCATCACTCGCCTCATTCAGTCCAAAGCAGCTAGATTCTACAGCTCTTGCTTGGCTAATTCAGGCCTTCAGGCTGGTAGGCCAAATCAACACCTCAAAGGCAGCAAGACATAGAAGCTCACACTTATGTCCCTTCTCTCCAAGGAGGGGATAATTTACATCATTTGCAGGGCTGCTATGGTGCTGGTGCTGATAGCACACTTGCAGATAACTGAACTGAATGAATTGATTAGGTTCCTGACACACAGAACTCCCATGAGTGAGTACATCTTGTCCAACTTGGGTACCCTTCTCCTAGAAAGAGCAACCAACCCTAGCCTTGCCTACTAAAAGCAAGAAATTCTGGAAACTTTGAAACTCAAGGCAAACTCTTTTCAGTCCTGAGAGGAGGGGCCAGACTTGGGACCTACCGCTGAAGTACCACTGAGGAAACTGAAACCCAGAGGCCTGACTGGCTCAAAGTCTCAGACGAAGTGGCAGGTGAGGGCTTCACCTCAGGTGCCTGATGCCTAGTGAAACTCAACTCTTGCTGGATCATTCCCAAGGAAACTGGACTCCCAGATGCTAAAACTTCTGTGGAAGTCTTTATAATTAAAAGCATGACACCTATTGATGACTAGGAAACTAATGGGATGGACAGGGAGAAGAGAAATAGACATAGTGTTCACAGAGCTTCAGCCCGGGGTGAGGAAAGGACCCCAGCTCCCTGGGGGCACATGGAGACCTTATATGTGGTGTTGGGTAACCCACGAGCCATTTGGGACAAAAACCAGATTGAGTGAGTAGACTCTTTACGGCCCTCAGAAGAACATACTCCACAGGCCTGAGACTATCAAAAAGCGGCATGCAAGCTGACACAGCAGCTGAAGTCCCCTCTGGGTTAGGTGTGCAGACAGGCCGCGAACAACGACTCAAAGCCAGAGCATGAGTGCACGCCACCGCAGCATGACTCAAGATGGACCCAAGACCTGAGCGTAAACACGGAAACTGAGGACTGCTCCGAAGAAAAACATGAACATCTACGACTTGGATTAGGACAGGCTTTCTTAAAAATCATGCAAATAAAACAAACAAACAAAAACAGGAAAATTAAAATTATTAATTATTATTATTATTATTTTGCCTTAAAGGGCGTCAATAAGAAAATGAAGATGAGAGGGTGTGGTGACACATTCCTCAGATCCCAGCACTTGGGAGACAAAGGCAGGTAGGTGTCTGCAAGCTCAGAGCCAACCTAGTCTACATAGTGAGTTCTAGACCATCCAGGTCCACATAGTGAGACCTATCTAAAAAAAAAAATATATATATATATATATATATATATATATTTTTTTTTTTAATTATTAAAAAATTTTAAAAAGAAAAAAAAAGTGAAGATAATCCACAGTTTGGGAGAAAATATTTGCAGATCAGGTTTTTCATAAAAGGCTTCATCTAGAATATATTTAAAAACCAGAAATTATTTTAAAAAGAGAGAAAGAAACATACCAATTACAAACGAGCAGAAGATTTTCATAGGCACACAGATAAAAAGGAGCAAATATAAGCCCAGATTAAGCTGCTCAGCACCGTCGGCCATTAGGGAAATGCAAATCAAAGCCGAGTGACACAGCGTTTCTCCCCCACCAAGACGGCTGCATTAAAGAGACATATTGCAGCCGCCCTCCACAGCCAAAGGAAACTGGATTTCTCATCCCCTGCTGGAGGGAATGTGAGACGGTGTGCGTACTTCGTAACGGCGGTTCCCCAGAAGGTCGGGCATAGAGCTCCCATGTTACCCAGCAATATTTTGAGTTGTACAACCAAGAGAAATGGGACCAAGTGTCCCTGGGGAAACCTGTATGGGAGTGTTGGTAGGAGCACTGTGTGCGATAGCCAGAAAATGAAAATCCCCGATGGACAAACAAAGTCCAAGGTTAGAGTCCAAAAGACTTACAGAAAGCCTTGGAGGGACATGTGTGTGTGAATTTGGATGTACAAGTGAAGGGAAGATGTGACGTTTTGGGGGTGCGTTTGGGGGAGAGGGCATGGCCGCCAGAGGGCAGCCTTACCTCCAGGGAGGAGGTGCTGGGTTGGCTCTGTGAGGGTCAGGCCTGCAGGGACAGGAAGCCCCCAGAACCACTCTCACTTCCACACATCCTCCCCAGTTACCTCTAGAGCCAATGGAGACCTCAGAATGTCTGAGAGACATGTGGGCCTGAGTTCAAATCTTTCCTCCATTACGTCAAACCTGAGTGACTTCAGGCAAGTGATAAAACCTCCTGAGTCTATTTCTTTCTATTAGTGGGAGAACAGGGCTCTTTGAGGGAAACAATGGCCCTCTTTATGACTGCTTTCTGGGAATTCTTTGTCACCCTTCCCATGCAGAGGTGGTGTCTACTTCCCTTCACCTTAACTCCGGGCAGCCCTGGACACTGGCCCCTCAGGAGAGCCACGGCTTCTCAGGGGTTCCACGAGCCGCACTGCGGGCCAGGCACTGCTTGTGCCTACTCTTCAGTGCCAGCCATGTTTCTAGCCCGGCCCATGTTCTAAGTATACGCGAGTTTTGCAGATACTCCTTCATTTAATGCCCGACACCCACGAAAGACAAGCCCCATTACCAGCCTGTTTTACAGACGTGGAAATAAAGATGCGGAGGCTGTTTAGGCACCTGTCCAAGTTCACACCAGTTGGTAGGAAATGGAGCCATACTCATACCCCAGCTCTGATACCACACCTCTCCACATTCCTCTCTGCACCCCGACCCTCGTTCTCCTCCTGCCCCTTGACTGGAGCTCTCTGGAGATCAAGAGCTACTGTTGTCCCCACCTTCCCTGCCCTGGCCTGGTATGCAGTAGGCGCTCAGAAAGTGTCTGCCAAGATGACCTTAGTTCACTGATACAGTCCTACTCAGCTGAAGGAGCTATGCTGTGGCTCCCTCTTACCATAATTTGGAGACTCTTCCTCACCGTCTCCACAAAATGACCAGACCCGGATTACCAGTTTCTGCTCAGTTACAACTTTCTCTGTTTCGCACAGCCCCTTCCTAGGTAGTCTTTGTGTGTACTGATGGCGGTGGTGGGTGGGGAGGGTGGATCCAATTAACTTCAGATTTAGCTCATAATCAACTTATCTCAACTTGCTCGGTTCGTCGTGTGGCAGTAATTAACCACTGGGGTTGTCACTCCAAGACACATGACACGAAAATCCTCCAGCCCTTGCTTCAAGCCCTTGCAGAATTCATTACTCTGACAGTGTGCAAAGCCTCCGCTTTGGATGCCACGGGGCACGGACTCAACTCCCCCTCCATCTACCTGATGGCGAGTGTGAGGGAGAGAGAGGACAGATGAACCACTCCACTCTCACTCCTGGAGAGGCCAGGCATTAACAGTGAAAGAGTTTGGGGTGGGGTAGGTGGGCAGGAAGCTAGTGATGGCTCCTTGGTCAAGAAGGGGGTTGCTGTCTTTGGGAGGTCTGTGCATTCCCTCTGGCCCAGCTATAAAGAACTATGGTAGAATTGGTAGGAAAAGGTTCTTCACGTCCACACTCTATGAGCTGGTGGCCTTATTAAAGAAAGGCTGGTTCTGGCAGCTGCTAAGATGAGCTCATCAGCGTCTGCCTGATGCCTGCATATACCCCCTGCTTCCCAAGAGCCTCCAAGCTGCACCCAGTAAAGAGAGGTCAAAGGTCAGCTTATGATCATGTGTCCAGGAGAGAAAGCCCTTGAAGGAGACGGGGTGGCTGGCCTGCATGCTTTTGCCACAGGTCTCCTCACTAAATACGCATGAGGTGTGCAGTACCTGTTCAGCTAGCTAAAAGGAGAGGGAGCCCTGATTTTCACCTAGCTTCACTTCTTTTGGAATATTTTTTTTTACATTAATACTAACAACTGATGTGATTTTAAAATAAAAAGATAATTGCTTTTTGCAAGCTTTTATAATAAATTTATTTAAAAATTCTAAAAACAACAATTAAAATAAGTATATGACCTGAAAAACAAAGAAAATGTGTTCAAAGGCCACGTCTAGCCCCTAGACTGCCATCCGACCCACCTCACCACCAGCAGCTCCGCCAACTGCCAGGCCTGGCTAGAATCAGGAGTGCTGCCTGATGCCCAGGGACCCACCAGAGACGAAAGGAAAGCCCCAGATGGTGTAGGAGGCCAAAGAAAGAACGGAGTGACAGCATTCAGGAAGACGGGGGTGGGAGTTCAGTCAGCTCTCTGGGGCCACCTGGCCTCTTCATTCCTGTGGGTGACACTCCTAGCTTCCTGGTCACTCTGGTTTCAAAGTGAGAAGATTTCTTGTGAAAATGAGAACCATCCTTACACCCAGTCAGTCTCCAAGCCCTGCTGACTCTCTCTCTCCTACTCCACGCCACAGACTTGTCCTGGACCACACTGTCCCTCTCTCTCTCCCACCATTGTTGCAACTGCCCCCAGGCCTCCCCACCCCCACCCGACACCAGGGTCTACATGAAGAGTGCAAAGACAGCACACCGAGATAGCAGAAGCTTCCTCCTCTCCAGGACTGTTCATGGCGTCTTTTACAAACCCCTTTCTCACAGCCAGGGAGCCGTGAGAGATCTGAGGAACACCCCTCACAACTACACAACAGGTCCTAAAGGCAGGCAGCGTAGAGGGCCCCTCAGTGTCACCAGACATTCCCAAGGAATGTCTCCGAGGGAGCGGATCAAGGTTTGGAGCGCTGGGCTGAACTCTGGCTCTGTGAAGGCACTGGCTAACATGCAGATGTCCACTGGGTAAGGGAGACGACCTCCTAGGTTTTGCAGAGAGGTTTCATAGATCATTAACCAAGTTTGTTTTTAATCTGGTTCTTAGGCTAATATCTTTACAACGCTTTTCCTGAGGAATTGGAAGTATAGCTTGGTAACAGAGCGCTTGCCTAGCACACACACAGGTCCTGGATTCAATCGCCGGCACTGCCAACCCACAAAAATTATTTATTTTGTTTGGTTTTTGGGTCAAGGTTTTTCTGTGTAGCCTAGGCTGTCATGGAACGCTCTCTGTACACCAGGCTGGCCTAGAACTCAGAGATTCGCCTGCCTCTGCCTCCAGAGTACTGGGATTAAGAGCATGTGCTACCATGCCTGGATTATTTTTTTATTATTTAATTTTTTTTAAACGGGGCTGAAGAGGTGGTTCAGTAGTAAAGAGTACTGCATACTCACTCTTCCAGAGGACCTGGGTTTGATTCTCAGAGCCTGCATAGCTACAGAGATGCACAACATTCTGTAACCCCAGTTCTAGGGTACCTAATGCTCTCTTCTGGCCTCTGTAGGCAACAGACACACACATGGTGCAGAGGCAAACAAACATGCAGGCAAAATGCCCACATACAAAGTAAACTAATTTACATTTTTTGTGCTTGAGTGCTTGAGTGTGCGTGCATGACACACCACGTGCATGGCAGTCAGGACAGCTTGTAGAACTGACTTTCTCCTTCCACCGTGTGGGTTCTGGGTCAGCAGACTTTGTGGCAAATGCTCTCACCCAATGAGCCATCTCCCCAGCCCACAAAAAACTTGTAAAAAGGCTTTTCCTGATAGAGGGTATAAATCCCTCTTTCCCAATTAGTTACAAATAGAGTCAAGACTTCATTTTACATAATATCAGTTTTGTATTGGTATAATATTCATGCTATGGGTCAATGTTTGTCAAAAGTTCCTGTGATAAAGGTATTGTCCCCAGAGGGGCACGATTGGAGAAACTGTGGGACTGTAGGAAAAGTAGGACCTAGTGGGAGGTCCTTAGGCCATTTGGGGACAAGTGTTCGAAGGGGATTAAGGGACCCTCACATTTTAGTTTTTACTTCCTGGTCATTACGGAAAGTGTCTTCCATATACACATCATACCACTGTAATCCAACAGCCTTTCTAGAGGACCAAAGTTACATGAACCCGGGGCTAGAAACTCTAGTACTGTGGACTGAGTACACATCTCTCTGGAAGACAATTATCCCCAGTAACTTATTATAGCAATTATGACTAAAACAATTACGTTTTTAACTGTTCAAAAGTGTATTTGGACGTACAAAAAGTGTATTTGTTCAAAAGCGTTGTAGGAACCATGCCTAAGACAGTGATATGAGCTGAAGATTTCAAGCAAGATGGACAACTGCCACTTTGGGGGAAGTAAGAGAACAAGGCCAAGAACTTGGAGAAGGAGTGAGGCCTGTTACACAGCCTCTCTCGTCTGCACACAGCGTGTTTTGAACTGGCTCACAGCCCCCACTGGCAGCTAAGACACACAAACTGACTGCTCCAAAGTCCCCTCTTCTTTTGGACCTGTCACTATCAAAGGGTGTGCAGATCACAGGCACAGTTTGATGATGGGGGTGGGAGGGGCTAGGGAGATGGGTTAGGTCCTGCTGTAGCAGCCCACCTCAGCCTACACAGTGGCCAGTTAATTGAGACGAGGGGCAGCCAGCCATCACGGCAGATCTGGCAGGATCCTAACGACAGGCTTATTAGCCTTTAGTTTAGGGAGTGTTGCTTCTCTAGAAACAATAAGCCTACATTTCTTTTCCCCAAATTGCTAATTCCTCACATGTAACTAATTCTGACTGGTCTCTCTCTCTCTTCCTGTTCAAACTAAAAGTGCAGCCTTGACCTGCAGAGTCAGGAAGAGAAACCCAAGTGCTCAGTAAGTAATTGGGTGCCATTTACTTTTCCAGCTCCAACCCTCCCACTCGTTAGCCTGGGCAGATCTCATCGGCTTCTCTGAAGTCACTATGAGCTGTGTCCCCAGTCTTGTGTTCTGGGGGATTTTTTCTTTGTTTTGGTTATTGATTTTGTTTTGGCTTTTGAGATAGTCTTCTGTAGCTCAAGACTGAAGTCACTAAGTAGCTGAGGCTGGCCTTGAACTCCACATCCTCCTGACTATACTTCCCAAGTGCTGGGTTTATAGGTGGGTACTACTATACCTGCCTGGCTGGTTAGTGTGTTGGTGGCAAGCTGTATCACCGAGCCCTCGGGTTCTGGTTTTGAGAGAGTGAATTCCATGTGCCTAGAGTTTTAGAGCAAATCCTGGGGCTCAGTCAATATTTTCATGTACATCTGTGGCTTACTTCTGTCTCACTGGCAACTGTTGATCTAACACAACGAGGAAGGCAGCACCTTGATTGGCAAGGCCGACAAGTAGCCCCACCACACCCGTGACTCTGCGCCTTTCTGCCAAAACAGGCCCTGAGTCATGGAGAGAAGGGGGCTGTGTTTGCAGCCGGAGGAGCAACAGGGCAACTGTGGTTGGTCCATCGCTTGTTTGTGCATTACCTGACACCTACTAAGAGATGCTCCTGGTTGCTCCAGGACCCAGACATGAGAACAGTCCTTGTAACAACCACATCACGCATGTAGCTCTTACCGAGTTCCGAGCACGGTGGCTCTGTGTGTACATTTCATTTATGCATCGCTCTGGGGGATGGAAAACTCTGCGGTGCTCAACAAGGTACTCAGCTAGTAAGGGTGAGCCGGATGTCGACTGAGGCTCTGACGGCAGAGCCTAAACCTCCCTGCCCACATCATGCGTCCCGTGAATTCTTTTCCAATAGACAAACCACAGAATACAAAATGCACCTTCCCTTTAACTAGCAGTTCTGGTTCTAAGATTTTACTGTGGAGATACACAGGAAAACACACTGAGACTTACACTTAATTAGAAAGCATGGGAAGGGAGGGAAGAATGAAAAGAGGACAGGAGGGAGGAATGTGAGTGTGGGGATTATGAAAAAGACCTCCAACATATACTATTAAATGTATGAAACAAAGTATAAAAGAGGATTATGTATTACATAGTTTTGTCTCTGCTAGTAAAAAAAATGGATAAGATCCATGTGGTAAGAGATAAATGAAATATTACTGAAAGCAACACATGTTTACACTAAACTGAACAATAAAGCTGAGATTGGCAGGGAAGTGGCTTATTTGTTTTATTATTTTTTTTCTGTACAGCTTGAATATTTATTCACATGAATGCATTACTGTCTATTCGAAATTAACATTTTGATTTTAAATTAACTTTTTTCTTAAGAGCCAGACAGTGCACATATCCCAAGGAGTCCACACAGTCTAGGAGGAGAGATGATATTTAGGACGCATGATGCTCAGGCCTCTTCCTGACCCGTGCTCTGGAACAGAGCTGCCATAGGAGGAAGTCCTTGCTTTCTGGGACAGCCTCATGATACCAGGAGTACATTGGCCATGACACTTAAAAAATACTTTAAATACTTATTTAAAACTTTCCAGGCCTCCCCAGGCCAGTACCCAACACTTAGTGGTAGCCTGTCCCTCCTGCCTGAAATACCTGACTCAACAATGGCAGGCCTTTCCAGGAGGCTATGAACAGCGGAACGGAAAACAGACCTATCCCGAGTCCTTCCTGCCTCCAACTCTGGAACACCTAATCTTCAGGGGCACATAGCGTCAAAAGAGTTAGTGGCTTACTTTCCCCAGATCCCACCAGTGTACTTAAAACAGCACAATAAAGAGCAGGGAAAGAGAATTTTGACCAAATCACACTGCCAATAGGATACGGGGCAGGGGAGCCGCAAGGATGGCGCATTGGTTACTTTACTCATTGCTGTAACACACTGCCTGGCTAAAGCAACTTGAAGGGTTTGTAACAGCTCACAGTTTAAGACAGTCCATCATGGCAGGGGAGTCACGGCGGCAGGAGCAGGAAATGAGTGCTGGTGCTCAGCTCAGTTCTGCTTTTACTCAGTCTAGAACCCCAAGCAAGGGCCGGTGCCACTCACACTTTCCTCAGTTAATCCCATCGAGAAAATTGCTCACAGACAGGCAGAGGTTTGCCTCCTGGGTGATTCTAGGCCCAGTGGAGTTTGTCACCAGTACTAACCATCAGAGACAGGAGAACAGTGTGAGCAGATGCAGAGCCCAGGCCTCAGTGGTCTGGGTAGTTAGTTGCGATACCAGTGTCTGCCCAGTTTCACCGGAGGGTCAGTTACGTCTATTCACAGGATAAGCCTGGGCGCTGTCCTCAGAAGCAGGGATGTTTTGCCTTCCAGACTGACTGTGCACAAATACCAAGACATTGTATACACAGGAAGACTCTGGTAAGCCTCTGTGGCTGTAATTAACAGATGGCGAAAGCTCTTTGTGCAGGGGCGGCAACAGGACAACCCTCTGTGAGACTAGATTGCTGATGGGTGCCGACCATACCCCTCCTCCCAATGTTCCCGTCTAGCCCAAGCCATCTCCAAGCCACTGTAGAACAAAACTACGTCTTTGCCTCTTTTTATTTGTTTTGTTTGAAACAGAGGTTGGCCTTGAACTTGCAATGTTGCTGAGGGTAGCCTTGAACTCCTGATACCTCCATGCCCAGATGGCAGGTGTGGGTCGCCATGCTTGGCTCATTTTTATCTTTTGATGGTTCAGAATCACACAGCTGCTAGCCTATGCTGAAATGTGAAGGTTGCTGGGTGACGTCCTACCCAGGGCTGTCCTATTGCTGTCACCCTGCATCACTTTGCCCACTCCTAGGCGCTGCTGCTACTTCAGAGTACACTCCGCAGCCACAAAGTGTGAGACAGCCTGCCTTCCTGAGAGGTGGCATCCATATCCGTATCTCGCACCTCATGGCTGAATGAGAAACACGAATGTACAGGAAGCACAGCGTTCTTCTGAAGGTGCCGTCTGGGTCTGAGGACATTCCACCTTTATAGAGCAGGCAGTGTGGCATGGTGGTCTCCACTCAGCTTCTGGATCCAGGTCTGCTAGCTGTGTGGTCCCGAGCATCCCGGTTCCAAATTCACGAAACCGAGGCCATTCCGTCTGCCCCACAGCACTGTCGCGTGGAGGAACACTGCGCACAGCTCAGCATGTCCACTCATGATACCACTGTGGTCACCTGTGGCTCCCTGGCCCACAGCCACCCTCAGTGTGTCCATGTTGGTCTCAGAAGGGCTGTTCTGTTCGTGCCAGGCCACTCTCAGTAACTGCCCACTCATCCTTACTGCTTACATGGCAAAATGCACACTTAGTTAAAAGAACGTTCTAGAGAAGTGGTTCTCAATCTGAGGGGTGTGCCCCTTCAGGGTCAAACAGCCCTTTCACATGGCGTCTCCTAAGACCTTCGGAAAACACAGGTATTTACATTATGGTTCATGACAGTGACAAATTTACAGTTACGAAGTAGCAATGAAATAATTTTGTGGTGGGGGGTCTCCACAACATGAGAAACGGTATTAGGAAGGCTGAGGACCAATGAGTTACAGACTCCACCTGCTGGGGCCCAAAATCCAGCTCTGACACTTACAAGGCTTTGGAAAGATAATTGCCTCTTGTCCTTACTGCCAAGGGAGTTGGGGAAAAGGGAGGCTACAGTTTCTCTTTGCTGATACAGTTAGGAGGCTTGCCAGATACATGTGGGCAGTGCCTGACTTGGAGCTCCCCATGCTGCCCACTTTCCACACTTCCAGCCCTTCCTGACACATAGCTCCCTCGTGCTGTGCTTCTGCCAGCTTGGGACCTGTGTGTATTAGGTGATGGGAGAACTGAAAGCCACTGGGTGGAGAGGGACCCTCTGCCTCAGGAGCCACTAACCCCAGGCCCACAGTGGTGCAGCCTGTGCTGTGCATGCACTATGGTTGGAGAGCGTGTGCTGAGCATGCAGTGTGGCTGGAGAGTATGACCTGAGCATGCAGTGTGGCTGGAGAGTGTGACCTGAGCATGCAGTGTGGCTGCAGAGTGTGATCCGAGCATGCAGTGTGGCTGGAGAGTGTGCTGAGCCGCAGTGTGGCTGGAGAGCCTGCCCTGAGCCTGCACCGAGAGCAGTGGAGGTACTGTGGCGCTCCCACATCTGCCAGCCACTCTCACTTAAGTGCACTGTCCTGTTCAGGAGTCCCCACAGCCCTGTGGAGTAGAACAGCCAGTGCTGCTGTAGTTGGGTGCTCAGTCTGGAAGTTATGAGGATGAGCTCCAGCCATCAACAGCCTTGGGCACTTCTCCTTTCCGTCATCTACAGACTGAGACTGGTTCAAAGGACCTAAGACACTATACACATAAAGCCTGTATCCGTTAGGTTGTTTTTATACATATGAATAAAGGTGCCAAGTGACGCTGTGACAGATTCAATAATTTGCCCAGTGTCTCATAGGCAGAAAATGGGCCATGTGAGGAGGGGTGAGGATTGGATTTAGAATCCCAGCAGCCTGTGCTCTTGGCTGCCAAGGCCTTTGCTCCAGGCTGGCTAGATTCAAGCATGGTGGGAGGGGTCTAACGGCCCTTTCAAGCTAAGGAGTGAGGAGGTGAGAGCTGGAGGATCAAGTGCACAGACCACTGAGGTAGAACCAGCCTGGGCCTGAGTATGAGAAAACCCATCACGTGAGAAAGCCCAGGCCTTACTCTATCTCAGGCATGTTCCCTCCCCTCTTGGAACATCCTCCCTTGGAACCTGGCACCCTGATCTGCTTACCAGGAGATCAAGCAATGCTACAGCAATGTTCAAGGACTCAAGAAAAAGCCAGGAGGTAAATGACCACACCACTTACATATGTTGAACTCTTGCAAGGGACTCAGGTCCATCACGTCCTGAAGCAACACACCACAGCCTGTCCTTGTCACATTGAGAGGTCCAGATGTCAATGTCACAGAGCCCTGCCTGGGGGTTATATCTGGGCAAGGCTGATGTCTGCCAATACCTACTCTCACCCTCAACTCTTTCCCCAATCCAATTAGTAAGGCCAATCAATACTGGTATCCAATTGCCAAGAGGAAGAGGAAGGCTGGGCAGGTGTGCTGCTTGCCAAAGAAAACCAAGCCTGCCCTGCTGCGGCACCTCCTGAAGTGCGTAGCAAATGAATGTGCTGCAGAGAACACCCATTAAATCGCACTCGCTGGGCGGGCATGGCAGGCTGCCAGAGCGCTGCCCCTCCCTTCCCAGAGAAGCAGGTATGGGGTTTGACTGCCACAGTATTTCTGCCTGCTCTCAGCCCCTCTATTGCTCAGATTCTTGCTTGCAAATCTCTGCCAATTTGGTTCTTGATTTCTCTTCTGAAATATAGCTAATCATCCCTGTCCTGTCCTTCTCTGTCTTGCCCTGTTCTTCCCTGCCCTGTCCTGCTCTGTCCTGCCTCCATTATGGGTCATCAAGAGGCACAAATGGGATCCCAGTAGGGATGGCAGCATGTGCAATGCAGGGATGAGAACTCTTACCATATGGGGAACATCATGGAGGAAGGAACACAGGACAGCTAGCTCTCATATATAGCCAAGAGTAGAAGCAGCTGGACAAAGTGGCACATATTTGTAATACTAGCACTTGGGATGCAGAGGTAGCAAGTTTAGGAGTTCAAACCCAACCTTAGCTTCATGGCCTGGCATATATAAACCCAGTGAGAGAGAAAGACAGAGACAGAGAGAGATACAGAGAGATATACAGGGACAGAAAGACAGAGACAAAGATGACAGAAAAAGAGAGACAGAGAGGAGAGATTGAGCATTCCAGAAAATAGAGACACCAGCCATTGAGGGCCAGAGAGGGGCCCTTTCAGAAGGGGCTAGAGAGGGTCTTGGTTAGAGAGGAGTGAGGGTGGGCTGCTGTTGGGTTTAATCTGCTGCCTCTTGCTGGTCAGTGACTGAGTCTGGCTGAGGTGAGTCCAGTGGGTGGGGAGGGGGGAAGCAGCTGGGTGTAAGGTGTGAAGGCTGGCAGAGTGGGGGACTTGGGAGGGAGGATGGAGAGCACATCAGACATGCACAACCTCTGGGTCGCCTTTATCCTGACTTGGAAACAGTTGCCGAATCAGCGGGTACCAGAGCCCAAAGGACACTAAAAGTCAAGCCCAGGGTTCAGTTTGCTTTTCTGAGCCTCCAAGGGATCTTAGGGCCTTGGACGAATGCTTTCTACCAGTGAGCATTCCTTGGCTTATGCAAGACTCCCCAGGAAGATTCCAGATGAGCTAAGTTTTCCTGGTTTAAAAAGAAAAAAGAAGGAAGGAAGGAAGGAAGGAAAGAAGGAAGGATGAAAGAAAAGAAAAGGGAAGGGAAGGGAAGGGAAGGGAAGGGAAGGGAAGGGAAGGGAAGGGAAGGGAAGGGAAGGGAAGAGAAGAGAAGAGAAATTTGCCTTTGACACTACAGGCCCTTCTACTCAAGGAGATCTTTTGAGCCTGGGAATCCAAGACAACCTAGACAAACATAAACAAAGCTCACCCACAAAAGTCTTAAAAACTTCAGCAACATTGGAAAGGACTCTGCCTTTTCTGCAAGAGTGAAGGCACAGCGAGGGTACAGCCGTGTGCAGAGAGCCAGCATAGCCAGGCCTGGGCCCTAGAACCACCCTGCACTTTGCTGCTCTCTCCAGCTTCTGCTTCCTCCCTCTGTTCACAAGCATTCATTCCTCAAGCTCAGGAAGTTGACACTTAGACTAGGGCATGGGCTCCCTGATGAGATGAGCCAGAAAGTGTTTGTGTCTGTGCTTGCTTGTTTGTTTTGTTTTTAGTAGCAACCCTAAGAATATTGGTATCTTCTTGGGCTCTGTAGGCATGGCCAAGTAAGCAGAGGCTCTGGAGCCCTCTGGAAGCCACTGGGCAGGAAGAGCTATGATGACACACAGAGCAACCTGATGGCAGAGAATCTGGGATTTCTAGGGTTTGGAGGTGGAGGAAGGAGAAGCGGTGCACACTGAAAGGGAAGAGGGCTCCCCGGCACAGCATCGGCACGAGTTTGGTTTTGCTTTGACAGAGGTTATGTACTTGAGACAAAACTTTGCTACATAGCCCAGGCTGGCCTGGAACTCTCTATGTAGTCTAGGATAGTCTCAAACTCAAGATCTTTCTTCCTCAGTCTCCCAAAGGGTGGGGTTATGGGTGTGTGCCATTGCGCACAGCATTCGCCTTGAGTTTGAGAGCTCACCATGTCAAGACTGGCCGTCCCACTACCTGCACTGTTCATGGGGCCTCAGGCAACTTAGCTTCCACTCCCAGTTTTTTGGGTTTTTTTTTTTAAGCTCCAAAATGGAGCAAAAAACACTCACTTAGTAAATGTTTGTGAGTCAAAAAGAAGCTGCGTGGAGTCTTAATTCTCAGGCACAAAAGGCATTCTTCTCCCCCTGGCCTTCGGGACTCAGGAACCCAGAAATCCCTTCCCACCCAAACCCCTCTCTCTCCAGACATCCCCACCAAAATACGGAGAATTAAAACATGCAATCACACAGCTCTTGACGGGAAATGCTTTGGAAATTTTCGGCTCCATTTACTTCTCAATCTAATTTTGTCCTCGGTTGCACATTATGCGCAGATGGAGTCTCGTGTGGTTTCCCCGGCGCTCCACACACCAGCAGGAGGCAGCCGGCAATACTTGCTGCTCTTTCTCTCCCAACACATGAGAGGCATAATGAGGGCATCCAGCAGGCTCTGGTGGCACCCCTAGATGAGAGGGCCCAGCCTGGGCACTTTGGCACACAGGTCAACCCGCCTCTCCTGCCGTATCCTCCAGTTGGGACTAGGGTATAGCTCATAGCCAATTCTAGCCACAACATAGGTTCCCATTGCTGTCCACCCTGAAAAGTGCCCCTACCTGGCTCCAGCCTTCCTCAGCCAGACTCTGTGGCTCTTCACTGCCTCCAGTTCACACCCAGACCTCCTCTGCCCTTTTCCCAGCCATTTTGATTGAAATTGTTTAGACAGCTTGCCCTTCCCCACTTCATCTCCATGCCTCGGAGAACTCTGTGACGCTCTCACCCGCTCCACTTTGGCAGACCCTCCCCCTCCAGCCCTACCCCTGGCAGTCCCTCTTGAGCACACCAGGAGACCTGCACACGTGTCCACATCCTAGCACGTCCTTAGCACATGCTAAGACAGCTGTTCACTAGAAGACGCAAGCCTGACTGCCTCCAACAGCCACCTGGGATTTAGTCACCTGGTCCCTGGGAATGCCTGCACCACACCTGGCATGAGCCAAGACCGAGTGCCCATTAGCTCAGAGAACATTTTCCCAGCCGCTGCACTGAGCTAGACTGGGTGAGGTGCTAAGGACTTTGTGCCCATACGGCAGGAGGCATCTGTTGTGTGCTTCGTTATCTGCCTCGTCTCCCAGCTCCAACCAGGGAGCTACCCTGACCTCAGCCTCTCTTTGTTCCCCCCACGGGACTACAGGCAGTCCTAGCTTCATCGCTTCTCCTTCATCCACACGGTTGCAGCTTTGCCAGGTCCTCTCCTTTTCTCTCCGGAGGGTTTGAAGCCTC
The DNA here is from genome assembly GCF_030254825.1 of Meriones unguiculatus. Classification (NCBI taxonomy): domain Eukaryota; kingdom Metazoa; phylum Chordata; class Mammalia; order Rodentia; family Muridae; genus Meriones; species Meriones unguiculatus. The sequence continues at coordinate 34,984,139 of NC_083351.1, forward strand.
TATCAGCTTGTCAGAGCTTCTTGCTGAGCCTCAGCCTCATTTCATAATCCCTTGCCAAGACCCTCAAGAGATTCCTGTAGGATCCCTATAGGATGTCTATGAGATGCCACTCACTGCTTAAAGGCCTTGGAAGCTTCTTAACACCTGATATTGCTAAGACCCAGCTCCCCAGGAGCCTCTGTGCTGTGTCCCTTTCTCCTCTCCATCTGCTTATCTCTGTGCTGGGTGTCCCCTAAACCATCATCACACTCTAGTCCATCTGCTTCCAAGCTTTCCTCGTCTCTCTTTCAGCCTGCCTAATCCCTATCATTTTCAAGTTTCCAGTGTAGCTTTCTGGTCTCTCCCCACAACCCCGGGGAAGTAGAGGCGGCCTTCCATGTGCTCCTGTGAGGACATGACTCTCTCATTGGAGCTCCAACCTTTAAAAACATTTACTTCTGCTGCCCCAGGAGCCTTGTTAGGAAGGGCATGTGCATGACCCCATTTGACCTCTCTAACAGCCTATGAAGAGAGAGCTCTTCTTGTTCCTAGGTGTGGAAACTGGGAACCAGAGAATTTCAAAATCCTTTTCAGCATCTTGATGGTTGGGGTAAAAGATTCTCCTTAGGCCTGGCAGGTAGGCAGGCACCCAAACTCTTGATGGAGGGGCTCTGTGGTCTCACCCTGGGGGAGGTCTCTTGGTGTCCACTCGGTGTGGCCCACCGTGACCAACACTTCACCTTATTTAGCCTCAGTTTCCCCTTCTGTAAACCTAGAGTCAACCCTTTCCTTGTTGCCCTCCCCAGGATGGAAGGAGCGCTGGCAGGTGGCAGTCCTTACATCAGTAGCTGGGCCATAACAGGCTGTGATCAGGGGAGAGAGTCGGCACAAACTTGAGAAACTGTCCCGGTGAGGAGTTTCTTATTCCTCTTAAAACCAAGGCTTTTCATTGGTTTCTGTGAGATAGAAGGTGATGGAAGGGCTCCCATTTCTTCCCCAAACCAGACTGTCCCTGGGTTATTTAAAATCACCATCTCGCTGTGCCCATCCTCCACCCCCAAACACAATTGTGACAGTCAAGCAAAGAAAGGGGCGAGAGAGGGGAAAAATCCATAAAGGCCCTGCAAAGCGGAGGCCGGCGGAATTCTCCGGCTTCTGACCAGCGGTTAGTGACGTCAGGATTTATAACTGTATTAAATGGTGTGACAGGCAGCCTTGATATATCAGTTCTCCTTCTCCCCAAATCACAGACAATAAAAGCTTTGGCAGTGAAAGTCATTCATCATCATAAAGACCCGAGACATCCTGGTCATCAATTTCACTCACATCCTTAATACCCTGGAGAGGGTGCAGGAGTTGAGCACCTCAAAGCAGGGAGGGAAAAACACGAGGGGAGGTTGAACAGGAATAATTACAAAGGTCAAAGGAGGGATTCACCCGAGAGAGCACCACGGCCAGCCATAGTCACTTTCTGCTGCAGGTGAGCTCCGGTCACAGAGAGCCTTGCCCTTTGGATCTGCCTTGGGCAGTCTGAGGAACACGGGGTGGGAGCAGCTGAAACAGGGCCCCCAAACTGTACCTGGAAGTTCTGGGGAATACGGACATACATGTGGAACCCAGAATCTTGGGGATGATTCCTATGGGAGCCCCTTACTCTATCCAGAGAGATTTTGAACTAATGAACTCACTGGTGCCTTCTTAAGGCCTAACCCCACACTGGCTGTCCACGTCAATCCTGCTCCTCTCAGCCTTGCCAGGGGTTGTGCTCCCCGGAGTAAAGAATATCAAAATATTCCTAGTCCATCCGGCTGGTAGAATCACTGCCCCAAACCCTTAGTAAGCCCTTAGCCACTCCTGTTCCTCTCTCAGCCTTTACAGCCCCACCCCCAAATCCAATCACTTTGATCTTGCAGAGATGGGAGTCTAGAAGAATTGGAAGGCTCCAGTTAGTGAGGCCATCTGTCCTTCCTATTCCATCACATCACCTTCCTGTCAGCCTTCTCGGGTAGCCAGCTAGGCTTCTCTGCCCCTCATAGTCTACTCTCACCCTTGACTCCATTTATCCTCTCAGCCATCAGGGCAGTATAGAAAAGAGAGCAGTCCTCTCAGCCTGAAGGTGAAGAGCTGAGGACTCAGCTGAAGAGAAGCCAACTTGAAGCCATGGCCCTCCTCAGGCTTGGCCAGAAAGCTGACAGAAGAAAAATAATGACAGCTATTTCTGTCTTGCTTTTTACCCCCTCAAAACAAGACAATTGAAAAAAAAGTTTTGGTCTAAGTTGCTGGAGTTGCTGGGTTGGCCTGGTTTTCCCACACTGGATAAAGTTGATAGAGTGGGAGAGTCCTCCAGGGGCTAAGCTTAGCATGTTGAGATGGCTGGACATCTCCAGATGGCCTGGCCTAGGTAAGAATGTGCTAGAAGCCAGGGGCCGGGGGTGGGGGGTGAGAGGTGAGGGGTGAGGGGTGGGGGGTGAGGGGTGGGATGTGGCGGTAGCTGACTCCTTTAATCAGCACTCAGGAGGCAGGCGGATCTCTATGAGTTTGAGGCCAGCCTGGTCTTCAGGATAGCCAAAGTTACACAGAGAAACCCTATATTGAAAACCAACAAAACAAAGTGTTAGAATGGAATGGAATGAAAGTTTTGGATTCTTTGTAAACTCAGTTATGTTATGTAAATACGTTTTTGTTTTTCAGTTGGGCTTTAGTTTGTTCATAGCTGATAACTGTCTCATGCAGGGTGTGGTCTTTGCCAGCTGGTAAGGCCTTCTACAGGCATCAAGGAGAGGGCCTGGTCTAGGGCTTTGAGGATATAAATTGAGACCCCAGGAAGGGAAAGCATGGTGTGTGTTGGTGGCCTGTGGCAAGTGGCAATTTGAAGAGACCAGAGACAGTGTGGCAGTGTGGCGGTTTGGTGCAGGCAGATGGAGAAAACCACTTCCGGGTGCAGCAGCTTGGCAGCGAATGCTAGCTGTGTTTGCTGTTGGCGGAGATTGGTACAGAGCCCTAAAAGAACCCGTTGACCCTAAACAGCTGGGAGAAGTAAAGGGGTCTGTCCCCTCTCTCCCCACTAACCTTCTCTCTCCTACTTAGGGTTGGGGGTTGGAAGGGAGAGGCCTTAAGGAGCCCCAAATAAAATAGAGTTTAAAAACGAGTGCTACAAAGGAGAGGACCGAATTTCCTGTCACGGCTCAAGTCTGAAATGCCCCCCCTCCAACTCGTGTTATAAATATTTGGGTCCAGCTGGTGGCCGCAGGAGGTAGGGCCTGGCTGGTGGAAACAGCTCACTAGGGGTGACTCTCAGGAGGGTATGCCCATGCATCATGCCTGCCTCCCACCAGCCACACATTCTGCTGTGCCTTCCTCACGGTGACAGACTGAAACCATCCTGAAATAGTGAGCCAACCAAAGCCTACCCTTCCTCCAGTTACTCTGTTCAGAAATTTTGTCACGAGGATGAGAAAGATAGCAAATAGCGGTGTCCTGAGTTAGGAGGAATGCTGGCTGGCTGCCATCAGCTTTGTGTGTACTGTGTCCCCTGGATTACAGTCTGTGCACTGAGGTCTTCTCTGCCATACTTCCTTCCTGTCTGTCACAAGCACAGCAGGCCTGGTGAGAGGCTCCGTGGTCAAGGGTGTGGCGGATTTTATCACACAGTAAAATGGAGACAATGAGAATAGCTCCCTTCTAGAGACATTAATGTAGAACAGACAGATTAACATGAACCAAAAGACTTAGACCACTGCCTGGCACAGAGCAGGCTGGAGGCGAGTGTGTGTTTTCCCTCCTGTGGGTGACCTCAGGTTGTCTGGTCCCTAGCTTGGGCATGCCTCTGGCTGTTCCAATCTGAGACTAGCTCTCTGGGATAGAGGCCTTGCTCTAGAGGCCACACAGATTACCAACTCCCTCAAGGTGGGCAAGTGACGCCATCCTGGATGTGGCACAATAGAGGTAAACAAAGAGATTAGTGAGCCTGGAAAAGAAGACATTTCCCTGGACAGGCCCATCCGGTAAACAGAAGGCACCCTAAGACCCAGGCTGACAGCAGTCTTACCAGGCACTCGCAGGCATTCCCAGAGGGCAGAAGTCCTACAACCTCAGATAAGGAAAATAAAAGCTAATAGAGATAAGTTAAAGAGGCTTTTTTTCCCCTGGACTTGGAACATCGGCAGCAGGGTGGGGAGTGGAGGCAGCAGATAGTAGAAGCCAATGGATTTGGGAAGAATGAATAATTATGATAATATCTCAAAATCAAATGTGCTTCTTTGCTCACGGAAGATATGTATGTGAGTGTGTGAATCATATCAATAACCTTGACAATGACCTAGAAGGGTGGAGTGAGGGGTGATTAGCAACAACCAATCATAATAGTCTATCCAACCATTTTCCTTCCACTTCCTGAGTCCATACTCTGTCCCAAGCCCTGCATCAGGCTGGGCTGGAGGAGGCAGAGAGGATTTGGAATCTCACAGAGAGTTAAGCGGGGCTTGAAGAATTTTGAATCAAAGATCAACAGTGGTGGCCTGGTTCAGAGCCCAGATGAAGGGCATAATTTCTGATTGGGGTGGTTTCGGGGAGGGGCCTGCTCCCAGGAGACCTGCGCTGAAGACGCCTGGGGAGAGTCGCTGGGTCCTCTGCCCCAGCGTGGCTGGATTTTACAGGCAAGGCTCTGTACCAGATTTCACATTCCTTCTAAGAGTGAAGCCTGGAGCATCCTGGGCTGGCAGGGTGATGGCCTTTCTGTGGGTTCAGAGGAAAGGCACAGTCCTTATAGCTTATGGGACATTTGCTTTATCTTCCAGGGACACCTCTCTACAGTCCTACAGTGAGGGAATGGGCTGGGCTTGTGGCTCTCATCTCAAAGATGTGGAAAAGTGGTGCTCAGAGGGAAAAAGGCATCCTCGGAGTGCATAGGAGTTATGGCAGGCCTAAAGCATAGCTCGGCATGGACTCCAAGGCATCCATCCTTCCTTTCACAGCCGACTACTCCCACCTCTGAGCAAACCTTGGTCAGGAGCCCAGCAGAGGCAAAGGTGCCAGTGTGGCCATTGGAAGAAGGTAAAAAGGCAGGCCTGGATCCAGGCTTGCATGTTTTAATCACTGAGATTGAGGTAATATGTTATAGCAACAACCAGTAACTATGACACAAGCCACGGAGTGTCTAGAGTAGAGAACCAGTGTCCCTGGTTCCACCTTAAAGACCTTAAAGTCTGGCTCTGCCACCAGCTTTTTTTTTTTTTTTGAATCCTGGATTTTCAAAGCAACACTTAAATAGCCCAGGACAGAGTGTCATACCTTTCAATATCAACTCATTTAATCATATGATAAGTCATTTTAGATGTCTACTTGCTTGTATTAAGAAATAATGTGATATCAGTAAAGCCTCCCTCTGAGAGCATCTATGATGGTGTTTCCAGAGACAATTAGCTCTTGAGGGCTCTGCCTAGAGAAGGGATGAATCCAGCGACAAGTTCATAAACGATGGCATTTATTGGAAGGTGGAGAAAGGAGGCAATGGTGCCTAGTTGTAAACCGTCAGTCCCCTGAGGCATGTCCTTGGAGTGTGTCTTGCTCTGTCTTTACCCTGTACTGCTTTTCTCCGCCTCCTGGTTGCCATGGGGTGACCTGCTCTTCTCACGCTCTCCATATGATGGAGCAACACCACTGAAACCAAGGCTGGGAACCATCTCACCTCCCTTCACTCATCCTCTCAGGCATTCTGGTCACGTAGAAAGGTCCTACACGGAAGTCTAGAGGAAACCGAGGCTCACACACAACAGCTTGGTCACCCAATCCCGTTAGCAAGCTGCAAGTCAAAGCTGGGTGGACTATGCGGCATCACAGCCCCGGGTGCCAGCCTGGCTGTGTCTCAGGACACAGACAGCTCTGCTCAGAGTCCTCGGAAGAAACAGAGCTCAAAGCTGTCAGAAACACGACGGCAGGGGCCGGGCCAGGGAGAGAACCTCTTCCACCTTCAGCAGAGGGAATCCGCACTCTCTTGAACTGTCAGTGGGACAAATATAATGCCTACACTTCAAAGAGTAAAGGGTGGGAAGACCCAAAGCTCACAAAAATGTGTGATTAGCTCCAGAGGCAGCCTGTTCAGTTTTCAAAGGACTCAGTGTTACGCTCCTGGGGTTTAGAAAGATGGCTGAGTGGTTAAGAGCATTGGCTGCTTTTCCAGAGGACACAGGTTCAATTCCCAGCATCCACCTGTAGGCTCACAACTATGCATCTGATACATCTGTTCCAGTGTATCAGATGCCCTCTTCTGGCCTCTGTGGGCACCAGGCATGTTTGTGGTGCATAGACATACATGCAGGCAAAACACTCATACACATAAAAAACAATCAAATTGAAAAATTTTAAAAATTGTTCCACTGTGGCTCCCCCCATGCTTCTCACAGCTTCACCTCCTCAGAAGAGCTGTCTCTATGCCATATCCCTGTGGAGGCTGAGGATAACAGGATCCTCCACTGTCCTCTCACCTCCATTATTATTGAGATCCATTTATCCGGCGTCTCCGAAGATATGGGCCATGACAGTATCTTGCTGGAGGAAAACCCACAGTGGTCTCTCCACATCATTAGAGAGGACAGTTCTTTACTCACTGATGGGTTAGAGCCTCCATAAAAGTGTGAAGTAAATTTTTGGAAAAGCTAATATTATACAGAGTATAAAAGCAATTATAGGTAATCAGCCATATACATGTAATTATACATTAGATAAGGCTCCAGAAAGACACACAGCACACCATCAACTCCGCTAACGTCTGCATTCTCGAGTGGGTCAGCAGTGATGTATGGGAACATGGCCCTAGGCTGCCTTAGGTACTTCTGTGCCTCTGGAATTCCCTTTAGAATGAGCTTGGATTACTTTTGCCTAAAAAGGAACTGTTTCTTGATACAAGGGTCTCTCCATGCTGCTTTGGCTGTCCCAGAACTTGATGCGTAGGCCAGGCTGGTCTCAAAGTCACAGAGATCTGCCTTCTTCTGCCTCCCAAGTGCTGGGATTAAAGGTGTGTGCCACTATGCCTGGCTTTAAAAAAACAAACTTTTAGCTGGCTTTGGTGGCTCACACCTTTTACCCCAGCACTCAGGAAACAGAGGCAGGTGGGTTCCTGAGCTCAGAATTAGCCTGATCTACAGAGTGAGTTCCAGGACATCCAGGGCTACACAGAGAAACCCTGTCTTAAAAATAATAAAAAAAAAAAACCCAAACAACATCAACAACAAACAAACAAAGCAAACCAAACCAAACCAAACAAAACAAAAAAACCAACCCTGAACTTTTTTTAAAAAAAGGCAATGGTAAGTAGGGCATGGACTTTCAGTGCTTGGGAGGCAGAGGCAGGATTGCCCAATCTCTAATTTAGGGCTATCCTGATCCATATAGCAAGACCTAGACAACTTAGTGCTATATAACAAGATCCTGATGACAGACAGACGACAGACAGTTAGAGGTGATGAAAGACAAAAACACCCCTGAAAGCCGAGAAACATGGCTTCCCTCACCAACGCCTCCCCGCAGGACCTTCCCTCAAATCCCTGGCCAAAGAGAAGCTACACTAACCCTGCCACCCACTCAGCTACACAGAGTGTCTCCCAGAATTCGAACACTTTGCTTTGCCTTGTACAGGTTCCCAAGTCGGCTTCCCTCATCAGATTGTACGCTGACAGAAGGAACCCCAGGGCCCTCAGGCCCAGCTCAGGCCAACATACAAGAAAAGCCCATCTTGACTGAGAGAGGAATGAACAAATGTGTGGATGAATGAATGATACGAGGCAGCACCTCTACAAATCAACCAGGAGCTCTTTTGCTCTCCAGACAATGGGAAGGCCGGGAGCTCTGTGGACAGGAGGACCGGCTAATGAAACCACCGAGTTAGGAGGATGGATCACAGCAGGGTGGATGGGGATGCAGAGGGCCCAGAAACCTGCTGGAAGGCTATTTGGAAAGGTCGGCTTCCAAGCTGCCTGCAAGTCTAAAAAAGAAATCTATGAGCGCATTACCAGGAGGGCCATCCAGCTTCGTTTATTTTTATCCCACAGAATACAAGGTCAGAAACAAGTAGAGCACTTTCGGCTGAAATTATTTTTTTTAATTGACACCACACTTTATGCAAATATTAATTCATTTATTCAACAAATAGTTGTCGGGAACACTGGGCGAGCCCGAAAGCCACATCGCTTCTTCAATGCTCATGTCAATTATGGAGGTGTGTGTGTTTCACCTGGGCTTTCAAATGATCAGGCCTCTGGCTTCTCCGAATCTCAGAGTGGTCTTACAAATACTAGGATCCCCAAATTCTGGGATGCTAAGAAGCCAAAGAACGACCACTGTGAATATCCTTACTAACGTGAAAGCAAATATTTTAAATCCAATTGAAATTTTCCCAAATCATTATGGAAGGCAAGCAGCCCCGTACCTCGGGGAGAGAGGAGCATTTTTGTTCTTGGGTGTTGTATTTTTTTTCTACACAGCAATCTAGTCTCAGCCTTGTCCGGCTGGTGGTGTCCAGAAAGAGTCCATTGCTCCTCATGACAGCTGGAGGGCATCCAGCAGTTAGTAAAGGAGACTGGAAGGGCAGGGGAGTGGAAGTAGGCAGGGCTGGAAACCCAATTGCCTGAGGGTGCCAGTGCCAGCAGGTTGGGGCAGCGATGGGGTGAGGCAGGTGCTACCTGAGGCATCTAGAGGAGCAGCCTCTTCAACAGGCTCCCAGGTCGACCCACGGGCAGCAAGTCCACCAAGCTTTCAAGACGTGTGTGTTAATCTCCAGGTCAAACCCTCTGGTTTTTTTAAAAGCACACTTCTAAATTGTTTTGATAGTTGCCGAGTAGATAACATTCAAAAGCTTAAAAATGTTTTCTGTTTGTTTGATTTTCCTGAATTCAATCCCTGGAGCCTTTGTCAAGGTGGAAGGCAAGCGCCCGCTCCGCAGACTGTCTTCTGACCTTCACACGAGCGCTGTGTGGCTCACACACACTTCCCATACATACACCTTGCACACTCGCACACGTGCATCTTTCTAAATATAAATGGCCCAATAAAATGTGTCCTTCTCACATTCTGTGGTTAAACAAGTTCAGACATTCCCAAGGCTCCTTCCAGGGCGTCTGTAAAATGCGTAGATATGTAGTAACAGCGCCCACGTGCCTAGTTACACAAAAAGCAGCCTACTGTGTGCGCCGTTCTCTGCCTCACAAGTACTAGATAATAATCTCAAAGATCCCACTCCATCAGGTCGCTGTGCGGGTCCTCATTCTTTCCCACTCCTCAGGCTGCCCCACTGTGAGAACGGCTCCTATTTGATCTATCTCCTCCCGTGGACATGTGGCTCCCCTCTGACCTTCAAAATAATAAATGGTATTTTTAATGTTAAATAGATGTTATGCAGACCAAAAAAAATCTTTGGGATAGACTTTAGGGCACATGCCAAGCTAGGGGTATGTGTGGCAATGCTCAGGTCTGTGCGCTCACGGCAACTGAAGGCAGCTTCCAGCATGCACTCTCTGAGGAGTCTTTGCCTATGCGCTGGCAGCAGAGATGAGTAAGGCATTGGGTAAGGCATTGCTCAGGGCTATGTGAAGAGTCAGGTTACCCTGAACTATGGGTTGGGCCCAACTGGCTACAGAGGGGGAACTGAGAAATGGCTCCAGCCCGCAGGCGCCTCGTCCATTTATGGGACACTTCCTGGGGCTGTGTCTTCTGCTAGAAACCTCCTTTCCCCCAGACAATCCCCAAACCTCCCATAATTTAAACCTCAGAGCAAATGCTACCTTTCCGGGAAGACTCGGCCTCACCCCACCCCTCACCCTCACGCCTTGCTCCGTCTTTCAATAATCATCCCCTTGCTATTTTTTTCTCAGACCTCCTGACATTATGAAGCCACAGTGATTCCTTCTATGTCCACTGTAAACCTCCCCCTCACACACACCCTGGCATGCAGGCACACCCTGTGAGGGTAGGGGCTGTGTCTAGCGGTCCCACAGAGTGAGTTGTTACCGATATCACCCCTTCTTTCCCATACGTGAGGCAACTTCAACCACCCGGCGTTTTTCACAGGAAGCCGGTAGCCCAGCCCTGGGTCCCGGCTCTTATATTCTATCATATCTTTTATCGTCATTTCCCCCAATGCCTTTCAGCAGCCTGGGTACACAGACAATTTTCAGAGTCTTGCTTTCATTATTCATTATGACTCCACTCTACAGGAAGAGGTATTTAGCTGTGTCTGGTTAGCCCCCAAAAGCCTCCAAAAGTGGGTCAAAGGAGGTGCTCCTCCTGGAAAGATGAATAATCACTTGCTCAGATCTGCCTAGTGGTGCGGCCAGCCAGAGGGAGCCGGAGTGGAGCACATCTGGGCAGGAAGCCTCGTGGGCCCCTCAGGATGAGGAGGTTCCCCAGGGACCTGGAACCACCCCCAACCCTGGAGACTGCCCCACAGGCCCAAGTCGCTCAGTTTACAGTGTAGAGGGTCTTAGTGTCTCTTTGGAACTTGAGAGACGACTCGGGGGCAATTGCTTGCTGCATAAACATGAGGCTCCAAGCTCAGCCCTGAACACCTGCGTGTTTAGGAGGTGGGTAGTGTTCGTCTGCAGTCCCTGTGCTAGGGAGACAAAACAAGCACATCCTAAAATAGCTGACTGGGGGGACTCCAGGCACACTGAAGAGTTCCAGTTCAACAATAGGACACCCAGGATCGACCTCCTGCCTCCACACTCACGAACACTCGAGCGTTATAATGCAATGTGCCTGTGCCCACAAGAACATACACACACAGAGAATTTCAAGATGCATATACAAAAATAAACATCCGTCCCCTTGCCTCTCAGATGTCAAATGTCCTGACAGTAGATTCCCTGAACCTCTTTCTGTGGACTTATACCAGCAGAGTAAGGGCCCTTTGAGAGTCTCCAAAAGAGTTTGCCTCCCTCCCCTCCCCCGTAGAAAACGGGCACTGGGAGAGTCTTTGTGTTATACACCAAGGACGGAAGGAAAGAACTCCTTTATGCAAGAACCAAGATTCCACACTAAGATACATATTAATCTGCATGCTTAGCATTGTGCAAGGGCCACTCACTTGAGCCTCATAAAATACTAAATACCAATACAGACATCACCACCACCGAGAGCGCTTGCCTTAACTTGCAGTGGACCTTGCTGGGATCACCAGTGTTACAAACCAGAAACTGAAAACAAAACCCTCAACAGCCAAGGCAGGCAGCAGAAACAGCCATTCTCCCACTTCAAAACTAGAAAAACTGAGGGCACGAAATTTGCCTCCATTAAGAGGACAGGCATGTGCTTTCTTAGGTGGTCATGTTTGGGGTACTGAGCCTCCAAACACTGGATGGTGCAGGGACTTGGCAGCTACTCTCTCTGCCTTAGCGGGTCTCACGCACTGGGCTATAGAATAGCCTCTGTGGATTGAAGACATCAGCAGTGCCAGAGAAGCCTTAGAGCCCAGGGCCCGGGCTATTACCAGAAAAAGCCTCCCCTACTTGTTGGGCCAAAGGAGACCTTCCTTCGTGTCCTGACACTCCGATCTGCTGATGCAAAGATAATGTCCCCAGGAAAGAGACCACAAGGGCATGTGTCTGCCTAACTTCTTTGTTCTCAAAGACGAAAGGTCGGGTGGGCCCAGCTGGGGGCAAGACTATCAGTTCTTTGACCAGTGGGGAATTAGGCAGAAGCTGGAAGCCCAGCGAGGCACCACTTGCCATCCTCTCCTGCAGGTAAACCCCGGAGCTGCCCCATCAGGAGGCCTGTGGCCCAAGGACACACCTGCAGATAATTAGTTCCAATCAGGATGAGTCCAGACTGCTGACGGGGCAGTAACTGGCCAGCCATGTCCCCAGATTTGCAGATGGTGAGCGGTTTCAGAATCGTGGCCCTGGCTGGCAGAGCGGGGTTTAGCTTAATATCTAATGCGGCACATAAACGGCGCAGAGAGACCGACTGGTCCTCTAATGAGACCTTCCTTGGGCTGCCCGGTATGCGAAAGCAAGGATGGGGTAGCTCAGTACTCCCTCCCTATTCTCTTTGTGGCCAGGAAAGAGGGACTGAGGTGGGCTGGAGAATCTGCTCCCCGAAAAGAGTTCTGAACTTCTTCACCCAACCACTAATATAGACTGAGGTAAATAAAGAGCCCCTCGGCTTCTCCTCCAAGGTGGGGAACGTCTGTGGGGTTGTCAACGATGAGGGGCGTTCCTGGCTGACAAACAGCCCATTTCTTTTCCCTTCGCTATTGCCCTGTCCCACTAAACTTCAAGCAGGCGAAACCTCTTTACAGTCATTTGGATCTGAAATTCATTTTCACGGAAATGTGAAACTGCTCTCTGCAGTCTTCACACACTTTGAATTTTCTAGGACCCTAGCTACTGTGTTTCACTTGGAGCTGTGCCAGGAATTCTTCAACCTGCTGGTATGCCATAATGCCAGGATGAGCCCATGAGTCCCTCATCCATATCCATACCCCTTCGTACACATGTTCTGTGCACGGAGAAAGCCCTGGACCACCTCATTATGTCCTGCAGTATGGACATTCAGAATCTGCATCTAGCAAATACCTATCATTCTGCTCCTCTTTCGCTCCATAGTTTAGGCATTGTTTTTTTTTTTTTTTTTTTTTTATTTAAAACTAGATTTGAAAGCAGGCATGGTGGTTTGGATGAGCATGGCCCCCACAGGCTCAGAATGCTTGAGTGCTTGGTCCCCAGTTGGTGGAACTGTTTGGGAAGGATTAGGAGGTGTGGCCTTGTTGGAGGAGGTTTGTCACTGGGGGTGATACTGAGGTTTCAAAAGCCAGACCATTCCCAGTGTCTTTCTGCCTCAATCTTGTGCATCAGGATGTAAGCTCTTGACTACTGCTTCAGTGCCATGCCTGCCTGCCTGCTGCCAGGCTCCCCGCCATGATGATCAGTAACTTGAGCCCTCTGGAACCACAAACCCCACTGGATGTTTTCTTTTATAAGTCACTGTGGTTATGGTGTCTTATCACAGCAATAGAAAGGCAACCGAGACAACAGGCTCCATTCTTTGTACACTTAGAGATCAAGAACATAAGGGTGTGTGTGTCTGCAAACATTTGCTAACCCAAAGAGACTCTGTGGGGACAAAGTGAAAACCCCACTCTGACATCCCAGGGATTTAATACCTCTGTAAGACAGAGGAAGGGGTATGAAGGCCTTCTACTTTATATTCATGTTCAAGCATCGGCTACACCTGGTGTATGTGAGTGTTTGTGACTGTATGCTGAGCTAATTCAGTGGTTTCACTAACAGCAATTCAATTTTCTTACTTGTGTTATTTTTTTAATAATACTGTATTACATTTTTTTAAGATTTACTTATTTCATGTGCATTGATGTTCTGCCTGCATGCGTGTGTGTGCATGTACGTGTGTGTGTGTGTGTGTGTGTGTGTGTGTGTGTGCCAGATCACCTTGAACTGGAGTCACAGACAGTAGTAAGCTGCCATGTGCGTGCTGAGACTTGAACCAGGGTCCCCTGGAAGATCAGCCAGTGCTCTTAACCTCTGAGCCATTTCTACATCCCCCACTGTATTACATATTAATATTAATAAATGGGATCACACTTTATTCTTCTACAATTTGTCTTTTAACTAAATGTATGTCTTGGATAGTCATGTTAGTACAGATAGCTCTTTAAAAAAAAAAAGAGAGATTTACTATCACTTGTGTATGTGTGTGACTATTTGTCTTACCTGTGGAGGCCAGAAGAGGGCCCTGGACTTGCAGGCAGCTGTGGGTTGTGGTATGGTGAGCCATCTGATATGGGTGCTAGAAATCAAACCTGGGTCCTCCACAAAGGTAGCAAGTGCTCTTAACCACGGAGCATAATACTGCCTTGTGTAAAAACACTATACTTTACTTAGCTAGTTCTTATTGTAGGGTCTGCTTTGGTTCTACTTGTTTGCTGTTACAAATGACAGACAAAACCATCATTGAGGCCTGTAGAATAAGTTTCTTCAATTGTATATAGAACTCCTGAGTCAGCGGGTAAAATGAAACATATTTAAAACCCCGAAAGACATGGCCATGTTTTCCTCCAAAAGGAATTACATTGATTTATACTCCAATAGCGACAAATGAAAATATTTTTTCTGTGCCTTTTCAACACAAAACCCTAATACAGAGATGATGGTATCAGTTCAAGCATCCCACGGCTGCTTTAATTTGTAGCTTGTGATGAGGCAGGGGCACAGTTTCTGTACACTCTCGAGGTACTGCATTCTTCCAATAAATTATCCATTTGTCGCCTGGGTATTTTACAGATTATTTTTCTTATTAATTTTTAAAACATTTATTTTTTGTATTATTCTTAATTATGTGTGTCTGTGTAGGGTATGTGTACATGAGTGAAGTGCCTGCAGAGGTCAGAGGGGTCAGATCTGGAGTTGGGAGCCACCTGCCATTTGTGCTAGGAACTGAACTCGGTTTCTTGGCAAGAACTGAGCCGTCTCTCCAGCCCCTTCTTATTTGTTTTTAAAAGCCCTTTATATAGAGGCTGTGGAGATGGCTCAACAGTTAAGAGCAATTGCGTCTTTGGCAGAGGACCCAGATTCCTGGAACCCATATCAGGCACCTGTAACTTCATTTCCAGGAGGTCTGTCGCCCTCTTCTGGCCTCTTTGGGTACTTGCACACATATGGTGCTATACAGTTAAGCAGGTACACACATACATATAAACATTTTGTGTGTACACAAAAGCTCTTTATATATTAAACAAATTAAGTTTTACCATCTGTATTACACTCCACCCTAGTTTTGCTTTTTGCCTTTGGATGATATTTTTATATACAAAAAGATTTCATTTTAAAAATTTTTCAGTCTTTTGTATTTGAAACATTTAAAGGCCTTTTCTAACCTAAAATTATACTTTTCTCTAGTGATTTTTTTTTCTAGTTTATTATGGCTTTTCTTAAAAAAAAGTTTTGGCTAACTGGGAATTTGTTTTAAATGATACATAAATATACATGTTTATGGGGTACATTATATATTTTGATATAAATTACAATGTGTCATGGCTAAATCTGGCTAATTAGCATATCTGTTACCTTACAACTCATTTGTTTCAACAGAGACAATGAAGCAAGGATATGACCACATATATCTGGACCTGTTTTTACACTGTCCATCCTGGCCCGTGTGTCTGAAAACTCAAGCTTCTACAATAGTTTTAGTTGCCATAAAATTATCATATGCTTTTATTTTATTCAAAATTTTATTACATGTAGTGTGTTGGCAGCAAGCAACACACAGAGGATCTTACTAGCCCCATGGAATATGTTTTGGAATGTCCTGGAAGCTCTCCTGGTTTCCTTACTTCAGAATGCCTCTATCTGTCTTACAGAGTGTTTATTTATCCAGCAGTGAACACCATTTTAATGATTTTTCTTGACTTCTGTTGGTGTTTTTCTTGGAATTGCTTTAAGGTAAGAGGTTACTTGGGGAAGTTGACATCTTCCTGACAGCCAGTCTGGGAATAAACATCTCTCCATTATTCTTTTGTGTCACTTCCTGTGGTTCTAAAGCTAAATTCATTCTCTGGTATTGTATATTTTGTTGTTGAAGGCCTCTGTCTTCTACTATATTAATATTGTTTATTTACAAGAAAGCTAATGATTAGGCTGACAATTGGAATCTGCCTTCCTTTTTGAAATGCTTTTGTGTTTTGAAACTGGGTCGTACTCCAGCTCCCGATCCTTCAGCCCAGCCTCCTGAGTGCTGGAAAGACAGGTGTTCACTGCCACGCCCTGACATTTTAGAATTAAGCGTAGCCCTGACTTGGGACACTGATGTTCATACTCCTTTCCTGTGCTATGATGTGACTTTCAAATTAAGAAATCCAAATAAGTACAAGCTAATCCTTGGTCCAGGCTTTGTCTGAAAACCAATCTGCATCTCGATCGTGGACCTCCCATGGCCTCCTGCAGATCTGTGAGCCCCTGTGACACCCAGCTCCTGTAGCATCAGCTGCAGCTCTGTGAGGCCAGGGGCAGTACACACTCCTTTTCGGGCGTGGCTTCTAACGTGAACGCAGAGGACTTTGCTGGGGACCGTGGAAGCCTGTTGAGGGACTGCTGCCGCTGAGCCCCAATCTGCTATGACCGAATAGGACCCTTAGCTTTTGAGAAGCCAGAAAGCTAGGTTGTTTTTGTTGTTATTGTTGTTGTTTTACATCTTGGCTCACATTTCTAAAAGCCTCACGAAGCCTAATTAGATTTATCTGAAGGTTAGATTAGACTTGTCTAGTGAGCCTGCTTCTCATTTCCACAGACAAGATTTGGCCTCAGAGTTCACTGGACTGTTAGCCACCTAAATACACATGTGCCTAAACCCACTTCCTAAATCCTGCCCCAAACCTTCCCTCTGCAGCGCAGTCTCCCCTCAGAGCTCATCTGAGAATCACAAGAACTCTGAGTGCTCAGGAACTTTTCACAGATGAAAAAAACTACCCAACCGGTCCTTAATGGGGCCGCTGGCAGTCTTCGTGGTATAGGAACAGCACACAGGCCCTGTTTGAGTGTGGCACTGCCACTCACTGGCTGTGACCTCAGGCAGCATGTACAGCATCACCACAAGGCTGTTTCTTCATGTATGCAACTGACATGATAACAGTAGGCACCTCTCGGTGTTCCCCTGAGTTCCCCAGAGAGGGCCTGACACTCAGTGAAGGGACAGAGGTTATGACTCTGAGCTGGCCCAGGCTGGCTCCCCTTCCCTCCTTCTACCTCCCTACTTGTCTGTGGTTTCCTGAGAACAAGGACAGGGGTTCTAGGAGACTACAAGTGGCTCTAATTTAGCTCCTTACTCCAGCCAGTGGGCACAACTGAGCCTGACCTCTGCGCCTGAGTAATGGGAATGTTCTTACTGAGGCCCCTAGTGAATCCGGGCAGGGGACCTCAGGAAACACCTCAATGGCTGGAGCCCCCAGCTGGAGCTCACTGGCTGGCACCCTTCCCTCACCCCTCCTCCCTGAGGCTCAGAGGGCTGTGGGCTCTGCCCCATCTTAGATGCACCGAGGACTATGCCATTCATGCTCTGTCTGTTCTCATGTGGTACCCAGACCTGCAAACAGGGTTCAGCTGGTTTTAGCCTGAGCCTCAGTGCTGATTTAGCTGTTAGGTCTCAGAGACAGGCCTCCAGTCTGGTCACTACTGGGCCTCACATCTTGCCTCATCCATCCCTCCTCTTCAAATTCTAACATAGGAGGATTTTCTGGCTCTGTCACTACTTCCAGGCGATGTCCATCAACCAAGAGGGACATCTTGCCATCTCTGGCCAGATCTCAGGCTCCGGCCCAAGTATAGGTCAGGAGCCCCCTCTGCCTCTATGTTCCATATTCTGGAGACCCTTCTTAATCCTGGGTGAGACACCTTCCCAGAGCTGGGCTGGAGAAGGGCATCCCCTTGTGGCAGCAAGTCCTACTGTGACCAGGGCAAGGGGGCTCCGAGGAGTCACAACAGATACCCTTGCTAGGTGTTTACTTTGTGCTAGCTAGAGTCCAAGGTCCTCGTGTGTGGAAACCTGGTCATTCTCGCTGGAACCCTGTGCAGTAGCCATTGTCACTGTTCTCGGCATTCAGGTCAGAAAACCACAGCTGGAATTCTAAGACTGCATGGCTGACACACAACAGGTGGGAACCCCGCAGTGCGTGCGCCTGTCCTGGGGAGAGAACCCCGGGGCCCAGCACCTGCTGGCAGCGCTCTGTTGCTGAACCTCACTGCCAGTGAGGGCCTGTACTCTTAATCTTCACAGTGATGATGATAATTGAGGCTGCCAGGAAAGACAGCTGCTTGGCATACACCCAGAACCTCCTAGCCCTTCTGGCCTCAGCCTCTGCTTGCAAATCTGAAATGCCAATGATGACTTACAGAGAGTCCCTCTACTCCCAGAAGCTGGTGCCAACCAACAGATTTTCCTGGCTCAGGAGAGAGAGAAATTGCAGACCTCTGAGCACCTGGACCCACCGCAGGGGCTGTTCTGACAGTATGATCCCTGTTTCTCTCGGCATTATTCTCTGCTAGTTTTATTGGAGCATCATGTAGCCATGTCACACCTCAGCCACAGCCTGTGACCCCAGCAGTCTGCCATCTGACCTGAGCTCCCATTAAATCAGAGGCCAGTCATGTCCAAAAGCACCAAGAACAACTTCCCACATCACACGCATTCTCCTCTCTCTCTCTCCTCCCCCCCCCCCCATTCCCGGTCTACGTGTGCTCACCTGTGACAATGGGGTAGGACTGTGGACCTGGAACACTGCTCCCGATGTCAGCAGGGGTGGGGCTTGTCAAGTTGGCTTTCATGTCATCCAGGCCTCCAGCCAGCGAGGCCATGGCCGAATATTCCGTGGTCTGAAATAGGAAGCAGACATCTCAGCATGGAGCCCAGAGGCACCCTGATCAGATGCAAGGCCATGGTCTGTCCGTGAAAGTTCCGGGAAACCCAGGCCGAAAGGGCAAATGCAGCTCAATGGAGCAGCACACGTATCCAGAAATGACCACTGTTCCCAGGTGAAGAAATGGGCAGGAATCCACACAGCTTCACAAGAAGTCAAGTCAGATTCCCGGGCTCAGCTCCAGAGGCCAGGGAGGGTATGGAGCAAGCGAGGCCGAAATAGGTGTTTACTTGCCAAGGGCAGAGGCAGCTTTGCTTCTGACTTGGGAACTCACAAGACCACAGAGTGAGACCCCCGAAACAAGTGTTAAAAAAGGAATTTGGGGAATCCAGACTCATTTCACAGGGACAAACCAGGGTCCAAGAGGAGGAGGATTGTGTCCACAGTAGGCCAGGCAGAATCCTAACCCAGGGGCTGGGAGACTGCAAATCCACAGTCCTAATTCAGTACCTCGAGCAGACTGAGTCACAGTTTGACAAGTGATTTTTGGATTCTGGAAACATGTGAACACCTGTGTGCTGAATATTTCAGGTACAGACGTCAGATTTACCAAAACCACGACAAACCCATGCTCTGGGCAATGAGTCATGTCCCTTTCTTTAAGCTGCCCATGAAATCCAAGCCTGTGATGAGTCATTTCTTTGACATTGAGGCCATTGCAGAATGGCCTCAAGTGAAGGCAGAAAAGATATCAGCTTGGCCATTCCCATTCAAGGAAAGACTGTAAGCATGAACAATGTATCTCCATGCTACAGCTAAAGAATTTGGCTGTGTGCGCCAAGTTTTGGTGGGGGCCTGGCCTTGCCAACGGAGGTCACATCCCTGTCTGACCAAGATGATAGACTTGGCAAGCAGCTGTAGGCAGGTGAGTAGGCCTGTGACTTAGGAGCTCCTCTTGTACTTGGGAAAATGATGCTTTTTTCTGAGGCACCGCTTGGCAAGGCCAACAGGTGGATTAGAACACATGCCTCTTGGGGAATGGTCACCAGGAAAGTCTTCCCGGGGAAAGAGGCGCTGAGGTGGGATGGGAAGATGACTTAGGCTGCTCCTGTCTTCACTGTGATGGGCTACCGTGTAAAAACATCACTGTAGCTGAGGCCCCATTCTCTCTCCCATGAGGCCATGCTTGTGCTTGGGGAGTTTGGGCAGGACCTGGAGCTGACCACATTAGGTGCCTTTGCCTTTTGCATTTAGGCCTCTAATCCACCTAGGATTGATTTTTGTGTCTGGTGTAAAGATCTAATTTCTTCCTTCTCCCCATTTCTGAATGGATAACCAGTTGCCCCTTGCTGGTTATTAAGAGCCCATCTCTCCCCGCTGATTTGTACATCTCCTTACCCATATATCAAGGTTCCATATGTGCACGGATGGCTTTCTAGCCCGGGATTCTGTTTCATTGGTCTATTTATCTGTCCCTGTGCCAATAGCACACCGTGTTAATTACTGCAGCTCTCTAGTAGTCTCTGGTGCAGGTAGACCTGGCCCTAGCCTGGCTTCTTTCTCTCTTGGAGTACCCAGGCCTGCTGTTGGCCTCGGGATTCTTTGCTACCTGCTACATGAATCAGCCTTCTCTGGAAGATGATTGATAAGGCCAGGGGGTTCTGGCTGAACTGTCCTCAGTGAGTGACACCTCAGGACACCTGGGCCTGCAGTCCCTCAGCCTCACCGTGAGGCTCCCCCGGAAGTGCTTTCTGATTTTCAGAGAACACCTTGTGTCTGGCCTTCAAGAACTGTGACTTCCCAGCTCTGCCTCAAGCTCTGCTCAGGAAGGGCCCTGTGTTATTCCATTTCTCAATGCAAAGGCCTGAGACATCCATTCTGGAAGGAACTTAATGCACTCAAAGGCACACAACACCTAGGCACCACAGCCAGGATTCAAACACGGGTCCGCCTCACCCCAGCATCTTGACGGTTACCGTAATGACTCTTCAACTGTGAGGCCCACCCCATAACAGTGATGAAATCAAACAGTTGGTTCCAGCTATTTAAAGTTGAGTTTGGGGGTTTGTTTTCTTTTTAGTTTGCTATTTTAGGGTCGTTTGTTTTGAGACAGGGTTTCACATAGCCTAGGCTAGCCTTAGACTTACTCTGTAGCTGAAAATGACCTTGAACTTCTGATCCTCCTGCATTCACCTCCCCAAGGGCTGGGATAATGATCACGGATCATAACACTCAATTTCCTGCAGTGCTGTGGATTGAACTCAGGGCTTCATGCATGCCAGGCAGGCATGCTACCAGCTGAGCTACATCCCCAGCAAATTGGTAATGGAATTAGAAAGAATAGAACAGAGACCACGGCTAGAGAAGTTAAGCCCTATTTTGTAAATCATGGTTCACACACATATCAGCAGGTAGAGAGGAAAATACATTTCTTGCTGTGAGTCAGAGACAGCCGCATTTGAAGAGTATGCCTGCATTCCATGCAGCAGGGAGCTGTCAGGAAAGGTCACCGTCTAGATTTTCTCCCCGTGGGACAGAGCTGATCACGCCCAAGCTCCTACTTTTGCTGAGAATGCATCTGAGACCAAACACAAATGCAAGGCTGCTGCCTCTTCCGATGTGCTCTGGGAAGGTCTCCTTTGCAGTGGCACCTTGTAGAGTTCCCGGATGCCCAGACATGGATGGGTCCTAACTTCCTCTTTCTGTGTCTCCCTAGTGGAGGCCTGAGCAGGGTGAGCGGGCATCACTTCACCCATGCTAGGACCTGTGGAATGCATGCAGGTGTGTGAGATCAAAGAGAGCCTCCACAAGCTCCTGGAGGAAGATGTACAGACCCAGGAAGTCCATCCAATATGGAGAAAAACAGACTTTCATTCTCATGGGCTGTGGTGTGGTCAGAAAGGGTTTCTGGGGACAAGCTGAGCAAGCGCTATCATTCCAATTGAAACGGCTGAGAAGGGCTGAGAGGCGGAGAAAAGGAGGAAGCCAGGTCAGGATGGGTCTGAGGGAGAAGGCTCGAAGGTAGGCAGCTGGAACTGGAACCCGAGGGGCCCCTTCTACCGCTACAGGGATGAGCAGCAAGCAATGCTCCTCCAGGCCCTCAGCACTCTAGCCGAAGGTCAGAACTGCCCTCATGCCCATCCCTGGCCCCAGCCCCAAGGACTCTATTTGCAGACATGGCAGGCAGCTGAGCCCATGAGGGAAGATTGAGATTCCCCCTCTTGGAGACAGAGCCAATCTCAGAAAGAGTGGCTGAGGGGGATTTCCTGCCTCTTCATGGTTTAAATTTCCAGTATTTGATTTTGTTCAGTGTCAGACAAAGCGCATGAGTCACTCTAACTGTTGGGTTTACAAGACTAGGTATTTTCAGATGGGGGAGGGGAGGAAGGCCAGTCAGGCCGTTCACTAAAGTAGCACTGGCTTCCAGAAGGCAGAAAGGACCTCACTAAAGAGCCTAGGCTCGTGGGCAATGGTCCTCACAGCTTTGTCACAGCCCAGCAGGGCCCCAGCCTGTCTCGCTGGGTTCCACAGTTCTGCCCTGCGGGAGCAGGACACTCCTTTTGTGTGGATGCTCAATTGTTCCCCAAGGCTATCCTTGAGATGCTTGTCATGCTTTAAGGGCTACAGCGTTCTCCCCAGCTTCCACAAACGCGGCTGACTGACTGTGCCTTCAACACTCCAGGCTCCATCCTGTCTCTGCCTGGACGGTCCATCTCAGTACAGAGATCCTACACTGTCCATAAAACCCAGCTCAAAAATGGCTCCTTGGTGAAGCCATTCCTGGCGCTATATCCAACCGAAGAAACCACTATGTGGTGTTCTGCATCCGACTGTGACACTGCACCTCCATATGTAACAGCTGTTTGCCTCTCTCCTTTCGGTGCCTAGGGCTTCCCTACACATCCCCAAGCATTGCTTGAATGAATGAAGAAATACATGAACGAAATACAAATCTCAAGAAATTCCTGGGGGCCAGGAATGGCAGCACTTGCCTCTAATCCTAGCACCCAGGGGGCTGAGGCAGGGGCATCCAGAGTTCCAGGCCAGCATGAGCTACATAGTAAGATCCTAGCCCAGAAGCAGAAAAACAAAAGAATTAACTAGGAAGTTTTAAAACAGTGGCTCCAAGTGCTATGGAACCAGGCCCTGCCTACACTTCTCATGAAGCCAGGTGAGGAGAAAGCCAGGTCCCTGTCCAGTGTCAGTCAAAGCCTCCGGGGAAGCGCCTTTATCAAAGGCAATGAAAGAGAAGAGCAGTACCAAAGGTACTTATTTTTTAACCGCTGGAGACACTGTCCATTAGAATATTCAAATTCTTGCCCATTCCTCTCATAACTTGCTGGGGGTGGGGGGAAAGAGGTTATTTCCCATGACAAGTTGTTCATTTGTTAACTAGAAACTTATTGTATATCCCCTTCTGCTTTCGCTGGCAGGAAGCTCAGTCAAATTCAGTGCTCCAGCAGCACAGCACAATGCTGCTGGGCCTTGGGACAGCAGTCTTCCTTTTGCTCTATGTTGGATTTGAACTTTTCCTGGCAGACTTAGATACGTACAATCATTTACTGCTCAGACCACCTCAATCAAGTCCTTTGTTCAGAAAAATTGGGCCTGAGAGAGAGGCTCATGTAAAAAGAAGACGAGACAGAGCGAAGATGAGCGCGAGAAGAGAGCGCGCTCGGTGCTTCTCTCTTCCTGGCAGCACTGTTACTCGGGAAGCCGAGGGGCCAGCCAATGGGGCGTGGATGGCACACACAGTCACACAGTGTGTGCTGATGGACCTGCAGCCCTGGGCACATCACCCCACCCCAGCCACCCCTAGCCACCCATAGTCACAGACCCCAGCTGTGTTCCCCATTTTCTTTCTCTTTCTCTGAGCCCTTCAACGTCTGTCTGAAGCTGTCATGGCTTCGTGACAGGCTCCTGCTCCCTCCCTTGAGAGCTCCTGCCGCTGTCCTTGCCCGTGACCCGGAAAGAAACAGTAACTGAGGTCAGCAGTTCACAGACCGCCCAGTCCCACACAAACAGCTGAGGCCAAAACTCCCTCTGCCTGTAGCCACAGACTCCCCTAAGGCCTCAAAGGTCATGACCACCAGCTCGGACGGTACACCCTCCTTGACAGTGGGCTCCAGTTCATGGTTGGCCTCACTCTCTCCAACGCCAGACGCCAGAGTTACAAAGATACAAAGAGCCACCTTGTCTGCTGTGAGAACTCTGAGGAACAGAGAGGTCAGTGTGCTTCATTTTCATCTGTCATTTGGAGTCTTGGCCCAACAGTAGACAGAAACAGAGCTGGGAGTGACCACATGGGACCCTGGTCCCAGCTCAGTCTCTCCTAGACCAGTTCTCAAGGGAAAGGCCATGCAAGTGAGATGGGGTGAAATGGTGTTTTCATTATAAACCCTTTCTGCCTGCCTGCGGGATGCTTGTGAGAGGGAAAGCGACTTGGAGACCAAATACTGAGAGGGTGAGGATTTCTGGCAACAGACTCGGAGGCCCGTGCCCCAAGGAAGTGTGCACTGGATGTTTTCATTTGGGTTCCTATGAAATTACCTGGAAAAGGACTGCCTGGGGCTGCACCAAGTATTGTCTCCTCAGCGCCGGGCACCACTGCCATAGCATGGAGGAGAGAAGAAACAGACACGTGAGAAGGAGGGCAGTGAGAAGTGAAGGGCAGCATGGGGACGAGAGTTTGAGGCTGACAGTCAGCTCTGGCCGGGGATTGCCCTGCTACCTGCTGGGGTCCTCCGCCTCAGATGGCCCTTGCCAGGACACCCATTCCCATCCTGAAGGACCAGACACCTGCTCACCTCCACCCCTACCCAGAGGAGGCTGGAGAAGGAGAGGAGAGACCTCAGGGCCTCTAATTTCTTTGTAATGCTGATAACTCTATACAGTTGTCACTGGCCCACAAGACAAAAATACCATTTCCATCTTCACAAAATAAATTGCAAGGTGAGAAAAGAGAGGCAAGGGATCCCCCGGACTAAAGAGGACTCGGAGATGTGTCAATCAATTCAATATGTACCCTGATCCAGGCAAACTGTAAAAAGTCATGACATATAATAGAAAATTGTACTTGACCGCATCAAGGAATTTGCTAACTTTTCAGCTGTCATGAATGGGGCGATTACACTCTACTTAATGTCTTTAAAAGAAATCTCTGAAAGATTTGTTTCAAGCGTTAGTAGTGAAGTGAGACCATGTCCATAACGAACTGAGCGCTGTCTTCATGTCTCTGCATCCTGACTAGAGATGCTGTGTAGCCAGCCTCCTCGCCCTTCTGCCGCCATGCCTTAGCTGCCAGGACAGATTACATCCTTCCCAACTCAGACAAAATGAACCCATCCCCCCCTGCTTAACTGGCTGTTTTCAGGTATCTGGTACCAGCAAGGGGGAAGTAAGTGATACAGGAGAGGTCACCAGCAGTCCCTGAGCACGTGTGGCATAATGAGAGCATCCAAGAGGCCAAGGACAGCAGGAGTTTGTTCTCTGGCTCATCTCCCCTGTGCCTGCCCTGCTCCTCCAGGCTGCCACCCCTCCAGCCCAGCTGCTGCCTTCAGGGACTGCGCAGTGAACGCCAAACCTTTCAGGGGAAGGAAGACCTCAGGCCTTTCTCCTGCCTGGCACACTCTCTGCCACATCCCGGCAGGTCCATTACGTCCTTGAGACTCCGGGGTGTGAGCAGATGTGGGGAAGAAGCTCAGGAGGGCCCAGGTGTCCTCACACCAGGTCAGAGGCAGAGTTATAGCAGGGATGTCACTCAGGCATTGACCTTGCCCCAGTCCCTCAAAGTTCATGCCAGTGAGGGTGTCATGCTCACACACTTCCTGTTCTCAGCTCCTTTTTCTTATCTGGAATTAGACCAAATTTGGAGGGGCATGAAAACACAGAAGAGGGGGGGGTAATAAGAACTCAAGTTTGGGAGGACAGATCTTTTTCTATTCTCTGTGTCTCTCTGTGTGTGTCTGTCTCTGTCTCTCTGCCCCCTCCCTCCCCATGGCTAAGCACCTTTTAAAAACAAACAAACAGGCAAACAAGAGCAACAACAAACTTTTAAAAATACCCGCTGAACAGGACAACAGTAAAAATGTTACGGTGAAAAACACTTCAATGAAGCTGCTAAAAAGTGGAGGCACGCACACAGAGTTGATTCCACAGGTGTCGTGGCTACAGCTGCCGGCCACCATGCCCAGCTGTGAGGTCATTGTGGGAAAGTGGGCGAGAATTGAGCGAGCTGCCTCTGCATCACTCTATGTGCGTCCACAATGATCTCAAAACAAAAGGTTAAGTTTGTTGTAAAAATCCACAACCCCAAACCAACAGGCATTCTGTCTCTCCTAACTAAATAAAAATGAATCAAAAATTGAAAATAAACTGTTCGCTGAATGTAGACTATGAATGACACCAGCAATAGTATCCATCATCTACAAAGTGCTAGTTAGTATTAACTAGATGCAGGAATCGTCAAGAATCCTGAAAGGCCTCCTTCCCCTTGGAAGTCTTCCCTGATTTCTCTCCTCTACGTTCCTAAAGCGCTTCGGTGTGTGGGTCTCTACCAAGCTCACAGCACTCATCATTGTGCTCTCAACTACTTGGGGTCCCCATCCTCCATCTAGGGTGTCATCTTCAAAAGGGGGGACTGGGTCCCCTCATCTTTGCAGCAGCAGCTTCCAACCCAGCTCAGAGATGGCACAAATGCCTGGAACAAATGGACGCTATAGGGCTGTGGCCAAGGTCTGCCAGTGGTGTCAGAAGGGCTTCACAGTGTCAAAGGGAGGATAAGTGACATCAAAGTTCTTTCAACTCACTTACAGAGGTACGTGGGAGGGGGAAGGATTGGCAAGCACTCCATCTGCCTGGCCTTCTAAAGCTCTGGCCGTATGTGGGTCGCAAGGATGCTCAGGAGAGCAAAGGGCTTCTAAGGAGACGTGTGCTAGTTAAGATGATGTTATTTCGCCTCTGTCTGTGCCTGCTCTCTGCAACCCCAGCACACCCCAAAAGGCTTCCAGGTGGCATGGGAAAAGCAGGGACATCTCAGAGAGGACAGTGGACAGTGGGACAGCATGCCTTCTGTTCCGGGGAAACTTTCAGCAAGGTGATGGAGAATCCTTCCCTCCTCCTGGCCTCTGCTAGGCTTTAGGTGGGGCCCTAAGGCTCAGGCCCCAAAGGTTAGGTGCCAGCCCCTATCTGGGGCTCAGAGTTCATCAAGTGTGTGTCCTGGTGACAAGGGATTTGGCTACTTCCCCAGGGGTAACTCCGCTACCACACAGCCAGCCTTGGCAATGTGCTTAGGTGGACCCTGGAGGCTTGGGCTTGCTCTAGCTCTGCTTGCCTGTATGATGATCAGTTAGTTCCAGGCCCTTAGGTGGAGAAGGAAAGTTCCAGAAACAATTCTCCATCTATAGGAAGCCTAATTCCACAGCTTTCCCCATGGCAAAGCCTACTTATCCCATTCTGCTAAAAAGCTAGCAATAAGCAGGGACGGTCATCCCTCTCAAGGAAACATAGGACTCTTATCTACGAAGAGGCCTAGGTAGGGGATGAGAGGGGGGCCCATCCTCTGGTTGCTGGCAAGGGAGGAGAGGAGCTATCCCAAGATGCCCACAGTTCATCCTCTTTCATACTTTCCAGCTATGAAGAGGAGAGGGAGGTTATCCTGGGACAATGAAGAAATGACAATGCAACACTTCCCTTCTAAGAAAGAAGTATCAGAGTAGAGGTGGGGTAGAAGCAGGCCATTCTCCTGACTCCCTCTATCAGCCCTGCTGCCGCAGAGCAGATAAGAACCATGCCCCTTCCCACCTTCCTTCCTTCCTCCCTCCCTCTCTCCTTCCCTGGTTAGGTCAGAAGGCCACTTCTCTGCCCCTTCTGTTCCCTGTCAGACTTCCTATCAGGCAATTCCCTGCGAAGGCAAGCACAGGGAGCCTTGAAGGAAATGCCCTCTTTGCCACCAAAGATTCTCTAGGCCAAACAGAAACTGTGATGAAGCTTCCAAAAAAAAAAAAAGAAGACTAAGAAAGCCATGAACACACATGAACACAGATCCGTGGTCTTCAGTTTAGAGGACTCTGCCGTATCTCAAAGAAATCCTAACACACCTTAAAAACCGGAAATAGCTTGCACGTTTGGCATGCTTCCTACACACGGGACTGCTGCAGGTTAAAAGGTATTGATTCGTTTAATCCTCCCAACAACCCTGCAGGGTGTTACTGACCCCCTTACAGCTGGTGAAAAGGAGGCGCAGGTGCCAAGAACCGGGGATGTGCGAAAGCCATCCCGGCAGCAGCACGCCTCCAAAGTCCAGGATACTGAACAGCTTCCAGACACTGTCCTTAGCCCTGACCTATTTCAGACGAGGACACCGAGGCTGAGGAGCATCAGAGCAGGGATGAAATCCACGATCTCACTCCCAAGGCTATGCTCCTTACTGTTTCCAAATTGCCTTGTGGTAAAGCGTGGCAGCCCAGAGCAGGAAGGAGTGCCAGCAGCAAGGCCAAGTATGAGTTTTCCCAGTCGACAGCAGGGATTCCTAACCTTCTGACGCTGTGGCCTTTAATACAGTTCCTCCTGCCGTAGTGACTGCAACCATCAAATTATTTTGTTGCTGCTTCATAACTGTAATCCTGCTACTGTTATGAATCATAATTAAATATCTGATAGTCAGGATATCTGACATGTGACCCCCGTGGGTTCAAAACCCGCATGTTAAGAACTGCTGGTCTACAGCATCTTCAACCTACCGCTAACTAAACCTCAACCCTCAGGACCCACCCCCACTTCTGCACAAGCCCTGTCTCTCTGGCCCTCAGGTTCAGGCTTAACAGTGAGCTCTTCTGGAAAGTACCCCAGTCTGGGCTGGGAAGGTTGCTCATTGTTTAAGAGCACATACTGTTCTTGCGAACCCAGGTCCTAGCACCTGTGGTGGATGACTCATGACCACTTCTAAACCAAGCTTCCGGGAATCTGACGCCCTTTTCTGGCCTCCATGGGCAATGCACTCAAATGCACCCTTCCATACACATACCCACACATGTGCGCCTATAGCAAACCACACAATTTTTGAATATTTTAAAAAGAAAATATTTAAACAGAATACTCTTCAACTGGCCCAGCCACAGATGTTGCTAACGTTACCATTTATTCTTCACTTATTTTTTGTTGTTGTTAATTTATGTTTTTTACGTGTGTTTGCCCATGCTAGTTTATGTACACCAGGTATATGCAGTGCCTTCAGAGAGCAGAAGAGGGCATTAGATCCCCTAGAACTGAAATTACAGAAGGTTGTGAACTACTATGTGGGTGGAGGGACCAAACCCAGGCCCTCTGCTAGAGCAGCAAGCACTCTAACCTACCAATCTGTCTCTTCAGTCTCAGCATAGTCTCCCTATTAAAATGAGCAGCTTCTACATGATTTGTTTGTTTGTAGTGTTTGCTGAACCCAAGGCTGCGTGTATGCTAGGCAAGCCTCCTACCATTGAGGTATAACCCCGGACCTCAGAAAACTCCTACAAGATAAATTCAAAGAACAGGAACACTCAGACTGGATGTCAACGTCACCAATTAATCTAACACTCCTGGGAAACACTAGAGAAAAGGGTGTGGCGTTGGTTAATCGTTAAGGAAAAGCTGGGCGCCTGCCCGTTAGTTGGCTCTCGGACTCTGTTCTGCACTGAGGGTGACGCACTGACTTTCACTAGAAGCTTATGGAAGGAGAGTCTGGCTGGCCTCAGGTTTTAGCATTTCCGGAGAAGCCCAAATTTTAGCTGAGTTGATCGTAGAGGAAAAGTGGGCTCAGTGACAACGGTGTTTTCTGCTTATGTGCCTTTTGTCAAGGTTAAGCTTGCTTAAGAGCCTCTGATTTTCATTACACACTGTTTGCACTTTGCAGTTATGTGTTAATTTCATGAAGCTTGCACCTCGGAACAGGAAACAAAGCATAATAATTATTTTCAGGGCTAATGCCTATAATTTATTTAAACAAGCAAGCCGTTTGCCTTGAGACCATATATGTAAACAAACACACGTCTCCTACAGGCTTAGTTTGAGTTGGTTTAAAGCACGCCTTGCTCCCCTTCCAGTGATACATTCATTTAGCTTCCTGATTTATTTCATCCACCTCTTTCCTACAAATCAAGGCTCAGATAATGCAAGCATGCTGGCTGGAAACAAGCTTTGCACAAACAAACAAAAGCTATCAAGCCAAAGGCAACTGAGACCCACCTTCAATCCCTGTATCCATCGAATAAAACCGGCTCTGAGCCCAATTGCCCGGCAAAACCTCCAAATATCTCATTTTCATTTCATTTCCAGAAGAGGAGGAGAACTGATCCTCAAATAAAAGACAAGTATGGCGTAATAGGAGGCCGAGAAACCCAGGCAAGCTTCTCCTTGCCACCCTGTGTCAAGCTCACAAAGAGAAAAATCGTACCGTCCGACATGGTTGGGAGAGTTTAATCCAAAGCGGTGCTAATTAATATCCCCGCTTTCCAGAAGCCGGTGCCACATACAGCTGCGAGGGCAACACGGCTGCTCTCCCTTCAATTTTATGGGAAGAACATTTTCATCACAGAGCTGCCTCCCATGCCCTCCTCTCTTTGCCAGATTAGCCTCAAGAAGGAAGCAGCGATGATCCATCTCTCGGAGCTCCTTCGCCCCCCATTCACTTTATTATTTATATCTCGTTTGAAAAGTTATCGGCAACTCTCTGCACACCTGGCCAGAGTCCTTCTGACAATGGGCGGTGGCACCTTCCCGAGTCCCTTTGTCAAGGGGAGTTTATGCATTTGCCGTCAGAATGGACTGACTTTTCCATATCTGCCTGGGAGAAAATGCCAACCCCAATGGCAGATTGGTCCCCTACCCTACCCCTATTAAATGTGGATTGTTCTAAACTTGTCCTCCTAGGAAGTCTGTGTCACAGGCCCTGGAAGAAGACTCCACGTGTGCCCTTTACTCCCATTTTTAGCCCAAAGTGCCAGACCCCAGGCAGGCCACGCGTCATACCATTTTGTTCTCAAACCCCCTGTGCTCCGGGCTGTCTCTTTCCAGCCTCCTAGAGGGACCCCCAAATCCAATCTAAATGTTTTGAATTTACCTGTTTGTCTTTTATACATATAAATAGCTGCATTTCCATTCTCTCTTTGTTTCTCATTTTCATTTGGTTCTAATATCTGCATGTAAATGTTGGAAAATAGCATCTGTAATTGGAGATTATGAAGTATGGCCAGCTCTTGACAGGCTGCTAAGGAAGATGGATTATCCTCATTTTTCTGTAAATTTTGTCAATTTTGGAATTCATAAGCTATCAACACTGATCAAAATGGGACTTCACAGCTGTGTCAAAAAAAAGGAGGGGTGGGAGTGTGAGCGAGAGCACACTCGGGCCGGAGAGCGCAGGAGCAGTGTGGGCAGAGCAGATTGGATGCCCAGCATCATCAGGGCCACCTTTGGTCCCTCCCCTCCACCCTGGCATCTCCCTCAGCCTCAGCTCTGGTCCCCTGGCTAAATCAAATAGCTAAATCACAAGATGGAGGGGCCGCAAATCCTCCAAGGCGCCCACTCCAACCCGGACTTAATTTATTGCCTGCGCTGCCTGCCTTATTTATCCCGGGGAGCCCTCGGCTCTCTCTGCTCAGGCCTCAGAGGTGTTCGCTCCATCCAGACCATCACAGCCCACTTGAGGCAATTGTGTTGGTCTCTCTCTCTCAATTTTCCCATTACTGGGAGTAAGTACTGTTGGGACTCTGTAATAGCCCGACTGCAGCCCATATCAATAACAGATGAGGTTTAATCGTCCAACACAAAAATTATTTAGGCGCAGTAAGGACATTCAATGTCATTTGCATAATGGCATTTCTATCGCACGCACCTAACCCGTCTTGCATAAACAAGGCCTTGGGACTATAAATAATAATAAATCATGACGTCTGCACGCCTCTTGTGGTAATAGGAGCCACTCTTTGTGGAAATTATTTCAGCAGGAAATGGGCACTGTAATTTTAAAGACATGTGGCACGGCGAAGCATGGTAAATCACGTGCATTTGCACATGAGCCCCAAGAACAGCCTGGGGACCTGCCCTCAGCCTGCAGCGACATACTGGGCACTGCAGAATACCAGGCCTCCAGAGGGAAACATCTTGAGCCTCTAGAACAGTCATTAAAATGTGCCTCTGTCCCAGAAAACAGCAGCTGGAAAAGGCACGAGGTTCAGCAGGAGGGAGGACAGGATTTGGAGCCACGGGAGTTTCAAGGCTTCTGGGTCAGAAGCCAACTTTGTTCCAGGAGAATGGAAGCTCCCTCAGGACAGCTGCTTTACCATAGTGCTCCTCCTCATCTGCTCTGTACCTACCCTGAAGATGTGTCATGAGAGAAGGGGCTCTTTGTAGCTGGGTGGTGGGAGAACAAGAAGAGCCCGGAACCAAGCTAAAAAGACAGGCGGAGGCACATTCCTAAGGAGGAGTCCACTCTGGACTGGCACAGAAGAGCTGGTATGTGGTGGCAGCACCTCAGAAATGCCCAGGAGACAATGTTGTGCTGCGGGCAGCTGTGCCTGAGGAAAAGCACTCATACGGATGAGGCAGTGGCCAGCAGGAGAGCTAAGCCTACGGCTGGCTGGGAACTCCAGTCCTTCCCGTCAGACCCATGGCCTCACCTCTCCAAGCATCAGCTTCTCATCTGTGGAACATACCTGAGCCAGTGCTTATGCAAAGCAGTCCTGAGCAGTAAACCGAGGACTATGTTCAGGGTGACCACACAGAGCTCTTTAGGAGCCCAGAAGCCAGATCAAGCACCAGCTCAGCTTTGGAACAAGCACACCTCGCCTTCCTCAGCCTGAGAAGGACATAATGCACAGGTCCCCACCTGCCTCCACGTGCTAACGGGGAGGGAACTGTAGGTGCGTGGTAAAGTGCTTTGTTTACACAACAGGTTGGCTGTCGTTGGGAGGATGAAAGTTAGCATCCATAATGTGTTTGGAGAACGGAGCTTCTCCATCGGGTCCCCGTGTCCTCTCCAGCCGCTCTCATCCCCTGACAACACCCTGAGAAGTTCGTGCTTTCCTGAGAAAGTTCTAGTGGGATGTACAACAAACCAAACCTAGGGCTGTCTCCAGACCAGAGAAGGACTGGGCATTCGCTGGGAACAGCAACAAGGACATTTAACGACAGATGCTGCACTTGTTTCCCCAAATAAGGAAAGAAATCATGGAGCAGTAATCATTGCTCCATGGAATCCAGCCTTTCTGCCCTTGGGTGCTCAAAGTGCTAGGTATGGTGTGAAGGTTTTAGGGTGTGTCTGTGAGCTCAGAAGAGAGAGGGGCTCTGGTACGTGCAGCCCCATCTTCAGCTTTACCTTACAAACCTTACAAACCTTTACAAACCTTACTTTCACCAAAATGTGCACAGTTTAACTCAAAAATGAAAGCCTGGAGTTTATTTTTTTAGTATTGTGCCAATTGTTTTCTTAGTTTTGACAACTGAGCTGTGGCTAAGTCAGGCATTAACATTAGGGAAAACTGGGTATGAGGTATATAAGAACCAGATGCTCTACCTTTACAACTTTTCTAAAAACTTTCAGCAATTTTTCCAAAACTAAAGTATATGGCAGCACGGTGGGGTTGGGGGTGAGGCTGAGGAAGACTTCCCTTACAGTGAGAAAAGAATGAATTAAAACCACGTCACCTTATTTCTCATCTTTCAGACTCAAAAGGCTGAAACCGTGGTGTGCAGGGTCAGGCCTTTTTCACACAGGGGCATGAACCTCTTAGGAAAGCAATCTGAATCTATGTTTAAAAATTCATACTGTCCTGATAGGAGAAAAGGAGAGAGAGAAGCTCCTGGGGGAGGGGAGGGAGGCAAGCACAGGGATGGAGGTGGGCAAAACAACAATATGATGTCTGAAGATGCCACGAAGAATTATGCTAGTAACTGTTTACCTAAAAAAAAAAACAAAACAAAAAAAACAAACCAAAACAAAAAACAACATACATAGTTTTAATGAATTTTTCTCGTCTGGTCTGATAATCCTCCCTCCAAGAACCAAACCTAACGAAATCCCAATCCCAGAAAGAGAAGCTCTCTTTTGATGTGTTAGCAGGGCTTTCTAAGAGAGCCCCGGAACATAGAGCTTATTGCTGTTGCCCTTGGCTAGCCCTCAAAGGCGGAACGTAAACCCCTCACACTCTTCAGACACAGGGCCCAGAGACCTCTGAGCTGGAGCTGACCTGCCAGCCTCCTCCTTGAGGATTTTGATGGTGTCGGAAGGCACCATGCAAGCTTCCAAAGGAGGAAGGCAACCAGCAGTCCTCCCCAGAGGCAACACCTATGGACCACATCAACCACCAACACAGCCGGATAAGCCACGGGTACAGCAGCGGCACACATACCTTGAAGGTAACCAACCGCTCTCTAATTGCACTTACGACAAGCTCAACAAGAGGGAGACCATCCCTGGTACTGGAAACCTAGCCAACCACTCAGTGCTAACAAAAGCACGGTTATCAGAGGGGAATCCACAACTGCTAATTTACCAACCCAGCATAACCTCTTTGCAACAGATGGAGACCACGACAGAAAACCACAATCAAGCAAAATGCAGAGTTGTAGAGCCCAGTCCCAGTGGATGCATCTACAAAACACTCCTACACCTAAGACCCAGGGAACACTGAGGAAGAGGGGACAAAAAGACTGTAAGCTGGAGGATCGGGGTTGGGGTTGCTGTGAGACTGTGTCTCCTAGTAACATCAGAAGCTATGCCCATAAAGTCTCACCAGCATGACTGCCCAAACATGAGCTGAACAAGGACAACACCAACAAACATGCCAGAATGGACAGGAAAAGCCCATGAGACCTCAACCCTTCACTAAGGCAACCGAGTAAAGCTGGGGTGGGGCGAGGTGATCCTCCCAGAGGAAGAACACGTTACCTGGTTGCCCGGTGCCCAATGGTCAACTTTGAAAACAAAAACAAATACAGACTCAACAAGTTACGTTTAGAAATATACACGTATAAACATACCCATATATGAATGTAACAACAATGGTGGAAAAACAGGTCATGAATTTGAGAGAGAACAGGGAGGGGCATATGGGAGGGTTTGTAGGAAGGGAAGGGAATTAAATTACAGTCTCAAAAACAAACAGAAACATTAAAAAAAAATTCATAATTCGTGCACACTCAGCAAGCCAGCCTTTCCACCCCGAAGAGCAAATCCTGCCAGGATAGCCTCTCATAGAAAAAAAACAAATACGGGAAAGAAAGCGTATCACGGATTTTTTTAAAAAAGAAAAGTATCAGAAGCAGCCAATGGCACATTTCCTAATGAGCGGTGATACCTCACACAGTAAAATACTCTTATAGTTGTTAAAAAGAATAAAACAAAGCTGGACACAGTGGTGCACACTGAGGGGTTGGGGTTGGATGTAGGAGAATCAGTAGTTCACGACCAGGCTCACTACATAGCAAGTTTGAGGCCAGCAAGGGCTATATGAAACTCCATTTTAAAATTAAAAAAGAAAGGAGGAGAAAAGCAGCAGCATTTCTTTACATTTTGTGTGTGTGTGCGCATGTGCATGCATGTGTGTGCGTGCGTGCGTGCATGCGTGTGTGTGTGTGTGTGTGTGTGTGTATTAGTGCCTCAGTACGCATGTGGAGGTCTCAGGTGGTCAGGCTTAGTAGCAAGTGATTTTGCCCCTTAAGCCATCTCACCTGCCCTAAGAAGCAGCGTTTTGTTTATGTGGACAATCCCAAGAAATGCTCATTAGCAGAACACAGTAGAAGTACAACACTGTAAAATAGCCTGCTACCATCTGTGCTCCACAGGAGGGGGTTACGGTGGTTGCGCTTACCTGCATACAGCCTGCACAAGACTGGGCCCTGTCGGCTCACCATCATGGCTGGGGCAGGGCTCCTGAGGCTATGTAGAGACAAAGAAGTAGACTCTGTGATGCTTGGGAAGTGTTCAACGGAAGAGGAAGGATAACAAGAGAGGACAATGGGGAACTCGATCAGCTGCAGGCTGACTGTGGTGGCACGCGCCTTTAGCTCCCACGTGCAGGAGACAGAGACCGGTGGGTCTTCATGAGTTTGAGGCCGGCCTGATCTGCCTAGTAAGCTCCAGGCCAGAGAGAGACCCGTTCTCAGACAAACACCCTGTAGGGGGAGGGTTTGACTATCACAATGAAACCCATTATTATACATGATTAATATTTGCTAATAAGAACTTCGTGGGAAAAAAGGGAGTTATTGAGAGAGACTTAACTATATATTTGCATGTATACTTCGCCCTCACCAAACTATGAGATCTATGCACTACTTAACTTATACTGGGAATGTGTCCCCCAAAAACCCACTATAAACTGAAAATAACAGAAATCAAAGTGCATCCAATGCCCCGCCCTACCAAATACCCCTAGCCATGCTTAGAACACCGCTGGAGCCTGCGCTTAGGTAAAAGTGTCTGTCACGAAGCCCACTCTACACTTGGGTATCGCAGCCCTCAAGGGCTGTGCCAACACGCTTTCACACCTTCATGGACTCAAAAAGTCCTAAGTCAAACTGTGGTAAGTCAAGGGCCATCTGTGCCCATATGCGCTTGTATGTCTATTAAAAAATATAGTTCCTGTTTCTCTTCCGGTCCCAGGCACTGTGGAGCTGCGGGTTTCCAGGCAGACATGGCCAAGTCTAAGAACCACACCACACGCAACCAGGTCCGCAAATGGCACAGAAATGGCATCAAGAAAGCCCAGTCACAAAAATACGAATCTCTTAAGGGATGGACCCCAAGTTCCTGAGGAACATGGGGTTTACCAAGAAGCACAACAAGAAAGGCCTGAAGAAGATGCAGGCGAACAACACAAAGGCAGTGAGTGCTTGAGAGGAGGCCATCAAGGCCCCTGTGAAGCCTGTGGCTGTTAAGCCCAAGATATCAAAGGGCCGCAGCGGCAAACTCAGCTGCCTGGCTTTCAATGCGCACCCCAAGCTTGGGAAGCAGATTCAAAGCTACATGGCTAAGAATCGTAGGCTAGAGCTCAAGGTTCAAAGCAAGACAGAGGCCGCAGCTCCAGCCAAGGCCCAGGCTGCAGCCCCAACTCAGGCTCCCAAAGGTGCCCAGGCCTCTGTGAAGGCCCCATGGGAAAGGCTTCTGCTAATGTGAACACAGATGGACTGGTGTGACACACCTGGCTACACGCTATTTGCAGATGACCAGCATCCTACGCTGCTTTTACAAATAAACCCAAGGCAAGATCTGTTAAAATATGTGTGTGTGTGTGTGTGTGTGTTTCCTGTATATTTGCAGGTTAAAGATCAACCTTGGTTGTTTCTCAGGCAACTTTCTCTTTGTGTTTTGAGGGTCTCTCACTGGCTTGGAGCAGGCCAGTCTCAGGGATCCTCTTCTTCGCAGAGTGTCTGGCTTTTTTCACGTGTTCATCGGATTGAACTCCATGTGCTTGTACAGCAAACACAGAGATGTCTCCCTCACCTCTCACCCCATAAATAGTCCTTAAAATACAGACGCAACTAATAACAGGACTCTCCCCCAGAAGCAAAATAAATAAACAAATAGATGAATAAATATTAAAGTGAAAAGAAGGTGTGGTGGGAAAAAGGAGAAAGGAGACTTAATTTTGTTTGTTTGTTTGTTTGTTTGTTTTTGAGACAGGGTTTTGCTGTGTAGCTCAGGTTGTCTCACCTGAGACCTGTAGTCTCACTTGGAACTCACCCTGTAGACCAGCCTGACTTCAGACTCATAGAGAACCATCTACCCCGGCCTCCCAAGTGCTGGGATTAAAGGCTGCACCGCCACCACCCAGCAAGACTTAATTTTTGTTGTATACATTTTGTAGTATTTGAAACTTTTGTCATTTTGTTGGCAAAAACCATACCCATATTATGTATTTATACATTTGGGGGTGGGGAGTTGAGACAGAGTCTTAATATATAGACCAGGCAAGTCTTGAACTTGTAATCTTCCCACCTCCCGGGATTACAGAAGGGTATTGCCACAGCAGCTAAAAACAACAGGTTATATAGGTAAGTGGCAACCAGCAAGTGTCATTTGGACTGAACCTGAGCCATTGCTGTGGCCACAGTCCTGCAGGACCCCTCTGTCATGATGTCCCTTGGCTCACCCAATCTGGCTGGCAGGAGCCTGCAGGACAATGTGCTCAGCAGTGGACACTTGGCACGTGAATCTGTGTGCCCCGGGGGCTCAGGAAAGGAGCCCAGGCTCTCTCCTGGATCTAACGTGCTGCTCCAGACAGTGCCTGAGCTGAAAGGGACTTGTGAGCATCATTCCCACCTCCCTGAGTTTCAGGTGAAAACTGAGGAGAGTGTGAGCACTTGCTCTAGGGACACTGGGTGGTGACAGGTGGTCTCAAATCAGAACTCAGGTTTCAAGAAAAGCACCACATGCCAGGGAGAGGCACCCATGTTTTGGGTCTCTCAGGTCTCACTTGCTTCACCAGAAGAATGGGAGCTGCAGCTCCTGCTCTTTTGTCTTGGGTGTTGTTGTTGTTCACCTCCTCACTTCCACAGGCAGAAACTGAGCAGAGAATACCCTGGCCACAAGGCACAATTTTATCCTGGATAGTGATGCTACACTTGTCTGCACTGGAGGCTCTCAGCAGAACAGCTGCTAGACGTGGTGGGAGCCTGAGTTCCCCTGAGTGGGTGAGCATGGAAGGACCAGATGGGGTGAGAAGTCGTAACCAACTGGGCAGGCCTGGCCTAGTGAGGCTGCAAGAGACTCCGAAATTTATGCAAGGGGGAGAGGGAGACAGAAGTTTCGGAGCCCTCCTCCACATCAAGCCTCCAGCTGTCCCACTCAGGGCTTTCTGCTTCCTTTTGGCAGGGGCTATTACAGTGCAGACACCCCAGCCCTACTAGTTCCTTTCATTCTTCTCCATCTCAGTTCTCCCTGCCACAACTGCTTGGACTCACATTCTTTTCTCTGCACTCCCAGTAATATGACCAGGGCCACATGGTCTTGTAGGATTCTGGTTTAGCTACAGGAAAACTACACATGCCTTCCCAGAGACATGGCCTTGAGGTGGGCGCAAGTCAAAGGTATGCCCAGATGCTCCACACTGTCCACCCGACTGGCTCATAAATAACCCACAGGCAGTAGCTCCGGCCCCACCTCCCAGTCTGCGTTTCAAATGGCTACCCCTGGTCCCCAGGGCACGGGCCTGGTCCACACACCTAGAGCTACTTTCAAAAGCCAGAACCTGGTCTTACAGTGGAGCCAATTGCATTTGCTGCCCTCAGCATTCCTGGAGATGTAGCTGAGTGTGTGAGTTAGCTCAACCTCCCCGTGCTCACACAGGCATGCCACATCTTTGCAGACGACTTAGTAGGAGGGAAAGAACTAAGATCACTGTCCAAGAAGTGAGGGTAGAGGCTATCTCAAGAGAATTTTCATGATGAAAGTCCCTGTACCATAAAGGCAGAGAAGACTCAGAGAGAGACAAGTCCTAGTGTCTATTCAACACCATCAAGCTTGTAACACTCTCTTTGCCCCATCATCCGTTTCCCACTCTACAGGAAAGGCTGAAGGGAGCGCACATCCCGCAGAAACCATAGAGAGGCATAGAGGGAAAAAAGAAGGCCCAAAGCAGAGCCTAAAATGGAAGCAGGGAGCCAGTGAGATGACTCCACAGGTAAAGGCACTTGCCACCAAGGCTGATGACCTGAGTTTGGTAGCCAGGTTTCACATGGCAGAGAGAACAGACTCCCGAAAGTTCTCCTCTGACTCTACAAATGTACACACACAAGATAAACACAGTATAACTTTAAAGCGAGACCAACAATAACCGTAGTCAGCATTGAATGCACATTGCATGGTGGGCATAGTCCCTCTACTTCAAACAGATTCTCAGCTAAATCCCACACACCTCAAGAAAGCCGACTCTCATTATGTCCATTTTGTAGACAAACTGAGACTTAGCCAGGCTACCTAACATAGCCAAGATCCCAAAATTTGTAGTTGTTAGAGCTGGGATAGAAGCCACACTCTCAATGGGCCTGATCCCCACACCCCCAGGATCAAGACGGGAGGCTTATGAAGTTGCTTACACACCCCACCCTACAGAAGCCACACTTGGTCCTCCTCACTGCCACCCAGAGAAGAGAAACTGATGGGCAGCTTCATGGAGCCCGTGAGACGTGACCTGCATATTACTTAGGGATCTCTGATTTGCTCTCAGTCCAGTCACTCTCTCTCTCTTGGTCATTATTTCCCTAAAAATCAACTGAGACATGACTTGGCACATTCTACATGATGATTCCCATAGGTAACCTCATACAGCTGGGGTAAGGGGTCACCTCAAAGTGCAGCTTAGTGGAAGTAACACTGAGGGTGGCCCTGCCACTCGGCTGAAAGATTTTAGAATAAGTGGAAGACAGAGAGGTTGTACACTGCCCAGCATGAGCCTAAGGTGCTGTGTCTTCAGGTAGCTGAATACTCAGCTAGGAGAGGCCACTAGAGAGCAGCCTGAAAGACAGCCAGTCTGAAGCCATCCACGGACAACGGCCAGAGAGTGTCCGTACAAGAGTGTCTTGGATCCTCTCCAACACAGAGCTGCAGACAAGGCCTTAGGATCCTTACCCACTTAGCACTGTCAGAAGCCTGGAGGACCCTTGGGGTACATGTAAGCACACTCCTGTCACCGCCATAAAAAAACAAAGGAAATAAAACTCCCTTTGGAAAGCTGGCTTTGACCAGAGCTGCTTCCAAGATCTTCCAACACGGAATTGTTGTCAGGATAAACAAATCAAGTAGATGGTCGAAGGGAATTGTTATTTATATCAGTTCAAACAGAAAATAGTAACTTTTATTTTAGGGTACAAAGGTCACAGTTGTTCTTTCCAGAAAATTCCACCAATACTCTCAGATACCAGTGGAATAAGAAAACACAAGCAGTTTTCAAATCTCAGTACCACAAGCTGCTAGCTTCTTGACTTTTAGACAGTCACTTTGCCACTCTGTCTAGGAAATAAACTATTTCCCTGTAGAATTAACAACCCCAGAGGGCTGTTGAAGGTATC
Source organism: Meriones unguiculatus (assembly GCF_030254825.1). Taxonomy (NCBI): domain Eukaryota; kingdom Metazoa; phylum Chordata; class Mammalia; order Rodentia; family Muridae; genus Meriones; species Meriones unguiculatus. The sequence goes on from NC_083351.1 coordinate 35,024,517, forward strand.
ACACGAGTTAGGGTATACGAAGCGTTTAGACCAACGCTTGGCACTGTGACTGCTCAGTTGTTACTAAGCATCTTGGTCAGGTACTGGAGAAACACACACATACACCCCATCCTACAGAGGTACCCTGAAGGGTGTGCTGTTCACAGAACCTTCGAAGAAAGCACGCACACGCGCACACGCACACACACACACACACATACACACACACACACACCATCAAAGAGAGGATGCTGAAAGCCACTGCTTCACCAGGAAGTGACTCCCCCAGCCCTGAGGCTCCTGGGTGCCATGGCATGTACGCTGCCCCATGCACTCCTGCATGTGTTTTTCAGAGTGCAGGAGTGCAGGTGGGCCGCCTGATTTTTTAAAGCCAAGGAATAGCTCCTGGAGCAAGCCAGGAATCTAGAGAAATCCAAGCTGTCCATGGTAATTCTAGAAAAACAAGCTTCCTTACAGCAATCCAGAACCTGTTCCAGACTCACTCGGTTGAAAACTCTAGAAATAATCACTCCAAATCTACCCTAGTACTGGATCTAAAGACCAGTGTTCATTTCTCCATATTATCTTCTGCTAGCTAACCAGCCCAGAAAACGTGGGATCATCTGCCAAGGTCATTTTTGCCCCTGGAGTATTGGTACGATGCTCTGACTATTAGGGAATGGAAGAGAAAGCCAGGCACTGATCCCAAGGACCTCTGTGGGTAAAAAAAAAAAATCATAGCAGGTTATATGGAATTTTCTAGTAGCTGGGACACACCCCAGGTGACACTTGAAGCAAGTTCTTTATCACTAGGCAGGTCTGCGACAGACCCTGAGAACCCATGGCCCACTTCTGTGCTTAGCACCTGGGCCTCAGAACAATACACAATGGTAAGTCAGCCAGGGCAGCAACGCAGTGGTCACTTTCCCCGAATCCCGAACATCTGTGCTGGCCTTTCTTTCACTTTTGCTTATTTTATTTTATGTTGGTGCTTCATACATACCTAGCCCTCACCCCACCACTGAGCTTCTCCCTCAGTTCGTAAGGAGAATGAGAAGTACTTCCCCCCCAACCATTCAGGGAGTCTCCCATGCTGCCAAAGACACAAACAACAAGGAAGGCGTTCTCCAGACATCCCATAGTCTGTAATTTGGCACCCAGACGCCATCACAAACGCATCCAGATAAGTGAATATGCCTGTTCCTAAAAGAATGCCTCATAGCGAAGCCACAGAAGATCCAGATGCGGCCTCAGGGGTCACCAAGTTACACTCAATATCCAGAAGCAGTAAGTACTGAAGCTAAAAGATGAAAATACCTTCCTGAAAGGGTTCATTACAGGGTTAAATCAGAATGTGCAAAATAATTAACTGCGTGCATCGTCCAGATTACACATACACACATATAACATTTAATTATGTGTAGGCATGTGTGTGAACACACGGGTAAATCAAATACAGTGCACTGAACAAGTGTACATAAGTAAATCAGGCTTTCCAGAATACTCTGGACACTGGGAACCTACCCCCCTTCTCCAGACAGAGCACACATCTTTCTGTGCTATTTTTGTCATTCGTCCTCTTTCCCTTTTCTTTCTGTGTGTCCTCCCCTTGCTCACTGTCCTCCCCACCACTCTGAGCAGTCCCCCAGATGGGAGGCTGGAGCAGGCAGGAGCCCATCTGCATCGTCCAGACATTCTCGGAGGGTGTCAGAAAATGGATCAGTAACATCCGAGTGTCTCCTGAGTGCAGGGTTAGATTCCAACACGAGGCTGATCTGGAGCTTCTCCTCAGGGCCCTGCCATGTAGGCAGTGCAGTGCACCCTGAACGTGAGTGACAGTGACAAGTGTCTCTGGGGACACGCTCCCTCCCTTCCTCTAGGAGGGATATTCCAAGCCTTGCTGGCTAGGCTCTCAGAATCCCGTGTCTGAGTTTGTAATACCTCCTCTCTCCCTTTGAGGAAAATCCGACTCGTGTCAAGTCCCGTCTCTCCAAAGAGAAAGCAGGAGTGAGCTCGTTTGCGATCTCCTTGTGTCGTCAACCCGAGTTAATAATTTACTACAAAGCATTTTTTTTTTTTTAACTCCTCTGGCAGGAGTCCTAAAAGTGATACAAATTGCCATTTTGATTGCTTTAACAGGACTTCTTCTAGAAGCCTGAGTTCATTTGCCTGTGTAATCTGTAGCCAGTAAAAGTGGAGAAAGCCTGGGGAAGGGAAAACTCCATCCACTCAGCAGCACAAAGGCTCTACCACCGCAGGCAGATGGCACCTCTGACCAGTGCTTCTCTTCACCCCAGTTCTAGGCACTCTGACCGCCTGATCCCGCCCCACCCTGCCCTACCTGTTGGGATTTCTGGTGCCTTTTCTTAGATGCTAGGGCCTAGAGTGACCCTGCTAAGTCCTGTTTCTGCTCGTCTCAATCAATGCAGCGCCTTTGACAAAGGTATTGTTGTTGTCCCTGTCTTAGAGATGAGGAAACTGAGGTGAAAGCATTGGTTGTTAGGCATCCTCTCGGAGGGGACGAAGCCCTCCTTTCTGTCTCCGGAGCTGAGCAAGGCTGGGGTCTGCAGGCTCCTTGCCTCTCAGCGCCTCATCCATGCTATTGCTACTCCACATCGCTGTCTGATGTAGCATCTCCTTAGGTCCTCACTCACCAACCGGGTCAATCTTCCACACTGCTCACACACCTGACAACCCCAGCTTTCTCCACACCTCCCACTTCGGGTTCACCTGCCCCTAACTTCCCTGAGAAACTGCTCTAGAGCCACATGCTCCAGTTTCCTGGCCATGGCCTGATCCACCTCTCATATCCCAAGCCCTGAGGTCACAGACCCCAGTTTCATCTAAGAGAAATGCATGAACACCAGGCTGATGGTCCTCAGCCCAGAACGCAGGGATGACTAACAAATCCATCTCTTCCCCAAGATGGAAGACAGGAGTTGCTCTTCCCTGATTTCTCCTGAGGCCCTGGTTCTGCCCCTCCTCAGTCAGACCACACCTTCAGTAGCCATTAGGTTTTCTTTTCTCCAGGCCAGACAGCTTCAGTTCCTTGAAAGACAAGTTTTGGGTAGAGAAGCTGGCGGGTTAGGTGGAGGAGCAGGAGAAGAGCCCTTCCGTTTTATTACCAACTTTTTGTTTGCAATTATTTTGCAATTTATTGTGTGCCTTCTGTTTTGCCTTTTTCTAATTTTCTGAGATGAGTACTTAATCATTAGACTTTTACCCTGGGGGGAAAAATGCATGCATCCAGGGCTGTGGAGCTAGTTCAGCAGTTACGAACACCAGATCCTACTGCAGAGGACCAAGGCTTGTTCTCGGCATCCACATGGCAGCTCGCAACTATCTATAACTCCAGCTTCAGGGGACATCCTACCATCTGCCGGCCTCTGAGAGCACTGCACACACATGGTGCAAGCACAGACATGCAGGTCAAAAGGTGAAGGGATTTGACAAATGTTTTCAAGGTCACGATCCTCCCTAAGGTGCGGCTTTGGCTTCACAGCTCAGCTATGGAGTAGGAGCACAGCTAGATGCTCTCATCTTTTGTGTTTTTTCACTGAGATTTAAATTTTTTGACACATTTTCCCCCCCAGGAAGTTTACCTTGGGGTGTTTCTGGGTTTGTTTTTGTTGTTATTTTGAGCAAATTAAAACAAACTAAGGGCTCTCACATATAGGAAGGAATGCCTTGTTTTGTTTGTTTCCTTTCCAAAAAAAAAAAGTAATTGCACTTAGTGTGCGTGTGTGAACATGCATGTGTGAGTATTGAGTGTCATGACACACAGCTGGAAAGCAGAAAAACCTGTAGAAATCAGTTCTGTTCTTCCACCACATGGGTACCCAAGATCAAATTCATGTCATCAAGCTTTAAGCACCTTTATCCACTAAGCCATGTCACTAGAACTTGTTTTGAATCTTCAAATATATTTTCTTTGGACTGTGCGTTTTTCATTTTATTGCACTGTGGTCAGAGAACAGGGTCTCTAGCATGAGTGTCTGGAATTGCTCAGACTTGCTGTCCCACCTGGGGTCTTGTAAGCTGTCTCCTCATGCACCCTCCTTGTGTATTTCAAGACTCTGTGGTTCTGCTCTCTGAGAGTGATCCGACTGCCTCTGCTGGAATTAAAGGTGTGTGCCACCACACCTGGCAAACATAGAGGCCTTAGGTTCTTTTATTTATTATGTATACAATGTTCTGTCTGCATGTACACCTGCACCCCAGAAGAGGGCAACAGATCACATTGTAGACTGTTGTGAACCACCATGTTGCTGGGAATTGAACTCAGGATCTCTGGAAGAGCAGCCAGTGCGCTTAACCTCTGAGCCACCTCTCCAGGCACTCTTACAAACATCCCTGCCAGCATTTTGTCAGCATGAGCTCTTCTTCGGATTTCTAAATTTTTGCAAGATAGCATGGGATTATTCACTAGCGATTTTTGCTTCTGGTATTTGAGACTCTGAGGTTAAGAGTGTAGAAATTCAGATTGCTCTGCTATCTTCCTAGGAATTGTTTCTGTTATTGTTAATCAAGAATGCCTTTGTCTTTGGGGAGGTTTGGGACCTTAGAATTTATTTCCTCTGGTAGTGATATTATCAGCAACCTTTCTGTCTAGAATTGGCTGGTCTATAGTGTCTAGATAGTACAGGATTTGATCTCTATATATTATCTATCATTATTCAAATTCTTTCTATTGCACCTTGTTTTAAGTTGTTTTCTATAAACAAAATGTTTATATGTTTTGGTTATTTTATATATCTTATTATCTGGAAGCTCTTTTTTCCCTTTTTTTGGGGGGGGGGTTGTTGAGACAGGGTTTCTCTGTGTAGCCCTGGCTTTCCTGGAACTCACTTTGTAGACCAGGCTAGCCTCAAACTCAGAGATCTGTCTGTCTGCCTGCCTTCCAAGTACTTTCCAAAGGCATGACCACCATGCCCAGCTTATCTGGAAGTTTTTAGCTTGAATATTTCCATATAGTTCTAGCCTTTAGGATCTCCAACTTTTAGTTTGTCTTGCATTTCCCTTTTTCCTTCTTCCTTCTTTTACTGAGAATTCTCTGTATCTCTCTTTGTCTCTTCTGGCTTGGAATCCATGCATTCTGTCACACATAACACGTATTAGTGGGAATCCTCCAGTTCCCCACACGTGTGCCTCTACCTGGGCAGTATGGAGTGTTGGCGTACTGTAATTTAATTTATCCCCTTGTCATTGTTGTCTGACATTATTATCTCTTTTTCTACTTGTTTATAAATCTCCCAAAAGTAGCATGTTTTGGACAGTCAATATAGCTTATTGAAGAATCCTATTAGATTATTCTTAGTTTGTCGTTGCATTGGTTACTGTTTTACTTCTTAAAACCTACTCTGTCCTGTGTTTTGTGTCCTTCTTGTAGGCAATGTACAGTTGAGTCCACTGGCTTTTCTTACACACTCTGTCTTTTGCCATCTTTTGATGGTACATTCAGATCACTTACATTGGGGTGATTCTTAACAGGACTGAATTAAAGCTGCTCTTTACAGCTTTCTATTTCGTGGACCCATTCTTTGCTTGATTCCCCTTGATTCCCCTAATAAAAGGAATAAACTCTCACTTTATTCCTTTTCCCATGATCCTGTTTTGTTTCTTCCATTAGCACCTCGCTTATACTTGTTGTAAAGTTCTTAAAAATTACAGTACTCTCTTTGGAATTTGTAATGCATATTCATTATGCTGTCCACCTCCAAAATGACATTACTTCTCTTCATTGTTAGTACATTTCCTACTTCTCCCCTTCTGCCCCCAGAACATTGTTGCAGTTTATTTCCTGTGTCTATTTATATTAGTCACCCCATCTAACGTTTCTATTGTTAATTTAGACTAGTGGTTTTAGGCCAATTAATAATAATAAAAAAAACATAGTTTTATTATATCCTCATTCTTTCTCTGGCTACCTTCTTTGTGCAGCTGAGTTTCTGACCTGTGTAATTTCTCTCTCCCTTAAATACTCGAACCTTCCCTTTCTAATGTCTTCAGATTTGTTGGCTGCATTTCACGTGTATGAGTATTTTGGCTGCACTGTGTGTATCACAGAAGCGCAGGACCTACGGAGGTCGTAAAAGGACGTCCGAACTCCCTGGAGCCACAGCTACAGAGGGTTATGAGCCGCCGTAGGGGTGCAAGAATGACAAATGTTCTTTCACCTCCAAGCCATCTCTCCAGCCCCTTCAATATTGTTTTCATTCATTCTTTGAGAATTTCATATAATGTATTTTGATCACATTAAGCCCCACTCCTCCCCATAGCTCCTCCCAGACCTACTTCCTTTTTCCAACCCTCTCAGCCTTACGTCCTTTCGTTTTGTTTTGTTTCTTACTATCCCGTTAGCTCCAGATTGTGCTGCCTATGTACTTCGGCTCCTGGGTTGGGCCATCCACTGGCGTGTGGCTGGTTTGTCAGGAGGCACGTCCTTCAGCTTTCGTCGCATTAAGTATTAAACCCCATCCCCTGCTTACACAGTTTCCAACCAGAAAGCACTGTAATTCTTTACTTCCTTCCTCTAATAACACGGTGGGATCCTATTTCTATTTTACTTGGTTTTTTGTTTGAGACAGGGTTTCCCTGTACAGCATAGACTGGCCTCAAACTCGTAGAGATCTGAGTGCCGTGATTAACGGCACGCATCACCATGCCTGGAGACATTCGGGTTTCTATTTTCTCATTTCTCTTGTGATTTTGTCTTTGACCTTCTGACATTTGGCGGTGACGTGCATCTACACAGATATTTTGCATTTTGTCCTGGCTGGGGTTCTCTGAGATTCCTGCATCTATGGGTTAGTCTCCGGTTAATCATTTTGGAAAATATTTGGCCATTACTATTTCAAATATTTATTCATTTTCTCTTCTCACACTTCCATTACATACTTGTGGCTCCTCTTTAAATTTCCCCACAGTTAGGAGTATCCTCTCTCTTTCTCCTCCCCTTTCTCTCTCTGCATTTCCGTTTGGGAGCTTCCTGTTGATGCATCTTCAGGCTTGATTATTCTTTGGCAAGCTGCATCCAACCTACTGGCACGCCCACCAGAGGTAGTCTAGATTTCTGTTCCTCTCTTTATTTCTAGCATTTCCTTTTGAGTCTTCCAATCATTTGCTATTGCACACACATGTTTTTGCGTGCTGCCTACCTTTTCCACTCATGCAAACAACATATCAATTATACTTACTTTAAGCTCTCTAAAGTGTCCAAAATCAGTGTTGTGTGCAGCTCTTCTTGTGAGGCCTATTTTCTCTCCTCTTGCTTTTGTTTTTTCTCTTGCCTAATATTTTTTGTTGAAGTGTGCAGATGAGGTGGAGGGGTTATTGCTCAGAAGAACGGTGTTTGTAGCCAGGGTCCTGAGGTTCAGTCTCCAGCCCGACACACTGAAGGAAGTCTTGAAATGTACAGGTGATGCCTCGAGTAGCCGGAATGGCAGTGAGCAGGGCTTCCGTGTGAGGCTCCGTGTTCTTGTGGGGGTCTCTAACTTTGTTTTCTCGTGCTTCTTCAGATTTTGCTGCAACTGTTTGCCCTGTGACCTCGGTTTTCTGATATGTCCAGAAAGTCTGTTTGTTTTCCATGTGTTCGGCTTTATTTTTGCTATGAAGACGAGAATGACAACTTCTGAACTCCATCTCAAAGAAATGAACTTGGAAGCCTCTAATGTCTCCCAAAGTCACAGTTCGGCAGCTCAATGACACTCTTTAGGAGCAGACACACCCTTAAACGATAAACGATTGTTTATTCAATTTCAAGTCAAGAGTTACTGTCTCTTGGGGGTTCAGGATACGTGCAGGTATGTGTGCATAACTGTGTGTGCATCTGTATGTGGGGTGGACCTGGGGCAGAAGTAACCCTCACATGCCGCCCCCCTCATCTTGGGGAGACAGTCTTTCACTGGATCTTAGGGCTCCCCAAGTTGGTCTAGTGATCCCCAGAGATCTGCCTGTCTCCACTCCCCAGCGCTGGGATTACATTCTCATGCCACTGCACAGTTCAGGGCGTGTCTGTGTTTTATGCTGGTGGCTGACTCCTCACATCTCAGGCAAACACTGTACCACTGAGCTACACCTGCAGCCCCGCATGTGTGTAAGTGGGAGCTAATATAAACTCAGATATTTAGGATATTTTTCCCACTCTACGTTCTCTGCTGTGTTTCTAGTTCCTCAACTCTTATCTCCTAAACTATTAATTTTCTATTCAGCTGTTTCTTAGCAGGCATTTACCCTGTCATTGAACTTTTAATTCCAATGGGTACCAACTATTTTTATTGATAAGTGTGCTTTTTTAATATGTTTCATTTTCTTAAAGATGTTTTGGTCTTTTATAGTGGCTTCCAATTCTGTCATCACTTCAGTCACTTTATAGTTTCTTTCAATTTGTCTGTTATCTTAGGTTCTTGGAGTTCCATTCTCTGGCTCTCTCCTGACTCACTCTCATTTTCTTGCAAGGTTTACATCTTTTAAGTTCTGAGATCATTTTTAGCAGCTGTGGCTTATTCTGTAGGCATGGGGTAAACACTGGATTATAGAAGGGTCAAGACAAAAGTATTTTCATGTGCTTCTCTGAGCCATCTCTTCGGATCTCACTGACATAGTTCAGTTAATTTAAAGTTTTACTTGGGTTTCTTACGCAAACTATGAAACGAGACCCACACCTGGATATAGCACAGGTTTGAGGTTTCAACTTCTTGTTGGAAATTTTTATTCCGTTCTGAGTTTCATGCAGTTGGCTTCTCTCAAGATAAGGGTGAGCCTGGCCTGTGGCTCTTTTCCCAGACAGTGTGGGCCTTCCAGCTTATTGGTTCCAACTCCCACATCATATAGATCATGTCTCTGCCAAAATCTGCAGCAAACTCCAAGCCTTATTTCCTAGAAATGCCTCAGGATGGGTGCCCTGGGCCATCAGGGCATCAGCTCTGGGAGCTCTGGCTCTAGGCCCCCTCTTAGCTTCAGTCCCGGAGGAATTATCTGTCTCACAACCTCAGGCACCAAAAGCAGTTCATTGTTGCTCTTGGTGCAGGCTCCTATCATTTGAGATAGGAAGGGATCCTGAAGCAGACCCGACCTCCTTAACAATCAAGTCTATGCATAAAAAACAAGACAACAACAACAACAAACCCAGGAAAGGTTTGGTTTTATGGTTTTGAAGAGCTTTGTGAATGCTGAACTTCTTAAGCCAAACTTCCAGAGTGGCTTCAAAACTAAACAAGCTGTTGGACAAGAATGGCTGGTTATTTTGTCCTTGTTAATTTGTATTTCGTTCTTTGAGCTGGGGTCTCACAGGCCCCAGGATGGCTCAGACTCACTGATAGCCGAGGATGCCTGAACTTCTGATGCCCCTACCTCGACCTCTGAGGTGCTGGGATTCTGGGAACTACCACACCTAGTTCATGTGGTGTGGGGACTGCATCCACGGCTTTGTGCCAGCCAAGCGCTCCTCTAGCTAAGTCACATCCCCAGACCTTTTCTCTTTTTTAAATTGCAAATATCGGTCAGCATCCTTTGAGGAGAAACATTTCTGCCCAAGTCAGTTCTCACATGGCACCTCAGGCTGTATCCGCCATTATTTCTTTATGCAGCACACCGTAACACAGGTGGTTCATGTCACTGACACGGCATGTCTGTGAAATTTCCTGGATAAATGAATGAATAAATGAATGAGAGCATGACCCAGCAAAGTGCAGGAAGCTCTGTGACAACCCTCTTGTAATCCTAAACCCCACAGACACAGAATTCGCCTGTCACCAAAAAGAGTAGAATAGACAGGAGGGGTAAAATGTAAACATGTCAAAATAAAAATAAGAGATGGATTCCTATTAATTTCAGTAAGTCGGGGGATGCTGGAGCTTAAATGGATCTCGAGGATGGTCTAGTCCAGTTCAGCACCACAAATGCAGAAACAGTGGCCTGAGAGGCCAGCCCCAAGCTATCACTAGGAGTGTACCCTTGTACCATAATACCTCACCTGGTCATCCCCCAAGAATTTCCACAGACACAATGATTTAGGGGAAGCGACCCTTGCATCTGATCTGCAGGAAGATAAAAATGCCCCGTGGCTTAGACAATGTTTTCAAAGCTTCCCAGGAGCAAGCCGGTATTTGCAAGGCAGGGTCTAGACAGCAACGCCAAGAAGGCCGAGTCCCCAGAGCCCAGGTCATTTTCACACTTGTGTCTCTCAGAGGTGAGAGAGATGGTGATCTAGGGACCTCTAGGGGTCTCGAAAGCAAGACTCACTGAACACTGTCACTGTCTCATTCTGAAGACAGTTAAGTGACACAGTGTGTGTCGCGGGGAGGGGGTCCTGTACTCCCCTTTCCTCATGCTTGGGAATGAGGCCTCCGCTCACTCCTGTCTGGCCATAGACATTCCCTCTGCTCCCTGCCAAGGACTGAGTATCCACACCTGACCTTGACTCCGGGCTTGCTGAGCTCCCGTGGCTAAGACACTGTACCAGTCTCACGGGGCCTTCTTGCAGAGGGGTGATGGGGTTCTTGTGGGGTTCTAGAAAGATGTGTCAGTATGGCTCCCTGTGAAATCTGGCATTGCAGGTAGTGAACAGTAAGCACACTGGCCATGACACTACAGTAATAGTTAACACGCTGTGAGTTCGGAGTTCAAACAGGGAGACAAGAGGGTGTGGGTTTATGGGCCATGGCTGACTCACAAGAGTGGGCCCAGACCAGGGGAATGGACGTATAACCAGGTGTAGGTTGATGTCCATGCAGGAGACCAGTGATCAGCAGCTTAGAGAGTGAACAACATTAAGAAAGAGGTAGTCATCATGGCACCTGCCACCAAGCACTTGCCACGCTGTTCCTGGTATCCACACACATGTGCATGCTTATATACCTGCATACGCCAGCCTGAGAGACACAGTCAGCAACGCTCTTGACACAGAAGTAGCCCTGCCATTGCCACGCTGTGGGGTGTGGGTTGGAGAGAGCAAGAGCTGCTTAGGGGGCAGCAAAGGGACACAGGACAGTGAAAAGTCCTGTAAAGGACAGAAAACCACAAGCACTTCCTGTGGGGCAATGGGCTGCAGAAAGAAAGAGCCAATGCCACAGAAGGGGTGGGGCAAGAGGCAAGGGCACTGGGGTCTTTGGGATTTGTGATCCCAAAGCAACCTCGGAAGTCCTCACCTCTATATCCCGTCCTGGGATTTGAGTCCCTGGCTGCCTGTCACTCAGGTACTATTACAGCCCCATGCTGGCATTCCTTCAGACCTTTGCTCGTGCTGTTCCAGCTGCCCGGAAGACCCTCTCCAGCCAATGCTACCATCTCCACGGGCCCAGATCTGCCCAGATCACTGAGGGCATCTCCTCCAGGAACCTTCCTGCTCTTCTGGCTTGGCACATGTGTCTTCCTATCCTTTCTTACCCTCCTCTACCTCCTCATGGTAGGACACACATCACCAAGGAGAAAAATGAGGCCCCTGAAGCCAGAGCGTCATTTTCTCTCACAGTGCCCATACCTTTATCTGGTCCCTGGTAGCCGCTGGGTGATGTCAACAAACCAGCCCCTTCCCAGGGATGGGATACTCATAGGATCAGGCAGAGCTAGAAACCCATCTGCCTGCTGTCCTGTAGAAGAGCCACCATACAGTGGCAAGGCTGCTCAGGAGGGCAGGAGGCCCTTCTGGTGGCTTTCTGTTAGACAAGGAACAGGCCATCTCCCGATTTAACCCCCTGTGACCTTTGAACTTCCCAGGAGGTCAGCAGCGCGTCCCCCTTCCCCAGCTGTCTTTCTGTCTCTAGCCCAATGGGAGGGAGGGCCCTGGGCCCGTTCCATTTTGCACCCGTATTGATCTGTTGGCAGCAATGGGCTGGATAATTAGCCAGGAATTAGGGTTTCTATTACAGCCAGGAGGCTGCTCCAGCTGATTTATCACCTGAATAATTTACTGTGATTGAAAGGAAATTAAAATGAACTCCATTTGACAACTGTGAGCTTTTATGGGCTTTAGTGAAGGCTCAAAAGCCAGATTAATAGCCTGGTGTTGGTTAATAGTCTGCTGAGGGTAAATACAGCAGGCTGCAATCGGCCACGTCCTCTCAGTGGCCGGAGGAGGGACCCCCTCTGCCAGAGCCAGAGCCAGAGCCCACCACAGCGACAGACAGCATCAACTCGAGTTTTACCGAAACAGATTCCACGGCGCATTTACGCACATGCGCGCGCACGCACACACACATACACACACAGATATAGACACACACACTCACATCAGCAGTTTCTCTTTTATGCCCCTCTTCTGCTCCGCTGAGGTGATTTTTACTCACTCCCCAAGTAGGGAAAACAGAATTGCTTTTTCAATAACCATTCTGAGAAGGAAGTGTTTCATTGCCCCAGAGTGGGCCTCGTTAACCCCTTCCACCATGGCAAAGAGATTTCTGAGTTTCTCTGTGCACGCCTGAGCAGGGCTGGCCACCCTCGGAGTAGAGCTTGGCAGGACAGGCTCACAGGAGTGACCTCAGGACCATCCTGACACTAAGACAATGACGTTGTGCCCAGGAATCAGGTAGGTGACCCGTCCAGGCCCATGTACATCCTGGAATAATCCACAGACTGTCTGAGGAAGGCTAGGAAGAATGCTAGCCTGTCCAAGGATTGCTCTCTGAACCCCAGGAACACAAAGCCCCATGAAACCATCTTGCACAACATGAGGACAGAGAAGAGCCTGAGGTTGGTCCCCAGTTCCACAGTCTCAACAATCCTGGGTCAGAAAATGGGTATACGGTCTCTTTTAAAGCTCAGTTCCATATGCAGGGGCTCCCAGGTATGACCCAGCCTGCTTAGAGGACACTTAGAGGGAAGGTCCAATGTGGGCTACATTAAGTCCTTGGGAAGCTGAATGTTCTCATTCGTAGGTGAGGACACGCCTGTCATTATTGTTAGGTGGCTGTCATTGTTAGTTGCTGCCACTGTCCATCATGATTATACAAATAAGGAAACTGAGGTCCAGGAAAAAGCGAGGTGTTCACCAGAGCAGAGGCATGGCTCAAATCAAGGGTCCCCAGCTCCTCAGTCAGTACATGGTCTTTATTTTCCTCATGAGGTCATCCAGTGACAGCATGCTCTGGGCCAAGCCTCGAAGCCACAGATTCAGGCGGCTCGCCTTGCTGGCAAATGAACGAGGTCTCTAGGGGCAGCAGCGCAGGAGCCCACTTCTTAGCCTCACTACAATAGCACTCTGGGGTGCCACAAGGGTCACAGGCGGAGCCCATGAGTCAGGAGACAGTGGGCAGGATGGAACTCAGAAGGCGACAGGGAATGTACCCTGATGCACATGCCTTCCCCAGCTGCAGCCCCTTGCTCAAGCCATCATTTGTCCATAGTGACTGGGAACAGGGCACGGGGGTATGTCATTCATAGTCCAATGCCTGCGTGTGTGCAGGGTGGCCTCGTAGCCTCACCTTCCATCTCTCCTCATTACAGCATGCCACAGGGAGGTGAAGCAGATTAACCAGAAAACACTGAGTCAGTCATTAGCCTGTCTTTGCTAGGCCTGCCTCAGAACTCGCAGACAGGCCCACACCAGGCCACAGAGTTCTGAAGGACACCATAGAAACGCGTCTTCCGGAGCCTGCAGCCCAGACGTCCACCCTGTTGGGCCTTCTCTCTACCTGAGCCCATCTTGTCCTTGAGATCCCATGTGGCATTCCCTCCTCAGCGTTGCTGCTCCCAGTGCCACCTCGCTCTCCTACTCAGCACTCCACATCACCCAGAGAACTTTCTCATTTGTCCGAGGCTCCTCAGAGGTGTTGACAGAGGTGATACCTGGTTCGTGCCTCTGTCCCCTCCAAGCCTGGCACTGTGCTGGGCCCACTGCCTGTGCAGGAGGTGTGTTGGACAAGGGAGCACCTGAGTGAGTGAGGAGGTGCCTGGCCAGCTCTGGGATGCCTCTGAGTGGAGGCTGGGTCTTGAGCCACCTTCCCAGGCACTTAAGTGGGTTATGTGGAACACAGCTTTAGGGGTTCTGGAAGACTCCCATGAAACACAGAGGGGCTCGCTGGCGCTCAGTGTCTATGTTTCATTCACACTGGCTTAATGGAGATGTTGGCAACCAGGTACAGAGCCTGGACCCGCACCCTTGGTCACTCATTCACTGGACCATCTCACACAACTCAGATCAAACGCAGCATTTACTATCTCACAGAAAGACTCAGCAGCAGAAAGCAGCCTCTGTGATGGAAGTCGGCTCTTCTCCCCAAAGCCCAGGCTCTGGAGCGGATCAGCTTTGCCCAGCGCCCATGCATGTCGTTAGGAGAGATGTCATTTGACATGTAAGAGGACCCCCTGACTCAGATCTCCAGCACCACCTCCCACCCTGTTCCCTGAATCCCGGCCACACGGGGTCTTTACGCTCCTCCTCTCTCCCTCTCGCCTCAGGGCCTTTGCCCGTGCTGTTCACTCCTCTGGGCACATCCATCCCTCCACACTCACATCCCTTGTTGTTTATGATGGCAGCCTCCCAGCCAGCTCAGCCTCTGCCTCAGGTTCTCACACCTGAGAACCTTAGAACCTTAGGACCTAAGGCCTCAGGACCTTAGACATCTCCAGCACCCAGCTGTGATTCTTCTATAGGTTTCCCGGGACAAGCCCAAGCTTGTCTGCTCCCTGATGGACACATAGAGCCTGGCTCTGTGCCTCACCAATGCTAGACAATTGTCAATGTTTGCTAAATGAACACTTGCTCAGCAGCCTTGAGCATGTCGCTTTGCCTCTACAAGCCTCAGTTTCCCCTATCTAAAAGCAAACTGGCTAAACCATCTCTAACAGTTCCTATGGGATCAGCGCAGAGAAGAGCCATGACAGAAGGCTACCTGGCCCTGGAGGCCTTGCCCACACCTCAGGTGTCAAGAGCTCTTCCTGGCCCACAAGCGCTAAGGCCAGCTGGTGTCAGACTAACCTGTCAGAGCAGGCCCCTCTGACGACTGACCCCGTGCCTGGGATACCCACGCCTGTAAGCAGTCCCGTGATATCAAGCATAGGCCAAGCATCGTGAGGTACCGTCCTATACTCCACAGCAGTGAACCCCAAGCCACAGAGTGGTTTCATGTTTAGGTCATGTTCCTGACTGACACAGATGATAAAAACCGCCTGAAGTGACCCGAGGATCATCACAGACACCCCTATCCAAAAAGTCCTCGGAAAGCACGCCATTCATTAGTGGCAGAGCAGCCAGAGGGCAAGAAGCCTCAGAGTGCCCCAGCTAGTCCTGGCCTTGTGGGATATGGTGACCAGCCAGCCTTGGCCAAAAGCAATGAAAGATCCACTCGGTGAAGAGCCTCGCCCTCACCATGCCAGAGGCTGGCTCAGGCCTGCACCATGGCGGCAGGTGTGGGGACAGGTGTCCCGGGCAGCATACCTGCTCCGGCTTGATGGGCTCCGTGGTGGTGAAGATGTCTGCGTAGTGCTGCCTCTCAAACACACGGTCCAGCACCTCCAGCTGCTGTTGTGTGAACAGATCTCCCCGCATCTGCTTCCGGAGGAAGTCTCTGCCTGGAAGCGAGTGGCCGTTTGGCACTGGAGACTCCTGGATACCTTGGATGAGCACGAGAGAGAAAGGGTCAGCGGAGGCTGTTCTACCAGTATTACCCCAAGCGTGGGAAGGGGGCCTGAGGGACAGCACCCTGCCCCTCACAGGATTTGGGCCAGGGGCTGCCTGGACAGGGTCACCCGCTGGTAAATGGCACAGCCAGCCTCCCGTAGTCACACACCAGGCACTGTGCAAAGCCCTCCTGTCACCTCCCTTACTTTTCACAGCGACCCCCCCCCCCATATATGTGCCCCTAGTGTTTGTGTGCTAGAGTTTGATAGCCAGTGATCATTTAGAGGTGGTGGGACTTTTAAGAGCAGAGATTTAGTGGAGGAGGTCACAAGACTAGTCCCTGCCTTCGCTCTGGCCTTCTGTCTGGTGGTGCCTATTCCTCCGGCTTCCTCCCCCTCCTCTCTTCTTTTCTTTCTTTCACACAAGTGTGTGCCCGGTTTCACAAGGCTTCGCCAAGGCTGAGCTGGTGCTACAGGTTTGACCTTCCAGAACCACGGGGCGAATAAGCTTCTTTATAAAGCTGCCTGCCCCGAGGAACTTCATTTACAAAAAGCAAAAAAGGAACCAAGAACCAACTCAGGATATTGCTGGTTTCCCTGTTTCACAGATGAAAATTCCAGTCCTAGAGAAATGAAACCATTTTTTTTTGCCTGAGTATTGGAGCTCAGGATGACTCGGGGGATTAGCCACGGGTGTCACCGCCCCTCCTGTACCTCCCCTGTCGATGACCTCATCCTGCACATGTGTCACCACCACTGTGACCAGTCTCTAGCGGTGTCCTAGGAGGTTAGTCACACCCTAAAATCACAAAGCCTATCAAAATCACAGCTACACTGGCCCTGAGCCAGTATTTTACAGTATTTTCTAGCTGGCCCGTGGATATGGAAAGTGATAGATACACAAAGTCCTTGCAACAAAAGGCTGGAAAGAGCCCAAGGTTATTGCCCGAGAGCTGGCTGAATGGACTGTGGGATTACTTGGGCGGTGGAAAGCCATGCAGCAGCGAAAAGGAAGCAAACCAAGATGCAAAGCCAGTCACGCACACCACGGTTCTGTGGTGCAAGCAAGCCGGGGCGTAAGATCCTGAGCGTGGTTCACGCTGCTGTGAGTGAAAGAAGAAAAGACGGCTCCATGTGTTCTCACGGGTGTCCAGGTGTGCTCACACTGGGTGACATCTTATTCTCTATCATGTAAAATGTAATAAGAATACTGCACATGATAAACATGGTATGGACCGTACATGTGACACTTCTGGGCCTTGTTTCGGAACCTAAAAGTGTTGCCTATTCGGAAGTGTAAGTTAAGAAAGTAGCCGGGTGAGGTGGTGCACACCTTTAATCCCAGCACTCGGAGAGGCAAAGGCAAGCGGATCTCTGTGAGTTCGTGGCCAGCCTATCCAGGACAGCCAAGGCTACCCAGAGAAACCCTGTCTCAAAAACAAACAACAGCAACAAACACTGAAATCAACCAAACAAAAAGAAAGTATTCTACTGAGCTACCCACTGACCGTGTCTGTCTCTGGGGATGGTGTTTATATTTCAAAAGAAATACAATGAGTTATTAACTTGAAAAAAGGGGTGAACTGTCTCTTGTGTGTCTTGGGTTTGACCTGTTCAAGATGAAAGCAAGCATGAGAGCAGAGTTTTCCTGACAGAAAATGGCCACCAGGGCTGATGATTGCCCAGGATTCTCTAGGACAGTTGTCCCTACAGACTGGTAAGAGGCTGTGGAAACCACGCCCAGGTGGGGCTTCTGCTTGTACCGCTGGAATCCATGAGAGCATCGCCAAGGGTCAGCTCTCCCACTGAGAGGAGCCACATACCCCAGGCCTTCTCCAGCCTCTGCCCCAAGAAGCACATGATGCCCTAGATGTCATTGTCATTTCGAAGCTCCACCCATGTGACACATGAGGCCAAACTGAGGAGCCTGAAGTGGTGGGGTCTTGTATTCCTGGGCCTCAGGCAGAAGGCAGTGCTCCAGCTGCTCTGTCTGTGGAGCCGGAGGTTTGAATAGACACCAGCTTTGGCTATTTGCCTGACTGCTGGCCTTTCAGGATCCCTAAGGAAGCTGACAGGCCCAGAGCACCCCCATGTTCTACAGGAAGGGCCTTCAGGTGTGGCTTACAAGCTGCCTGAGAAAACAGATCCCTCTTCTGTTTCAGAGCAAGGCTGGGCCACAGCCTGAACAACCGGATAGGCGTGGCCTGAAGTGGAAGCTGCTCTCCAGCATAAATCCTGTGCCCCTGTTTTGGCCGGGACACTGGCCCTCCACACGTCATCTCCAGTGTTCCTTCTTTCATCATGGTCCCTCCCCGTGGAGACCGTTTCTGTAAGGTCACCAAGAATGGCAGATGTGAGGGCTTACTGCCCAATAATGTACTTGCGCTGGTCGACAGCCGCCAGAGGACCTTATTACCAGCAGTCCAATATACCTAGGTGCACATGTGTACATGCACACATATGAACACACATACATGTGCACTGAGCTGCTCCTTCTCAGTGAGTGCTCTGCCCAGCCAACCTATTCGGGCCACTTCCGCCATGGTGACCTTGCACTCCAGGGCACCAACATGGAGATCACATCAATTTTTTTTAAGAGGTTGCTTTCTGCCTCCCTAATTCAGCTGAACTCTTCAGCCTGAACCCTTCCTCCCAGCCAGCCAGAAAACTCCAATGAAGCCAGCTTCCCAGCTCCCACCAAGGTCTCCACTTTTTCTCCTACTGATTGCTCCCAGAGATGGACCAACTCTGCCTTGCCTGGAGGCTGCTCAGCCCACCAGGCCCTCTCAGCTGAGAGCCCTGGAAGGGTAGAGATTCATTTCCACCAAGGATGACCGGAGAGGGTAATTTGAGCCTAGATTGCTGTGGATAAGGACACTGGCCACCAAGTAGGGCTCAGCAGAGTGAGGTGAGGCCTCAGGCCGTGGAGCCCACTCAAGTTATGTACCGTTGGTCTTTGGGTCACACGAGACCCATGTGCTGCAGGTTCGAGCAGCCTGCCTGGGACCTGAAGCCATTTCTGCAGTCTTTCGAGAAAAGGACTGGTCCCATCCAGCTGTGGCTCTCTCTAAGTCAGTATTGGCTCCATGGGCTGCACTCAAGGGAACTTAGGCTGCCATGGTGACCCTGATGATTCCAGCTGGGGCTGTGCACTGCTAAGAACCAGCCCATGCACAAATCACTGACACAAATCACTCTTTCACTGTTCTCGTCCCCAACAAGCACCTCCATCCACCTACTTGCTTCAGTCAGAGAGAAGTAAGTGACAATTCCTTAAGAAGTCCTGAGATTGCTAGGTATGGTGGCATATGCCTGTAATCCTTGAACCCAGGAGGCTGAGGCAGGAGGATCGAGAGTTCCACGCCAGCCTTGGCTAACCAGCAAGATCCTCTACCAAAAAACTAACGAACAATAACAAAGACTTAGGACACTCCTACACACATAATTAGACATTCAACTTAATAAACATTTAGGATGCTGCTATGTACTGGAATTAGATGATATCAAACTTGTAAGATTATTTTGCTTTCCTGTATATATGGATCCGCTGGAGCGGCAGTTACAGGTGGTTGTCAGCCAGTGAATGTAGGTGCTGGGAACTGAACCTGGCTCCTCCACAGGAGCAGTGCACACGCTTAACCACCGAGCCATCTCTCCAGCTCCCAAAACCAAATACACAGAAAAGTAAAGAAGAAGAGAGGACACAGTGATGAGGGATGCACTCTAGATAGGGCACACCCACTTCAGTGAAGTATCCAACAAATAAACGTGTGATTACAAACTGACCAACGGTAACTACCAAACAATGCACACAAGCACGCAACATAACCATGTAAAGCAAGACGGGATGCCCCAGCCCTGGGGGGAGTTGGGATCACAGGTAGAAGATGGTCCGAAAAGGAACAGAAGGGGTGAAACCCCAGGAGACTATAGAGAGGCTCAGAGGCCACAGAAAACTAGAGTCTTGCTGAAGGAGCCCGGGCAGACTTTAGCAGCTAGGGAAACACCCTCTTCATTTGTCAGTCCTGGGCCCTGCTTTCAACCTCACCTTTGGAAACCAAAAGCCAATCAAGACAGCGCTTGCATAAGCCATCAGCCTGTTAGCCATGGATTATCCAATCAGCCTGGAACTAACACAAACCACACTTCTCAAAGGCCCATGCCCCACGTGCAAGTGCACACGCCTCCTCTTCCAGAATGCTTTCCATCCTGCCCCGGTGCTTTTCCAGCTCCCATTCTTAGGGCTCTAACCACTCCTCATCTTCGCAGCAAGCCCCTGGGCCTTCGTGCTCACGCCGGACTGTTCACTATTCACCTCTGTCGCTGCCAGAGGAGGTACCTGTACAAGGAATTTATGGCCTTCCCTCTGTAAACTTGGTCTGCACACACCAGGATCCCTCTGCCTGTTCTCGCTCATCCATTCACTCCTCCCTCAACGACGCTCAGCAAGTGTTGATGCAAGGGATCCATGCGGCCACAGACAAGAGCTAACACAGCACTTTTCTTCCTGGAGTCCCCTCCACGGAAGAGGCCAACATTAACTGAAAACTAAGCAGGCCAGGCCAGGAGTAAGTACCACCCAAGATAAGCACTCAGGCTAAAAGATACCTGGTTCCAAGAGGACAAGGACATGCCAGCTTGCCTCTGGATTCTTTATACAGAGGGAGCGCTGTGCCTATGGGCCACACAAAGAGACTGTGTGCTCCAAGGCGGCTACAGAAATGAATACAAAAAAACCCCAAAACATTCCCATAGGAGGGCAGGATCGAACCTCCAGGCAATGTGTGACTGTCTGTAGCACTCCAGAGACGCTGATTTAATTGGAGGCTGTGGTTTTGGAGGCAAGCTACAGAAAAACTCAGACCTGTTTCATTCAAGGAGAAACTCCAAACTCACACTGTGAATCGTATGCTTAAATACATAGACAGACACAGGAAAAGTGCAAAGGTATACAGGGGCACGGTATCTTTAAATCTTTTTTTTTTTCTTCTCCAAATCAAATAATATGTAATAGACCCAGTGCTGGGCTTAGTCAACCATGGCTGGTAGAATTAACATTCTGGAAGCTAGCTTCAGGGGAGCAAGGGGCAGGAAGCCCCTTCCCGGGAAGCAAAGAAACGCTGGTTTCAAATTTCAGGTTAAGCCAATATTATTCAGAACCCAGCTTTGAAGCTAAAAGCTTTATACAATCTGGTCTGGTCACACAAAGCAGGAGGAAGCAAGATGGCCTGAGATTCCCATCTATCAGGGGAAAGCTGTTTCTTGTGTGCCTTAAAAGATCATGAAGCCATTGCGTTTTCTTCAAAGCATCGCATATTCTAGGAGTTTGAATTTTTCTCGCAGGGTTTTGATTTGTTTCTTTGAAAATCATCACACACTTTATGTCTGAAGATGCTCGCTGGGAGGAAAAAAATAAATACAAACGAGAATCTACAAAATCCCTTCTGGCATTCTGACCTCTGGGACTCAGTATCAGCTGGGCGCTGAGGAGCCCTGAGAAATCAGGCTGGAGCTTTGGGATCAGCCTCCAGCTTTTCTCAAAGTTCTGTCTCTCCACAGAGCTGGGACCAGCCCCAGACCCACACAAGCCTCTATCATCGCCACAGCTTTTCCCCAGCAGAGCAGCCAGGCCCAGTGGGAAAAGCATTAAGAGCTAGCAGACCTGACTACTAGCTGTGTGTGCTTGGTTAAGTGTCTCTCTGTCTCTGGGCTCCTGAGTCCCCAATTGGAGGCTGAGTGGGTCTTTTGTAATAGATTATGGTAGTTCACACCTGTAATCCTAGCTCTCAGGCGGCTGAGGCAGGAGGATCAGGGGTTTGAGTTCAGCTTGGGCTCCATAGTAAGTCTAAGACCCTATCTTAATAAAATAAAATGCCGCTTCTAATTCCTTTCTCCTTCAAAACTGACTTAGGTTTTGTCTGCTAAATGATATTAAATGACCGTTGTCCTCTCTGTATTGTATCTGTGGGCAGCCTTACACACACCACTACCAATGCCCACAGTACCCCTAAACGATTACTTAATCCAACCAATATCTAATTGTCTTTGTCAATGCTTTCTTTAGAAATGGACAAGCAGCAAGGAAGAGAGTCTTTACAGAGAGAGGTTCCTGTCAGGGAAAGGAAGAAATCTCTCTCTGTCTCTGTCCTCTCTCTGTGTCTCTTTCTGTCTCTGTCTGTGGTGTGTGTGTGTGTGTGTTGCTGGGAATGGAACCCAAGGCCTTAGGAAGGCTAGAATATGCTCTATCACTGAGCCACTCCAGCCCAAGGCCTTTCTTTTCTTCCCTGGAATACATTCACTGACACCTTTTACAATCTGGCAATACTGCTCAGTCCCCACTCTCTGTGTATAGATTCTCCATCCTTACTCTGGCCCAAGGTCTTCCTCAGGTCAACTGGCTTGTCACTTCCTTCTACAACTGTGGTACCGCTGTGGTCCTGGACTGGCCCTACCCCAATATACCGTGAGCATAATAGAGAAAGCCAAGTCCAAACCAGTCATTTGCCCCTAAAGTCTTGAACCAGCCTAATGGGCCATGAATGTCACCTAGGGCATTTCCAACTTGGGTCAAGTGAGCTCAAGGGACTTGGATTTTTTCTAAGTATAGTGACCAATTCTACAAGCAATCTAGCCAGCCATCGTGGCCCATGCCTGCATTCTCAGCACTTGGGAAGTAGAGGCAGAAGGATCAGGAGTTCAAGGCCATTATTCCCCTACATAGCAAGTTTGTAGCTTGGGATACACAAGACCCCATCTCAAAACTAAATGAACAAAAAATAAATTAAAAAATAATTTATTAAATTATTAAACAAAAAATAAATTAAAAAAATATATATACAGACCAATCATGTTAACCCACATCTTTAAATGTTTGGGGTGGAATTCATAAGAACCTTGTATTGATAAAATCAACCGTAGAATCTTGGAGGGGCTCAAGGTCACACAGGCTTGACCAAGGGTTAGGAGCCAGAGGGTCTGAGAATTCTTGCTGGGGCTACATTAGCAAAGACAGCTCTGCATCTGTCCCAAGCAAAGAAAGCAAGGGGCTTGGCAGTGACCACGGGAGTGTGTGTTCTACAAGCTTCTGGGTGAAGCTCTTTGCCCAGGATCAGGCAGAGCCAAGAGTAAAGCGTGTGTCCTCTCTGTAGACAAGAACAGTGCCTGGGAGAGTGTTCTTGGCTCTGGTCACTTATCTCACAAACAGATTAGTTTCTAGGTCTTCCCCTGCAGTGGTCGGTCACCTCACTTCCCTCAGTTTCCTCGCCTGTTAACTGGGAGCAGTGGCAGGTAGGAAAACCGATAATTGCCCTGACAGACTTCTCAAGACGTCTGCTGTCACTGAGCAAACTTCCCAGCCTCCCCTCCAAGGCCCAGCATCCCAGAACCTCTGTGACCTGCCTTACCCATCAGGATCAGCCCCTACATCCCCTACAGTGCTCGGCAGGCCTCTTCTCTGTGTCCTGACACCCCTTCACCACTTCTCCTAAAGCTCCGTTCCCTCTGACCATCAATCCCTTCACCCTGCCCAGCACGGCCTGGCCTGAAAGACTAAAGGCTGAATTATCACCCTTTCTTCTGGGTCTCTGTTAGAACATTTGTCACAGGCTGCAGCTATGGTCTACAGTTCACTTCCTACCCCTCCCCCCCGTGATCTTGGTCTGAGGGAGGGACACCTCCATCTTTAGACAAGGGAACTTGAGAGATTAAGCAGCTTGCTCACCATCACACAGTAAATACACAGCAGAGAGCTTCCAGGCCTCTTACTATGAATGAGGGTGAAGCAGATGTGTTTAAAGACACCAGGGGAGCCTGGGTACTCTGCACGTACAAAACCATGATACCTCAGCAACTTCTCCCTCTCCCAGTGTGTGTGTGTGTGTGGGAGAGAAAGAGGGTGTGTGTGTGAGAGAGAGAGAGAGAGAGAGAGAGAGCATGCGTGTGTGTGAGTATATGTGTATGTGCATGTATGTGAAAGTGTGTGTTACTCAAATGGAAGCCAGAGCCTAAAGCATGCTTTCTAAGCCCTCTATCACTGAAACTTTTTAAGCTGTCATTTTAAGACGGGGTCCTCCTAAGTCGACAGGCTGGCCTCGCGCTCACTCTGCAGGCAGGCTTTGAACATGTCGTACTTCTGCCTTAGCCTCCAGGGTAGCTTAGATGCCAGGTCTGTGCCACCAGGTCTGTGCCACCAGGTCCTGCCTGAGCATTTTTTTTAAACCTCTCTAATTCTCAATTTTCTCATCTGCAAAATGGGATGCTCATAATACTTAGGGTTGCTGAGAGGCCTGAATTGGAGTCATTGTAAACTACTGAGCACAGCACCTGGTGCATAGTGGGTGCTGCTCCTAAGATCTCGATAGCTTGCTTTCCTTGCTAAAGTGTGAGGTGTCTGAGGGCAGAGGCCTGGTGTGATTATCTCAGACACAGGAGATGCTGATCTTCTGATTAGTGCTTGTTGACTGGATGAAAAACCTGGGGCGATGTAAGGGGCTACAGGGCTGTATACGCCAGGGAAGCGCCACGACAGCCAGCCTCCATTATGAGTTCAGGAAAGTGTCCACTGTATCCGTGATTCCGGAGGGAGAGAGAGCAGTGACTGCAGGTTTGTTCCTGCATAAGATTTGATGCAGTTCACAAAAAGGCCCAGCGATGAAGACAAACTACACAGGCTGAGCTGAGCCCCAGGCTTCCCGGAGTTCACACCAAAAGGCAAAGGCAGCCAGTTGACTATTTCTCTGACAACAAATGTGGTTGTTACTACTACTTCGGGTGATTCAGGGCTTCTATTCCATGTCTGGCCCTGTTGGGGTACTTTCGGGTGGCTCAGAGACAACCTAACAGCCTAAAGGGGTCCTAAGGGGGGGCCGCCTAAGGTCAAGATGAGTGAACAGGGACAAGGTACCAAGCCAAGCAAGGCCGTGAGAACCCAAACAGGTACAATCCAAACAGGGACAAAAATGGCTGCTATTTTAGGGCATCTATGGGGGAAGCAGGCTTCTTTCTAGGGACCAGCCTGGCAGGGCAGGGAATGTCCCATGGCTGCTCACAGCCCAACCAAGGTTCCAGGTGACTGTGTATGCATACACCCCTCCCTGCACTAGGGCCGTGGACTGAGAGCATCTGAAGCGGCACGGAGGAAAATTCCGTCGGAACCACCACAATTTAGCCATTAGTTTCACTCAATCTTTCTTCTCGGTGCAGGAAAACACGAAATTGTAAAATTGGCAAGTGCGTTCAGGTTTGACTCAAGCGAATCTGATTGTGCTGTGCATTACCCAATGAGTTAGAGGCATCAGTGATGGAAAGGACCCGAGGGACTAACTATCACTCCCTCAGGGATGGCAACAGTGAGGCCAGGTGGCCAAGGGCTTTGTCTGGGGCCGGAGAGCAGGTTCAAATCAAGCTGCCAGGCCAGGTAACGTGGCCCCTGATGCCTGCACCCAGTCTCCCAGTTCATCACACAAGAGTACAAGGTGGGTGTCTGCTGCAGCCCTTTGAGGGTTCAAATCTTACCTCCAACCCTGAGGTGGAGGGTGCAGACAATGGGCTGTGCTGACAGAGGCGCCAGGAGCCTGCAAAACAGACAATGCCCTGGAGAGAAGCGCCTGACTCGGTGAGCCCTCACAAACCCCCAAGGACAGCAAGTCTATCGCTGCCTTTACTTCCCAGATGGGGAAAGTGAGGTAAGGGTGAGCTAAATCCCTTGCTCAAGATCCACAGCTACAAAGTGGAAGACCTAGGAAGCCAAGGGCAAGCAGGGTGTTCCAGGGTGTGCCCTGAACCCAGTCAAACCCACCCACGTTATCCAGACTGGGACAGAATCGTCCCAAAGGCTCCTTGGAAACAAGTCAGCTTGAGTCTTAAGGTGAGCTGGAAAGAGCCGGGGGAAGAGATAGGGAAGAGGAGCGCATTCCGTCAGACGGGAGGGCGAGTTCGGAGCCCTGGATGCGTGAAAGCATGGTACTGATTTGATAGGAGCACTGTGCCGACGGGGGGTGGGGGTGGGGTGTACTATACAAAGCCCACAAGCATATGCTGGGCTTCCGCCCCTATCTGCTCATCTCCAAGACTCCCTATCCAGAACATAACCCGCTCTGATGTTTGGATAGTGCACGTTTCTTATCAAAAGCCTCTCAGCACTGGTGTGACAAGATGGACAACACTTCTGTGTACCAAAATCACATGATGACGTCAGAGAACAGAAAGAAAGAACCAGTCTGTCCTCTCTGTTGTCCATCACCCCCATGATACCCAATCACCCCACCTCACAGAGAGCATGCACCCAAGTTAGTGGGATAGTAACACCCCAGTGAAAACATTCCCAAGCGAGTGAACTATCCCTGGGTGTGACAGGTAGTTTGTTTCAAGAGAGCAAAGGATGTTAAGGGCTTTGTTTTCATTATATCTGCAAGGACTCCCGTATCCCTCTTTTTTCAGGCCCACCCCCATCCCAGCAGAAAGCAGACTGTCTCCCATCCCCCCTGCAGGGCAGAAATAAATAAATAATGGTTTAAAATCATATACACTCTGCAATCTTCACATTACCCCTATTTGAGTTTTTAAATTACTGTCTCTATTTTTCCTCCTCCAAGGACGTTATAACTAGAAAGAAGGTTCATATGCTGAAGTGTATGTGTCTGATCACTGCACAAATGTTTTCAAGAGAAATCACTATATTCCTCCAAGATGGGTATGGGTTTAGTCATAGATCAAAGTGAGAGGAAAAAAAAGATAAATCATCAGAGATCCAAAAATACTTTTCATTTGGAGAATATACCAGGCCATTTTGATGGGGCTGATGGAATCCTTGTTCTGTCTCCATTACCTGCCTCAGGCAGTCCCAGCCAGGAGCCAACGGCAGAGATGATATTCTCCATAAGATGGTCCCCAATATATATATATATATATATATATATATATGATCTTCAACCTCTATTGATTGACCAATTTCACAAGCAAAGACTGGTGAAATGAAGCTGAAATGAACATCATGCTTTAACTCATTGAACCTATCAGGCCTGAGTTAATCTCACTGTCCACTGTCTCTGATAGAATTCAATTGATCAATCATGTTTCGGTGATAGTACCATTTCACTGGCTTATTGCTTCTTCATTTCAGAGCTTGACCTGTTAGATACACAGGGACTGGCTCGGCTTCTCGTGGATACACAGAGATCAGCCACTGCCCTGCCAACGTGTGTCATCTCCTGTCCCAGCTGAAGAGAACCTGGGAGGCTTTTGTGCGGATCTGGCACAAATGTTTTCCCACCAAGCGCTCGAATAACAGGGGTGGGTTTACGGAGGACGGCAATCCCAGGTGCTGAGAGGGGCTCTTGTTTCTGCAGGGAAGCCCTATGCTTTCTTCCCTATGGGTGCAAGTTGACTTGTTTGGGCTCTGTACGTGGCGGGAGAGTATTTCTGCATTAGACAGCCAAGTGGTGTGCCTAGGGGAGAGGAGCATTGGAAAACGATAAAAATAACAGTCTCTACGCTTCAGTCAGGGTCGTGCTGAGTGTGACATTCACATGCTTATCCGGTTCTAATGGTGACCTTAGATACCAGCCACAGATTCTGGCTCCCACTGTGCTGATGAAGAGGAAGTGGGCTCGGAGAGGCAGAGGTAGCTTGCCTAAGATCACAGTGTCATCAGGCCAGCTGAGACAAAAGCCCCAGTGGCTCAGTTCCTTGGTGTCTGACCCACAGAGGCTACCCCATAGACAATAATTGGCATCAAATTGCCAAGTCATTTCAGGCAAGCCGCTTTGTTCTTGACTACCTGGAACTCTGCACTTTCATTCTGATAACTTTTGAAGGGACAAGTCGAGCTCAGAGTCACCCAGATACCTAGCAGCCGCACAGGAACCGGCAGCCTAAGCCCTCCACCCAGGAGCTCTTTTCAGTCTGAGCCCTCCACCCAGTAGCTCCTTTCTTTCCCTACTGAGTTCCCTAATTTATGCCAAAGCCTGTCCTATCCACAGCAAGACCTTCACTCTCCATTTTCAACTTGGCCCAACGTGCTATTGCAGTTTCTTGGTGGCATTTAATTTAATTCTCCCAAGACTGTGCTTTGGGGAGTCAGGGGGATGTCACTGGAGGAGGAGGCTCTTGTGGCATCATGGGGTCTCCAAAGGCAAAGGAGGTTTGCAAATAGGGTCTGTATCTGGCCAGAGCCACTGTCAGGGGCCATGGAGGAAGAAGCGTAAACAAAGCTGTTGTGTCTGAGGGAAGCCATTGCTGTAGCTGGCACAGGGCTGAGGCCTGGAAGCGAGACAAAGAGCTTTAGGTCACTCTATGCCACACAAACATGACAGGCCATCTTCCAGCAGCCTTAGTCATCACATCCTGACACCCCACGCTCTGTCCCATGGGAGTCTCTTATCTGCTCTTATCAATAGCTGGTCTCAGCCACTTGGCCCTTACTGTCTGGTGTGGCCACAGTGGGAAGAGCTTGCTGGAAAGAGACGGGACAACCTCCCAGGCAAGCAAGAACTTCACATTCAGAGAGAGAAGTCATGGCAGGAGAATGGCTACCACAGAAGTGGCAGGTGCCAGAGCGTAAGAAAGGACTGGACTGCTCTCTAGAAGTGGTGGCTATCTGGGAGTAGGTGACACGAAGACCTCCAATGCTCCCTGTCAGAGGTTCTGGCTTTTACTCACCAATACCCTTGCTTTCTCCACAGTACCCACAATTGCTCACAGCTGAGGTGCCCTTCCTGGGCCTGGTTGCTTCGACTTCAGCTCTGCATTTCCTTGCTTTTTCTTTAAACCTTATTTTCATGTGTATGTGTGTGTGTGGTATATGTGAGCATATGTATGCATGTCCGCATGTATGTGATAAAAGCACATGTGCACATGTAAGTGCAAGGTTGATATGGGAAATTTTTTTTGATTGCTCTTCTACCTTATTCTTTGAGACAGGGTCCCTTAATCACAGCTAGAGTTTGCCTGTCCAGCTAATAGCTTGTTCTTTCTCTGCCTTCTGTGGTTGGAATGGCCAGTGAGCTGCCACACCCATCCAGTGTTTGCATGGTTCTGGGGATCCAAACTCCAGTCATTTGGCTTGCACAGAAAGTACTCTAACCATTGTACAATCTCTGCTGCCCCACCTCTCTGGCACCACTCCCTCACACTCTCCCCTCACTCTTCCTGTCGTAATCACTCTGGCCTCCTCACGTCTCCTCAGTTATGTCAAATATACCCTGCCACTGTCCTTGCTGTTCTAGAATTTTCCCAGATGGCTCATTCTTGTTTTTCCTGAAGCTTCTGCTCAAATATCATCTGCATGATTACATCAGCTTCTAGAAGACAGCAAATCTCCAGTGGGCACCCACACCTTAATCCCAGCACTCAGGAGGCAGAGGCCAGTCTGGTCTACAGCCGGAGCTACACAGAGAAACCCTGTCTCAACTCCTCTCTTCCCCAAAAGTACATGCTCCTTAAGTCCTTCCTAGTTTTGTTATTCTGCACAACAACCCACCAGGCATGTGTGTACAGCCTCTTGCCTAGAGTTCCATGCTTAGCTCTGGGGGAAAAAAAAGTATTTAATAACACAACATTGGATTCCTATTTTTCTCCCTGTTCAGGAGATTGCCACTGTCTGCCTCATCCTTTCCTGTGTCCCTGCCCCTTAAAACAAAGGCCAGCACAGAACAGGCACACAATACATACTTTTAGAATTAATTAAAAATAAGTAGAACTAAACAACACAGCTGGTTCTTGGTGGCCTCCTGCTGGGAAATGGCCGCTTCCTCCCCAGAAGCTTTCATACCCAGCTCAAGGTTCTGATGGCAGAACTTCTAAAGAGAGTTGCCAGGCCTTGCTCCTACCGAGACCACAACGCCAACATCACATGAGAGTCCAGTCAGTGGGTGACTCTCTCCTAAGGAGGCCCTGGTAATGTTAAAGTGACAAAGGTGTAGCCTTTGGGTTCATGCTCTGGCTGTGTGACCTTTTATATACCTTACGTCGTCTTTGCACTGGGGTCAGCAAAGCACAACAGGCAGATCCCAGACGAGGCAGCACAGCAAGGACCCAGGGTCACTCCGTGATAACAGGAAAAAGGAATTTCTCCTGTCTGACCACAGAAAAGAAACGATGAGCCTGGTACCCTCCACCTGCCCTCCCCCACTCTGAAGGATGATGGAGGAATGAAAGTCAAGGTGAGTCTGGGCTACCAAGTGACACTCTTCCTCAAAAAGCAATGAAGTGCTTTAATTAAAATCAGGAAGCTAGGCGTGGCAGCCCATGCCTGTCATGTTAGCCCTTAGGAAGTAGAGGCAAGAGGACCAAGAGTTTACGGTCATCCTCCTGGGCTATCTAGTAAGTTCGAGACCAGCTGGGGTTACAGGAGACCCTGTCTCTAAATAAATGAATAAAACCAGGAAATATACAGAGGAGGCTCGACTGCATCCTCTTCTTCAAACATTTGTTGGGCTCTGGAGTCAGGGACCACTTCTTGGAGGAAGGTGATACTCCAGCCGGGGCTGGATGTGGGGACATGAGCAGGGAGGCTGAGGGGATCCTAGAGAACAGAGGTGGGTAGAATAAGGGTGAGTGGGGCTGTGCTCACTGACAGAGAGCCCCTGCAAATCCAGCGACTTTCACAGCCCACATGTAACTGAAGCAAAAGGCTTGTCTCCACAGTGCAGATCTGGTACACAGTAGGCATACAGCATATGAGGGTTTTGTATAGCCAAGGATAACCTTGAACTTCTGAGGTCACAGGTGCACGCCTCCACATCAAGGTTACGTGGCTACAGGGGTTGAACTGAACCCTGCTTCGCGCTAAGCAGTATCTCCCAACTAAGCCATATCCCCAACTGCTCAGTTTTGCTCTTAAAATTTTTTTTGCAGAATTTCCCATAGGAAGATGTCGTAGAAAGCCCTTTTGTTGCAATGGTCTTTCATGTGTGTTTACGGATGGTCTCTGGTATTTGCATGTCTACCCTCACATGGCAGTCGAAGGAAAAGGTTGGCTCTTCTACTGCTCTCCGCCTTATTGAGGCCATCTCTCGCTGAACGTGGAGCTCACGAACTCAGCTAGAGTCACTTGCCAGCAAGTCC
Source organism: Meriones unguiculatus (assembly GCF_030254825.1). NCBI lineage: Eukaryota > Metazoa > Chordata > Mammalia > Rodentia > Muridae > Meriones > Meriones unguiculatus. The sequence continues at coordinate 35,055,114 of NC_083351.1, forward strand.
CAAGTACCCTCCTGTCTCCCCCCGCCCCCCGCCCCCCGCCCCGGGGTGAAGGGCTTCATGTAGCTTCGTATGTGGATGCCGAGGGGGTGAATTCGAGTCTTAGTGCTTGCGTGGCAAGTACTTTAGTGGCAGCTGTCTCTCCAGCCCTGTGCAAGTGGCTCTTCGTGAGAGTAATGAGATGAAAGGTTTGGGAGGTCTGTGGATCGCTGTCATTTTGGAGAAGATGTTAGGACCCTGAATGACAGGGACCAGAGAAGACACAGTGCAGTGTGATTCAGAAGATTGCTCCGTGCCGCCAGGCTTGGTGGGACAATTCTCGAAATCGCAGCACTAGGATGAGGGAGGTAGGAAGATCAAAGTCACCCTGGGCTATGTATCAGGCTAGAGGCTGGGCCAGTCCGTGTGTCTCAGAAAAACTGTCCTGAACCCCTTGTGTCTTTAAAATGACATATTAAGCAGTCAGGCTGCTGGAAACTATGTATAAATATACGGGCCAAGAGCCTAACTCTGTTTTACTCAGACACACAAAACCTCGGTGTTTTAATACCTACTGACTCCCGGGAATACAACCTCCATATAAATAGAGAAAAGATGGTGCCTTGCACTGGCTTTATCAGTTTTATCAGGACAGTGTCAGAAAATCAGTTTACCGATGGTGGCATTGCCACGGGCATCGATATTGCCAAAACCACAGCTGTCTGTATTTGCCGCTGCTGGATTCACACTAGGAGCAAGTGCTAACCGCTTCCTCATGCTTCCTGGTATAGAGACGGCTGAGCATTTACACAGTAAAGCGTTTACGGCATTCATGATGTACCTTCCCTGTTTGTTACCGCTGGGGCATTGCAGTACTTTTCATGATGATGATGATGATGTGTGGGTAGCTTCTCTTTCACCTGGGTTTCATATCAGGGCAGCCACAAGGAGACGCTAGTATGACTAATTCCTAACCCTTTCCAGTCTTGCCACTTAGAACTCTCCTCTACCGGGAACCATTTTCCTAATCTATCCGTCAGAGAAAGGGCTATCTTAGGGACACAAAGAACTCTCCAGAAGCTGTTTTAGGGATAGAAAACAGGTACCAAAAACACTTCTAAAACAGTCGTGGGATAATGGAAGCCTGCTCCTAAGAGGCAAGGCCTGGACCATCGATTCCACTTTTCAGAAAACCATTTTCAAAGCTAGTTTGGTGGCATATGCCCATAACCCCAGCACTCAAAAGGCAGAAGCAGGATTAGGGGTTCAAGGTCATCTCAACTACAGGAGATATGGTCTAAAGAAAAAAAAGAAGGAAGAAGAAAAGAAAATGATTTCTTAAATTCAAAAATCCTGCTAGACTAAGCTAAGAAGGGCTTGGGTTCTGCCTTTGCTGTCCCCCCCCCCCCCCCAGAGAAGCAGCTCCCAGCTATCCACAGCCAGCATCAGAGGGCAAAGCCAGAGGAGGAGACAACACTGAACAGCGGAGCATGGAGGGCTGAGGCAGGAGGATCAGGAGTGCATTCAAGGCAATACACACTCCGGTGAGACCCTGTCTCTAAACCAGCTGACTGGAAATGCCGTCTCACCTGCTGTCCGGCAAACGTGGACAGAGAATTTGGGGGATACGAGAACAACGGGGATGGAACTAAAGGGAGAGTGTAAGAGCAACATAAGGGGTCAAGGGGGCTGCGAGCGATCTATGCCAACTGCTGGGGTCTGCATCCAGCACTCAGCTTACTGCCCCTGTGGCCTCAGACTGTTCAGCTGCTCCTAGTTCCCATCTACAAAAATGAAGATGGCAATAGTCTGTGTCCTTCCAAGAGCTGCTGTGAGCACTGAGTGTCACATAGACGCGTGTCAATCTCCCTGTCCGCCTCAGAAAGCTAAAGAAAGGGGATTCGTTTCCAGCGGTCACACTGCAACACCCAAGGGCTCTGAAGTAGAAACAGAGCCCTGAGCCCTGAGAGTCAGTTTCGGCTCCCTCGGTTTTTACAGCAAACTCGTTGGTTGCTTTCTCAGCCCAGACCCCTTCCCCCAGCGTTACCCTCCTTTCTTAGGCGACCTGTGCATCAGCTTGTGCACCTGTAAAAAGGGAGAGAGGGAGAGAGAGAGAGACAGAGAGAGAGCACACCCTGGGATCCAGAACCAGAGAGAAACTGAGATTAGCAAGAAGAAAGAAGAAGCCCACTAGCTCACAGGTCCACGGCAAGCCCCGAGGTTGTGAGATGCACTTCCAACCCCCACCCCCACCCCCGCCTTCAGAACCCATGGTCTGATAGAGGCAGCTGGAGGCTGAAAGAGCTTGGAGGCCCCTTCTCTTTGGGGGTAAAGAAGACTTCCTGTAGCAAGTGTCACGGCAGAGAGCACAGGGATGGAGACAGGGGACCCCGTGGGAGGGAGCCCATCTCCTCGCACCGCACCAAGCACACCGGCTCGGGGGGGGGGGGGGGCATTCCCAAGCCACGCTGTTACGGTGTTACGGAAGGGATGCCTTTTGTCCCCTTTGGAGAACCCACTTCCAGGCTCAGGATCGGGGACGCGGGCGGTCACAGATAGTGGCCGGCGCAGTAAACAAGGTAACTCCACGGATTCCCATCCGGCTCTGGCCTGCGTCCCCATCCGTCCCGGCAGCGCGGTACACGGAGCCGCTCTCCTGACGAGGCAGGCTCGGTCCCTGCTCCCGCTCGGCGGCCTCGGCTCAGCCCGCGCGTCATCTGCTCGGCTGCCCACCGCGCCCGCGCCACCCGGAGCGGCGGAAAGCTGGCCTCGGCCGTTACCATAACAAACTCAATTGTTCTCAGCAGGGCCCCGGCAAATAAAGTCATTCATTACGGGCTTCTCCCGGCCACCGAGGGCTGCGCGGCAATCAGCGGGCCGCGGGCCGGCCCCTCGCGGGCCGAGACACGCGCCAGCGCCGTTACCTGCCGGGGCCAGCCCGCGGTGCAGCGGCCGCCACGCTGTGCCCCGAGGCCCAGCCGCGGCGGCGCCGGCGGGAGCGGCGGCCGAGCGCCTATTAGTTTTATCTCGGGACGTCAATTGACTTATACTGATTGGCTTCCTGCCGCCAAATGTCAATTAAATTGCAAATGTTCCGCGGAGGCCCAGCGCGGGGCGCGGTGGCGGGGCGGCCCCTTCCCGAGGGCACCCAGGGCTGCCGCGGTGGGGTTGGTTTTTCCTTCCGCGCCGCGAGCGGCGAGGCTGAGCCCTCCCGGGCCAGGAACCCACGGGGCCAGCCTCAGAATTGGAGGGAGGACAGCGGGACGCCGAACCAGCGGGCCCGGGAGCAGTTCGTGCTTCATGGAGGAGGGACCTGCTGGTGACAAGGCCGGGTCTCGGGATGCAACTTTTGGCGTGGCCTTTAATAAGCCCCTTCTCGATCCTCCTGCCTGGTTTTCCTCACCCGCCAAGGCTCAGAAGGACTTGGAAGCTAGGAAGCTTGCAGTCTAAACCCCGGGTTTGAGTGTGCTGGAGGAAAGGTTCTGTTTGTTTGTTTGTAGGCCGAGAGGGTACTCAGTGACTGAGTTTGACCTGGAACTTCTGATCTTCCTGCCTCCACTCTCCCAGAGCAGGTATTACAGGTGTGCACAACCTCTACCTTTTTGTGTGGTTCTGGGGATGAAGGGGGCTTTGTAGACCTTAGGCAAAGGGTCTACCCAGCCAGGAGGCACTATTTGTCGTTGTCGTCAGATTCTGTTCTGTTTTGTGACAGGCTCTCTATGTAGACCCAACATTGGTGATCCTCCTGCCTCCACCCTCTCCTCCTGGAATTGCAGGTGAGCACCACCATGATTAACTCCTGAAGAAGGCACGACTGGCATCATCACTACCATTTCCGAGAGACTGACGAGAGCACAAGGCAGGGAAATTGTCCCAGAGTTCCCAGAGGGCCTGTCGTCCTCAGACACCTCAGCTCCACTGTTGTTTGTTCCCACTCGACGGATGGCAAAGCTCATCCTTGGGCATGATCGCCAAGCGGAAACCTAAGACGAACTGCATTAATGCTCTCCGAGGAGCAAAGCACTCTCTTGTGCATTGGGGCTCACTAAACTTGCCAGGATTCCCCTGGAAGTCACTCTCTCTTTGCTGGTAAGAACACGGAGCTGGTACGGTAGCACATGCCTGAAATCTCAGCACTTGAGAGGTCAAGGCAGGAGGATTGGGAGTTCAAGGCCAGCCTAGGCTACATGACAAGACCTTATCTGAAAAAAAGCAGAGGACAAGGGGTGGGGCTGTGGAGATGGCTCAGTGGCTGTTCTTCAAGTATAAGGTTATGAATTTGAATACCATCATACCCGTTCAAAAACGCAGAGCATGGCTGTTATGTGTCTTAACCTTAGCGTTAGGTCGTAGAGTCATGTGACCGTAAGAGCTCAATGGCCTACAAGTCTAGCAGAAACAGTGAGCTTCCAGTTTGGTGAAAGGCCAGTCTCAAGATAATAACATGGGCAGCAGCAGAGGAAGACTCCTAACTTCCTGCTCTGGCCTCCCAGAGTGTGGGCACCTACACTCACACACGTACCTCATACATACACATCTGCCATACACATGCCACAATTGCACAACCCAAAGGAAGAAAAGAGGGAGAGAGAAAGAGAAGGGAGATTGAGGTCCAGAAAGGGTTGTCCAAGATCAGCAGCAAGGGATTGGAGAGGCAAGATGTGAGGGCCCAGGACTGAGTCCAGTGCTCCAGGCCCTATCTCAAAGAGACCTTGAACAGGGACAGCTCAGGCTTGGGCTTTGCTCTCCACCCCTCTCCCTTCTGAGGGAGCCAAGAGGAAGGCCCGTGAAGTCGATCTGCAAGATTCGATGAGCTTGAGGGAAGAGCCAGAAAAGAGCCATTTGCTGAAAGAATGATGCCCTCGGCCCCAGAGAGGTTCTGCTGTTTGCCTGTCAGCCATCTCCAGCACACCTCCCCCTCAACCCCCTCTGCCTGCCTCCCTAAGGTTGTCTCTTGAGAGAGCACTACGAGGGTTCTTAACTGATCAAATGTCCAGCATTTAAAAGATACAAGCCTGACCAGTCGTCCTTTGCAGAGGAGAGATGTCCACCGAACAAAAGTCCATTCAGAGGTGCTGGATAGAGTCTGTGTCTCAGCGAGAAAGGAAACGAAGAGAGGAGGAGGGAGGGCATGTAAGAGAGAGAAGAGGGGACCAGAGCTAAAAGATTGTCAGGCTTCCTGCATCCAAATGGGGGACCAGCTGGGACAGGACCACAACTAAGATCACACAGAAAGGCAGTGCTGAAACCAAACGAGGAAACCGGGTCTCTCTGCCTGTGAGTGAACTCCTTGGGGCACAGCTTGATCAGTTGAGTTTCTAAAGCTTGGGGTTAAAATGCCGCCTGACTAGATGGGAAGGGGGGCTGTGGGTGTGGCTCAGTTGGTACTTGCTTAGCATGTACTGGGCAGGGCCCCCATCCATCCATGGTGTCACCATGTAAGTGACCAGCCACTGCTGAAGCTGGCTAGCTTGGACGTGGCAGGGAAGCGTGCAGAGCAGAGAGTTGCTGGAGACGTTTCCAAAACGGAGACCTCAAATGGGAAACAAGCCCAATCTGTGTACATCCAAGTCCAGCCTCAGAGCAGAGCTGATGACACAAAAGTGGCCTTGAAGGCCCATGCTGGAGGTAGCTGGGCATGCCCACTGAGGCACTCAGCACTACACTGGCACTATCCTACTGTGACACAGGGAGGCAGACAGAATGGCAGGTAAGGGTACGATGGAGCTAACTGCCCAGGTGCCAGCCCCAGCGTCACACCGCCAGACTCTGGGGTGAGCTGTGTGACCTTGGACAACTTGCTTAACTCTGTGAATCTCTGTAAAGTGATGAGAGTACCTGCTTGATAAACTGGCTGTATCAACTGCATTAGATGTTTAAATGCATGTCATCAGAGCTTGTCAGTGCCAGTGACTGTAGTCAGGGCTACAGTCCATTCACACCAGGAGCATTTGCCCAGGCATCAGGCAAGAGGAGAACCTTAGGCACACACATGTGCTCACGTGTGCCTTAGGACAGAGGGTGCTCTGTCCCCTGTAAAATGGGTCTTGCCAGCTCCTTTCCATGGGGCTTGGTAGCCCTGCTTGAGGCTGTAGGTTGGGCAGGAGCTGGGAGTCTAATGGGTGAGGCTCCACTCCACAGCCTGCCCTCGCTAACCAACCAAACCCATGCCTTCTCAGACACACAAGACATTTGCTACCACACACCCAGGCCCTGAGCTGGGCACTGGGGTCATGGTGACTGCTGCAGATTTGCCTTCTGCCCCCGTGGAGCTGACAGTCTTTGGGAACTGAGAAGGACAGACAAGTGACGGATGTTCATTTTTATTAACAGGGCCAGAAGGAACAGGTAGGATCCCTCTTTGTGGAATCAACAATCAAGCTGGACCCTGAAGTCGTGGAATGTCCTCTGGGCTAGGTTAGGGCAGGGAAAGGACACGTCATCATAATGAAAGGCCTCAGGAGTTTCCTCAGCACCTCACATGTTTCAGTCCATCCCTGTGGCTCTGCTGCAGGCACACCTGGTACCTCTGTTCATATATGGGGAAACTGAGGCTCACATGTGACTCCCAGAGTACAGGAGCAGTGATAGGTGGAGTGAGCAGTAGACCCCAGGTTGTCTGACTCTCACCCACCTGCCTGATGTCAGCAGGAAAGGCCAGGTGGTTCTGAGGAAGTGATGAAGGAGCTTCGGTTTGTCAGAACTGAGCATGACAGGACAGTGAAGCCGCTCAGCGGCTCATGAGGGAGCCAGATTTGTTAAGAAGTCCCAAGGGCTTCTGCGGGCACCGTGTGGATGTGAACTGTTAAACCTCTTCTGTGAGCCATGTATCAGAATGGTATACTGCAGAGGACACACTAGGCTTGCCACATGACCCTTTGGAGAAATCAGGAGGTAGAGACCAGGGAGGAGCCGTAGCAATAATCCGGAAGGAATGAAGAGAATGTTTGGACCAGTGCACCAGCAGTGGAGATGGAGAGAAACAAGGAGGTTGAAGAAATATTTAAGACAGATGTCTTTAAGCAGATATCTGCCAGAAGTGTTTTTCTGTGTTCACAAGCAGAGATGCAAACCTAAGGAGAAAGGACAGCGAGATCCCTAGCAAATGTTCCCCAGGGACGTGTGTCCAACACACACACTCCAAAGCATTTTTCAATCAGATAATTTATTTAAAACCAGGAAAATATTTGCTGAAATATGTTTCCTGTGGGAAGTGACATGCCCACAGTCAGACAGCTAACAGAAAGAACCAGTGTCAACACCAGCGTCACCCCTGACACACCACCAAATATGGGACCTTAAAACCCCATTGTTGGTTTCAGCCTGAGAGAAGGAAGACTCAGAAAGCAATGACTTGTCCAAGATCACACACCAACTAAAGGCTGAGGGTAGACCCAGGGATTCCTAGAAGGGTTTGTGTCAAGACATCTGGGCCATGGGCTTTAAAAAGTGATGGGATTAATCCCAATAGTAGTGGTCAGCTTCTTCAGCAGAGAAATGAGACTCATATCCATGGTAAGCCTACCCAGGCATGCCACACTGGCCCAGGAACAAGTGTATCAATTCACAAATGGCCAGTACCCACCGCCCTGGTACCCTAGACAGCAACTAAGCTGTCCTGGGTCAATGGTGCCACCTGGTGGTTGGTGCTGGGAAATTCTAACCCCTCCTCACTTTTAATCCTTTCCCAGGGGGCCACACCTCTCTGTTTGCCCACAGCTCTCCGTGATCTCACTATAAGCAATCTCTCACATCACAATCTCTTTTATAACTTCCTTCAGTGCATCTTCTTTCCCTGGAGCACCTCAGCTTGCCTCAGGACATGCCCTTTCTCTCCAGCAAATGATACGTATGCCAGTGAAAGTGAAGATTAGAGTGTCAAAGTGAAATTACACAAATTTAAGCACTCATTGTGCACACATGTACATGTAAGTCACTCTCCCCTAATGTTCTAGAAATGTGCAGAAGCCCCTTTGTAATCAGACCAAAAATCTCCTTTCAGATCTGCTTTTAATATAGTACAGGGTGTCAAGATAAATACTAAAGGCACTTTCTTATTTTATTATATTTCATTCCCAATCAATATCATGACTGGATTTTCTCCCACCAAAAGTGTGCCCAGGGTGGAGCCTGCAAGCTAGTGAGAAGGTAGGTGTGTCCCCAGCTCTGAGGGAGCACAGAAGGAAGCAAGCTGAACAGACCTCCAACCCCACAGACATTCTGCCGGATATAGGAAGAGCTCGGGGGCCATGCCTCTCTGTGGAAGCAAAAGCCTGAGAGAAGAGTCAGAAACTGCACATCCAGTGTGTGAGAGGGTCACCATGTGTCTTGCCACTCATTCCCAGTTAAGAATGAGAGACGCTAACTAACTAAAACCACATCTCTGTTCCCTCTGTCTGTACAAGAGACGAGCAGGCTCAGTCAGAGCTGGAGGTGTCCTGTGGAGAAAACCCCTAGGTGTAGCCCAGAGACCCAGGGGGTTCCCAAGACCTTTAGGGGGTCTGTGAGGTTGGAGCTATTTTCACCATAACGTCGCAGTGTCGTTTGCCTTCACTCAAGCTCACAGTGGAGTTTTCCAGAGCCATCATGACAGTGAGTACAGAGGCATCCCTGTGACTCTAGCTGTTGTCTGTCCAGCCAGACACTGAAGAAACTTGCACGGGCGTAAACAGTACCACCGGCCTACTGAATTTTCCATTGGTGAAGAACAGCACTTATTTCAAAATAATAGATGTTATTTGATTATTGTCATTATTTTAATAAATTAATAATTTAATGCTATTCACTTTCATTAGCCCAGTAAGTTAATCAGGCCTCAATAATTTTTTAAGTTTAAAGGGGTTCCAACATGCAAAATCTGAGAGCTTCTTATCATATCCCTAGGCGTCCCTGAACACAAATGCAGTGAGTGAAAGCTGAAGTCTGGGGGGAATGTGGGAGGCTTGGGCTAAGCAGGCTTGTAAACAGAGGGGGGTGGGGAGGGGTTCAGTGTCTCTGGCTCCCACGCAGGCTCTCCCTCACTGAATAAAAGTGAAACTGAGGGACCAGAGCTGGGAGGAACTGAAACCTGGGCCCCCTCCCATGGGACAGGCCCCAAGCCTGAGGGAAAGGCCCATGAAGCCCCACCAAAGACCACCTGGACTCTTCACCCAGAAGCCCCTTCAAGTTGGTTGCCTGGGTCTCAGTTGAAGCGCTCATGGTTTCAACAGTTGGACAAGGGAGAACAGCCCAATCAGACTGGGAACTAGACATTTGGTCCTTAGCATCCCTGGGGCTCTGCCAGAGCTTCATGCCCTGAGCAGTATAACACAAATGACCTCAGCCCCACTGGTCTGGGCATCTTCAGCACAGCTTCTTGGCCCCAACCCAAGAGTTCCCAACCCACCGGCTCCTGGCCTGTGCTGGATGAACACAGGATGCACACACAGGCTTGCAAACAAGCATACACATCCTTCGCCACTCCTGGGACCTGCCACCCATAGCCTTTGGCCAGACCGAGCTTCTTTCTCTAGGGCCTGGGCTCGGATTCTAGAAGCATTAGGTTCTTGGGGCTTAGAAACTAGCACAATTGAAGGGCTACAGCAGGCTGACAGCAGACACCCAGAAACCTAAAGGGTGGTTACCATTCAGAGTCCCAGATCTGACTTCACCCTCAGCTGAAATCATGACCTGCAGTCAGCCCAGTGCCACCTAGCTCTGTCACCTCACAGCAAGTGAGGACCTTGGTCGTGGTCAACAAGAGAATTCAGGGAAGAGGTCATCTACAAGAGGGTACAGGGTACTCCCCCAGGGTCAGGAAAGCCCCACAGGGGCCCCAACAAAATGGCAGTAAGCACCTACCTGCCCCCTAAAAGCTACCGTGAGAATGGATGCCTACCTACAGGCAAAGTGTGTTACTTTCCAGGGCTCCGCACTGACCCTGGAAGCATCTGTGGGCTTAGCAAGTTGTGGCGGTCAGATGGCCAGCACCAAGCCACTATATACGGGGGCGGGGAAGTGAGCTGGCTGTGGAAAACCCAGACAGGTGGGCTAAGCAACTTCTTGGGCAGCCCCAGCCAGATTCACCGGGCAGAGAACACCGGTGGCCTGGAGTGAGAGGGGGAAATAGGGAAGAAGCCACCGCTGGAAGGTCAGAGGTCATGGTAGAGTGTCCCTCATGGGTAAGGTCACAAAGGCTCTTAACAGTGAGGACCATAAAGGACACCAAGGGTTTTCTGAGGATCCAGGTTTTCTAGGGTTTACCTTCTGACCCACTTGGATGCCTCTTCCATCCCAGCCTCATTTTCTCGCCTGCTTGATGACCTGGTGGGGGGTGGGAGAAGGCGTACCACAACCTCCTAGCTGCCCTCCACGACATAAGCTGGCTAACCCCTGAAACACCCAGCCCTCCAGACCCAGGCACTCCGCTCTTGTCCTCTACCCCGGCCACCCTGCACCTGGTGTGCACCCTGCACCTCCTTCCACGGAAAGCTGATGCCGATCGGGGAAACTCGGGGTCCTGAGGGAAAGGACAACCCCTGCTTTTGCAAACAACACCTGGGGGCACTGTTGTTCAGCTTAGATGGTCATGGGCTCCTCGGCCTGTCCTCCATTCCTCCTTCCATTCTTTCAGTACCACCCACCCCCACCCCAACCCCTGACTGTTACAAACAGGAAATCAGTGGCAGGCAGACCTGTGAGATTCAGCTGCCGAACAGCTTGAACTGTGGCTGGAGCCTCCATCCTCCACCTGAGACTGGCCTCTTGGCCTCAAGTCCCAAGTGGCCATGTATTAAGTGTGTTCCTAAGCCCCTCGGGGAGCCACGTCCTCTCAGCCTCCTGATCATCCACAGGCTCTTGCCACCTGTCCCTTCCAAATGACAAAATTCGGCTTCAGAGATCAGGTTGCTGAGGATCTCACTACAGGAAGTCCTCAGACCATCCCACCCCCTCCCTAGGATGCCCCCCCCAGCAGCCTCAGCATCTCTGCCAAGCAGGGCTCCCCAGAGATCACAGGCCTGTGCAATGTTAGGGCTGTCGCTAACTCCTGAGAAAACAGCTCCGGCTTCGCCAGTTCCCATTCTGGGAACCGTGACAGTTAGCTCCTCCACTCTGTTCCATCCTCTGCCCAGAGCGCAGGAAACACGCCAGGGAAAGAGAGAGGCCAGAGCCCACCAACCTACAGCTAGAGTGAGTGCAGACCCAGCCCTACCCATCCCTTCACAGCAGTCCCACAGGAATTGGCTAGGCAGGACTGAACTGGGACGTCAGACCAATTGACAGAAGCCAGGGTTTGGTGAGAGAGAGTAAAAAGTAAACAGAAAGAAAAGAGAGTGTGGGGGTGGGCAGCTAATCGAAAACAGACAGAAACAGAACGGAAGGAAGCCAACCTGGGAGGCACTCCCAAACAAAAGGCACCACTGGACATGCAAAGACACCCTAGCAACACCCTGACCTCACTATAGGGTCACACTGAACGAGCACCTCAAGGCCCTGGTTGTCCTTCCCGTGCCTTCCCTAAAAAGGCAGCAGCCTGTTTGCTGCAAACCCTGGCCTGCATTGACACACATGCCGGAGGTTTGGCTTTCTGAGCTAGTGAAAGGATTCTCACTCCACTGACCTCCTATATTCCAGGCCTTTCAAAAAAGGTAGGGAGGGAAGGTCGAGGGGATCTGAATGGGGGTGCCTGACCATCGGAAGAAGGCAAACAAGGCCTCCCTAGAGATCAAAATTCCAGGAAGCAGTAGAAGGGCTGCCCTTTGGCCATGGCTGTTATTCACAGCCCTGCCTGGTCCTCCCAAGTCCAGCCTTCCAGCAGCTCCCTTGGGCCTTCCGGAGACGGAGGCCCCACCTCAGGCACTGAATCTTAGGCCCAGCAGGGTACCAGGACCACTGCCACTTCCACGAAAGATCACAGGTGAGACAGGAGACCAGGCTGCCTCTCCACAAGGTCCCACTCCAACCTCTCCAAGACTGTGAGCAAGGGTGAGGGTCCTTACCCAGTTCCATCACATGAAAAGCAGATGCAGAGCCAGACGAGGCAGCAAAGGGGGAAATAAATGGGAATACTGTTCCAAACTCTGCATGTCACATATGCAGCAGCTGCCTCAGCTGTGACAGCCCCAAAAGTCACAGAGGCGGAAACAGACGCCTTCTCTGATTCTCCTGCCCTTCCTTTGTCCACTCCTGCTCACGTCTCTAGTGATGGGGAGCTCACTACATTCCAAGATGACACCCCAGTCCTTGGCCCATTCTAGCTTGTGTGTGGAAAGTGCACAGTGGCTTCCTGCTGTCTGCTCCGAATAGCCCCCTTTAACCCCTGCTCTGCCTTCAGCGGCCACAGAGACCTGATACTGCCTCAGGCACAGAACAGTTCATCTGAGCTTTGGACTAAGTTGTTAGCTGTAGCTCCGGGACTCTTTACTCAATTAGGGCTTTCTGTGGAGGCCCCAACCTGCTAAACAGAAGTCCCATGGCTGAAGAGGCCAGAGACTCCGTTCACCCTCCTCATTAATTAGGCCCCCTCTAAAGGCACATGAATGATCCATTCTAACAGTAAGCATTTACTGAGCACCTATTATGTGCTTGGCGTGGCTCCGTACAGTAGCCGTTAGCCTACTATGACGGGTAAGCATAATGATGTGGCTAGAACAACTGAGAACTAACGTTTTTCTTCTTGTTTTGAAACAGTTTTACTATGTATCTTAGGCTAGCCTTGAGCTCCCTATACAACCCAGGCTGCCCTCAGGCTCACAGCAATTGATCCTCCTGCCTCATTAACCCAGGCGCTGCGGTCTTAGGCATGTTCTACCTGCCACAGATGCCTTCATAGTTCAAATTTCACTTCATCTCAATTTACTTAAAATTTAAAGACAGCACCCAGGCTGGCGAGGCAACTCAGAGGGTGATGCAGTTCAACCATGAGATCTCAGAAAGGTAGAAGGAGGAACCAACTCCACAAAGCTGTCCTTTAAACCCCGTGTGCTCTGTGACACACGCCTGCCCTAATACCCACCACAAAAACACTAGAAATAATTAATAAATTTAAAACAAACAGCAATTTTTTTTAAATGAAGCCTCACAAAACAACCTTCATATTAACAAAACTCCACTGTTTAGAGAAGTCTGACATTTGATTGGAGGTTTCAGATATTTGGCATCCAAACTGAGATGGGCTCAGTTCGCACACCGTATTTCAACAACTGAGTGAAAAAAAAAAAGCGCATCACGTCCTATCTTAAGACTTGAGTATATGTTGAAGTGATAATGTTTAGATCAGGAAAGTATGTTATTAAGATTAATTCCACTTGTTTCTGCGTATGTGCGTGTGTGCGCATGCGTGTGTGTCCTGCACGTGTGCGCATGCGTCTGCCCAAGTGTGGGTGGGTGCACAGGCGCACGAAGGCCAGAGTGTCTTCTCTATTGTTCTCCGTGTTAAGTTTTTGAGCGAGGGCTCTTGCTGAGCCTACGCCTTAGCGGCTGGGCTAGGCTGGCTAACTGGTGAGCCTCGGGCTCTGCCTCCCCAGGGCAGAATTATGGGCTCACACCGCTGCTTGACGCTCTTTAGGGTGCGGGGGTCTGAACCCACATTCTTGTGTTTGCGTGCCAAGTACTCTGCTAACAGAGCTATCTCCTCAACCCCTAAATCCATTTCTTTCCTTTTTCTTTTTGCTCATATTTGTTGTTGGGGGAAGGGGGTATTGGTTAACTAATTTTTTTTAAATTTTGTTTCTGTTTATCTTTTGAGACTAGGCTCCCATAGCCCAAGCTGGCCTCAACTTACTGAGGCTGACCTTAAACTCCTGACTTTCCCGTGTGTTCCCACCCCCAGCTTTGATTTTAGAGACTGTCCTGCTGTGCAGCCAGCCTGGCCTTGAACTCAGCTAGGAGCAGAGGAGAACACAGCCATGCTCATCCTTCCTGTTACGGCTTGGTCTCTAGAGTGTGGTTAAGGACAGCTGTGGTTTCTGTCCCGTTTCTGAGCATAGCTGGCGAGCCAGTTATCTCCATGCTCACATCAGCGCCCCCAAATATTCAGCACAGTGTCTCCTGAGTCTCTAAAGCCATTCTGTTTTCAAACTAAAACGTCAGGGAAAATAGTATTGAGCCACTCCGACGTGTTTTCAGCCTCTCTCCCTGTCTGAATCCTGGGGCTGCGGTCCTCTCTGCGTGTGCTCACTGGGCACACTCTCTGTGACCTTTGACCGGCATGTTGTCTTTCTTTAGCCTTCTGATGCATCTCCCAAGAAGGGCCTTCCTAGGCCCCTCCCTGCCTTGCTCACCCCACCCCCAAGGAGAGGTCATCTCACACTCTGTCCTTTAGAGGGACTTGGAGCTGTTAGTCTCGGCACTAGCCTGCCGCATGAGGTTGTATGCCACAACTGCCTCCCCAACCCTGAGGTCTGAGCAGGAAATGCCTATAGGGCAAAACCCAAGTCTGAGCTGGAGATGACAGTGTACCAGGAGCTGAGAGAGGAACCCCACGGGGAAGCCTCAGGTACATGAAGATGTGGAGCAAGATCTTCCCCCTGACCCTTGAACACTGCTTTCCTGCAGAGGTCCTTCCTGCTTTCCATCCTAGAGAGCAGCACCCTTCCATCTCCACAGGGCGGCTCAAAGCTCCGAGCCCTCACTTCAGCATCCAACCTACTAGCTGTGCTCTGTTGCCTGCACTGTTTCACGTACCCACCAAAGGTCAGCCACAGGCTGCTTCACCCCACAGCTCCTCTCTGAAGGATCATGCTGGTGACAATTGTCCTGATAATACCAGGGCAGGAGGCCTCAGGGTTCTTCAGTTCCTTTACTTCCCTGTCTACACGCACAATGGGTGTCAATGTGACAGAGTATGCTGGAACGGTGGTTACCTTCCATGATAAAGTGAGGGTGCCCGCTCAGCCCCTTCACCTTTCTTTTGGGCCAGTGCAGGGCTTCATGGGATACAGAAGGATGGAAAGAAAGGGTGAGGAGTCCTGTGCAGTGGCCCCAGGCATTTTTCTAAGAGGAGCCACTTCTCTGTTTGACCTTCTTTTTTGTTGTTGTTGTTGAAGTAGGGTAGCTGTGAGGGGCTCACTCAGGTGTACAGGCCCCCCATTCTTCAAGCCTTTCTATCTTAGCCTCCATACCACGACTGAAATTTCACTCCAAGTCTTCCTAGGGTTCAAAACTCTACCAAAAGTTTCAGTGCTGGGAGGACTGCAGAGCATCCTACATCCCCTTCTGAATGTCCTTGTTTGTCTTGTTTTGTCGTCTTTGAGACGGACCCTCACCATGTAGCCCAGGCTGGCTCTGGGCTCGTGATATCCCTGTCTCGGCCTCCCAAACACTAGGCTTCCAGGCATGTGCCACCACACCCCGACTCCTGGAAGCTGTCCTCTGACTTTGACCTGCACACTGTAGAGGCACCCGTGCACCTCTACCCGTCGCGTTAAATACTGAGAGGCCGCCGTACTGAGCGAATAAGCTCGTCAACAGAACCCTCGGGCTCACCAGCCACCTTCTGACCTACTGTGCGCCTGTCTGAGAGGCCAGACAGCTTCTTCTGATCCGACACAGTGAACCAGCAGAACCCCCTAGCACCATACCCTCCCCCATCAGAATCTGTCTGGTAATAAACATTAAGCTAGATTTTTTTTTCTTTCTCCAAAATTCTCTGCCTGAGTTTTTTTAATTGGAAGGGAGCATCCTACACGCCCCCCCCCCCCACTCCACTGTGATCAGACATAGGCACCAGCTTAGCACATCTGCCTAGAG
This sequence comes from Meriones unguiculatus, assembly GCF_030254825.1. Lineage (NCBI taxonomy): Eukaryota > Metazoa > Chordata > Mammalia > Rodentia > Muridae > Meriones > Meriones unguiculatus. Next base: position 35,070,819 of record NC_083351.1, read on the forward strand.
TCCAGGTGACACGGAGAGAAAAGATGACACCATCAGCTTCATAAACCAACAGAGATGGCAGGCCCACTGCCTGCCGCAGCAAGAAGGCACAGCAACCCACTGAGTTAAAGACTTCTGACATCTGTTCCAAAGTACGGGAGCAGGGGAAGGAGACGAGGCGCGCTGTAAGAACCATGAATCATGCCAACTTGGCCTACCACTACACACTGAGGCCACAGGCCCATCTTCAGTGCCTAGGGCACACAGACCTCAGGCCAATCCACCACTGGGCTGACTAAATATTCTAGCCACAGACCTTAAGTAGTTAGGCATGTGTTCATGAGAGCATAAACCCCTGACATGATGCTGAGAAAGAACTGTGCCAACAAATAGATAACTAAAGCAAAATTTCTATCTCTCTGCTCTTCAGCCTTAGACCACAGCTTACACACACACACACACACACACACACACACACACAAGTGCACGCACATTTTCAGCCTAAGGTTTTACAGACTCCCACGGGGTCATCTCTCCTCTCATGCTGGCTAATGTCAACCAGTGCCAGTGGCCCATCCAGTGAAGGGAGACCGGGTTCCTGAAGCATGTGTCCTACACAGAGCGGGCTGGCTCCAATAGTTCAGGTAGTGTGGGGGAAAGCTGTCATCTTTGTCATCCCTGGGCAGCCCCAGGGCTCCTTCCTCTCAGGTCCAAGGTCAAAAACGAGATGGTTATTTATTTCCCTCCATCCTCCATCATCACTGCTACGCTGTCTCCACAGAGGAGTATTTCCAGCCCTGCCCTTTCTTCCCAACATGTGCCCCTCACTGCAGATTAAATCAACGGCTGCCTTACCCAACCCCTCTCCTGCCTCCAAAACACACAAAGGAGACACTGGTGCTGAGCTCAGTCTACACACAGCATCCCTGGGCATCACACTGGTCCTCAGGATTCTCTTAGCAGCTGTGAGGCACAGGCCACAAGGAGTGAAGATGGGAGGGGGCCAGCAAGAGAGTCCCAGACAGGTGCCTGTCCATCTTGTTTGTCTCACAGGAAAGGACGGGGTCCTGGGAACTCTGGTCCTCTGCAGGTGAGGATGCTGAGCTGGCACTTTTGTTTCTGCTCTGCATGAGTGCCCCTCACAGACCCTATTTGGTCTGTCCCTGATGGGGATGCGCAGCCGTCTCTTACCTTCATCCCTCTTGCGCTTGTTGGTGTCGGCACTGGGGGACGTGATGCCCAGGATGCCACTGATGGAGTACGAGGAGCCTGCAGAGTCGGTGCTCACTGATGACCCCTGTGTCACGGAGCCTGTAGACACTGTAGAGGGAGAGGGGTACCGGCCTGTCACAAAGGTATGTGATAGATACAGAGGGCTGGGTACAACTGCCCCAGAAGGGAGAGGGCCGGCTCCCGGACACCCACCCTGTCCATGCAGAAAGGGATACAAGCACAGAATAAGAAGGGAATTTGCTAAGATCCCAGCCAGTCTAAGGGTCGAGAGACAAATGCGCTAGCTGTTGCTACCTCCAGGGATGAAAAGAAACCTAGATGCCTTCTTGAGTCATGTTCATCTTTGCTTACATTCCATCCAGGCATGCAGTCAGACTCAGGTAAACACCACACACACATACACGCACATGCACTCACACACAAATGTATAATAAAAAGCACTGGTGAACTGGAGCACAACAACGTGTCTCCACTGGCATCGTGCTTTTCGCTTGATCCTTGCAGCAGCCCAGGGCACTGCTGATTATTTCTATTTGCCACATGAGGAAAGTTGGTTTCACAGGGTGAAGTGGTTCAAAGTGACCTCGCTAAGGAACATCCTACTTAGCCTCACAGTTCTAAATTTTCCCTTCCCAGAAGTGGAAACAGAGGCGGTGACTTATTGTGGTCAGGGCCAGGTCTCTAGGTCCCTACCAGCCAGGAGGGGAGAGGTCTTCAGCAAGTTCCATGATGACTCATAGTCCAGGGAACCCATGAGGGTCCGCTCTAGCTACATGGCTGGGTTTCCACTTGTGGGATGTGAGGGTTTTTCCTCCATTCGTGAAGACCAGCAGAACACTCTCACACACCCTTCCATGAGCAACCAGCTGGAGGTACGTGGCTGGGAAAAGTCACGTTCCTCAGAGCAGAGGCAGCGCCTGGCTGTCGACCAAGGGGGAGCAGAAGCTCTCTGCTCACACTTACATCTTCCTAAGGTGACACCAAAGCAGAAATTGCTAACTTCTCCTTCCCTTCAACAGAAAAAGTTCCTCAAAATAGATTTATGCAAATCCCACAACCTCTTCCGTATTGAGGTGCGAAGAACAAAGGAGTAAAGAAAACATTTGGCACTTCAAACAACAGCCACGTGGAAGACAGGCTTGGCTGTGTCACTGGCAGAGCCAATAACACCTGCTTAGGTATTTTATTTTGCAATCACACTGGGCACAGAGGACCCAGGTTCCAGTTCTGGCTTCGCACATGACTTTAAACTAGTCATCCAATGAACGCTCAGTGCTCAAAGGAAACTATACAATGCTGTATTCATGTGAGGTGAGTTACAGTGGAATTTCTCCTCTAACACTACTGAAAGATGGCTTTACTTTCTTCGTGCTACATGCCCTGGAACAGCTAAAGCCGCAAGTGAAATCTCAGCCACAAACACCCTCTCACCCCACCCGGAAAACCCTCATAAGGCCCTCCGTTCCACCCTCCTGCTACTCAAGCAGACCTGTTTCCTGGGTTCGGGTTTTTGTTCTGTTTTGGTTTTGTTTGTTTGTTTGTTTGTTTTACTTTGATGGTGGCTTTTTTGCCTGGCATTGATCTTGTACCCCAGGGTCTGCAGAACAGGGGATGGTAAAGGGTTTCTGGTGGCAGTACTAAACGAAGAATGGTCTCTGAGCAGGGAAGGTGCGTCTTACCTTCAGTCGAAGAGCCATCCTTAGAGGGCCAGGAACCTCAGAGAACACCTTTGTGACTGTCCATACAACAGCGAGGAAACTGTTGCTCAGAGCTGAGAGACTCATCTAATTGACTGGGTGAGCTAATGACAGAACTGCAACTGGAAGCCAGGCCTCTGTCAGTTTTCTCATCACCATGAGAGGCAAGGGCACTTGCTGCTGTTCCAGAGGACCTGAGTTCAGTTCCCAGCACTCATATCACATAGCTCATAATTGCTTATAACTCCAGCTCCAAGGCATGTACTGCCCTCTTCTGGCCTCCTCAAGTAAATGCGCGCACACACACACACACACACACACACACACAGATTTAACTGGTAGTGATAAATATTGCACAGTCTGAGATGTTGTTCTGCAGAATTCTCGGGGTCTGTGTCACCCAAACTTGCAGATGCTTGCTTATTAGCCACCTGCTTCCTTGCAGTACAGTGATTTTTTCCCCCAGCAACCCAGAAGTATTCCTTTGTCCCAAGTGGAGAAATGATTTGAAGAATATGCCTTGATTATAAATGCCATTTTCAACTCCTCTTTGAAGAGGAAGCAGAAAAAAGTTTAGACTCTTGAGTGTGGTCCACTAGGACTCCACCCTAATGAGTCATGGTTACCCTTAGACTTCCCCTGTGGACCTTGGAAACCCCACAGGCAGCCCTCAACAGTTCGCAGACTACGAGAGAGCGAAGCGAGAGCAAGAGAGAAAAAAAGTTTGGGAAGTTTTGCTATATCTTCACTCAAGGCTGCAAGTGCACAAAGAATTGTAGAAGGCTGGTTATAGAAGAAAAAAAAAACACATTCAAAACTACTTACTGACTAATGATGCAGAAAATGTTATGAATAAGTATCCCTTTCTTGATTTATTACTTTAATTATCTGACATTCTATAGACCCCCATTAGTGAATTTTTTTGGCTTAGATTTCAATTTTCTGTCTCATGGTGAAAGCTATTTATCATAATAATCAGTAAAATTCAAAACCTTTTAGCAGTATTTATAAAATTCATTTGCCAGGTTCAGCCCTTGGAGAATGACAAAGAAGAAGCATTAGGACGCGTGCGAAGTGTTTTATGCAGAATTATCTGTCCATAAGAATGATTAAAAGTTCTTTAGAATATTTGGAGCCCATTAGATTTTCAAAATTTTTTAGAGTTCTTACCTATGCTGTGACTGGAAGCTGGGACCGGCTGGTTGGGGGGCTGCTGTACTTTTGTCCGGATGATCCTGTAGGCAGTTGGGGGGAAAAAGCAAAAGACTATTTATCATTGAGAAGGAAAGCAACCCTGAGGCTGGGGCGTCACTCTTGTGACAGAGAGCTTGCCCAGCAATAAAGAAACTGCATGTGGTGGTACACACCCATAGTGCCAGCACTTGGGAGGAAGAAGTAAGAAAATCACAAGTTCAGAGTTATCCCTGGCTACATAGCAAACCCAAGCCTAGCGCAGCACACATGGGCCCCTGTCTAAAACAAAGGAGGGAGAAGAAAGAGGCCTTAGTGAGATATGCAGAGACACAGGAGAGAAGCAGAGTTTTCGGGCGGGGGGGGGGAGGGGGAATTATGTGCTCGGGCTGGGAATTAGGAATTCTGAGAAGTTTTCTCCCTGGCTGTCTTTGGGTGACTTGCACCCACAGTCCCTGAACCCTCAGTGCCTCTCTTCTCTCTCTCTCTCTCTCTCTCTCTCTCTCTCTCTCTCTCTCTCTGTGTGTGTGTGTGTGTGTGTGTGCATGTGTGTGTATGTGCACTCGTGTGTGTGTGTGAGCTTTGGTTTGTTTACTTTTCTGAGGTAGAATCTCATGTAGTCCATGCCAGCCTCATAGCCTCAAGCTCCCTATGTACCCAAGGCTATCCTTGGGCTCCTGACCCTCCTAGTAGAGAGGCAGGTGTGCACCACCACACCTGGCTGAGCACCTCCTTTTCTGTAGAATAAAAGATGATTCGATGCTGGTCCGGGTCAGCCTAGCTGTCTCTCAGGGAAATCTGCAGCCCTATCAGAGATTCTTCCCCCTCCCCTCCCTAGAGCCTAGCCTTCACACGTGGGACCAATGAACTGAACGGGGCAGCCTGCCTTTATTCTGGCAGCACTCTCGTGCTCATTCCTTTGCCCTAAAGACTCCACAACTAAGATTAAGGCTCCCATCGGGGAATTAGCATGGGAGAGGATGCGTGTCACTGAAGCTGGGAAAGGTTGAGGTGCTGCCCAGAGAAAGCACCAGGCTTGGCCTCCATAAGCAGCCAGCCCAGACATACCCCATGTGTCTCAGCCACAGTGCTGCTCTCCAAGTTTCATCATATTGCTCAGGGATGACAACCAAAAGGAAAAACGTGGGGCTGGAGAGATGGCACTGACTGTTCTTCCTGAGGACCCTGGTTCAATTTTCAGCACCCACAGGGCAGCTCACAACTTCTGTAACCCCAAGATCTGAAACCCTTACACAGACATACATTCAGGCTAAACACTAGTGCACATAAAATTAAAATTAAAATTAAATTAAATTAAAAAGAAGGAGAAGGAGACAGAGAAAGAAAAGATGGAGAAAAGAAGGAGGAGAAAGAGGAGGAGGAGGAGGAGGAGAAGAAGAAGAAGAGGAAGAGGAAGAGGAAGAAGAAGAAGAAGAAGGAGAAGGAGAAGGAGAAGAAGGAGAAACAAATGTGGGGCAGGGCTAAAACAGGTGGTCCAAAGGCAAACTTCAGGACAAACTCAACCACCTGTCCTGTCTGACAAATGCTGTAGATAGTTCCCGACTATAAGCTTATCACTCTAGCTGTGGTCTCTGAGAGACTAAAGATTCCTGGTTCCCTGAGAGTAGACTCTGGGAGTGCCTTAGCAAAGGATGCATCAACCTGACTTCAAAGCAGGGAGCCCAAGACACTTAGACGGGAAGCACAAAGGATGGAGACACCCTAGCTACTGCCAAAGATTCAGGAGCAGGCCCAACAGACAGTACATTTGTGACAGCTGCCTCTCCAGAATCTTTGTTGCGTTCTAACATGAGCCTGACTATGACCTTGAGTAAGACTGTTACATCGTGGTCTCTGCACAACCTAGGAGTTCTCATAGATTCTTCTTTCATTGTTTTAAGTAGTCAAATACTTTTCACAAGAAATGCAATTTTTGCAGGAAGGCTGTCTTTGTTTAAGGGATGAAGGCTGAGTCCACTTCCCTTTCCCCAAAGCCTGGCAACCCTGACGCTCTGCAGAAGTCTGGGGAGCCTCGATGGTAAACTTCCAGAAGGATCGACAGGGGCCTCCAGGAGACCACCAGCACAGCACAGCTCTGAACACAGAGCAAAGACAACCAAATATCCCTGTGTGACCTGCAAGGGAGCTCTCACCCTGGTATTTTGGAAATGGGTGAGACATGATATAATAAAATGTTGCCTTTCTCAAGAAAAGTTCTGCTCGAGGCTCAAACTATTACTTTTTAGCAGGGCACTTGGTAGAGTTTTACTTCATTATTAAAGTACTCTGTGCTCGTTATAAAGTACTTTTTACATTCCTGTGTATACGCATGTGTCTGTTTAATCCTGTAAGTGCCCATATACACTGTGTGGGTCTGTGTAGAGGCCAAAAGACAACCTCAGATGTTATAACATCGGCAGGCTTGCCAGAGGCCTGGAGATCTGTCTGTGTCTGTTATAATGGAGCTAGAAGTGTGTGCCCCCACAGGTGATGTGTTCGTGCGTTCGTGCGTGGATGGACATGCATGCATGTGTGTGTGGTTTTGTATGTGTGTGTGTGTGTGTGTGTATGTATGTAGGTTATAGGACAACTTTCTAGAGGCTGTCTTCCTTCTTTACCATATGGGCTCCAAGGATCAAATTCTCAGGCTAGTGGTAAGCACCATCACTTGGCTGAGCCATCTCACAAAACTCTCCCTAGCTTTTGTAAATATGGACTCTGAGGAATCAAAATTAGGTCCCTGTTCTCACAGGACAAGCCCTTTGCCTCCAGAGCCATCTCCCAGCTCCCCTCTAGACCATGCTATCTATCAGGCATGGTGCTACATGCCTGGAATCCCAGCACTTGAGAAACTGAGGCCCAGAGATTAAGAGGTTGAGGCCAGTCTGAAATGCATATCAACACTTCTCAGAAAAACAGCAAAACGAGCTACGCCACATTGCACACATTATACCCACATTCCTGCTGCTTTCTCAAAACACCATGTTCCACCAACAGATCAGAATTTAGCTGTGCACTCAGTTTTCCTGTCCTGCAAGACATGCTACCAGGGGCTCTTCGCATACCAAACTACCGTCTCTGAATGTTCGTTTCAGGGCTGCCCTGCTCTCAGCTTCTGCACGGGGAGGACGGTGGGAGCCGGTATCTCTTGTTGAGGTCACTGGGCTCTGCCCTACCTGACCTTACAGCTTGGTGCCTGGCACCCAGGACATTTGACATCATTAGCAGATCTAGGGAATAGACTTGTTCATTCAAGGCTACAAGCTAACCATACAGCACCAGAGTCCTGGCCACCTGAGTGAAGTCTTAGCTCAACCCTCTCAAATACATTCCACATGTATGTGTGTGCATTTGTTTCTTGTTACAATATTCAAAGCAGTTCCCACTAAGCAAACACAGAATGTACTGAATAAAAACCTAAGAGTAAGGTTCTTCCTTTGGACCTTTTGAAATTATGTTGCTACCCAACCTAGTTTTTAGGTTTTAAAAAAGATTGTTAAGATTACATTGTGCATGTGTGTACGTGTGTGTGCATGTGTGTGTATGTGTGTGTGTGTGCATGTGTGTGTGTGTACATGTGCACACCACCCCACAGTGCTGGAGTCAGAGGACAACTTGCAGGAGTTGACTTTCTCCTTCTACGATGTAGATCAAAGGCATAAGCTCCGGCTGTCGGACTCTGTATCAAGTCACTTCATCTACTGAGTCATCTTGCCAGCCTTGATCTAATCTTTGTGTATGTGTCTACAAAGACTAGCACAGAAGTCAGCATACAGGCAAGCTAGATATGTGTCCTGTTCCCTACTGAAGTCCAACGCAAAACCCTAACTTTTCATTAAATTTGTCGAGACACAAAACAAAGTATGTTTTCACGTTTTTTTCAAACACCTGTAAATCACTGGCAAAGCCTTCTGAAAGGCCATGAACCATTATCCGGCCACTGCAGCGCAGGAAGGAAGCGCACAGACCCCAGAACCAAAGCACTAGAGTTCAAATCCAGCTTTCAGTTTGCCAGTTCTATGACCTGGAGGAAATTCTCTACCTCAGTTTCCTCTCCTGAAAACGGAAACTTTTCCTGCCCTATGGAATTATTATTATTAGGGCTGAATTACTAAACCATTTTGACGTGGCTGATCCATATCAAATGCCCAATAAATGTCACATGTCGTTATCCTTATTGCTGTCTTCATGAAGATGAAAGGTCAGCTCCAACTTTAAAGCGTTCAGACACTTCATATTTTCTTTAGATACAGAACAACTGTGAGCTGAGGCAGAATGATCCTGAGTTCAAAGCCAACCTGGGGTTCATAGTAAGACCATATCTAAAGTAAATAAATAAGACCCAGCCTCTATTGCTGAGCATAAGCATGGCCCAGGGAAACATATTAACATGTTTTGGTTTAATACTGATGAACAGACTACAGCCCAGCTTGCCATGAGGATTAGCTGGGGTCACACAGCCCAGGGTTAGTCCAGACCCCTAGCTCCCAGCTCTGAGCTACATTGAAAGGACGTGGTCCCCTCTATATGAAACACAGAAGCTATTTGGACTGGAAATCCATGTCTCACAATCTAAGGAATCTTCTACTATAAGCATTTAAGGATTCCACTCCAGCATCATTCCTCCTTATACTGAGAGAGGTCATTGTGATGCCTTGGGAAAGGTGAGGTGGGGTGCAGGTGTAGCTGACTGGTATGGTGCTTGCCCAGGATACACACCCACAAGGCCTTGTGGTCAGTCTCCAATGCCACCTGAGCTGGGTGTGATCCCAGCACTCCAAGGGTCAGAAACACAAGATCTTAGATGATGTAGCAAGTTCAAGGCCAGCCTGAGCTACATGAAACTGTCTCAAAAAGGGGGAAAGGGGCCGAGGAGATAGATAGCTTAGCAACTGAATCGCTTGCCATGCAAACATGAAGACCAAAGTTCAGGTACCAGAAACTCATGTAAGTTTCGGGTGCCCTGCTAATTCCAGCCTCAGAAGGAGAGAGAGAGGATGTCCATGGCAAGATGGCTCTCTACACTGATTACCAGCAAGCTCTGGGTTTCACCGAGAGTCCCTGCCTCACCAGTAAGGCAGAACACTGATTGAGGGTGATTGTCGACCTCAAGCTCCAGCTTCTCCATCTACACACATATAACAATAACAACAAATAAACAACACACACACACTCACGAAATGCTCAAAAGGCTAAAAAGGAGAGAAACAATCACACTGTCAAAGGGGTCATCGACAAGAAAGATGTGCAAGCCATCAGCTATACTGTGAATCGAAAAATCTGGGACTAAGCTGAGCGGGCCCACAGCCACACTGAGGCCCCCACCCACGCGAAGAAGAAAGAGCGAGTCAAGAAGCATCGGAGGAGACATGCTGCCAACGTCAAGGCTAAAGAGCAGAAGCAAAGCTCGCTTGCTAGTGCATGCCTACAAATCCCAGCCCTCGGGAGACTAGGGTGGGTGTACCGGCAGTTGGAGAGCTGTCTGGACTGCAGAGTGAGCCCAACTCCACAAAAAAAAGAACAAAAATAAGTAAGTAAAGTATTTAGCAGGCTACCTCCAGCCCCCTGCACAGATTTTTTTTTTCATTTTGTTGTTTATTGAGTAAATGGCAAGTATGTGGAAGCTGTGAGCTTTTCCGTAAAAACCTAACCTGAACCAATAATGCTGCCCCCACATTCTCTCACGCACACCAGCCAATTAGTGCTAAACAGAGCTGGCCCCCCTAAACTGAGAATGCCACTCATCCCAGTACTTGGCCACTAATTTAGAGCCACGGAACTGGAAGAGAAGATGAACTGGAAGAGAAGACCCCCGCCACACCCACCATTTCAGTCAGCTCTGAGGCCCTGCCTGCCCTTCAAGACTCTCCAGTGCGGCATCCCACAGGAGCAAGCTGGCTTAAGTCTGAGGAAGTCTCCCACCAGCCTCAACTGCTTTACTCCACATTAGCATTGTTTCCAGAGTTGGTTCCTAAAGACAGCAGGATGGCATTGTCTCCGGGGGTGGTTAGTAGCGTGAACCCTGTGGCCACTAGAATAAGTATAAATGCAAACATCACCTTCTCTCCAGCTGTTTGAAACAGAGGAATAGTGAGAAATTGCCTTGGTAGGAGAGCGGCTACAAGAGAGCTATGAACTCCCTTTTGACACTTGCAAGCTGGTTATTTGAAAGATCATCACTCTCAATGCAACTGGCTCTGCCTTCCTATAAAAAATAAAAGCAGTTCTGTGGCGGATGGCATAGGTTTTCCAGTGAGACTGGGGTGGGGGTGCATTGGGAGACATTGCTTCTTATTTGGGCACTCTCAGTGAATGTGCAGCGAGGACTCCCCAAGAGGAGCCCTGGAGAGAAGCCCTGAAAAGTGCTAAGAATTCCTAGGTTAGCAGACAGCAAAGCATGCCAGCCATGATGCTCTGAAATAGGAAAAGAATGGTGTCATCTCCCCCTGGCCTCCTAATCCCAGGAGATGGCTTGCAGAGACCTATAGGACATGGGTGGAAGGACACCAGGCCTTAACTTAATATTGATTCTACACTCATCTTCATCTCAATCACCTTTCTCCTGCCCTTCCCATCTGGGTCTCAGCTTCTAGACCTGCCACAGGACAGCATCAGGACTGAGGGCTATTGGAGGCCACAGATAGAAAGGCCACATAGAGATACAATCAGCCACCCAGGAGTGACTAAGACACCCAGGAGGCCCCAGAGTCTAGCCACGGCTGCAGTCACCAGCACCAGAGCCTCCAGAAGCACAGCCCTAGTCACAAAATCAGCCATGCCTGGTGTCCCGGAGCCACTCATTCAACTCCACCCTCCACAGCCTTTGCTACATCTCTAACCACTTCTGTCTTTGCAAGGATGAAATGTGATGAAGAAATAAACAAATGCAACTTAAAGCTACATTTAAGCCCAAAGTAAGTTGTTTCACAGAAACATGCAGAGCAAAGAGTCTTATGCTACAAATGAGTTGCTCCCACTTAAAAGTCTAGATGTTTTTCATGTGCGCATATCCATGTTCACAAAGGGATTCTGGTGTCTCGGTTCTCTCGAGGAGTGGACTGACTCTGGCCCACACTCCCAGCAGCACTCAGCTGCCCACTCCCAGGGCTGTGCCATCTCACTTGCCTTAGCCCCTACAGTCCTCCAGTCTCACACCTGGCCTGTCTCCCTCATTAAGCCATCTCCTTGGCCCCATCCACATAGGCAATAGAGTCTGTGATCGCCATGGGCAGCCAAGGTTTTTCTGTGGACCATGTCATCATGTGCGAACCCTACACTGGGAAACCTGTGGACTCCCCAAATCCCCGCCAGATGTTTGCCCAAGTTCACCCTACAGAGCAGACCAATTTCTCCAGTATTGCCTCCGCTCCTGCCTCTGCATTCTCCAGTGACCCCAAGCTGGACGCTTCCTAGCTCATGGTGTCTAAGCAAGATGGTGCTTAACCGTGGGAACAGTAGCATGGATGAACATTGGCATGTGTCTAGCATGGGTCCAGTTGTGCTGAAAATCACATTTTAAAAATGGCAAAAAGAGAATGTTAAATAGCTCGTTAATAATTTTCATACTGATTGTACAATGAAATTCTTTTTTATCTATGTTGGGTTAAGTAAATATAACCACAATTAATTACACCTATTTCATTTTTACTCTTCTTAATGTTTACTAGAAAATTTCAAGTTGCATTCACACTGTACCTAATACTAGTAGAGTGCAGTGTATTAGCAAAATTCACATTCTTCAACTAAAATTTCACTGGAAAGGTGGCTTGGATCTCTGGTTTGCCAATTCTCTCCTCCCCTAGAAGAATTTCCATCATTCCACAAGGCAATCTACTTTTTAAAAAGAAGAATAATAACCCTGACACCCAGAACAAAAATCAAGTTTGCTTTGTGTCCTGGAAATCCTGTAATGAGACAGGCACAGGGAACTCACAAACTGGAACCTTTCTAAACTCAGAAAAAGAATAGGCATGACATCCCTCACCCCTAAGCCCACTGGCATCTTCCCCCTCCTCAGTTCTACCCTCTAGGACAGGTCTGAAAAGCTTGCATCCAGTTTCCCTCTTTGTCAGCACCTTGTAAGATGGTAGAGTCCCAGTAGGGATTTACAAGAGAAGCAAATGGGCCAAGGGTTGATAAATCAAAGAGACTTAAAAAAAAAAAAAAGTATTCATGATGTGCTGACGCTGTGCAATTGAGTCATCGGGGGCAAAGGGGCCCTCAGAGATACTCCATTCTGATCACTTCTTTCTTGCAAGGGTGAGGAATTCTCTGTGCTCAGACAGGCTTTGTACCCGCCACAGGAGGGAGTGACATAGAGGAAAGGAATGGTTCAATTTCCAGACTTCTGACTTCTTTTCCTTATGTGAATGCATTGTTTCCTATGAGAACAACTGTGCACATTCATCTCATCATTTCATTCCTGTGTGTTTGTTTGTTTTTTAATTGTTTATTTATTTTGATTTTGGAGGCAGGATATCATGTCTTGCACTTAGAACTTTCCATGTCACCCAAGAATGAGCTTGAACTCCTTATCCTCCTGCCTCTACTGTAATTCCACTAGGATTATAGGCATGTAGCACTGCACCAGGTCTAGGTGGTACTAGGGAGGTAGCCCAGGGCTGCATGCATGCAAGACAAGCATTCTGACAACTGAGCTGCGCCCCAGCTCCTGACTGCAGGCTTAAATGGATGGAAAACTACACACTCAGAAAGCTCAGATAGGAGGATCATTTCAAGCACATAGCAAGTCCCAGGCCAACCAGAGATACATAATGAGATTCTGTTTCATTTGAAAAAAAAAATATGTTCCAGAATGTAAATTTTCATTTTATGTAGTACTTTATTTTTTGAGTTGGGCTCTTGCTATGTAGCCATGATCGGTCACAGAATCTCTGCCCTCAAAGCTTCCTGGGCGTTGGAATTACACATATGTGTCACCAAACCTATGCCTAGTCAGAAATTTATATTTAAAGCTCTGACAAGGTCAGTCAATATGCTTTGGATCAGCCTAAGGGAGGGGGGAGGATGTCATTGTGAAGTCCAGGAAAATTCTGTGCCCGGCATCATCATGTATTTCTGTTTTTGTTTTCTCTCCGTAGTTGAGATATGAGGGTGCATGGGGCAGGCATCTCCTTGTCTCTGGAGTTCCTTAGCTCCCTGAAGATCCACGTTAGAATCATTAGAAAGCCCATGTTAGTGGCCTGGGCTCTCAAGGAAAAACAAACAAGAGTCTGCTGAGATCTCACTTCGGTTTGGTAGTAGGGCAAGAACAAAGAGCTACGTGGCCCCAGCCCAAAAGGACTTTGTTTCCCATACATTGTGTTCCAACCTCTGTGCAAACTGGAGGCTGGGCTGTCTGCCTGGGGAGCTCTGAGACGAATCAGCCCTCAGACCTTGAGATCCTGGCAGGGGTAGGAAAGCATACAGGACAGTTTATACAAAGTGCCCCTCAAAGGTAGCTGGTGAACCTGGTGAGTCCATCACTCCTGGCTCAGAAAATTCAAGTGGCCTGGGTATTGGCCTGGTGCCTTCTCCCTAGGAAGAGAACTCCTGTCCCTGTCCCTTTTAGAGGAGTGAAAGGTACCTGAGTCCAGCAGGCACCATTTGTGTTCTCTTTGGCTCACTAATCCCCAAGAGCTGAGCGGAGAAGAGCCGGATCAGGCACGCCTGATCCTGCAGTACGACAGCCCCACCAAATCCCCAGCCTCACCTGTTGATGGAACTGACACTGGGCACTGTGTCATTGTCACACACTCGCTCTGCCAACAGCCGGTCCCTGATCTCCCAGGCAAACATGGTGGGATTTTGGCGTTTATACTCAGCAATTTTTTCCACCACTTTGGGAGTGGCAACCTTTGGTTTGGATCCTCCAATCACCCCCGGCTTGATGCTTCCTGTCTCGTAATACCTAGACCCAAGAAGAAAGGACCGTAGTTAGCCATGGGAGCCCGCAAAGTGAAGGAACATTCGCAGTGTGGAAAGGGTGACACAAGATGTAAACAGCAAATCAGATCTTTAGACATAGTACAGAAAAGCTATCGAGTAGCTTGATAATTTTTAAAATTTTATTTCTTAAAAGTGGGTATTTTGTGTAAACGCATGGCTCTGTGTGTGCAAAGCTCAGAGGACAACTCTCAGGAGTCACTTCTCTCCTTCCACCATGGAATCCGAGGGACTGAGCCCTGGTCATTAGGCTTTGCAGCAAGTCCCTTTACCAGCCGAGCCATCTGGCCAGCTCACTAATAATTTTTATATTTTTTAATATGTTGAAATGATAATCTGTATGCACTGGGTAAAATAACATTCATAATTAAAATTAATTTTACTAGTTTATTTTTACTTTTCTTAATGTGCTATGAAAAATTTCAAATTGCTCACATGGCTTATATTATATTTTATAATATAATCATAAAATACGTATATTGTATTGGACAATGCTAGCAGCAAGCTACATATTAGCACGATGCCTTCACATTCATCCACCATTTCACAGATTATTTTTAAAAATGCAACTTAGTTTTACCTCTTGGTCCACTAACAGCTCTAAAGCCCATAAATTGCTTTAGATGAATGAGTAAGTGACTGAACAATTATTTGCCATACCCTTCCGTGATATGAAACGGATTTATACAGGTTAAATGTCTGCCTTGGGTCACAAAGGATTAAGGTACCCAGCTAAGACTCTGGCCAAGCCTCTTGAACTAAAATCTCCCCAGAAAGGTGGTATAGACCTTCAGTTTCCTGCCTCTTTGATCCCCAGAAGAATCTCCAGCATTCTCTCAAGCTGCCTTTTTTTTTTTCAAGAGAAAAAAACAATACCCCTGATGTAAAATTAAAGGGAGTGTTGGATTCCAGCGTTAATGGAAAATATGTATTAGAAATCAAATCCTGAGCAATCAGAAAAACCAACCACAATTCTCGCCAGCTCTTCCCGAGGCCTCCCCTGAGGTAAATGGCTGTTTCTAAGGACATTTCCATGCTATCAGCTTTTCCTCGTTAACACAAATAGGATGTCAGGATTTTACAGCAAAACCGAGACCAGAGAGAAGAGTGGCATGAAAGATCATTTCAGAGGAGAAGAAAAACAATTTGGTTCTTTTTCTGAAGTCAAGCCATCACTGGATGTCTCTCTCAGTGTTTACAGAGGAATTTCTAAGCTCCTGAACTTGAAAATTTTTAAACCAAAAGATGTTTTAGAAATTATAAATTTTAAAACCTAGAGTATTTATCAAAAGAAGGGAATGCACTAGAAAAAGTGGCATGTATCTGTAACCCCAGCACTTGGGAAACAGAGGCAGGAGAACCAGAAGTTTAGAGAGGGGATGGGAAGGGGGCAGTGAAGAAGAAGAGGAGGAAGAGAAGGCAGAGAACATGAAGGAGAAAGAGAAGAGGAGGAAGGGAATGGGGGTGATTCTGTTGGATGGATGGAAATGTGATCTGGAAGCAATGATGGAACATTTATGGGGTTGCTAAAACTCTCAGCTTGGATAAGTCTGTTTAGGGATAAGTAAGTGAATATTATAGAAGTGGAAAACCATAAAACAAATCTCAACCTATCGAAGCAATTTTCTTTTAAAAGTGTTTTGATCATAAAAGCATTCAATAGATACCCACAAAAACACATCTTTTGATAGAAAGTAAAAAGGCACCTAAATTCTTTCACATAAGCAACTAATGAAAACTCTATCGTGCTGTGAACTTCTCGAGAGAAAGTCAATTATTTACTGTCATATAACAACTCATTATTTTGGCACAGCACTCTGGATTTTATAAGGTTCTTCAGATTAGCTTCATCTTTTGAAGCCAACAGGATTTCATAGAAGAGAAAATAAATGATCCAAAGACTAAGGGATCTGCGCAGCTTCTTCTGGCTGCAGAGACAGACTTTGAATCCAGGGCTCTTCCCACTACTACCAGTTTCTGCTTTGATTATAACATTTTTGTGTTAGCAGTTGCGATTCTTACAATTGTAGAGAGCCTTACTGTTTTGCAAGGTCTTTTCTCAAGCACCCTTCACTCACTGCATGAGCCAATAGTCACTGATTCCTCTCAGGGCTTAGTGGTTCTCAGCATTTACACAGATACATAGAGCACACTGTGTTCTCAAGATCCATGACTCTAATGGAATGGCAGCGAGCACACAGCGACTCCCAGGACAGCAGAAGAAAGCCTCTTGCTTATGCCACTGGTATGCAACAGCCCAGGGCTCCTTGCCCAGCCTACGTGAGCAGTGCCAACTGTGGGACTC
This sequence comes from Meriones unguiculatus, assembly GCF_030254825.1. Classification (NCBI taxonomy): domain Eukaryota; kingdom Metazoa; phylum Chordata; class Mammalia; order Rodentia; family Muridae; genus Meriones; species Meriones unguiculatus. Next base: position 35,087,169 of record NC_083351.1, read on the forward strand.
TGCAGTCTTGACCCTCTAGGGCTCTGTCTTCCATTTGACTGACATGTGGGCCAGGCCCTCAGAAAGCACCCCCGAAACCCCAACTGGAGACTGTGTCAAGTGAGGATTCAGACTTAATAACCATCCTTTCATCCCAGCGAAACAGCCGTGCAGCCCTTTGGCTTACAGACAAAAGGAGAATGGCAGCCACCAGCACAGTGTCCCCCGGTGCAGAGAGCACAGACAGCGCTAGGCTGGGAGTCAAGAGACGCCATGCCCGTGGTGGCTCTGACACCAACTGGCTGTGTGATCTTGACCAACCAGGCCTCAGTTACCCCGTTTCTGTAGGGGCGGATATTTGCCCTCCTGATTCCTCTACAGAGCTGTGTATGACAGGAATGCAGAATGACTATGAGACTTTGCTAAATAAATAAGTAAACAAATATAAGAGAAATTACATAACATAATGTGAGCAGTTGGGGATTAAAAATCCCCCTGTTTTATTTTTACTGTGTGGCATGCCACCAAAGCTCAAATGACCTGGCATTCCCAATGATAGGGGACAACAGCGCTGCTCTGGCGATCTGCCTTGGCCTTCAAATGATGCCCAGCCTGTCGAGAGCCTTGAGTTCTAGACTGGATGTCCACACTTCAGGCAGCCCATATACCTTCCTGGGAGGACAGGGATCCTGCCTTCTCACGAGACCTTTGCCTAACTTGCTACACAGCCTTTGAAACCCACAGTCACCCCACCACACCACACCAAGCCCTCTACGACCTGACACCCAGTGAGCACCCATCAGATTGTTCTGTGGGAGGAGGGGAAAAAAATCTATGGCGAACTGGCCAAGTTCAGAAATTCCCAGACACACTGTTTTAGGACTGAATTTGTTTCTTAAAAGGCAGTTCTAATTAGAGTGACATTTTGTCCACTGTGGTTCTTAGTTATGAAAATAATGAGCTATGAAATTCCAATTTATTGTTGACAACTTAAACGGCCAGGCGCCAGAGCGGCGCATAACTTCCGAGTGCCATTCTGCCCAGTGACAAATCTATTCTGGTCCGTGGGAGGCTGCCGGCCTGACTTTAGAAGGACCCCTGTCCAGCTCAGTCTTCATGGGAGATATAAAGGGTTCCAGGGCTCTAGAACATGAGAACCAGCCATTTGGATGTCTGAGAAAGGCTCTCAGGATCCTGAAAATTTCAAACACTGAACCAAATATCAGCTCAGAAAAGATATCTCAGTAAAAACAAAGGAAGGACCTTCCCTCTCTCCCTCCCCCAACCCCTGCTCCAAAGAAATATCACAAGAAGATATTGGAGACCATTCAGCTCCAGAACTGAGACTGATAAAATAGCTAAAATAGCTCTCTTCTTGCTCTTTTCTCTTCTACGTTTTTCTATTGTGTCTTTTTAAAAGAATTCTTTCTCCCCTTTGTTTTCTCTTGTCTTTCTGCTTCCTTAAGGACTATTTCCTTTTGTGCTCCCTCCCATCTTTCTCCCTAAACCACCATCTAACAGGGCCACCAGGCCCATTTCCTCCATTCCTTCTTGAACTTAAGCTGGAACTCGCTTGCTGGCTGAGTGTGGAAGCGGGGTGAGCCCTTGGCCTCACAGCTCATGTAACCCATGCTAAACAGGAAGATGGAGTATAAACACGGGGCTCATTTAACTGACAGATTCCTGGCCCTGAGACTTCTTTCTTTGGTCTTAATCAAGATATTCTATATGGTTATTCAACACTGTTGGGAGAATTCTTAAATTCCAGCAGATAGAACAAGAAGAGCAGAGAGTCGTGATGTCACTGAGAAAACTCCAAGAATACTTCAAAATGTGCATGACTTTCATTCAGGCATCAGTTGTTAAACCATAATGCAAGCTACAGCACAAAGATAAAGGACCGCTGACCCCAGAAAGAAAAATAATGAGAAAGCCCTGCACAGCTAAACCTGAGGATGTTCCTATCTGCCAGGGCAGACCTAAAACAAATCACATGCCCAGAACATAAAACAAACAAAC